>NC_044392.1:8377500-8977500 GCF_006542625.1 Nomascus leucogenys | reverse complement strand
CACACCATACCATATGTACACATCCCGCACATACATCCATACCCAAACACTCACCTAACATTACACCCAGACCCCCATCGATATTGGTTCCTATGTTTGGGGGACAAGGATCCCCAAGTTCTCGTATTCATTGGAACCCTTGTCTTTGGAGCTTTGATGGGGCAGAGACTCAGCCGTGCAGTTAGAGGGGAGAAGGAAGCACCCCTGCCTCCCCGACTCAAATACATATCCTCAGCCCACAGCAAAGAAGGGAGACCAACCTTTCCCCCACTACCCCATGGACCTATGTTTGCCCCTGACATTGAGGACATGGAGTTCTGGGCAGGAGATCCAGTGTGATGCCTCGGCCCTGCCCAAGATGCCCTAGGGACAACAGTCACAGCCAGCAGCCTGGAAGCAAGGCTGGGCCAGGCCTACCAATGTCACGGTGGCAGGAAAAGCCCTTATGCAACAGGCACTGGGGAATGTACAGGGAACCCACAGGAGCTGACCCAACAGGCCAGGAAAAGGGTAAAGAGGAAAGGCCCTCACGGTTATTGACATCTGCTCTGTGCCAGGCACTGTACCCAGAACTCCACAGCATGGTCTCCCGTCATTCTCATACCAAATATTATCCCATTTTATAAACAAGAGAACTGGAGTCCAAGGAAGTTCTCAAAGCCTCACAGTCCATAAATGGTAGGGTCTTACTTTGGACCAGGGACTACCTGTTCCTACAGCACTGGCCAGCACCCTAGAGTTGGGCTGGGATGCTGCAGCCAGGTGACCCCAGGGCAGGGGTAAGGATCCCTGGCTGCATGGGGCTCTGTCCTGGGCCTCTGCCTCCTTGCCTCCCCCTAAGTGGGGAGGACTGAGGCAGGAAACTTGAGCCCAGGCACTGGGCTCAGGAGAGAGGCAAACAGATGGGTTATAAGTTTGGTCCCAATGCCACAGGCTAAGCCCACATTAGTCCTGGATATCGAGCCAAAGCTGATGCCAGGCTAGGGGCTGGAACTACAGCTTGAGGCAGGTCAGAGCTAGAATCGAAGTTGCTGCTGAGCCAGAAGCCAAACCTGGAACTGCTGCTGCTGCTGGAACAGATCCAGGTCAGGGCAAGGAGCCAGAGATGAAGGGGACGGGAGACAGAGGCTCAGGTGCCCCCTCCACGCACTCTCAGAACTCCTCAGCATATCAGGTACCACGCTGGGCACAGAAGAAGGGACACACAGGAGCTCAAACTGCTCAGTAGGGGAGAGAGAGAGGAACGCAAAGAACTTTAATCCAAGGCACACCGAGCTTGGCCAAAAGGCACTCCATGAAGCTGGGCTTTGAAGGGTGGCCAGAACTTCAGTCATCAGAGATGAGTGAGAGAGATTGTGGTGGGCAGGGTCAGCGATGGGAACGAAGGCCCAGAGGCAAGAAGGCCCAGCCCAGGGCCTGTTCCCAAGAGAGAGAGTCAGCATTCTGTTTGGTGAGAGTGCACAGCAGGCCAGCAGAGCAGTCAGCATGAGGCTGCTGAGGTTGGTGACAAGAGCCCACAGAACCTGGTGACCTGTGCGGGAAGTTGAACTTTAGCCAGAGAACAATGGGATATCATTAGCAGGCACTAAGAAGGTCAGACTTGTGTTTTAGAAGGGCCCTCTGGCTGCTGATGTGGAGGAAAGATGGGGCGGGATGGAGGTGGGAGAACTGGCAGGCGGGGAGACCAAGGAGGAAGCTGACGTCATAGCCAGGGCAGGAGACCATGAAGCGCAAGCTGGGAGAGTGAGCCAGGGGTAGAGGGAAGGGGACAGACGCAAGATCTGTAGAAGGGGAGGGCTGACAGGACTTGGTGATGATTTGGGGGATGAGTGTGAGAGAGGGTGAAGGCTAGGAAGACATCCAGGTGTCAGGGAGGCAAGAGGCCATTGCAGAAGTGGGGCCACCCCAGGGAAAACCAGAGACACAGAGCCTGAACTCCAGGCTTGTCCTCCCAACTCTGCCTGTCACCAGCTGTGAATCCTTGGCTTAGGACTTGTGCTCTCTGAGCCTCAGTTTTCTCTTCTGTAGAATGGGGGAAATTGTATTTGCTTCCTAGGGTTTTCATGAGGATTAGACAAAACATGTATGAGAGTGTCTGGCATACAGTGAAAATCAACGCATGCTGCATGTTCAGCCCTACTCAGCCCAGATCTCCAGCTCCCAAGCAAGATGCTGGCTTCTGTCAATGATGATCTCCACACCTCATGGCCACAAGGAGTGGAGCTCGCTACCCTGGCCTGCAGCCAGCCTGATGTCTCACTGCGGGCAGTCTGAGGAGCTAGTATGGCAGCCCTGGGCACCTCTGGCCTCCCAACTTCCCCACAGCTGAGAAGAATGTCCTGGGTGTCCTGTTTGCTCACTCTCTAACCAGTGGGGCCCAGTTGGGGCCTTCTTCTCAGCTACCCTTCTCAGCAGTGTCCCAGAGGCCCACTAAGTGGCCCTGGAGAGCGGGAGGGAGCTGCTGAAGGGCACTTAGGTATCCTGAACTTGCCTAGAATCTTGTCCCACCTCACACTTTATCTGATGACAGCAGGCTCTGGTCAGAATCCCTCCTTCCCAACTGTTCCTCAGTCTGCCTCTGTAGTAACGTTTTGGGAATAGGTCCAGCCCAGCAGGGTGGAGGCTAAGGCCACCTGTGAGGCAGCTGGACCTGCAGTCTTTTGGGCTCCTCTCCTCCTCCTTTAACTTTCTTCCAATTCCTTAAAAATTTTTTTTGTTTGGAGACAGGGCCTCACTGTGACCCAAGCTGGAGCGCAGTCGTAACATCACAGCTCACTGCAGCCTCAGCTCAGGTGATCCGCCCGGGCTCAGGTGATCTTCCCACCTCAGCCTCCTGAGTAGCTGGGACTGCAGACGTGTGCCAGCAAGCCCAGCTAATTTATTTTGTATTTTTTGTAGAGACAGAGTTTCACCATGTTGCCCAGGCTGGTCTTGAACTCCTGGACTCAAGCCATCCACTCACCTTGGCTCCCAAAGTGTTGCGATTACAGGCGTGAGCCACTGTGCCCAGACCCTGTAACCTCTTTTTTTTTTTTTTTTTTTTTTTTTTAGAGACAGAGTTTCGCTCTTGTTGCCTAGGCTGGAGTTTCACCATGTTGGCCAGGCTGGTGTTGAACTCCTGACCACAGGTGATCCACCCACCTCGGCCTCTCAAAGTGCTGAGATTACAGCCATGAGCCACCGCGCCTGGCCACACATCTTTAATCCCTTAAATACAAATGGATCCTCACTGTGCATCCTAGGCCTCTGGCTCTTTGCAGACAGCTCGGTGAGGGTGATTTTACCACTCCCCAGAGCCTCTGTCTTACCAATGGTGAATCTTAAGCCCAGCTTCCTCTCCTGAGCACCAGAGCCCCAATATTCCACTGATCTCCTCATTGCTGACCCAGACTTGCAGACCCCACATAGCTAAAAGCAAGCCCATTCTCCTCCTCTGGATCCTCAGTTCAGGGAATGGCTCCCCCTCCCACCCATTCTCCCAGGCCAGAAACCCAAGAGTCAACCTTGTCTCCTCTCTCTCCTCCAGACCCCACATCCTATCAATTCTTCCTTCTAAATATCTGTCCCCTGTCTGCCCCTTGTCTCCATCTCCGCTCTACTTTCAGGTGAGATAAACACTTCTTCCACCCAGTCACTAACGTCTGCCCTCTAACCTCCAGTTATGCAAACCCAAAGCCCTACAAATCTTTTCCTTGGTTCAGGGGACTCAAATGGCATAACCAGCTCATTCTGACATGTTTGAGAAATCTTTCATTAGATGTCTTAGAGCCAGGTGTGGTGGCTCACGCCTGTAATCCCAGCAATTTGAGAGGCTGAGGCGGGAAGATTGCTTGAGCCCAGAAGTTCAAGACCAGCCTGGGTAATGTAGTAGACCCCTGTAGTTCCAGCTGTTTGGGAGGTTGAGGTGGGATGATCAGTTAGCCAGGGAGTTTGAGGCTGCAGTGAGCTATGCAGATGGCACAGCTGCACTCCAGCCTGGGCAACAGAGCAAGACCTTGTTGAAGAAGGAGAAGGAGAAGGGGATTATTTCCAGAAAGCAACATTTTAAAAATCAGGCAATCAAGAATCATAACTAAATAAGGCTGGGCTGGGTGGCTCACACATGTAATCCCAACACTTTGAGAGGCCGAGGAGGGCAGATCACTTGAGCTCAGGAGTTTGAGACCCACCTGGGCAACATGGTGAAACCCTGTCTCTATCAAAATACAAAAAATTAGCCAGGCGTAGTGGTGTGTGCTTGTGGTCCCAACTACTCAGGAGGCTGAGATGGGATGATTGCCTGAGCCCGGGAAGCGGAGGTTTCAGTGAGCCGAGATCACACCACTGCACTCCAGCCTAGGTGACAGCATGAGACCCTGTCTCAAAAATAAAATTAAATTTAAAAAAATCACAACTAAATAAAATATCCGCCTTTCAAAATAAACTTGCTTTTCAGACCCTTGTAACGGGGAAATTGTCTAAGAGTTTTTTATTGTACAGCTAACACCACTTTGCAAGAGGCTACAAATAATATTTAAAATAATGTATTACATTATTTTAAAAAGCCACTTGCCCCCAGCATAACACTCTTTTTTTTTTTTTTTTTTGAGACGGAGTCTCACTTTGTTGTCCAGGCTGGAGTGCAGTGGGGTGATCTCAGCTCACTGCAACATCCGCCTCCCGAGTTCAAGCAATTCTCCTGCCTCAGCCTCCTGAGTAGCTGGGATTACAGGTGCGCACCACCACTCCCAGCTAATTTTTGTATTTTTAGTAGAGACGGGGTTTCACTATGTTGGTCAGGCTGGTCTCGAACTCCTGACCTCAGGTGATCTGCCCACCTTGGCCTCTCAAAGTGCTGGGATTACAGGCATGAACCACTGCACCCAGCCCTCTCTAGCATGACACTCAACAGCAACTTATATAACACAAGCATCTCAGATCTTCAATCCCTTCAAAAGAAGCCAAAATCTGAGTTTTAGATGAAATTTCATAACTTTTAAATGTTGACAATCAGTCCGGGCGCAGTGGCTCATGCCTGTAACCAACTCCAGCACTTTGGG
Organism: Nomascus leucogenys; assembly: GCF_006542625.1. NCBI lineage: Eukaryota > Metazoa > Chordata > Mammalia > Primates > Hylobatidae > Nomascus > Nomascus leucogenys. The sequence goes on along the minus strand of NC_044392.1, from coordinate 8,972,461 downwards.
AGGCTGAGGCGGGTGGATCATCTGAGGTCAGGAGTTCGAGACCAGCCTGGCCAATATGGCGAAACCCGATCTCTATTAAAAATACAAAAATTAGCTAGGCTACTCCGAAGGCTGAGGCACAAGAATCGCTTGAACCTGGGCGGTGGAGGTTGCAGTGAAACGAGATCACGGCGCTGCACTCCAGCCTGGGCGACAGAGTAAGACTCAGTCTCAAAAAAAAAAAAAAAAATCAGACCTCCACGAATAAGTTTACTGAGAGTCTGAAGGAACTCCCCAAACCTCCATGATTTAGCAGGAGTGTGGTCCCTGCGATCATGGACTATGTTTTTGTGCACTAACTCCTGCCACAGCTCGATAATTGATGGATGCACGAATGAGTGGATGCGTGAATGAATGAAAGCCAGCGCAGATCTAGTATCCTCTGCCCGGTTAATACCTGCCTGAAAGCCGCGGGCCCTGCCCCAGCAGCGGATGCCAAGAGCGCGAGCCAGAGGTCACAGAGGCTCAGCGGGGAGCGGGGCTCGCACAATGCAGGTGCCGGCTGCTCCCTCCCTTCCGCCGCTTTGAGGCTTTAGGACAACCTTGGCGCCGCTTCCTGCGCGCAGCCTGGGGCCTGCGACGTCCGGCTGCCGACCCCCACCTCTGCCTCCTCCAAGCCACAGGCCTAGGTTGTCGGGGAGGATGGGTGGGGTAGAAGCGCCCCTTGCTAGGCTTGGAGCATCTGGCCGAGTCCTGGGCCGAGGGCTGCTGTCCAGTCCCTGGTCCACTTCCCGGCTGTGTGACGGGGCGCATCTGCCAACTGTGCTGTATTGGATTTGTTGCCTCCTAGTCCCGCCCCTCCTTCTTCCTTGACACACGGGGTGTCAGAGTAGACCCGCACTCAGAACCGATTTGAATTCGGCACCCCCCCATCCCAAGTATGAAAACAATAATAGCTTTGACATCATGGAACACCTTCTGGGTGATGGAAACGCCCAGCTGAGAGTTTTGCATGGATGATCCTATTTAATCTTCACCATGGTCAGGCATGATAAGTAGGAATCTCCCTATTTGACAGGTTAGGAGACAAGACCAGATTGGTTTAGGTGCCTTTCTCAGGCCACACAGTTAGGGGTGGCACAGCCTAGATGTGTCTAACTCCAGTGTCTTGCTTGTTCCTGAGTTTTCTGTGTGGTGGCTCCGATACTTAGGCCCAGGGACTTGAGCCAGGCCTGAGGATATGAACCCAGGTGGGGGCTTCCCTGCCCTTCATGAAGCTTCCTCTCTGATGGGGGAACACGTTCTAGCACTGGATGATCCCGAACCTTACTTCGTTGCTAGGCAGACAGAAAGGGATGCCTGGGCACTTAAGTATAGACCAATTTCAGCTGGATGGAATGGTTGGGCAAAGCTGGAGTCAGGGTGGGAACTTCCAGGCCACATTCCTGCAACAACACAACAATGCTCCCACGATGCCCCCAACAACTTCTTCCTGCTGAAATGGGGTGCTCCCTCCACAAGGATATCTCTGAGTGTGTCTGTGTCAGCAAGACCTCTGGAAAATTCCATGTCCTCCCCATAACACCTGATGTGGGGATGCCTAAGCAGCGATGGCCTGGTGAATGTTTAACAAACTGGAAGGTGGGCAGCAGGAGGTGGGGAACCCTGATTTGTAGCATTTGTGGGTTTCCATGAAGTAAATAATCTGCCATGACCAACTGCAAGCTACCAAAGTTGAAGTTGGGCCGGGCACAGTGGCTCACGCCTGTAATCCCAGCACTTTGGGAGGCCGAGGCAGGTGGATCACTTGAGCTCAGGAGTTTGAGACCAGCCTGGCCAACATGGTGAAACCTCGTCTCTACCAAAAAAATACAAAATTAGCCAGGTGTGGCAGCAGGCATCTGTAATCCCACCTACTTGGGAGGCTGAGGCAGGAGAATTGTTTGAACCCAGGAAGCACAGGTTGCAGTGAGCCAAGATCACGCCATTGCACTCCAGCCTGGGCAACAAGAATGAAACTCCATCTCAAAACAAAACAAAAAATCAAAGTTGAAGTTGGACAGTAGCAAACCACTACATAATACTTTCGCCATAACTGATACGATAGGTAGATAATAGTAAAACATAATAAAATAATTAGGGATTGATTTTTATTTTATTTATTTATTTTTGAGACAAGGGCTCATTCCATCACTAGGCTGGAGTGCAGTGGCACGATCACAGCTCACCGCAGCCTCGATCTCTCAAGTAAAGTGATCCTTCCACCTCAGCCTCCCAAGTAGCTGGGACTACTATGCCCAGCTGATTTTTGTATTTTTTGTAGAGATGGGGTTTCACCCTGTTGCCCAGGTGGGTCTCAAACTCCTGGGTTCAAGTCATCCACCCACCTTGACCTCCCAAAGTGCTGAGATTATATGTGTGAGCCACCATGCCCAGCCAATATAGTTTATTTAAATGTAAATTTATACAGTTTAATTTTTACTTCATCAATTTTGTGCCCTAATCCCATGACACATTATAATTTTTATTTTTTTAATTTTTATTTTATTTATTTATTTTTTTTTTTTTGAGACGGAGTCTTGCTCTGTTGTCCAGGCTGGAGTGCAGTGGCGTGATCTCGGCTCACTGCAACCTCCACCTCCCAGGTTCACACCATTCTCCTGCCTCAGCCTCCCAAGTAGCTGGGACTACAGGCGCCTGCCACCACACTCGGCTAACTTTTTATATTTTTAGTACAGACCGGGTTTCACCATGTTAGCCAGGATGGTCTCGATCTCCCGACCTCGTGATCCGCCCTCCTTGGCCTCCCAAAGTGCTGGGATTACAGGTGTGAGCCACTGTGCCCAGCCTTTTTTATTTTCTTCTCTCTTTTAAATTTGAGACATGGTCTTGCTCTGTCTCCCAGGTTAGAGTGCAGTGGTGCAATCATAGCTCACTGCAGCGTGGACCTTCCAGGCTCAAGTGATGCTCCCATCCCAGCCTTCTGAGTAGCTGGGACTAGAGGTGCACATCACCATGCCTGGCTAATTTTTTGATTTTTTTGTAGAGACAAGGGTCTCCCTATGTTGCTTAGGATGGTCTTGCACTGGGCTCAAGCGATTCTCCCACCTTGGTGTCCCAAACTGCTGGGATTACAGGTGTGAGCCACCGCGCCCAGCTATAATTTAATATTTAATGACCAAGTTTACCAACCAGCTCTCAAGATTCCTGAAAATGCAACAGTCAATTCTCACCAAGCTGATACAAGCCAGTTCCAGCACAGCACTGAACCTAGATCACTGGGTCCACTGGGTCCTGGGGCCGTCAGCTCCTTCCATTTCCTCCAGCCTCAGGGCTCCCACGCATCTAGCCTGGGTTTCCCTCCCCATCTCTCTAGCCTGGGTTTCCCTCTAGTGGACAGAATAGTTATTTCCAGGTGATTATCTTGCTCCACCTGTGCCCAGAGCTCAGTAGCTTAAGAAGGGTGCCGAGGAAGTTTGTCATCACTCCTCCTTAAGACCTTAAGGGGCTGCTCTGCCTATGGAGTAGCCATTCTTTTATTTCTTTGCCTTCTTGATAAACGTGCTTTCGCTTCAAAAAGAAAAATTCCTTAAAAAGGGTACATAACAGTCTCACAATTGCCCTCAGGCACAAGTCAGTTAGTATTATGTCCCCGTGAGGGGCAGTGCCAGGAGAGCCTCCTTGGGCTTTAGTCATTATCACAATCTCCAGAGATGCTCAGAAATCCCATCTCATCCTCTGTGTGGCAGCTCAGGCTGGCTATATCAGCCCTTCAGGTTTGGAGAATACCCCGTCTGACCCTGACCCCTGCAATTAGCTCCATTTCTGAGAAGGTAAACTGGAAGATTCAGTTTGTGTTAGGAATCAAGCTCTCACACGATTCATAGCCCATTGGGGAAACACTGATGGAGGCCATTCATGTGTTGGGCACAGATGAAACCATGGAGTCTGTTAGATGCAGATCAGGGGCTCAGGATGCTGCATCCTGCATTATGCCAGGACTCTTTTCTCCCAGAAGTGATCTTTCGAAAGCACAGATATATCTGTCACTCTTCCGTTCACAAGCCTCCTATGATTCTCCAGTGCTTTCAGCTTTAGTACAAGTTCCTTAGCCAGGCTTTCAGGGCTTTGATTGGGACCTTACCCAGATTGTTTACCTTAAATGTCCAGGCCAGGTGCAGTGGCTCACAACTGTAATTCCAGCACTTTGGGAGGCCGAGGCGGGCAGATCACGAGGTCAGGAGATCAAGACCATCCTGGCCAACATGGTGAAACCCCGTCTCTACTAAAAATACAAAAAGTAGCTGGGCGTGGTTGCGTGCGCCTGTAGTCCCAGGTACTTGGGAGGCTGAGGCAGGAGAATCCCTTGAACCCGGGAGGCGGAGGTTGCAGTGAGCCAAGATCGCACCACTGCATTCCAGCCTGGCAACAGAGTGAGACTCTGTCTCAAAATTAAAAAAACAAAAAGAAGAAGAGAAGAAAACTGGCATTTTTGGAATTCTCCTCTGTGCCAGGCACTGTGCTAAAACTTTGCAAACAGTTTAATTTAATTCTCCAGTAATGCTGCTAGATAGGAAAAACCTCTCTACGGATGAGAAAACTAAGGGTCAGTACAAGCCTGCTCAGCATGACACTGCTTCAGAGTAGTTTTTCCTTCATCCTACTTCTCTTTTTATTTTTTTGAGATGGAATTTTGTTCTTGTCACCCAGGCTGGAGTGCAATGGCATGATCTCGGCTCACTGCAACCTCCGCCTCCCAGATTCAAGCAATTCTCCTGCCTCAGCCTCCCGAGTAGCTGGGACTACAGGCACCTGCCACCACACCGGGCTAATTTTTGTATTTTTAGTAGAGACGGGTTTCATCATGTTGGCCAGACTGGTCTTGAACTCCTGACCTCAGGTAATCTGCCCGTCTCAGTCTCCCAAAGTGCTGGGATTATAGGCGTGAACCACCGCTCCCGGACTGTTCTTGAAAGCTGCTGTTTTCTCTCTAAGCCTGGTCCCTTCCCCAGGCTGGCTGCAGAGGGAGACACAAGGTCTCCTGAACCCCTTTTTCACTGAACTTAAAGCAAAGCCACATTCCTTAAGCACAGCTTTGCAGTGAAACCCAAGCCAAGGTAACAGAGCCACAGATATGGGATAAGAAACCAGATTTTAAATCTGGTTAAATTCTTCTGGGGCCAGCTCCAGAGCCCTTCCTCTTCCTACCTCTCCCCTCCCTAAATCTTTTTTCTCCTCCTCTCCCCTCTTCACCTCCTTACTTCCACTAAAATCCTAGACATCTTATGGATCAGATCAAATTTCCCTCCTCCAGAAAGCCCTCTCAGACAACCTGGATCAGGAATCTGCCTAATGAAAATAAGAATTGTTGGCCGGACACATGGTTCACACCTGTAATCCCAGCACTTTGGGAGGCCAAGGTGGGCAGATCACGAGGTCAGGAGATCGAGACCATTCTGGTCAACAAGGTGAAACCCCATCATTACTAAAACTACAAAAATTAGCTGGGTATGGCGGTGCGTGCCTGTGATCCCAGCTACTTGGGAGGCTGAAGCGGGAGAATCGCTTGAACCTGGGAGGTGGAGATTGCAGTGAGCCAAGATCGTGCCACTGAACTGTAGCCTGGCGAGACTCCGTCAAAGGAAAGAAAAGAAAGAAAGAGAGAGAGAGAGAAAGAGAGAGAGAGAGAGGAGAGAGGAAGAGAAAGAAGAAAGAAGAAAGAAAGAAAGAAAGAAAGAAAGAAAGAAAGAAAGAAAGAAAGAAAGAGAAAAGAAAAAGAAAGAAAGAAAATTGTTGCAGTTTAAAAGGAAGAACAACCCAGACGCAGTGGCTGGGAGTCTGGGCAAGTGGATCGCTTGAATCCAGGAATTCAAGATCAGCCTGGCCAACATGGTGAAACCCTGTCTCTACTAAAAATACAAAATTAGTCGGGTGTGGTTCCACGTGCCTGTAGTTTCACCTACTCTGGAGGTTGAGGTGGGAGAACCGTTGAGCCCAGGAGGCGGAGGTTGCAGTGAGCCAAGATTGTGCCATTGCACTCCAGCCTGGGTGAGAGAGTGAGACCCTATCTCAACCAATCAATCAATAAATGGAAGAACAAATTTCTGGCTAAATATGAAGATTGTTCACATGTGCTTATCTCCACTCCTGAAATTCCACTAAAATGACAGCAAGTGGATTAGAAGAAATTTGTTTTAATTTACAAGCACACACACGAAAAAAGGAACGCCAGGCGCGGTGGCTCACTCCTGTAGTCCTAGCACTTTGGGAGGCTGAGGCAGGGGGATCACCTGAGGTCATGAGTTCGAGACCAGCCTGACCAACATGGTGAAACCCCATCTCTACTAAAAATACAAAAAAAATTAGCCGGGCATGGTGGTGGGCGCCTATAATCCCAGCTACTCCGGAGACTGAGGCAGGAGAATCACTTGTACTCGGGAGGCGGAGATCACGCCATTGCACTCCAGTCTGGGTGACAGAGCAAGACACCACCTCAAAAAAAAAAAAAAAAGTCTAGTATCCAGTTTTATCCCCACTGACACTGAGCTCTGAGTGGCTCTTAAAAATATAAAAAATTTTAAAATTTTATAAAAAGAGTCTAGTATCCAGACTATATAATAAATTCTTACAACACGACAACAAAAAGACAACTCAGTTAAAAATGGGCGTGGTAGCTCACACCTATAATACCAGGGTGTGGTAGCTCACACCTATAATACCAGCACTTTGGGAGGCCCAGGCAGGAGGATCCTTTGAGGCCAAGAGTTCAAGACCAGCCTGGGCAACATAGGGAGACCTCCTTTCTACAAAAGATCAAAAGATTAGCTGGGGCCAGGCATGGTGACTCACACTTGTAATCCCAGCACTTTGGGAGGCTGAGGCAGGTAGATCATTTGAGGTCAGGAGTTGGGGACCAGTTTGGCCAACATAGTAAGATCTGGGTATCTACTAAAAATACAAAAATTAGCCGGGCATGGTGGCATGCACCTATAATCCCAGCTGCTCGAGAAGCTGAGGTAGGAGAGTCACTTGAACCCAGGAGGCAGAGGTTGCAGTGAGCCAAGATAGAGCCAGTGCACTCAGCTGGGTGTGGTGGCTGGCCTCTGTAGTCCCAGCTACCCAGGAAGCTGAGGTAGAAGGATCACTTAAGCCCAGGAGGTAGAGGCTGCAGTGAGCCATGATCATGCCACTGCAGTCCAGCGTGGGCCATAGAACGAGACAATATCTCAAATAAATAAATAAATAAGCAAGCCAGGTATGGTGGCACACGCCTGTGGTCTCAGCTACACTACTCGGGAAACTGAACGGAGAGGATTGTTTGAGCCCAGGAGGTCAAGGCTGCAGTAAGCTGTGATGGTGCTACTGCACTCCAGCCTGGGTGACAGAATATGACCCTGTCTCAAAAAAAAAAAAAAAAAAGTGGGGGGTGACAAAAGATTTGAATAGACATTTATCCAAACAAGATATATTAACAGCCAATAAGCTATGAAAAGATACTCAACATTATTAGTTGTTAGAGAAATGCAACTCAAAACCACAAGAAGGCCCAGCACGGTAGCTCATTCCTGTAATCCTAGCACTTTGGGAGGCCAAGGTGGACAGATCATTTGAGGTCAGGAATTCCAGACCAGCCTGGCTAACATGGTGAAACCCTGTCTCTACTAAAATACAAATATTAGGGCCAGGCACAGTGGCTCATGCCTGTAATCAGAGCAGTTTGTGAGGCCGAGGCAGGTGGATCACCTGAGTTCATGAGTTCTAGACCAGCCTGGCTAACATGGCAAAACCCAGTCTCTACTAAAAAATGCAAAAATTAGCTGGATGTGGTGGCATGTGTCCGTAATCCCAGCTACTCAGGAGGTTGAGGCAGGAGAATTGCTTGAACCTGGGAAGCACAGGCTGCAGCGAGCCGAGACATGCCACTGCACTCCAAACTGGGCAATAGAGCGAGATTCCATATCAAAAAATAATAATAGGCCGGGCGTGGTGGCTCACAACTATAATCCCAGCATTTTGGGAGACCAAGGTGGGCAGATCACCTGAGGTCAGGAGTTCGAGACAAGCCTAGCTAACATGGTGAAACCCCGTCTCTACTAAAAATACAAAAATTAGCCAGGCGTGGTGGCGAGCGCCTGTAGTCCCAGCTACTCTGGAGGCTGAGGCAGGAGAATCGCTTGAACCCAGGAGGCAGAGGTTGCAGTGAGCCAAGATCATGCCATTGCACTCCAGCCTGGGCAACAAGAGCGAAACTCCATCTCAAATAATAATAATAATAATAATAATAATAATAATAATAATAACATAAAATAAATCGGTAAAATACAGAATTACCCAGCCTTGGTGGTGCATGCCTATAATCCCAACTACTCAGGAGGTGGAGGTAGGAGGATTGCTTGAGCCCACTAGAAGGCAGAGGTTGCAGTGAGCAGAGATCATGTCATTGCACTCCAGCCTCGACAACAGTGTGGGACCCTGTCTAAAAAAAAAAAAAAAAAACACAGTGAGATACCATTTCCACACCCATTAAAGATGGCTGTAGTAATAATAATGATAAGCTCGAGAATAACAGGCGGGGCTCAGTGGCTCACACCTGTGATCCCAGCACTTTGGGAGGCCAAGGTAGGCAGACCACTTGAGCTCAGGAGTTCAAGACCAGCCTGGCCAACATGGTGAAACCCCATCTCTACTAAAAATACAAAAAAAAAAAAAAAAATTAGCTGGGGGTGGTGGCGCGCACCTATAATCCCAGCTACTCTGGAGGCTGAGGCAGAAGAATCGCTTGAACCCGGGAGGCGGAGGTTGCAATGAGCCGAGATCGTGCCACCGAACTCCAGCCTGGGCAACAGAGCAAGACTCCATCTCAAAAAAAAAAAAAAAAAAAAAGAAAAGAAAATGACAAATGTTGGCAAAAATAGGCAAATAAAAGAAACCACTGAATCATACACTTTATTTTTTATTTTTTATTTATTTATTTTTTTGCAACAAGTTCTTACTCTGTTGCTCAGTCTGGAGTGCAGCAGTGCAATCATGGCTTACTGCAGCCTCAACCTCCCGGGCTTGAACAATCCTCCCGCTGCAGCTCCCTGAGTAAGCAGCTGGGACTGCAATGCACGACACCACATCCAGCTAATATATATATATATGTTTTTTTTTTTTTTTTGAGTCAGAGTCTCGATCCGTCACCCAGGCTGGAGGGCAGTGGCGCAATCTTGGCTCACTGCAACCTCTGCCTTCTGGGTTGAAGCGATTCTCATGCCTCAGCCTCCCGAGTAGCTGGGATTACAGGCCCGTGCCACCATGCCTGGCTAATTTTTTGTATTTTTAGTAGAGATGGGTTTTTGTCATGTTGACCAGGCTGGTCTCAAACTCCTGACCTCAGGTGATCTGCCCACCTCGGTCTCCCAGAGTCCTGGGATTACAGGTGTGAGCCACCATGCTGGCCAGCTAATATTTTGTCTTTTTTTGTAGAAACGGGGTTTCACCATGTTACCCATGCTAGTCTCGAACTCCTGGGTTCAAGCAATTTGCCCACCTTGACCTCCCAAAGTGTTGGGTTTACAGGCATGAGCCGCTGCACCCGGCCTGAATTGCACACTTTAAATGGTTAAAATGTTGAATTTTATGGCATGTGAATTTTTCCTCAATTTTTAAAAAAAGAAAATGAGGGGGAGGAGACAACAGCAATTGACAGATATATACAAACCTTGTGAAGCTTGAAAGCAGACAGATAAGGGCTGGCTGATTTAGCAAAAGGCCAGAAAAATCAGAAACTGTAACTGCTTATGGTGGGAGTGGGAGGAGAAGTATCAACTAGGAGCAAGCCCATGAGTGCATCAGAACCCAAGAACTGCTCATCAACTGGAGGCACTGGATATTTCTAAAGGCAGGATGGTAGGATGGGGCTGAAAAGAAGAAGATTGGATGAAAGTAAAAGGAATTAGACTCCTAAATTTTCTCCCTCAACTTCTGTAATCAGGTGACTGCCCTCTTCCTACCTGGCGGGAGACAGGTTGAATTGAGAGGCTGTGGATTTGGGAACACCAGGCACAGCTGAGAACAAGAGTGATGGACTATACTGAAGTCAGAGTGGGATTAGCTGAACCATAAGATAGATCCCTTCATCTCCTTTCCCCTCTTGGTACCCAGAAGGCTGGCAGCCAGGTTTCTAACCTCGCCCTGGTAGATTAGAGGGCTTCTGTATGTGAAAATAGAAAGGTAGGCTGGGCGAGGTGGCTCATGCCTGTAATTCCAGCACTTTGGGAGGCCGAGGTGGGTGGATTACCTGAGGTCAGGAGTTCGAGAACAGCCTGGCCAACATGGTGAAACCCCGTCTCTACTAAAGATAAAAAAAAATTAGCTGCGGCTGGGCGCAGTGGCTCACACCTGTAATCCCAGCACTTTGGGAAGCTGAGGCAGGTGGATCACGAGGTCAGGAGATCAAGACCACCCTGGCTAACGTGGTGAAACCCCATCTCTACTAAAAATACAAAAAAAAAAAATTAGCTAGACATGGTGGCAGGCGCCTGTAGTCCCAGCTACTCGGGAGGCTGAGGCAGGAGAATGGCATGAACCTGGGAGGCGGAGCTTGCAGTGAGCCAAGATCGCACCACTGCACTCCAGCCTGGGTGACTGAGCAGGACTCCAGCTCAAAAGAAAAAAAAAATTAGCTGGGCATGGTGGCAGGTGCCTGTAATCCCCAGGTACTTGGGAGGCTGAGGCAGGAGAATAGCTTGAACCTGGGAAGCAGAGGTTGCAGTGAGCTGAGATTGCACCATTGCACTCCAGCCTGGGCAACAAGAGTGAAACTCTGTCCCAGAAAAGAAAAGAAGAGAAAAGAGACGAAAAGAAGAAAAGAAAAAAGAAAAGAAAAGAAAAGAAAAAGAAAGACTGGTACTGACAGTTGAGGAGTCCCCTGCTAGGTACCTGCCTAAAACCCTTTAGTGAAGCTCAGTAATCAATACCCCCCCAACACACATATAGAGCTTTCAATCAGCTTTTAATGCCTCACTGTTTTGTTTTGTTTTCTTTAACATGTGGTCTCACTGTATTGCCCAGGCTGATCTTGAACTCCTGGGCCCAAGCAATCCTCCTGCCTCAGTCTCCCAAGGGATTACATATGCACACCACCATGCCTGGCTCTACTCTGTAATATACATAAACATCTATACCAAGGATTGTCGGATGTTTGAGAAAGCCTCTAATGAAACACACAGAGCAAAGTAAGCCAGGGAGAAGTCAGAGAAAACAGAGAAAACGGAGCACGAAAGACTTTCAAAATCTATAATAAATATGAAAACTATTATTAATAGCCTCAGAGGAAAATGGGAAAAAGATTGCGTCCATGGAAAAAGAACAGGAAGCTGCAAAAAGGGAACATTTAGGGAACAACAAGAAAAAGAGCTCTTAAAAATTAAAAAATATCAGTCAAAAAATGTTTAAGTTGAGAAAAGGGTTGGAAGTTGAGAACATGAATAAATGGATTGGACGTTTGGCTGGGTGTGGTGGCTCACACTTATAATCCACCTGTAATCCCAGCACTTTGGGAGACTGAGGCAGGTGGATTGCTTAGCTCAGGAGTTTGAGACCAGCCTAGCAAATATTGGGAAACCCTATCTCTGTTTTTATTTTAGAAAAAAAAGGATTAGAAGTCTGACTCCTAGGAAGTCGAACAGAACACATAAAGGTAGAGATGAGAGAAAAGACAAGACAAGACAGGAGTTTCAGAGAGGGAGAGGGGAAAAAAATGGAGGGGAGGAATTTCCCAAAGGAATAATTACAGAGTGAATTGGTTTCCAGATTAAAAGGTTTAGGGCAGCTGGGTGTGGTGGCTCATGCCTGTAATCCCAGCACTTTGGGAGGTCAAGGCAGGCAGATCACTTGAAGTCAGGAGTTCGAGACCAGCCTGGCCAACCCCATCTCTACTAAAAATAACAAAATTAGCCAGGCGTGATGATGGGCACCTGTAATCCCAGGTACTTGGGAGGCTGAGGTGGGAGAATTGCTTGAAACCAAGAGGTAGAGGTTGCAGTGAGCTGAGATTGTGCCACTGCACTCCAGCCTGGGTGACAGAGCAAGACTCCGTCTCAATTTAAAAAAAATAAATAGCAGGGCGTAGTGGCTCACGCCTGTAATCCCAACACTTTGGGAGGCCGAGGCGGGCAGATCACGAGGTCAGGAGATCGAGACCATCCTGGCTAATACGGTGAAACCCCGTCTCTACTAAAAATACAAAAAGTTAGCCGGGCGTGGTGGCAGGCACCCGTAGTCCCAGCTACTCGGGAGGCTGAGGCAGGAGAATGGCGTGAACCTGGGTGGCAGAGCTTGCAGTGAGCCAAGATTGCGCCACTGCACTCCAGCCTGGGAGATGAGTGAGACTCCATCTCAAAAATAAATAAATAAATAAATATAAATAAATAAATAATAAAAAGGCTTAGCTCAAAGAATTCAAAAAGATGCTGCAATGCAATTCTGACACTATCTAGAGTTAGGCCAAACTTCACAAGTTAATGGCGCAGTCTCCACAAGACTGCCCTCACTTCAGAAACCAGCTATTAATAGAAGCTCAGGATTTCCCAGGCCACCCACACTTCTGACCAAATGACTACAAATCTGGGGTTTCCCGCTACCCACTCAGGTTCAATAATTCCGTAGAACACCAAACTCAGGAAAGCACTAAACTTATAGTTACAGTTTTATTATAGCAAAGGCAATACAAATCAGGACCAGGCAAAAGAAGAGACACAAAAGGCAAAGTCTTGGAGGATCCCAAACTTGAAGCTTCCAGTGTCCTTTTCTCACGAAGTCGGGATGCATCATCCTCTGGCACATTGATGTGTAACAATACACACAGACTATTATTAACCAGGAAAGCTCACCAGAGCTTCAGTGTCCAGAGTTTTTATTGAGGGTTCATTATGTAGGCACGATTGACTGAATCACTGTCCAGATGATTTAACTAAATCTCCAGCCCTCTTCCCCTGCCCAGAGGTCAGATTGATTATCAAGTGGCTCAAAACCCCAGCACTCTAATCACATGGTTTGTCTTTCTGGCATGGACAGCCCTTATCATGAGTCATCTTAAACTATCTAGGGGTCCCCCATGGGTCACCTTCTTAGCATAAGCTATCAGTGCCTACCATAAATAACAGACACCCCTATTACCTGGGAAATTCCAAGGATTTAGAGGTTACCTCCAAGGAACTGGGGAGAAAGGCCAATAAATTCTTTATTCCAACAGACCCCCACCAAGGCACATCATTGAAAACATTTAAAATGCCAGGGACAAAGAATATATCCTAAAAGCTACCAGAGAAACAGGTCACATACAAAGGTTTGTAGTTAAAATGACATCAGTCTTCTCAATAGCAATACTGGTTGCTAAGAAACAGAAAAGAAGTACTTTTAGAATTCTCAGGGGAAATTATTTTCTAATCTAATATTCTATAGCCAGCCAAACCATCAACCAAAGGGTATACTAAAGACAATTTCAGAAACACAAAGTCTCAAAACTTTTACTTCCCAAGTACCTTTTCTCAAAGCAGCTGCTGGAGGATATGCTCCACCAAAGTGAGGAAGTAAAACAAGAAAGAGGAAGAAATGAGCTCCAGAAAACAGGGGATGCGACACAGGAGAGAAGCAGAGGGAATTTCCAAGATGATGGTAAAGGGAAGTCACAGGATGACAATTGTGAAGCAGGCCAAGAGATCAATAAGTTTAGACTGGAACAGGAAGACAAGGGGCTCCAACCAAGATGATTCCTAGAAAAAAAATGTAACTGATAGACTGATTACCTAGTGTGTTTGACCATGTGGAGTAATCTTTGTAGCTCTAGTGGGAATGTGTAGGGTTAAATTCATAATAGATATGTAGAAATCTAAGCAAAAGAAAAACTGAGGCAATTTAACACTGAAAAAAATATTGTATAAGAAAGGAATTATAAACTGGGTACAGTGGCTTAGGCCAGCATTTGGGGAGGCCCAGGCAGGAGGATCACTGAGCCCAGGAGTTCAAGACCATCCTGGGCAACATGGTCAGACCCTGTATCTACAAAAAAAAAAGAAAAAGAAAAAATTTTTTAATTAGCCAGGTGTGGTGGTGCGCACCTCCAGTCCTAGCTACTAGGGAGGCTGAGGTGAGAGGATTGCTTGAGCCCAGGAGGCTGAGACTACAGTGAGCCAAAATGGTGCCACTGCACTCAAGCCTGGGCAACAGAGTGAGACCCTGTCTCGAAAAAAAAAAAAAAAAAAAAAGAAAGGAAAGGAAATTTAGGCTGGCTCTGGAAGCTCTGCCTATGAGTATGAGTTAGCCTTGCTCTGCAAGGTGCAATTTAAAAAAAAAAAGAAAAGAAAAGAAAAAGGGCTGGGCATGGTGGCTCAAGCCTGTAATCCCAGAACTTTGGGAGGCTGAGGCGGGTGGATCACCTGAAGTCAGGAGTCTGAGACCAGCCTGGCCAATATGGTGAAACCCCATCTCTACTAAAAATACAAAAATTAGCCGGGCATGGTGGCGCACACCTGTAGTCTCAGCTACTCAGGAGGCTGAGGCAGGAGAATCGCTTGAACTGAGGAGGTAGAGGTTGCAGTGAGCAGAGATCATGCCATTGCACTCTAGCCTGGGCAACAGAGCGAGACTCCATCTCAAAAAAATAAAGAAAAAGAAAGAAATTTAAAAATCAGGGAAAAGTAGATATCTGTATTGGTCAAAATATGGAAAGAAATATGAGGGACAGGCCTGGCATGGTGGCTGAGGTGGCCAGATCACAAGGTCAGGAGTTCGCGACCAGCCTGACCAACATGGTGAAACCCTGTCTCTACTAAAAATATAAAAATTAGCCGGGCATGGTGGCACACACCTGTAATCTCAGCTACTCGGGAGGCTGAGGCAGGAGAATTGCTTGAACCCAGTAGTCGGAGGTTGCAGTGAGCCGAGATCACACCACTGCATTCCATCCTGGGCGACAGAGTGAGGCTTTGTTTCGAAAAACAAAAACAAAAACAAAAACAAAAAACAAAAAACAGCTAAAACAATAGCTGCCTTTGGGGAGTGGGAATCAGTTGGCAGCAAGACAGAAGATGGCCTTTTTTTTTTTAACTTTGCCATATGCCTAATTGATTTTTTAAAAAATTATTACATGTATTTTGATTAAAAACATATTTTAGAAAAAATAAAGGAAATAAAATATTGCCGAAAAATGGAAGGTCCCTGGGGTAGCATTTGTTACTTTGGTAAATTCATCACCATCTTGGGTCCAGCTTAGAAACCAGAGTTGTTAGCCCTAAAAGCAGCAGCATCTCTATGGAACAGACACACATTAACCAGGCTCATGAGACTGATATTTCAAATCAGATGCCAATTCATTAATTTATAAGAGGAAGCAGGGCTTTGAAGCAGCCTGGATCTTCCTGTTCAATGATGAGTGCATTCTCTCCCTGTGGACTGATCTACATAGGAAACAGAATGGTTTTTCGAGGGTTGCTTGGTGATCCAGAGCATGAGTGAGGTAGGGGGTGAATTGAGTGGCTCCGAAGAATGGTACTTCCATCTCCCCTGTTCCTGGACCAGCATCTTTGTCCCCAGAGAATGGACACTGCTGGTGATTGTCTTGGCAACTCTCCCTGATCTCTGGCTTCCTTGGCTGCCCAGAACCTCCTAACTGGCACCCTCTTTCTTTAGCTGCATTAATACTTTAAACCAGGTTGTAGTCTAGACTGGGCCTGAGAGTTATTCTGTCTCTATAAGCTATAGTTTGGCTCTGCGTCCGCAACCAAATCTCATCTCGAATTGTAATTCCCACGTGTCCAGAGAGAAACCTGGTAGGAGGTGATTGGATCATGGGGGCAGTTTCCCCCATGCTGTTCTTGTGATAGTGAGTGAATTCTCACGAGACCCAATGGTTTTATAAATGGCAGTTTTTCCTGCACTCACACACTTTCCTGCTGCCTTGTGAAGAAGATGCTTGCTTCTCCTTCCCCTTCTGCCATAATTGTAAGTTTACTGAGGCCTCTCCAGCCATGCGGAACTATGAGTCAATTAAACCTCTTTTGTTTATAAATTACTCAATCTCAGGCATTTCTTTACAGCAGTGTGAAAACACACTAATACAATTGGCATATCTCTACTTTAAAGCATTAGAGGTGGGATGTGGTGGCTCACATCTGTAATCCCTGCACTTTGAGAGGCCAAGGTGAGAGGATCACTTGGGCCCAGGAGTTTGAGACTAGCCTGGGCAGCATAGGGAGACCCCATCTCTACAAAAAATTAGCCAGGTGTGGTGGCGCATGCCTCCTATGGTCCCAGCTACTCAGAAGGCTGACATAGGAGGATCCCTGGAGCCTAGGAAGTCAAGGCTGCAGTGAGCCATGATTGCGCCATTGCACTCCAGTCTGGGCAACAGAGTGAGACCCTGTCTCAAAAAAACATAGCAAAAAAATTCAGAGGCCAAGGCAGGTGGATCACTTGAGGTCAGGAGTTCAAGACCAGCCTAGCCAACATGGTGAAACCCTGTCTCTAGTAAAAATACAAAAAATTAGGGGGAGGGGGGAGGGATAGCATTATGAGAAATACCTAAAGTAAATGACGAGTTAATGGGTACACCAACATGGCACATGTATACATATGTAACAACCTGCACATTGTGCACATGTACCCTAGAACTTAAAGTATAATAATTTAAAAAAAGGGACAGAAGCAGTATGACCTTAAAAAAAAAAATAGCTGGGCGTGGTGGCAGGTGCCTGTAATCCCAGCTACTCGAGAGGCTGAGGCAGGAGAATCACTTGAACCGGGCAGGCAGAGGTTACAGTGAGCCAAGATTGCACCACTGCACTCTAGCCTGGGCAACAGAGTGAGACTTGTCTTAAAGGAAAAAAAAAAAAACAACGCAAAAACTAAAGCATTAGTGTTTTGTGTTCAGTCATACACTCAGCACCCATGATGTGCCAGGCTCTGTTCTAAAGCCCTGGGGTACAGGCATGAATAAGGCTGACATTTGTCTGCCCTCATTGAGTTTACAGTCTGACGAGGAACACATTAAACAAACAAAAGTATGCAAAGTGAAGAAGCAGTGTAACTCTCAGAAGACAACTTAATTTCCTTTTTCCTACTTCTTGAGGAGGGACAGCACCTCCTGGTTGCCCCCAGATATCATCTACAATGAAACCATGAGAAGAGCTGCAGGGTGGGGGCTGTAGTCTGGGTAAAGAAGGCCCATTCTCCAAACATAAATTTCCAGCCTCCCTTGAGGTCTATACCACCAATTATTCCAATAAAGTCATTTTCTGCTTACATTTGTCTAAGGTTGGTTTTTTGTTTGTTTGTTTTGTTTTGTTTTTTTGTTTTGAGACAGAGTCTCGCTCTGTCACCCAGGCTGGAGTGCAGTGGCGCAATCTCGGCTCACTGCCAGCTCCGCCTCCCGGGTTCACGCCATTCTCCTGCCTCAGTCTCCGAGTAGCTGGGACTACAGGTGCCCGCCACGACACCCGGCTAATTTTCTTGTATTTTTAGTAGAGATGGGGTCTCACCGTGTTAGCCAGGATGGTCTCAATCTCCTGACCTTGTGATCCACCCGCCTCTGCCTCCCAAAGTGCTGAGATTACAGGCGTGAGCCACTGCGCCCGGCCTAAGGTTGGTTTTTGTTATTTGTAACCAATAACCCAGACTAGTACAGCAACCATCTCAGACATCTGCGGACCAGAGAAAAGTCACTAAAAGACAATCCAATGCCTGTGCCTTGGGGCTGCAACCAAACCTGGAACCCTTCTGATTTGTGACTTCCGTTTAGCACAAAGCAGGGCACACAAGCTGTCTCAATGAAATCTGGTTGGCTGAGTCCCTCAGTAAGTCAGTTAGTTCACAAATGTCTGCCAGAAGCTGTTCTAGGTGCAGAAATCACAAAGCAAATAGGAGCAGGTTTCTGCCTTCAAGATGTCCCACATGCAGCACAGACTCAACGTATCTAAAACGGAAGGCTGTCATTTTCCCTGCCTTCCCAACCCATGTAACAACTCACATCCGTGTCCCATGCTCCAACCACACTGAATTGCTTGCCCTTCTCACTTCCGTCTGCCACCAGTGAGTAGTTTGGTGTTCTTAGACCACAGGGGTGGGAGGGAAAGAGAGAGACAGCAGGCAATCAGGCTGGGGTAGACAGACACCAGACCTTGATGCCAGGTGGAGGAATCTAGATGCATTGGCTGCTGTCCCAAGTTACTCTCTGGCCTAAATCTCAGACTGGCCGTATAGTTTAATTTTTTCTCTTCCACCAAAGGTCATCTGTGTAGAAGATGACACAAAGGGGGACCCAGCACGGTGGCCCGTGCCTCTAATCCCTGCACTTTTGGAGGCTAAGGAGGGAGGATCATTTGAGCCCAGGAGTTCGAGGTTGCAGCGAGTCATGATCGAGCCGCTGCACTCCAGCCTTGACGCTGAGTGAGACCCTGTCTCTTAACAAAATATATTTAAAATTTAAAAAGAAGATTATACAAAGGGGTTATCTATCATCTTGGCCAGCAATGCAGGGCAAAACTTGAAACAACTTGGTCTGGCAGTATTTTCCAGATGCCAAATCCTCATTCTCTTTTCTCTGCTGTACAGCTCCCACAGTGTTTTGTGTGAGATGAGAGGGAGCATGGCGGGTCTCAGCCCTGGCTTTGCCCTGGGAAAAATTCCTCATTTCTGCACCGCCTCCCCAAAGTGGGGGCTAAGCCAGCGCCGTCTGCCTCTCCGCCTAGCCCAGGCCCCTTGCCTAGATGCCCTATTTCCCTAAAGTCTCACAACAACTCTGTGAGGTAAGCATTACCATCCCTTCATTTTACAGATGAAACTGAGGCTCAGGAAGTTACGTTTCGGGCTATAAATCCCGGAATCTTCGCTTCGATGCCGTCCAGGCTTGGGCCACCGAGCTCAAGAAATGGGCCGACGGGTGACCAGACGGACGCCGGGACCAGCCCAAGTTCAGGGCTGAGGGCCGCCAGGTGGCGCGTTTCCCTCCCCCTACCCCCCGCGGCGGCTCGGGTGCACCTGAACCCAGCGGGGCGCGCCGGGGAAAGTAGGCGCGCAGGGTGGGGCAGGGAGTAGCCCTAATTCCCCAGCTCGGAGTGGGCAAGGAGCACGGTTTAGCTCAGCCGGCTGGCACCGCCAAGCGGCCGCCGGGCCGCATCAGCCCTCCTCCTGTTCGAGCTCCCCAGCGTGCAATTTATTTGGGGGCTACCGGGGATAGAACGGAGCAGGCGAGCGCTGCCAGGAGGTGGGGCCGGCCCCACCTGTCGACTGCCCGTAGTGGGCAGGGAGAGGGCGGGGTTTGTCCCATAGGGCCCGCCCCCTAGTCCCCGGGTCCCGGGCGCGCGACGAGATATAAGGCAGTCAGGAAACAATGCACCAGCAGCTCGCGCTCCCGCGCCGATCCCGAGAGCGTCTGGGCCGCCGTGCGCGAGCGAGGGAGGGGGCGCGCGCGCGGGGGGCGCGCTCGTGAGTGCGGGCCGCGCTCTCGGCGGCGCGCATGTGCGTGTGTGCGGGTTGCCGGGCTGCCCCAAGCCGGCGGGGAGCCGGTCCGCTCCAGGTGGCGGGCGGCGGGAGCGAGGTGAGGCTGCGGGTGGCCAGGGCACGGGCGCGGGTCCCGCGGTGCGGGCTGGCTGCAGGCTGCCTTCTGGGCACGGCGCGCCCCCTCCCGGCCCCGCCGGGCCCCGGGAGCTGCGCTCCGGGCGGCGCTGGCAAAGTTTGCTTTGAACTCGCTGCCCACAGTCGGGTCCGCGCGCTGCGATTGGCTTCCCCTACCACTCTGACCCGGGGCCCGGCTTCCCGGGACGCGAGGACTGGGCGCAGGCTGCAAGCTGGTGGGGTTGGGGAGGAACGAGAGAGTCCGGCAGCCGGCTGTGCCGAGGGACCCGGAGACGCCTCCTTCGCCCTGCCGGCACCCGGTCAGCACGTCCCCCCTTCCCTCCCGCAGGGAGCGGACATGGACTACGACTCGTACCAGCACTATTTCTACGACTATGACTGCGGGGAGGATTTCTACCGCTCCACGGCGCCCAGCGAGGACATCTGGAAGAAATTCGAGCTGGTGCCATCGCCCCCCACGTCGCCGCCCTGGGGCTTGGGTCCCGGCGCAGGGGACCCGGCCCCCGGGATTGGTCCCCCGGAGCCGTGGCCCGGAGGGTGCACCGGAGACGAAGCGGAATCCCGGGGCCACTCGAAAGGCTGGGGCAGGAACTACGCCTCCATCATCCGCCGTGACTGCATGTGGAGCGGCTTCTCGACCCGGGAACGGCTGGAGAGAGCTGTGAGCGACCGGCTCACTGCTGGCGCGCCCCGGGGGAACCCGCCCAAGGCGTCCGCCGCCCCGGACTGCACTCCCAGCCTTGAAGCCGGCAACCCGGCGCCCGCCGCCCCCTGTCCGCTGGGCGAACCCAAGACCCAGGCCTGCTCCGGGTCCGAGAGCCCAAGCGACTCGGGTAAGGACCTCCCCGAGCCATCCAAGAGGGGGCCATCCCATGGGTGGCCAAAGGTCTGCCCCTGCCTGAGGTCAGGCATTGGCTCTTCTCAAGCTCTTGGGCCATCTCCGCCTCTCTTTGGCTGAAGCTGCCCGTGTAGCCCCCAACCGTGTCTGTCTGGCACGTGGGTGTGTTGGTAAACAGTTTGGAGAAGTGGCATAGGAGCCAGCGTCCCTTTGATGATTATTGGAGCCCCAGGGGACAAGGGATATTAGGTGAGGGTTGGCGCTTAGAGAGGACAATACTGGGGTTGGACTGTAAGGGATTTCTGTCCTAAGGAGTCTGGAAGGGGGTCCCTTAAGAGACACTCCAAGCCTGAAGTTTTTTTGCTGCTGCCTCTTTCCCTAGGAAATTCACATTCCCCTAGGGGGAGAAGAAGCTGAGAGCCTTTTGTGCAAAGCCAAAGCCTTCATCCTTTTAAAAACCTAGGTCTCCAGTTGGCTTTACTTTAAAATGCCAATAATAAATGCCCTCTTCTCGTGCTTCCCCACCACCACTTACCACTTGTGCATCCCTGAGACAGGGAGGGAAGAATGAACACTCCCCATTAACAGATGGAAAAACTGAGGCTCAGAGATAGACAATCACTACAAGTCAGCTCCAGCTTTCTGCCATCTAGCCAGCACCTCTTCCCCAGTGCTCCATCCCAGCCAGGCACCTCTTCCTTGATGTTTGGGTCTTTGTGGTAGCTTATCTTAGAAGCACTACACCTTGCCTTGCTGTTTGTCCTGAGATGGGAAATTGTCCTTCTCACTCCCCCTCAATACATCTCTAGCGTCAGCTGCTCCCTGGCATTCAACAAATATTCACTGGCCCCTACTTTGTGGCAATCTGTGGGCTACGTGCTGGTCAAGGCCGTAAAGCTCCAGGCCCTCCTCTCCCATCCTTGATGCAAGTGCAAACCTCGCTGAGGGCAGACTGGGGCATCCTGTGCCACTAAACTACATTGTTCTTATTCTGGCATCTTAGACCTCCACACCGATGAGAAATACTGGAGAGGGTATTTTTGTAGAGTGTAGACTGAGGCTAGTGACAAATCAATCAGGACCAAGAAAGCTCACTGTAGCTTTTAGGAATAACTTTTACACGACCATTTGATAGGGAACTGGGGAATGGGGTATGGAAGTTTTCATACACTTGAGAGAAAAAATAGGATAACAAGAAAAATTAAAAGTCTTTTTTTTTTTCCTGGTCCACTGTGTTAAGGTCATTTTTAACCAGCTTGCTTTCTACACCAAGAGTTTATGTTCGTTTAATGGCTGGAAAGAGAATCTTGAGATCAAAAAAACCAATAAAGATGTATCTCTACAACGGCTGGTGGAGTGGTAGAGTGGAAAGAGCATTGCTTTGGAAGTTGGACATTTTAGTTTGAGGTCCAGAACGTTACAAAGGTGATATGTGGACTTGGCTGATCTGGGCCTCAGTTTCCCCATTTGCACACGATGGGGTTGGACTTGATTGTCCTGCTGAAGACAGTTCCTTGTCTGGGTAGAGTAAGACACTACTCTCTGAAAGGGAGAATGGTGTCTTAAATTATTTCTTTCTTAGAATCTTCCTGAGCCACGAGGCTTAACACTGAAAATTAAAGGTTTGGGATGTAGGGAAGCCTGCTGAATCATTTTCTGACCTACCCTTTAACCTGAACCTGTTTGTGAGCTTCTAGTTCACTCACAGGCCACATGGCCTGGAACAAAATGCAACAGATTGCAAACAATGAGGCGGGGGGTGGGGAAAGTGATTGGCAGCAGAGCTCACCCAATAGGGGCTAGAGGCTGGGTAAGACAGCATTCCAAACACAGCGTAATCAGCCAATCATGGGCTTTGGGGCCAGGAGGGCTGAATGGTCAGGTTTTATTAATGGAGAAATAATGCGATTGTCCACACAATGGAAGCCTTCCTGACAAAGGGGCTCAAGCTTCCTGATATGCAAAGAAGCTGAGAACGGAGCTCTTCCGTTGCGAGGCCGAGATCCATTAAGGTGGACTTCTGTGTGGAGGCCGCAAAATGTGTGGAGCAGGAGGAGAGTTTTCTCCCAATTGCCCCTCTCCTGGTTAGGTTAACCTAAGAGACCTTCAAGCCAGTGAATAAGAAGGGCATGTCCAGGTGTCTCCAGGTCTCTGGTGTTTTGAGCCCCATATCTGGGACATTCTGCTGCCCAGTCTCTGCCTCTGGTGCAGGTAGTTTGGAAATGGTCGCTTGTACCTTTGTGAAGTTCCTGCAGCTTCGCCGACCTATGATTACAAATCTAACCTTCTAGTCCAGGGAAGGAGGTGGGGCAGGGGACCTATAAATGATGGATGACTTTAGAAACCCATTGAACCCAAGAGCAAAATGCTCCTAAGGGAAACCCTTTCCCTCCCCTCTGTGGGTGAAGAGGGATGGGTTGTAGCCCTCCCTTCTCTGAATCTTCAGCTGAAAGGGATGGCAGAATAGAGAGGTGGGGGAATAATAGGATTTATAACTTGTGAAAAGTAACAATTCCCCAAGTGCAGGCTGTGCTGGGCAGGAACAAAGGGCAGCTCTGCCCACAGACCCCTCATTTACAATTCTGATGGGGCATGAAAGAGCCCGACTGGGGGAGATCTTTATAGCTAAACTTTGTCCCAGGCCGGTAGCTCTTTCTCTCCATCCCCTCTGTGGGGGAGGGGAGAGCCTTTGCAGACTGGGGGCCGTTGGCTTGGGTCTGCCTTTTGTTCTTATCTAAGCCTTGCTGTGCAAAAGGAAATTGGAGAATATTTTCCTTCTTGCTAATGTCCCCTCCTTTCCTTCACTGTGCCCTTACCCCATTACAAATGAATCAGCTTTCTGCTCACCTCAATTTGTATATATCTAAATTGGAAAAATGTCACCTACCTTCCCAAGCACCAGCGTAGACAGCTAAAGCTGTAGGGTCTATGTTTGTGTTTCTCATGGGATGTGTTTCTTCTCTTGATCTCTTTTCTTGGACAGAGAATGAAGAAATCGATGTTGTGACAGTAGAGAAGAGGCAGTCTCTGGGTATTCGGAAGCCGGTCACCATCACGGTGCGAGCAGACCCCCTGGATCCCTGCATGAAGCATTTCCACATTTCCATCCATCAGCAACAGCACAACTATGCTGCCCGTTTTCCTCCAGAAAGCTGCTCCCAAGAAGAGGCTTCAGAGAGGGGTCCCCAAGAAGAGGTTCTGGAGAGAGATGCTGCAGGGGGAAAGGAAGATGAGGAGGATGAAGAGATTGTGAGCCCCCCACCTGTAGAAAGTGAGGCTGCCCAGTCCTGCCACTCCAAACCTGTCAGTTCTGATACTGAGGATGTGACCAAGAGGAAGAATCACAACTTCCTGGAGCGCAAGAGGCGGAATGACCTGCGTTCGCGATTCTTGGCCCTGAGGGACCAAGTGCCCACCCTGGCCAGCTGCTCCAAGGCCCCCAAAGTAGTGATCCTAAGCAAAGCCTTGGAATACTTGCAAGCCCTGGTGGGGGCTGAGAAGAGGATGGCTACAGAGAAAAGGCAGCTCCGATGCCGGCAGCAGCAATTGCAGAAAAGAATTGCATACCTCAGTGGCTACTAACTGACCAAAAAGCCTGACAGTTCTGTCTTACAAAGACACAAGTTTATTTTTTAACCTCCCTCTCCCCTTTAGTAATTTGCACATTTTGGTTATGGTGGGACAGTCTGGACAGTAGATCCCAGAATGCATTGCAGCCGGTGCACACACAATAAAGGCTTGCATTCTTGGAAACCTTGAAACCCAGCTCTCCCTCTTCCCTGACTCATGGGAGTGCTGGATGTTCTCTGGCGCCTTTGGCTTCCCAGCAGGCAGCTGACTAAGGAGCCGTGGGGTCTGCCTAGCTCACTAGCTCCGAAGAAAAGGCTGACAGATGCTATGCAACAGGTGGTGGATGTTGTCAGGGGCTCCAGCCTGCATGAAATCTCACACTGCATGAGCTTTAGGCTAGGAAAGGATGCTCCCAACTGGTGTCTCTGGGGTGATGCAAGGACAGCTGGGCCTGGATGCTCTCCCTGAGGCTCCTTTTTCCAGAAGACACACGAGCTGTCTTGGGTGAAGACAAGCTCGCAGACTCGATCAACATTGACCATTACCTCACTGTCAGACACTTTACAGTAGCCGAGGAGTTGGAAACCTTTATATATTATGATGTTAGCTGACCCCCTTCCTCCCACTCCCAATGCTGCGACCCCGGGAACATTTAAAAAGCTTGGCCTCTAGATTCTTTGTCTCAGAGCCCTCTGGGCTCTCTCCTCTGAGGGAGGGACCTTTCTTTCCTCACAAGGGACTTTTTTGTTCCATTATGCCTTTGTTATGCAATGGGCTCTACAGTACCCTTTCCCACAGGTCAGAAATATTTCCCCAAGACACAGGGAAATGGGTCCTAGCCTGGGGCCTGGAGATAGCTTGGAGTCCTGGCCCATGAACTTGATCCCTGCCCAGGTGTTTTCTGAGGGGCACTTGAGGCCCAATCTTTTCTCAAGGCAGGTGTAAGACACCTCAGAGGGAGAACTGTACTGCTGCCTCTTTCCCACCTGCCTCTCATCTCAATCCTTGAGCGGCGAGTTTGAAGTTCTTCTGGAACCATGCAAATCTGTCCTCCTCATGCAATTCCAAGGAGTTTGCTGGCTCTGCAGACACCCTTGGGCCCCTTCCAGCCTGCCATGAATTAGATCTCTTTCCCAGAATCTGGGCCTTTCTGAAGTTTTGGGGAGAGCTGTTGGGACTCATCCAGTGCTCCAGAAGGTGGACTTGCTTCTGGTGGGTTTTAAAGGAGCCTCCAGGAGATATGCTTAGCCAACCATGATGGATTTTACCCCAGCTGGACTCGGCAGCTCCAAGTGGAATCCACGTGCAGCCTCCAGTCTGGGAAAGTCACCCGACCTAGCAGTTGTCATGTGGGTAACCTCAGGCACCTCTAAGCCTGTCCTGGAAGAAGGACCAGCAGCCCCTCCAGAACTCTGCCCAGGACAGCAGGTGCCTGCTGGCTCTGGGTTTGGAAGTTGGGGTGGGTAGGGGGTGGTAAGTACTATATATGGCTCTGGAAAACCAGCTGCTACTTCCAAATCTATTGTCCATAATGGTTTCTTTCTGAGGTTGCTTCTTGGCCTCAGAGGACCCCAGGGGATGTTTGGAAATAGCCTCTCTACCCTTCTGGAGCATGGTTTACAAAAGCCAGCTGACTTCTGGAACTGTCTACGGAGGACAGTTTGGGTGTGGGTTACTGATGTCTCAACTGAATAGCTTGTGTTTTATAAGCTGCTGTTGGGTATTACGCTGGGGGGAGTCTTTTTTTTTATATTGTATTTTTGTATGCCTTTTGCAAAGTGGTGTTGACTGTTTTTGTACAAGAAAAAAAAAACTCTTGGGCAATTCTCCTGTTGCAAGGGTCTGATTTATTTTGAAAGGCAAGTTCACCTGAAATTTTGTATTTAGTTGTGATTACTGATTGCCTGATTTTAAAATGTTGCCTTCTGGGACATCTTCTAATAAAAGATTTCTCAAACATGTCAGAGTGGGGGCAGCTTATGCCACCTGAGTCATCCTCAACCACAGAAAACTATTTCAGGGTAGCCACAAGTGATCCAGAGGGCTGCACTTCTCTAACCATGTTGCTAACCTGGTCATTCCACTCTGGGTTCCTGAAATGCCATTTCAGACATGTTGAAACAATGTAGGCTCAGTACTCAGTGAACACGGAATTCTCTTGTGAATTGCAAAGAGTGCTGAATTTGTACTTTAGAAGGCTTGAAATCCCGGCTCCACCACTTCTGCAGCCTTTAGCTTTATCTTTCTGAGTCCTAGTTTCCTTATCGGTAAAATGGGGATAAATGCTGCTTCTCTGGGTTTTTGCAGGTATTAAATGAAGTGGTAGACTTTAAACTGCTTTCTAAACTATAAAGCCTTATACTCTTTAGGATGGTGTTATCTTAGTGGTATGATGACCTTCTGCAAGATGTCTTTTAAAATTTTTTTGAGAATTTATGTTGCAATGTACTTTTTTCTTACAGAAAGATAGTTTTAAAATTCTTTCTCCTGGCTGGGTGCAGTGGCTTATGCCTGTAATCCCATCACTTTGCGAGGCTGAGGCAGGCAGACTGCTTGAGCTCAGGAGTTCGAGACCAGCCTGGGCAAAATGGCAAAAACCCATGTCTACAAAAAATACAAAAATTAGCCAGGCATGGTGGTACACGCCTATAGTCCCAACCACTCGGGAGGCTGAGGTGGGAGGATGGCTTGAGCCTGGGAGGCAGAGGTTGCAGTGAGCCAAGATTGTGCCACTGCACTCCAGCCTGGGCAAGAGAGCCAGACCCTGTCTCAAAAAAAGATTCTTCCTCAATTAATGAAAGAAAGTTTAAGCTTCATTTTCTTCCCATAGTTCTCATAAACTTGCTGTAAATGCAAGACAAGGGAATTCAGTAATAGCTGTTCCTCATAGGGCACTGCTTATGTCTGAACACTCTGCCATATCAACCATGTGTCAGGGCTACAGATGAAGAAACTGAGGTTCTAAGAGTAAACAAAGCTATGCAAATTCACAAGCTTGTAATTCAGTTGTGATTTGAAACCAGCTCTGCCTATCTCCAGAGCAAGGGGTCTTAGTCACTCCATTATGATGATTAGCTTGTTTGTTAGCACGGGGTATGTGGAGAAGGTAAACGTGGAATTCCATCATTTAACTGCTTGTTGGAACCTCTCTCTTTGGGGCTATTGTGCCTGCCACTTATTGGGATGAAATGGAGCAAATGTCCCATGACCAGCAACTCTGAGGCATATGTGTGCTGGGTGGGATAGTGTTGCTGCAAAGGGGCCCCATCTGGGACTGAAAAGAAATCAGTTGCTGTTCAGGATGGTCATGAGCATCCGGGTGAAAGAAGCCTCCACTAACTCCTCCTTACAGATGGGACTTGGGTTGGTATTGCCCACCCGGATTCCTATGGAGCCTCAGTAAGGTCAAAAAGCTCCTCTTAATTCCTCACATTTACAAAATGACCCTCTTGTGACCCTCCAACCTGGTAAGTAAGCAATATCTGCCTGATGGTACTAGAGCCCAGAGAGTTTTCATGCTCAAAGTCACATAGCAAAATCAGGATTCCAAACCCAGTCTCCTATCAGGTAAGCTTTTTCCACTTGTCCCCCACTGCACATAGGTAACACACTTAGAACCTAAGAAGCTGTTTGGTAAAACTGACATGGATTATTGGAACTCTTTTCTTAAAACTCCCAGTGTATTTTTCTCCCTTTTTTGAGGCCATTAGTCAAGGGTCTGGTTTGTAGGACGTATCTCCCTTTACTGGACCTTGAAAGAATTCAATAAAAATTTTTGAAAGCACTTAGTACAATAGTATGGACCCATGGGTACAGGCATGAATGTTAGTAGTTTTGCATATCTTAATTCTTACAATAACTTGGAGAGCAGGATGCTGTCAGCCCCATTTCACAGATAAGCCAACTGAAGCTCAGAGACATTTAAGTCGTTTGCCTAAGCCCACACACCTACTACCAGCTGCCTGATTCCAAGCTTCAGCTCTTTTGAGTCAACTCTGCTGAGAAAGGAGTGGGAATAAAGCCATCTCCTGGGGGAAGGGAGGGTGTTTCTGGAATGCGAAGTATTTTAAGCTCCTTCCTAGCTCATTTCTACAGACTCCTACCTCTATCTTTGTCTGAAAATAGTCAGGAGTTTATTCCTGGATTTCAGAGGACAACTTCTACAAATTAGGTTTGCCTCTGAATAATGCACCTAAGGGATCACACTCCCAACTCAGGGACATAGACAATACGGGGTGACCCGGAAGCCACACTTGGTGTAGCAAAGAGAGAAGGACATCATCTCCGTTAGACAATAAAAGGCTAAAGTGTATGTTTAACTTCTGCCTCTGTTGGCAGTTATTTTGGGGAACTGAGACAGGTTGAACTATCTTAGATGTGCTCAATTTGTCTACAGTGCTCTCGAGGTCAGGATATTCCAGAATATTAAAAGGGGAAAAAGAGGATGGGGATGGCTTTGCTGATCTGTGATAAGTGATAGGAGGGAGTGTGAGAGAGGTTTCTTTTCAAGGATAAGATAACCAGCTGGGAGATGATTGATGACCGGGCGACTGGGAAGGGGGAAGGAGGAGGTGTCTAAATGTGTCAGCTAGAGTTCTGTTTGTTGGTGTGTGGGCATTTCTACT
The DNA here is from genome assembly GCF_006542625.1 of Nomascus leucogenys. Classification (NCBI taxonomy): domain Eukaryota; kingdom Metazoa; phylum Chordata; class Mammalia; order Primates; family Hylobatidae; genus Nomascus; species Nomascus leucogenys. The sequence goes on along the minus strand of NC_044392.1, from coordinate 8,943,835 downwards.
GTAAGCCCAGTGGGCAGCTTTTGTTAATGTCTGTTTATTTATACCCCCTGGCCAAAGGGAGCAACTGTATTAATGTTACCATTCTCTTGGCAAGCAAATGTAAATATTTAAAAAAGAAAGTCTCTAATCAGGTGTGTTATTAAATGATTAGGCTCAGTGCCAAGGGTCCAGTAGGTGCCCAGTAAATAATGGATTTCTTTTAAACTTGTGGGAAGCAGTATGATTAAGTGGTCACCCACACCCAACAGGTCTCAGTTCCAAATCTTGGCCCTGCGTTTTCTAGCATTTTCTTGACCTTGGGCAAATTATTAACCTTTCCTAACCCTAGTTTTCTTATCTATAAAATAGGTAGAAATAATAGCATGCACTTCATTGGGTTGTCAGGGCAATAGTAAGTGCTCAGTAAATGATTAGTATTATTTAAACCATGTTAACAGGCCACACCTAGAATATAGATTAGTCGTATCTGAAAGATGATAGAAGGAATTGGTAAAATAATAAATCTTCCCAGAGTGCACATATTGATGCTTCAAGAGGTGGTAAATTATTAGGGAAGAAATAGCCAGGTTTGGGGAGCTTGAAATAGGCAGCAGAGGAGGGAGGGCAAAGACTGGAGCTTCAGACTGGTTCACAGCATTCACAGCCCATGGCCAGCAGAGGTTGTGCATCAGCAAAGCCATTGCACATACAAACCCTCTACTTTTCCTTACTGGGCACTGTGGTGCCTTTAAACTGAGCTAGAGTCAACTGACTCCATTTAGTCATTAATGCCTATATTATTAAGACAGTGATTCTCAAACCTGAGTGTGTCTTAAGAATCTACCCACCCGGCCAGGCACGGTGGCTCACGCCTACAATCCCAGCACTTTGGGAGGCTGAGGCGGGCGGATCACGAGGTCAGGAGTTCGAGACCAGCCTGACCAACATGGGGAAACCCCGTCTCTACTAAAAACAAAAATTAGCCAGGCATGATGGCATGCGCCTGTAATCTTAGCTATTCAGGAGGCTGAGGCAGGAGAATCACTTGAACCTGGGAGGCGGAGGTTGCAGCGAGCCGAGATCGTGCCATTGCACTCCAGCTTGGGCGACAGAGTGAGACTTGGTCTCAAAAAAAAAAAAAAAAAAAAAGGAATTGGCCGGGCGCGGTGGCTCACGCCTATAATCCCAGCACTTTGGGGGGCCAAGGTGGGTGGATCACAAGGTCAGGAGATCGAGACCATCCTGGCTAACACGGTGAAAACCTGTCTCTACTAAAAATACAAAAAATTAGCCGGGCGTGGTGGCGTGCGCCTATAGTCCCAGCTCCTCGGGAGGCTGAGGCAGGAGAATGGCGTGAACCCGGGAGGCAGAGCTTGCAGTGAGCCAAGATTGTGCCACTGCACTCCAGACTGGGAGAGAGAGCGAGACTCCGTCTCAAAAAAAAAAGAATCTGCCCACCCTAGGTCAGGGCCAGGAATCTGCATTGCTACCAAGCAAGCAGGGAGGTGAATTCCTGAGGCCACACTTAAAAAAACATTGATATAAGGGGTTGGAGCCCAGGTTTTGCAAAGATAAAAAGTATTCACAGAAGGTGGTGTAGATGCCATGGTTAAGAACTTGGGGCCAGGTACAGTGGCTTATGACTGTAATCCCGGCACTTTGGGAGGCAGAGGTGGGAGGATCACATGAGTTCAGGAGCTTGAGACCAGCCTGGGCAACATAGCAAAATCCCATTTCTACTAAGAAATTAAAAAAAAAAAAAAAAAAAAAAAAAAAAGGCTGGCAAGAGGGCCTGTGCCTGCAGTCCCAGCTACTCCGGAAACTGATGCTGTGGTGGGAGGATCACTTGAGCCCAGGAGTTTGAGGAGGCTGCAGTGAGCTATAATTGTGCCATTTCACTCCAGCCTGAGTGACAGAGTGAGACCCTATCTCTAAAACAACAACAACAACAACAATAAAAAACAAGGACTTGGGGTTACTACCTGTGTGCTGTTGGGCAAATCACTCAACCTCTCTGAGTCCTACAAGTATCCTTCTTCTGTAAAATGGAGATAATAATGATATCTATGTCACAGGACTGTTGTGAAGATTAAAGGAGTTGTTACGTGTAAAGTTCTTAGAACAGTGCCACAGTGCCAGCTACATAGTGACAGCAATATGTTTGCAATGATACGTGAAGCTATGGTTCCTTCCTTCTGGAAGTTTATGAGCATGGAAACACAATCAGAAAATATTCTGGTCCGAAGTAATATAATAATAAAAAGATAACAAACATGATCACAAACTAAGGCAATATGTGTCTCAAAGAAGTGCTATGAACCTCAGAACGGGAAGAGAACATTTTGTTTAGAGTCATCATGAAAGTTTTTGTTGGAAATTGTAACATTAACCAGAACTAGAAGTACAGGTAGTATTTGGCTAAGTGAAAAGAAGGATGTTCTAGGCTAAGAGAATAGCTTTGGGGAAGAGCAGTTAAGAAGGTTGTGTCAAATTTGGGGACAGGGGAGAAATCTGGTCTGATTTGCTGGCTGGGTAGTCTCATTTTTACAAAATAAGGAGGATTGTACTAGATTTCTAAGGGGATCCTTTCAAGAGCAAACATCCTCTTTGAAATAGGGAAGTCAGGGGAAGAAACTGATTGTGGTTTGGGACATGATGAAATTAAGGTGATGGGGTCATCCAAAATGAAGTACCCAGCAAGTTGAAAATGTGATACTGAGGCTTTAGAAAGGGATTTGAATGGGAGATACAGGCTTGAGACTCATGAGGATATAAAGATGGCAGGGTAAAGTGGCTCATGCCTATAATCCCAGCACTTTGGGAGGCTGAGGCAGAAGGATCACTTGAGGCCAGGAGTTCAAGATCAGGTTGGGCAACATAGTAAGACCCTGTCTCTGCAAAAGAAAAATAAATAAATTAAAAAGCTGTTATTATTTATTTATTTATTTATTTATTGAGACAGAGTCTTGCTCTGTCACCCAGGCTGGAGTGCAGTGGCACAATCTCGGCTCACTGCAACTTCTGCCTCCTAGGTTCAAGTGATTCTCTTGCCTCAGCCTCCCAAGTAGCTGGGATTACAGATGCCCACCATCATGGCCAGCTAATTTTTGTGTTTTTAGTAGAGATGGGGTTTTACCATGTTGGCCAGGCTGGTCTCGAACTCCTGACCTCAGGTGATCCACCCACCTCAGCCTCCCAAAGTGCTGGAATTACAGGCGTTAGCTACCGTGCCCAGACCTAAAAAGCTGTTATCTTGACACTGGGAGGCTGAGGCTGGAGGATCACTTGGGGCCATGCATTTGAGACTAGCCTGGGCAACATAGTGAGACTCTGTCTCTTAAAAAAAAAAAAAAAACGAAACCGGGCGCAGTGGCTCATGCCTGTAATCCCAGCACTTTGGGAGGCCCAGACGAGGTCAGGAGTTCGAGACCAGCCTGGCCACCATGGTGAAACTCCGTCTCCACTAAAAATACAAAAATTAGCTGGGTGTGGTGGTGCGCGCCTGTGATCCTAAGGAACCACGAAAGATTGCTGGCAACCACCAGAAGCTAGAGGAAGGAAGGGCCCTGTGGACACCTTGATTTCAGACTTCTAGCCTCCAGAACCACGAGAAAATAAATTTCCCTTTGTTTTTTGTTTGTTTGTTTTTGAGATTTAAAAAAAAAAACAAAAAACCAGCCTGTTGCCCAGGCTGGAGTACAGTAGTGCAGTCTCTGCTCACTGCAACCTCTGCCTCTCCCGTTCAAGCGATTCTCGTGCCTCATCCCTGCCCCTGACTGAGTAGATGGGGCTATAGGAGTGCTCCACCACGCCCGGCTAATTTTTGTATTTTTAGTAGAGATTGAGTTTCGCCATGTTGGCCAGGCTGGTATTGAATTCCTGGCCTCCTGCCTTGGCCTCCCAAAGTGCTAGAATTACAGGGGTGAGCCACCATGCCCTGCCAATTTCCCTTGTTTTAAGCCACCCAGTTTGTAGTAATTTATGACAGGCCTAGGAATCTAATATAGGAATCATGTTCATCATAAAATATCTCCCACAGAAAATATTTTTTATTTGGGTAGCTAATTAGCGTGAAGATTGGGCTGCAAAGGCATCTTAGGTTGTACCAAAAAGCTAGTGTTGGCCGGGTGCTGTGGCTCACACCTGTAATCCTAGCTCTTTGTGAGTCTGAGGTGGGCAGATTAGTTGAGGCCAGGAGTTCGAGACCAGCCTGGCCAACATGGCGAAACTTCATCTCTATTATAAACTTGTATAAATAAATTTTTAAAAAGGCTAGTGTTGGTCTTTGACCCAACTTTCTTCCTTACCTTGGAGACAGATGCTTCAGGCCTCCCATAGCATGTTCCTTTTTCTGTCCTAAATGTCACCACATACTCTAAAATTCCATCTGGAACCTTTTGGATGATCTGATTTAAATGGCCCTTTTACTGTAATGACTACATCTTTTGCCTTCTCCCTGTAAATTTCTTTCTTTTATTTTTTGAGACGGAGTTTCGCTCTTGTTGCCCAGGCTGGAGTGCAATGGCACGATCTCAGCTCACCGCAACCTCCGCCTCCCAGGTTCAAGCAATTCTCCTGCCTCAGCCTCCCGAGTAGCTGGGATTACAGGCATGCGCCATCACACCTGGCTAATTTTGTATTTTTAGTAGAGACAGGGTTTCTCCATGTTGAGGCTGGTCTCGAACTCTTGACCTGAGGTGATCCGCCCGCCTCGGCCTCCCAAAATGCTGGTATTACAGGCGTGAGCCACCGCACCCGGCCAAATGTCTTTCTTTTTTAAAAGAGATTTTGAATGAGTTATTTAAAGTATACGGAGGATAGGAAATACTACTGAGTAAACACTCATGGGTCATCACTGAGATTTTCCTCCCTATCTTTTTGCACCCCCCCCACATTCTCCTTTTCTGCCATCTTTCTGTGCCCATCCCACCCTATGTATTGCTTTCAATTTCCTAAAGAAGGTGAGGTAGGTGCAGAACTCCTAACTATGTATCTGCCCTTGGGGTATGACACACACAGTGGGGGTGAGAATTAAATGACTGACTGTGGGCTTTCAGTAGGGCAGGCAAGGAATTATTATTCTCCAAGTAATTTGAGTATCCCTGGTACCTCATTTCTGCATTTTAGATATGCTCTTCCAGACTGAACTTATCCTGGCATATTTGCCTTTAAAACCAGGATTTCTTTGCCCATAATAATCTGTAATGCATGGAGCATGTCGGAGCTGGGATTCTGCATCCATCACCTCTAGACATATACATACATTTTAAGTGAGAGACTCTCTTTCTGTTTGAGCCTCCCTTCCAGAACACAGTGAGCTACTTCCCCTCTGGCCTCACAGAAAGGGGAGGCGAGTCAGAGCCAATACCTAGGCATGAGTACAACTAGCTTCCCTGACTCCCTTTTGCCTTCTTTTGTCTCTTTTTTTTTTTTTTTTTTTTTTGAGACGGAGTCTTGCTCTGTACCCCAGGCTGGAGTGCAGTGGCGCGATCTCGGCTCACTGCAAGCTCCGCCTCCCGGGTTCACGCCATTCTCCTGCCTCAGCCTCCCGAGTAGCTGGGACTACAGGCGCCCGCCAACACGCCCGGCTAATTTTTTTGTATTTTTAGTAGAGACGGGGTTTCACCGTGTTAGCCAGGATGGTCTCGATCTCCTGACCTCGTGATCCGCCCGCCTCGGCCTCCCAAAGTGCTGGGATTACAGGCTTGAGCCACCGCGCCCGGCCACCTTCGTTTGTCTCTTTTTAACCCTGCAAAGCTTCCCATTAGAGGGTTTTATGTAGTTTTTTAAAGAAATACTTATTATCTCTTGGTCATAGACTTCAATTTCCCAATTTTCCCTTGAATTTAATGTCTCCAATTAGGATTTCAAGTTACAGAATATCTTTCAGGACCTATTTTTAGTATAATTTAGAGTTCAGAAGATCACTAGGGAGACAAACAAAGCTACGAATAAAACAGCCTAAAGTATTTTTAAAAATATGTTCCCATTCTCTTTTGGTAGGACTAATAGAATTACGATGAATGGAAATGATACTTTTTTTCTTCACTTCTCATTTGTTTTGGCCCACAGGCTCCTTTCTGGTTTAGGAGTCTCTCCTGCTCAGCATTTTGGTGATAATTCTCCCCATAGTCTATAGGGTCCCTGTTCTCTTTGTTTCTATAGCAACAGTCCTGTGTTGCTTGGCTAGAAGCAATTTTCTGCTGCTATGGTGAAGCTCCATTTTTCCATTCCTTTCTCCCTAGTTGCCTTGGTAACGAGTCTCTTCATCTTCTGGTCTCTTGGTGGTAAATTCCACTCCCATCTTTTTTTCTCTTTCTAGTAATAGTCACCTGGTTCATGACTTGGACAGTGCTATCCCATCTGTGAGTGAGCATACTCTGTCATGGTCAGATTGTCATCATGAAATCAGCCTCCCTTTTCCTTTAATTGCATCATTTCTCTGGCCTGCCATCTTTCTGGTGGTTGTCATGGTAACTGTACCCTCTGAAAGTCTCTAGGCAAAGGTTCTACAGTTAACAACCATCATGTGAGAGTGTCTGCCAATATGTGGCCATGCATCTCCATTTTAAACCCAGCCCCAGGTGGGTACTACAAATTGGAGAGAACAGGGCTTTTGATCAAAGCAGGCTGGATTGAGAAAAGGAGGGACAGGGGACCCAGAACTGGGAACTGGTATTCTCCAAACAATGTACGTGGCAACAAGGTTTAGGCTGGATTTGCAAGAGTGGTCATTATGCCAATGGGGATTCAAGTGATTGATAAATGTATTAGCAGTCATTCCAGCAGGCCTGTCAAATGCTTGAAACTTGCAGGGGTCACTCCTTTGGCCCAGGGGATCCTGGTGATATGACCTGAGAGTTAGAGCCAATCTCAGTGAAAAAGCAATTATAATTCTTTTTTTTTTTTTTTGAGACAGAGTCTCGCTCTGTCGCCCAGGCTGGAGTGCAGTGGCGTGATCTCAGCTCACTGCAAGCTGCACCTCCCGGATTCACGCCATCCTCCTGCCTCAGCCTCCCGAGTAGCTGGGACTATAGGTGCATGCCGCCAAGCCTGGCTAGTTTTTTGTATTTTTTTAGTAGAGATGGGGTTTCACCTTGTTAGCCAGGATGGTCTCGATCTCCTGATCTTGTGATCCACCTGCCTTGGCCTCCCAAAGTGCTGGGATTACAGGCGTGAGCCACCGCGCCCGGCCTAGAACTCTTAAATTGGCTAACAAGGGGTTAGTAGAATAGGTATTTAGGCACCTTTATACATTACTGAAAATTTCTCTGCCCTTAGGCTGCTGCTTTTACCTCTTTAGAGAGGCAGATGGGGTGTTACCATTATAATAATACAAAGTGTTCAACAAATAGTGGGTGTTATGTGCCAGGGCATTGTAGCAGGCACTCTTCAGATATTACTTCATTTTCTCCTCATGGCAATCTTGAGAGGAATTTAAAGATAAGAACACTGAGGTTAAGAGGTAAATTTAGGCCAGAAGTGCTGGCTCACTTCTGTAATCCCAGCAGTTTAGGAGGCCCAGGCAGGAGGATCACTTGAGCCCAGGAGTTGGTCACCAGCGTGGGCAACATAGCAAGACCTCATCTCTCAAAAAGAAAAAAAAAAAAAATAGTGGGCATGTTGGTATGGGTCTGCAGTCCCAGCTGCGGTGCGGTGATGGGGTGCTGAGGTGGGAGGATTGTTTGAGCTCAGGAGGTCAAGGATGCAGTGAGCTGTGGTTGATTGTACCACCGCACTGCAGCCTGGGCAACAGAGCAAGATCCTGTCTCAAAAAAAAAAAAAAGAGGTGAAGTTAATGAAGTTCACAGAGCTGATAAATGGCAGAGCTGGGATTTGAACCCAACTCTATATGACTCCAAAGGCCTTTCTTAAAATGGTGTGGTCTCTGGAATTTTGGTCCTCTCTGGCCCTAATTTTTTCCACCTCCATTTTAACCTCAGGGTTGCTACAACTTTAATCCTTTCTTTTTTTTTTTTTGAGACTGAGTCTTGCTCTGTTGCCCAGGCTGGAGTGCAGTGGCTGATCTCGACTTACTGCAACCTCCGCCTTCCGGTTTCAAGCGATTCTCCTGCTTCCTGCGTAGCTGGGATTACAGGCACGTGCCACCATGTCTGGCTAATTCTTGTATTTTTAGTACAGACGGGGTTTCACCATTGTGGCCAGGCTGGTCTTGAACTCCTGACCTTGTGATCCACATGCCTCGGCCTTCCAAAGTGCTGGGATTACAGGCGTGAGCCACCACGCCTGGCTATTTCTTTCTTTCTTTAAGAAGGAATTTAGTTCTTGTTGCCCAGGCTAGAGTGCAATGGTGTGATCTTGGCTCACTGCAACTTACACCTCCCGGTTCAAGCGATTCTCCTGTCTCAGCCTCCCATGCAGCTGGGATTACAGGTGTGCACCACCATGCCCACCTAATCTTGTATTTTTAGTAGAGACGGGGTTTCACCATGTTGGCCAGGCTGGTCTCAAACTCCTGACCTCAGGTGATCCACCCGCCTCGGCCTCCCAAAGTGCTGGGATTACAGGCGTGAGCCACGGCTCCCGGCCAACTTTAATCCTTTCTACCTGCCTTCCTTTTCCCTTTCCTATTTTGCGGATTGTAGTTTACTTGCTTGTTTTTCTCTGTTCTCACTCCACCCGTGGCATTCTTTGGTCAAGGAGACGAAAAGGTTTGTCTTCTGCTTTTTTTGTTTTGTTTGGGACGGAGTTCTCCCCTTGTTACCCAGGTTGGAGTGCAATGGCGTAATCTCGGCTCACTGCAACCTATGCTTCCCCGGTTCTCATGCCTCAGCCTCCCAAGTAGCTGGGATTAAAGGCATGCGCCACCACGCCCGGCTAATTTTTGTATTTTTAGTAGAGACGGGGTTTTACCATGTTAGTCAGGCTGGTCTTGAACACCTAACCTCAGGTGATCCACCAGCCTCAGCCTCCCAATATGCTGGCATTACAAGCGTGAGCCACTGTGCCGGGCCAAAGGTTTGCTTTGTGATTGAGTATGAGGTTGTACTACCGGATGAAAATATTAGAGCAGCTGCGCTGGCCTGAGAACTGGGCAGACCTCATTCTGGAGAATGCCACACCTCTGAGCTTACTGCCCTGGGCACTAGACCGGCAAGTCATTTTCCTCTTCATTTAACAAGTATTGGGTGTCTCTTGGGTACCAGGTACCGTGCTAGACACTGGAGATACAGCAATGATCTAGGCAGAATTTGTCCCAATAAGTCAGACAAAAAAACAAGAGACATATTTATAATTTTATATTGTAATAAGTACTGTGAAGAAAAATAACTTGAGTGCTGTGAAAGAATAATAGGGACGCATCTATTTAGATAGGGTTGCCATCTACCATTTAAGACGACAGGTGGCCCGGCGCAGTAGGGCACGCCTGTAATCCCAGCACTTTGGGAGGCCGAGGCGGGTGGACTGCCTGAGCTCAGGAGTTCGAGACCACCCTGGGCAAGATGGTGAAACCTCGTCTCTACTAAAATACAAAAAATTAGCCTGGCATGGTTGCGGGCGCCTGTAGTCCCAGCTACTCGGGAGGCTGAGGCAGGAGAATCTCTTGAACCCAGAAGGCGGAGGTTGCAGTCAGCCGAGATCGCGCCACTGCACTCCAGGCCGGGCGACAGAGGGAGACCCCGTCTCCAAATAAGAAGAAGAAAAGAAAAAGGCGGCGGGTAGTTGAGGTTCTGACACCAGTTAGTTGACTGCAGTCATGTCGCCTGGGTCCTGCCGCTCCCTCCTCCCTAAGCAACCTCACTACAAAGCCCGAGATCTGCGCAGGAGCATAGACGGTTGCCATGGGGACAGCTGCTCCGGCGCAAGCGCAGACTTCCATAAGATGGCGTCCGTGGCGGCTGCACGAGCAGTTCCTGTGGGCAGTGGGCTCAGGGGCCTGCAACGGACCCTACCTCTTGTAGTGATTCTTGGGGCCACGGGCACCGGCAAATCCACGCTGGCGTTGCAGCTAGGCCAGCGGCTCGGCGGTGAGATCGTCAGCGCTGACTCCATGCAGGTATGGCAGTGCGGCTGGCCCGGGCGCCTGGGAACCCGGGAGGCCGCGTGGACACCCTGTGGCAAAGGTCTTAAAGGGTGAACCCCGAGGCTTGTAGGGGCGGAGGGGGTAGGTAAAGGGAGCCCATACTTACTAAGCACCCGCCGCATGCCAGACACAGTGCCAGATGTTTCCCTTATCATCGTCTCATCAACTTCTCACGACGTTACTGTTTGGTAGATACTATTATCTCCTTTTATGGAGAAGGGAATTGGGGCTTAGGGAGGGGAAACGACTTTTTCCATGTCACACAGCGAAGAAGTGAAAGACATGGTATTTGAACCTACAAGGTCGACAGATAGGTATCCAGTAAATATCTTTTGAATAAAAATTATTCCAGAGCTTTTGTTGTAACTCTAACCCTAACCCAGCGAGATCAGGATAAATTGGATACCACCTGCGGTGTCTGCTGGGGGGAGTGGAATAGGGTTGACAGTCAGGAGACCTGGATTCTAGTCCTGAATCTGCCATTGGCCATGTGACTTCGGATCAACAATGTCGTTCATTTGGACGTTATTTTTTGTGTCTGTGAAGGGAGGAAAATGTCACCTACCGCACAAGGTTATAGTGCTTAATAAATGGGATCATGAGCGTTAGAACGAAGAACAGAGTGCCCTGTCCGGAATAAGGCCAGACTCGTGGTAAATGCTTTTTTAAGCAGAGGTTTTAAATCATAATGGCTGATTTAAAGTTGAAGGGGCTTTGTCCTCTTCTTCGAACTGGGAGGCCCAGAAGGGGTGTACATCACATCTGGGAGCATTTTGCTCCATTAAGAGTGGGTAGTGGGTGACATTTTGGGTAAATCTCTGATGGAGGAACTACAGCAGCTATTTGTTGAAGAGAATTTACAGTTATGAGCCTTCACAGAGTAAATGAGATGTTGAACATGAAATGCCTGGCAGTGAACATAGCACCTGATGAGTACTCAGCAAAGAAGGGCAGTTCCTTTCCCCAACTCACCCAGAAGCCAGTGGGCATAGTTTCTGCTTTCATTAGTTTATTTGGCATGACAAGACCATCAGCACACATGAAACGATCAGATAATTCAACAAATAATTTGTTTGCAGTCTACTTTGTGCCAGCTTCAGAAGACAATTTACCTCAAATCCCAGCCGTCTTTTCCAAGATATGCAGCTATAGCCTAACCTCTTCATACCTTTGTTTCTTCTTCTGTAAAGTAGGAAGAATAATATCAATAACACAACATTATTGTGATGAGTAAATGAGATAAAGTATGTGCAGTACTTAATACAATATATGGCACATAATAAGAGCTAAAAATACAGTAGCTGCTATCTTCTGCAACGCCCTAATGGAGAGACAAAATCATAATTTCTGCCCTTGAGTTTTAGTCCAGCTGAACATAAAACAAGGCGGAGCTAATAAATGTTTGGACAGAGATATTAATGGATTTGCAAGATGTTGGGAGGAGAGAGACTACAAATGTAGATTTTATGACACGTATTATAGAATTTCTGAGACAGGAGAAATTATCGAAGGCTGGCTTAGTACGGAAAGCTCTCTGAAAAAGGGCTTGAAAAATAGGTCAAGTTTGGATAGGTAAGAAAGAAGAAAAAGCTTATTAAAGGGAAGAACATGAAGCTGGTCCAAAGGTATTGAGTTGTCTCAGTTGATTGTTCACAGTCAGTTACAGATGGAACTCCTTTTTCTACTCTTTGGCCCTTTCTCACTACTGTACATGACTAGTCTTAAAAAAAAAAAAGGAACATGAATGAAGATGAAGATTTAGAAGGTGAAATGGCCATAGTGTGTAGGTAGGATAGTAAAAGGAGACTGTTCAGTTGTAGATATGGAATGTGAGATGAGTAACATGATGAAGGCAGTGTGTAAGGAACATTCATTTGTGAGCAGTACGTATGGTACTTGGATAAAAAATATCCAAGAATGGTATAATAGTAGACCTTTGGTCTGATACCTCAGAGACTTAAGTAATAAGAGTTTCAGTAAGATGGAGTTACACTGATGACATCTAAGGTCCATGCCAATATTTATGTTCTATCATTTCTTTTTTTTGGAGACAGAGTTTCGCTCTTGTCGCCCAGGCTGGAGTGCAGTGGCGCGATCTTGGCTCACTGCAACCTCTGCCTCCTGGGTTCAAGGATTCTCCTGCTTCAGCCTCCCAAGTAGCTGGGATTACAGGCACCTGTCCCACACCCAGCTAAGTTTTGTATTTTTAGTAGAGACGGAGTTTTGCCATGTTGGCCAGACTGGTCTCGAACTCCTGACCTCAGGTGATCCACCCGCTCCAGCCTCCCAAAGTGCTAGGATTACAGGCGTGAGGCACTGCACCCGGCCTTACATCTATTTTTAAGTAGGTTACCTGGTTCTGGCAGTGAGGGTTGGATATAGCTCTATAGTAGCTATTATGTCTCGTTACTCATAGCTGTGTACCATAGAAATGTTTCTATCTTTTTTCTTTTCTTTTTTTTTCGAAACGGAGTCTTGCTCTGTCGCCCAGGCTGGAGTGCAGTGGCGCAATCTCTGCTCACTGCACCCTCCGCCTCCCAAGTTCAAGCAATTCTGCCTCAGCCTCCCGAGTAGCTGGAATTACAGACACCCGCCACCATGCTTGGCTAATTTTTGTATTCTTAGTAGAGATAGGGTTTCACCATGATGGCCAGGCTGGTCTCAAACTCTTGACCTCGTGATCCGCCCGCCTTGGCCTGCCAAAGTGCTGGGATTACAGGCATGAGCCACCGCGCCTGGCCCAACTTGTGTTTTTAACCAGTGAAAGGAAATGCTGCTTTTCAGTGACTTGAGGTTGACTCAGAAGTATTTGGTAAACATGTAAACAAAATGATATTGTTGATGTTGAATCACCACCTACTTGAAATAACATTTTCAATTTCAAGTAACTCCACAGGCAAAGCAATAATAAATATCAACAACTCAAATGTGCAAAGCACTGTTTACCAGATGTTTACAGTTTCTTCTTTTTCTTCTTTTTTTTGATTTGAGGTCTTGCTCTATTGCCCCGGCTGGAATGCGGTGGTGTGATCATAGCTCACTGCTATAACTTTGTTTTTGTTGTTTTTTTTTTTTTTTTTTTTTGAGATGGAGTATTGCTCTGTCACCAGGCTGGAGTACAGTGGCACTGTCTTAGCTCACTGCAACCTCCGCCTCCAGGATTCCAGTGATTGTCCTGCCTCAGCCTCCTGAGCAGCTGGGACTACAGGCACGCGCCACCAGGCCCAGCTAATTTTTGTATTTTTAGTAGAGATGGGGTTTCCCCATGTTGGCCACGATGGTCTCAACCTCTTGACCTCGTGATCCCCCCACCTCGACCTCCCAAAGTGCTGGGATTACAGGCGTGAGTCACCACGCCCAGCCTTTTTTTTTTTTGAGATGGAGTTTCGCTATTGTGGCCCAGGCTGGAGTGCAATGACACCATCCTGGCTCACTGCAACCTCCACTTCCCAGGTTAAGTGATTCTCCTGCCTCAGCCTCCCTAGTAGCTGGGACTACAGGCATGTACCACTGCGCCCGGCTAATTTTGTATTTTTAGTAGAGATGGGGATTCACCATGTTGGCCAGGTTGGTCTGGAACTCCTGACCTCAGGTGATCCGCCTGCCTTGGCCTCCCAAAGTGCTGGGATTACAGGCGTGAGACACTGCGCCTGGCACTGCTATAACTTTGAACTCCTGAGTTCAACCAGTCCTCCTGTCTCAAGTAGCTGGGACTATAGGCATGGAACACTGTGCTGGTGATATATATATATTTTAAAAATCCTCACAGTAGCCTCATAAAATGGATATTATCACTTCACAGTTAAGAAAACAGGCCTAAGGTCTTAGAATAAGTAGCAGACCTGGAGTCTGAACATGAAAGTTTCTGCTTTCCATGCTCAGTGGCATATCTGCTACACAAAGCCATTTCCTTTAAGATGACCAGGGGCTGTGGGGTTCAATCAGTAGGGAGTTTTTTGTTTGTTTGTTTGTTTGTTTTTGTTTTTGTTTTTTTTTTGAGACGGAGTCTCGCTGTGTCTCCCAGGCTGGAGTGCAGTGGCGCAATCTCGGCTCACTGCAAGCTCCGCCTCCCGGGTTCACGCCATTCTCCTGCCTCAGCCTCCCGCCTAGCTGGGACTACAGGCGCCCGCCACCTCGCCCGGCTAATTTTTTGTATTTTTTTTTAGTAGAGACGGGGTTTCACCGTGTTAGCCAGGATGGTCTCCATCTCCTGACCTTGTGATCCGCCCGCCTCGGCCTCCCAAAGTGCTGGGATTACAGGCGTGAGCCACCGCGCCCGGCCGGGAGTTTTTAACTTGTATGCCAATCATCCTTCTTAGGAGTGTGCAACATTTTGATCAGGAAGAAGATGTATTTTAGGATTCATATTGTAAATCACAGTGTTAATTCATGGTGATATCTGTCAAGTGGAGTGTTGAGCTGACTGGAAGCCACCTGATGTACGCTGGGGATAAAATTTGCTGCAGCTAAGAGATATTAATAGAATCTAATATCAAGTTCGTATCAAAGACAGATAGTGTTTATTGGAACAAAGGGTAAACTTGGATTTCTGGAGAGCCTAGACAGAACAGTAAACTTCTTTGTTGTAACACACCAGTGACCAAATAGAAAGTGTGATCACTAGAAAGTTTTTTCAAGTTTCCAAATTGGGTTTTTTAAAACCAATATTTGCATTTTAATAATTCCTTTTGGTGTGCTGCTGAAAATTTTCTATTCAGAAGTGTACCAGTAACTCAAAAACTATTGTACAACGCTATCTTAGATGTTAAATTGTCTCATACCTCATACTGCTTTTGTCACCCCTTTGTCCTGCTTTAAACTGTAGGGTCATCTAAGGCAACACCTACCCAAGGTCAACCCTACGGCACCTACAGGGCAGTTCCTATCCAGAGAAAGTATTTGTTTTTGTAAACATTGAATAAATACTTTAAGCTTTGAGGTAAAACTACAATGGGGTTGTTAAAGGTATTGTGACTGTAGTGATAATTTCTTCATGTAGCCTGATATGCAGTGACTTGCTTCTGTAGCCATCTAGCATCTGAAGGTCCTGCCTGTCCTCTTTCTTCCCAGTGTTCTTTTTTCTTTTTCTTTTTTTTCCTATGACACAGCCCCAAGAGGTCCTGAGAACACATGCCCTTCCATGATTCTTATGCAAGGTAGTTGTGGATTGGGAAGTCAGAACTACTTTCTGAGGGGATTACCTTCTTTGGGATTTCTCTTGGGTTTTGCTGAGGATTTCTACATGGCCATTCTGACAGAAGTGACAAACAACATTTGTGCTTTCTGAGTCTTCTGAATGCTGGTTGTTTCACAAATTATAGAAATAAAAATATTCTCTTTTAGTAGTAAGAGTCTGAATTCAAGGAGGGACAGGTAATACAATCCCTGTTTTCCAGGATGGAAAAACTGGAGCTACAGAAAGATTAAAGAGCTGTCTAGAGATCACACTGCAAGACACTGGGAATTGGATCTGGGTCTTCTAACTCATTTGTAGAGTGTGATATATTTCAGGAAGATGATACCGAAGGTCTTCTTTTCAGTCTGAGTCTTTTTCTTGGCTTGTAAATTCAAGGTACGATGCCGGGCCTTCCGTGACTGGATGAAACATTGTACTGAGAAATTGAAGGCCCTTGCCAAACATGTACAATGATGGCCTGGAAATACAAACTACCAACTATATGCTAAGAGAAAAGAAACAAAGCGTTCTGTTTGGGTTTATAGAGAGGAAGTGTCTCTAATGCCTCGTTTTTCAAGTCCTGTGGTGAAGCAGTAGCCGTACATAGGAGCACAGTTCCTTTTGTGTTTGTTTAAAACTATAAGAGGAGAAACAAATGATTTTTGGCAGTCTGACTAGTAAGCAAGCAGAATATGTGTCATCTTGTCATCTAATAGATGTGGAGCTCTTTGTTCTTTTTTTTTTTTTTTTTAACAGAAATGCTATGTTGCCCAGGCTGGTCTTGAACTCTTGGCCCCAAGTGATCCTCCTACATTGGCCTCCCAAAGTGCTAGGATTACAGGCATGAGCTACCCCACCTGGCCTCTGTATTCTTTTTGTCTGCTTTGGGACATACTATAGGAGCAGTGTTTGTACCAAAAGACTGTCTGATCAAGGGAGATATGGGATGCTTAGGGGAGGGATATGAAAGGAAAGATGGGATGGTAGATCACAGTGGCTAAATAAAATGTGAAAACCTGTTTTTTTTTTGAAGACCCATTAACCAGGAGAAATGGGGTCTATCTGGAAGCCGTTTGCCACAACTGACAAAGGCAGTCCTTTTTTTTTTTTTTTGAGATGGAGTCTTGCTCTGTCACCCAGGCTGGAGTGCAGTGACTCCATCTTGGCTCGCTGCAACCTAAGCCTCCCAAGTTCTAGCCACTCTCCTGCCCCAGCCTCCTGAGTAGTTGGGACTACAGGCACCCGCCACAACGCCTGGCTAATTTTTTGTATTTTTAGTAGAGACGGGGTTTCACCGTGTTAGCCAGGATGGTCTCCATCTCCTGACCTCAGGTGATCCGCCAACCTCGGCCTCTCAAAGTGCTGTGATTACAAGCGTGAGCCACTGCACCCAGCCAATGGCAGTCTTTTAGAAGGACTGAGACTTACAAGAGGCTAAAAAGGAAATCTCAAAATTTTCGACTCATCATTCATATATATATATACATATAAATAATGAGTTTCTAGGTCCCTTGGTTCACCTCCATTGTAAGTGAATTTAGTTTTCCTTTGGCTACAGTATTAAGCTGTGTATGTTGTACATATGTGGTCACGTTTTTGCACCTACAGGGAGAACTTTGGAGTCAAATCTGTGTTATATAAGGAAGGAGAAGTGACTACTGGCCAAATAGGAAATCATAGGAGAGCACAGATGAGGCTTGCAGATTCAGATTCATGAGGATGAGTGCTATCCTGATGTTTCAGTGCCTGAGGCAGGGTGTTGAAGCAGCTCCACTTCAAAAAGAAATATATATTTGAGGAGTAAAAGTTACTTGGGGTATATAGGAATTCACATATGTGCTCCATTGTGATTTAATGGAATTGGTTTTGTTTTTCTGTGTAGTTTTGGATTCCTTAGAGACTTGAATCAGACCAGGACCCTGCTTGCCTCTTGATCCCTTTGGGGCTCTGCTTGTACCTCCCTCATTGTGGCAGTCAGAGTTCAAGCCCTCACTACAGGAATGATCATAATAATTATACTACTGAAGATAATAGCAAGAATAATATATATGTCAGGCACTGTTCTAAAAGTTTGACAAATATTATCTAATATCCTCACCATAGCCTTTTGACATGGGTGCTGTTATTGTCTCATCCCTACCAAAAATTACTTTATTAAATCCTCATCTCCATGCTGTTTTATACTTTTCCCTCTAACTCTTATTTATTTATTCATTCATCCTCCATCCCATTCTTTTCCTCTGTACCACTGTGTACATTTTATCAAGCAGAGAAGTGGGAAGAATAATATTACTGACAAAAGAACAGTAGGGGCAAAGTTAAGAAAATGCATGGTATGTTTTCAAGGAATGACCAGCAACTATCTGGCATAGAGGGTACTTGAGGGACAGTAGTAGGAGGTAAAACTAAAAATATAGACCCTGGGAACAAATTTTTGAGGCCCTCAAAAGTCATGCCATGAGGTTTGAGGTTTTAAAGAGGGAAGTGGTAGTAAATCTATTTTTTTTTTTTTGAGACAGTGTCTCGCTCTGTCGCCCAGGCTGGAGTGCAGTGGCGTAATCTCGGCTCACTGCAACCTCCACCTCCTGGGTTCAAGCAAGTCTCCTGCCTTAGCCTCTTGAGTAGCTGGGATTACAGACGCATGCCACCACGCCTGGCTAATTTTTGTATTTGTAGTAGAGATGGAGTTTCCCCGTGTTGGTCAGGCTGGTCTCGAACTCCTGACCTCGTGATCTGCCCACCTCGGGTTCCCAAAAGGCTGGAATTACAGGCATGAGCCACTGCACCTGGCCTGTAAATCTATTTTACAAAGTAACTGGGTGGAGAGTGGGTTAGAGAAGGAAAAACAGTTTAGGATTCTGTTACATTAGCCTGGGTGAGAGGCTGGAGTTGGGCTTTGGCTGGAGAGAATAGGTAACCATTTTGATATTTTGGAAACAGAACCAACAGGATTTTGGTTATTGAATTGGAAGGACTATGAAAAAAGTGACAACAAAGCATTTTTGTGTTCAGAAAAATGAGACATGCGGGGGCCGGGCATGGTGGCTCACGCCTGTAATTCCAGCACTTTGGGAGGCTGAGGCGGGCAGATCACCTGAGGTCAGGAGCTCGAGGCCAGCCTGACCAACATGGAGAAACCCTATCTCCACTAAAAATACAAAAGAATTAGTCAAGCATGGTGGTGCATGCCTGTAATCCCAGCTACTCAGGAGACTAAGGCAGGAGAATCACTTGAACCCGGGAGGCCAAGGTTGCAGTGGGCTGAGATCGCGCTATTGCACTCCAGCCTGCGCAACGAGAGTGAAACTCCATCTCAAAAAAAAAAAAAAAAGAAAAAAAGAAAAATGAGACATGCTTATTAAAAAAAGCCAATAATACTGAAAAGTACAAAGACAATATAACCATAGTCTTAGCATCCTGGAGTAATGATTTTGGTTCACATCCTTCCAGACATTTGTATATATATTTAAGCACATGTGTCATGTGTGTATATGTTATTACATAAATTGACTCAGAGGTTAGATGCTATTCTATTTTCTTTTAACACTATGTTATGGATATCTTTATATGTTAATGTATATAGCTATATTAGTAGTCTCAACTTGGGGTGGTTTGGCCTCCTAGGGGACGTTTGGCAATCCCTGGAGACATTTTTGGTTCTAATAACTGGGGAGGTGGGTTCCTGGCATCTAATGGGTAGAAGCCAGAGACATTGCTAACATTCTAGTAGGCACAAGACAACTTCCCATAACAGAATTATTTGGCCCCAAATATTAATTGTACTAAAGTTAAGAAACCGTCCTATATTATTGTTTTTATAATTTTTTATTTATTGATTGATTGAGACAGGATCTCACTGTGTTACCCAGGCTGGTTTCAAACTCCTGGGCTCAAGCAGTTGTCCCACTTCACCTTCCAAGTAGCTGAGATTACAGGTTTAATTTTGATTTTGAAATAGTTGTAGATTTTAATTTTAATTTTAATTTTTTTGAGACAGAGTTTTGCTCTTGTTGCCCAGGCTGGAGTGCAATGGTGTGATCTCAGCTCACTGCAACCTCCACCTCCTGGGTTCAGGCAATTCTCCTGCCCCTGCCTCCCGAGTAGCTGGGACTACAGGCATATGCCACCATGACCAGCTAATTTTGTATTTTTAGTAGACGTCGGGTTTCTCCATGTTGGTCAGGCTGGTCTCGAACTCCCGACCTCAGGTGATCCGTCCATCTCGGCCTCCCAAAGTGCTGGGATTACAGGTGTGAGCCACTGCACCTGGCCTGAAATAGTTGTAGATTTACACAAGAGTTTCAAAGATAGTACCAAGAGTTCCTGTATACCCTTCATCTACCTTGTCCTAATATTAATATCTTACATCATCATGGTGCATTTATTAAAACTAAGAAATTGATATAGGTACAATACTATTAACTGTAGTCTTGGGTTTCACCAGTTTTTTCACTTATGTCCCTTTTCCATTTCAGGATTCAATTTAGGATACCATACTGCAGTTAGTCATCATGTATCCTTAGTGTCCTCCAATCTTTGACAGTTTTCAGTCTTCCCTTGTCTTTTACGACCTTGATACTTTTGAAGGGTAGTGATCAGCTCTTTTGTAGATGTCTCTCCATTTGGGTTTTGGTTTCTCGTGATTAGACTTGGCATTATGGATTTTGGGAAAGTATACCACAGAAGTGAAGTACCCTTCTCATTGGATCACATCAAAGTATGATATCAACATAGTATTAGCATGGCTTATTACTGGTGTTGGTAACTGATCATTTGGTTGAGATTGTTATACACGTTTCTCCACTGAAAAAGTCACGATTTTTCCCTTTTCCTGTTATTTTTCTTTTCCATTTCCATTAAATGACAGTACCTAGTCATATTTGTTGGAAATCATTTGCCAAGTCTGGCCCACACTGAATAGAAGGAGAATTAAGCTTCATTTACAGGATGAAAGCTTATCAAATAATTTGCAGACATATGTTAAAAGCACCACAGTAATTAATAAATATTTTAGGGGAGCTACTCTCAGGCTATGCAGATGTCCTGTTTCTCCTTAAAGTTTCACCCTCTGATTTTAGCATTCATCAGAGTCTTTCTTTTCTTTCTTTTTGTTTTCTTCCTTTCTTCCTTTTCTTTCCTTTTCCTTCCCCTCCCTCTCTTCTTCCCTCCCTCCCTCCCTCCCTTCCTTCCTTCCTCTCTCTTTTTCTCTCTCTCTCTTTCTCTCTCTCTCTCTCTGTGTGTGTGTGTGTGTTTAGTACTTCCTGTCTGGTACTACAAGATGCTTCTAGTCCCTTTCAGTGGAAAGAGCTAGGAAATATATGTATGTATATTAATCTATATATACACACATCTATATTTATTTCTCTATCTGTATGTATATTAAAATAAGCATGGGTTTGTACTGGTATCTGACTAATCCAGCACCACAAGATTCATTCTAGTCTTCCCCGCTTGCTTATTTGTGACTTCTTTCTCAGAGTAAGAAATTTAGCGCTCATTCCCTATAGTATATTTACTTATTTGTGTAACCTGTAGTTTCAGTGATTACTCCTGTGAGAAATTTACCAACTAGAGTACAATGTTTGCCTACAGTTTGTTTGTTTTTGTCCTTACAGTATCAAGTAGTAACATTGTTTTATGAAGTTACTTAGATCAGCTCCTTTTGTCTTCCTCCCTGAGGTTATATCAGACGTTTGTAATGCAGTTAGATTTCGTTTGTTACAGTCTGTAGTCTATCCTGGGTTCCCGGATATTCTGGTTATTTTAAAAAATTTGCATACAGTGGCCAGCTGCAGTGGTTCACACCTCTAATCCAAGCACTTTGGAATGTCAAAGAGGGAAGATTGCTTGAGGCTAGAAGTTTGAGATCAGCTTGGGTAACATAGTGAGAGCCCATCTCTACAAAAAAAAAAAAAAAAAAAAAAAAATTAGACCTGGTAGCACATACCTGTAGTCCCAATTTCTCCTGGCTCAAGCAGGAGGATGGCTTGAGCCAGGGAGGCCAAGGCTGCAGTGAGTCATGATGGTGCCACTGCACTCTAGCCTGGACAACAAAGCGAGACTCTGTCTCAAAAAAACATTTTTTTAAATTTTTTGCATACATATAGTAAAGTGTACTCTTTATGATGTTTAGTTCTATGGGTTTTGACAGATGCATAGAGTCAAATATATACCCCACAGTACCATACTGAACAGTTCTGTCACCCTAAAAAATCCCTCATAATGGCCCCGTTGTAGTCAACCCTCCATCTCCCCCAGTCTCTGGCAACAACTTACCTGTTTTCCATCCCTGTTGTTTTGCCTTTTCCAGAATGTCTTAAAATGGAATCATACAATATGTAGCCTTTGAGGTTTGGCTTTTTTCACTTAGCAAAATACATTTTTTTTAAGGTTGATTGATTGATTGATTGGAGACAGGATCTTACTCTGTTGCCCAGGGTGGGGTGCAGTGGCACCATCTTAGCTCACTGCAGCCTCAACTTCCTAGGCTCAAGCAATCCTCCCACCTCAGTCCCCCAAGTAGCTGGGACTATAGGCGTATGCCACCACACCTGGCTCATTTTTGTATTTTTTGTAGAGACAGTTTCACCACATTGCCCAGGCTGGTCTGGAACTCCTGAGCTCAAGCAATCCACCTGCCTCCGGCTCTGATTATAGGCTTGAGCCACTGCACCTGGCCAGCAAAATATGTTTAAAATTCTTCTGTGTTGTTGCATGCGTCCAGTGCTCTTTATTGCTGAGTAGTATTCCATTGTTTGGATGTACCATAGTTTGTCTAGTCACCTTTTTTTTTTTTATGAGACGGAGTTTCTCCCTTGTTGCCCAGGCTGGAGTGCAGTGGTGTGATCTTGGCTTACTGCAACCTCCGCCTCCCGGGTTCAAATGATTCTCCTGCCTCAGCCTCCCGAATAGCTGAGATTACAGGCATGTGCAACCACGCCCAGCTAATTTTGTATTTTTAGTAGAGACAGGGTTTCTCCATATTGGTCAGGCTGGTCTTGAACTCCTGATCTCAGGTGATCTGCCCACCTCAGCCTCCTAAAGTGCTGGGATTACAGGCGTGAGCTACCGCGCCTGGTGTCTATTCACCTATTAAAGGACATCTGGGTTTCTGGTTTTTGGTGATTATAAAGAAAGCTGTTGTAAACATTCATGTACAGGTTTTAGTGTGAACATTTCATTTGAGTGAATACCTAAGAGTGGGATTGCTAGGCTGCTTGGTAACTTTATGGTTTAACTTTATAGGAGACTACCAAACTGTTTTCTAAAATGACTGTACCATTTTGTATTTCTCCCAGTAGTGAATGAGAATTCTTGTTCCTCTGTATCTCTCTATTATTTCCAGCATTTGGTATTGCCAGGCTTTTTTTTTCTCTTTTAATTTCAGCAGTTCTAATACATATGTACTGGTATCTCATTGTCGTTAATTTACATTTCCCTAAAGACCAATGATGTTGAGCTTCTTTTCTTTTTCTTTTTCTTTTTTTTTTTTTTTTTGAGACGGAGTTTTGCTCTTGTTGTCCAGGCTGAAGTGCAGTGGCAGGATCTCGGCTCACTGCAACCGCTGCCTCCTAGGTTCAAGCAATTCTCCTGCCTCAGCCTCCCGACTAGCTGGGATTACACGTGCCTGCCACCACGCCTGGCTAATTTTTTGTATTTTTAGTAGAGATGGGGTTTCACCGTGTTAGCCAGGATGGTCTCTATCTCCTGACCTCGTGATCCACCTGCCTCAGCCTCCCAAAGTGCTGGGATTACAGGCGTGAGCCATCGCGCCTGGCCTGGGGCCGGATAATTCTTTGTGTTGGGGGCTGATGGCTAGACCAGGGTGCATCATTGGATGTGTAGCAGCATCCTTGGCCTCTACCCTCTAAATATTAGTAGCACCCCCAGCCCTGCAGTTGTGACAATCAAAAATGTTTCTGTCTGGGTATAGTGGTTCATACCTGTAATCCCAGCACTCCGGGAGACGGAGGCTGGCGGATCACCTGAGGTCAGGAGTTCGAGACCAGCCTAGCCAACATAGCAAAACCCCGTCTCTACTACAAGCACTAGCCAGGCGTGGTGGCAGGCACCTGTAATCCCTGCTACTTGGGAGGCTGAGGCAGGAGAATTGCTTGAACCTGGGAGGTGGAGGTTGCCGTGAGCTGAGATCACACCACTGCACCCCAGCCTGGACATTGCCAGATGTCTCCCAGTGAACAAAATCACTTGAGTTGAGAACCATGGCTCTGGATTCTGCTGGTTTTCTTCTTCTAGGTCTCTGTTGTGGATTTCTTTTTTTGTTTTTTGTTTTTTCCATATCTTTTGTTGTTGTTGTTGTTTATAGTTTTTTTCATATCTCCTTTTTTTTTCTCTGTTGTAGATTGCTTTTACCTTCATTAGTTCCTCCAGGCATTTCAGCTCTGTTGATTTGGAGAGTTCAGGTTATTTCAGCGCTGTACCATTTTTACAAATTTTTTTTTCAGTCGAAATAAAACCATCAATAGAGGTGCAACAAAGTGGTATATTTTTCTATAATGCCCAACTTAATGCCTAGAACATTAAATGTTTAGTGGTTATACACTCTTACATCATGTATCTTCTTTAATTACAGCTATTTGTGTCTAACTTGGACTCTTTGAGGACTAGGACTCTTTTTTTTTAAGAGACAGGGTCTTGCTCTGTTGCCCAGGCTGGAGCGCAGGGGCACCTTTTTAGCTCACTACAGCCTTGGACTCCTGGGCCCAAGCGGTCCTCCTGCCTCAGCCTCCCAAGTAGCCGGGAGGCACGTGCCACCACACCCGACTAATTTTTAAATTTTTGGTAGAGATGGAATCTCACTGTGTTGGCCAGGCTGGTCTTGAACTCCTGGTCTCAAGTGATCCTCCTACTCAGCCTTCTAAAGTGCTGGAATTATAGGTGTGAGCCACGATGCCCGCCCATGGGACTTTCTTAATCTTCTTTTCATAACTAACATGTTGCAGTATACCTAACACACAGTAGACGCTTAGTAAATGTTTGTAGAGATAAGTCAATTATGTTAGATAATTGATGAAGTGGATTAAACCTGGAATTTTTCAGAATATTTCAGTCATCAGGCCTTACAAAGAAGCCAGTAGTCCCTTAGTATTGTCAAAATATGGTTTGTGCAGAGAAAAGCATTTTATTCCAAATCATTTCCATGTACACAGATCACAGGTATCCTTTGGGAGAAGGGGAAATGGAGCAGAGTGGCATGCTGTCTTTGAAAGATAACACAGATCCTCTTGGCTCTTCCCAGCATTCAGGCTGACTGTAGGTAGAATGATGCTGAAACTGTAATTGAAGCTGAAAAATAGGGGAAGTGTAAGGCATTCAGCTACAAATCTCACATGTGAATGTTTTCTAGGCTGGTAATAAAATAATAAGCCTGATTATGGCATTTAGAGCATGGATGTGACCTAAACCTCTGGACCAAATGTGATATTTACAAAATTGATTGATTTCTAAGTTTGTTTGGATATTTATGCTTGGTACAAATGTGAAAAATGTTGTGTTTTTGCTTCTTAACTGTGCAGTATGATTTTATTTGATAAAGGATGCCCATAAAAACACATAATTAATAACTGTACAGCTCAATACATTATCAAAAAGTTAAAATACCTGTGTAACCACAACTCAACTGAATTTCAATTCAAGAAATAGAGTATCACAAGAAATAGAACATTACCAGCTCTCAATAATTTTGAAAATTTTATTTCATTGCTGCTATTCACTAGTTTCTTATTGTGCTTAAAAGCTATCATCCAAGTCTTTTTTTTTTTTTAATTGTGATATAACATTGACCATTAACCATTTTGGTGGCCATTTTAGCCATTTCAGTATTTCAGTGGTATTAAGTACAGTCGCATTGTTCTGCAACCATTACTACCTTCCATCTCCAATAGGTTTTTATCTTCTTAAAATGAAACTGTGTACCAGTTAAACAATAACTATTCTCCCCTCTCCCCAGCTCCTTGTAACTAATATTCTACTTTGTCTCTATGAATTTGACTACTCTAGGTACTTCATATACATGAGATCGTACAGTGTTTGTCCTTTTGTGATTGGCTTATTTAACTTAGCATAGTATGTTCAAGGTTATCCATGTTGTAGGGTGTGTCATAATTTCATGCCTTTCTTTTTTTTTTTTTTTTTTTTTTTTTTGAGACAGAGCCTGGCTCTCTTGCCCAGGCTGGAGTGCAGTGGTGCAATCTCGGCTCACTGCAACCTCTGCCTCCTAGGTTCAAGCAATTCTTCTGTCTCAGCCTCCTGAGTAGGTGGGATTACAGGTGCCTGCTACCACGCCTGGCTAATTTTTATATTTTTAGTAGAGATAGGGTTTCACCATATTGGTCAGGCTGGTCCTGAACTCCTGACCTCAGGTGATCCATCCACCTCAGCCTCCCAAAGTGCTGGGATTATAGGCATGACCCACCGCCCAGCCAATTTCCTGCCTTTCTTAAGGCTGAATAATACTCATTTGTATGCATAGACCACATTTTGTTGGTCCATTTATCTGTGGATGGATACTTGGATTACTTCACCTTTTGGCTATTGTGAATAATGCTGCTGTGAACATGGATGTGTAAATATCTGTTCAACACCCTGCTTTCAATTCTTTTGGGTATATACCTGAAGTGGAATTGCTAAGTTTATGTTAGTTCTGTTTTATTTTTTAAGGAACTGCCATATTGTTTTTCTTTCAGTTTTTGTTGTTGTTTTTAAGTTCTAGAGATGGGGTCTCGTTATGTTGCCTAGGTTGATCTTGAACTCCTGGGTCTGCCTTAGTCTTCCAAAATGTTGGGATTACAGGCATGAGCCACCTTGCCCTTCCCGAAACTGCCATATTGTTTTCCATTATAGCTGCACCATCTTACATGCCCCTCAGCAATGCACAGGGGTTCCAGTTTCTCTACATCCTTGCCAACATTTGCTATTTTCTGTTTCTTTTTTTCTTTTTCTAATAGCCATTATAATGAGTGCGAAGTACATCCACGTCTTTTTTGAGACAGAGTCTCACTCTGTCACCCAGGCTGGAGTGCAGTGGCACCATCTCAGCTCACTGCAACCTCTGCCCTCCGGGTTCAAGCGATTCTTCTGCCTCAGCCCCTGAGTAGCTGAGATTACAGGCGCGCGCCACCACGCCTGGCTAATTTTTGTATTTTTAGTAGAGACGGGGTTTCACCATGTTGATCAGGCTGGTCTTGAACTCCTGATCTCATGATCTGCCTGCCTCGGCCTCCCAGAGTGCTGGAATTACAGGTGTGAGCCACCGCACCCGGCCGTCTTTTTTTAAATAAACTTTTTGTAATGGAAATTTCCCAACATATAAAGAAAGTAGGGCAAGTAGAGAAATGAACTATCCATATATCCATCATCTAGAGTTGATAATTATGAACACTTGGCCAATCTTGTTTCACTTAGAGTCTGTCTCTCCTTTCCCTATTGTTGCAATGCAGGTCACAGTCATATACTTTGATTTATTGTACTTTAATATACTGTGATACAGGTTGAGTATCCATTATGCAAAATGCTTGGGACCAGAAGTGTTTTGGTTTCCTAGTTTTTTCTGATTTTGGAATATTTATATTTACCAGTTGAGCATCCCAAATCTGAAAATCGAAAATCCAAAATACTCCAGTGAGCATTTCCTCTGAGTTGTGTGTTTGGTGCTCAGAAGTTTTCAGTTTTAGATTTAGTTAACAACTATAAAACATACCCATAAAACCATATTATATGTAAATCAGGTGTCTAGTCTATATCACCCACATCTTTATGACCCATTTCTTTTAATCTGAATGTATAAGAGGCAAAGAGTTAACAGATCACCCAAAGATGACAATTTATTTTAGTAACCAAGATTTAGTACTTTTATGAGTTACAGTTTTTGTTAACTATGAGTAAGAGCTCTGCTTTCTTTAAACCATTAATACTCTTTTCTTCTTCCTGATATTTGGTGGCATTTGTGTTATCTATCATAAGCAGTACAATAGGCCACTTCCTTTAGTAAATAAGGTGAGCTAGCTCTGGGTTACCTTCTGTTTGAATTATATTTATGTGTCCATTTGTTTAAGCTCACCATTTTAAGGGCCTCTAGAAGATACACCTAAAGGCAGATTACAGGAAGAAATTTTATCTAGCCTTCTAGGGTTTCTGATAGAAGGTGCTGGTAGAGATATTTACATTTTGACCTTGTTGGAGGTGTGGGTAATTGTACATTTGCAGCTATGCATTTGACACTGATTAACATTAATCTCAGTGTAAAAACTTAGAATCCTTTTTACTGTAACATACTTAACAGGATTTAGAAATCCTCTACTAGCCAAATCAAGTTGTTGCTACGTGAGCTCTTTAAAATGGGATCTTTTGGAATTCTAAGCTACAGCAGAGCCAACCAAGGGCGTGGGAAAAAGAGAGAGAGAGAGGAATAAACAGTTATTATTAACTTTTTCCTCCCTTTAGTTTTCTTTCTTTCTTTCTTTCTTTCTTTCTTTTTGAGACAAAGTCTGGCTCTATTGCCCAGGCTGGAGTGTAGTGGTGTGATCTCGGCTCGCTGCAACCTCCGTCTTCCAGGCACAAGGATCCTCCCACCTCAGCCTCCCCAGTAGCGTAACTACAGGTGCATGTCACCACACCTGGCTAATTTTTGCATTTTTTGTAGAGCCGCAGTTTAGCCATTTGCCCAGGCTGGTCTTGAACTCATGAGCTCAAGTGATCCACCCGCCTCGGCCTCCCAAAGTACTGGGATTACAGATGTGAGCCTCTGCGCCTGGCCTCTTTCTTTTTTTTTTTTCTTTTGAGACGGAGTCGAGTCTTGCTCTGTTGCCCAGGCTGGAATGCAATGGCGTGATCTTGGCTCACTACAACCTCTGCCTCCTGGGTTCAAGTGATTCTCCTGCCTCAGCCTCTTGAGTATAGCTGGGATTATAGGCACACGCCACCACACCCAGCTAATTTTTTGTGTATTTTTAGTAGAGATGGGGTTTCATCATGTTGGTCAGGCTGGTCTCGAACTCCTGACATCGTGATCCGCCTGCCTTGGCCTTTCAAAGTGCTGGGATTACAGGCATGAACCACTGCGTCTGGCCTCCGCTTTAGTTTTCTTAATTTGCACAGAAGACACCAGTGTATAATAACCATATGACCTTGTATCACATTAGAAGGAAGTCTTGTTCAAGATACACAGAAAAGAATACTCTATGATTTATGATTCCATTAATTTTCAGGTATGAGAATGTGAGTCTGCTGTCAGGCACAAATTAAATGAGTTAAAAAGGCAGAGTTGATACTTTCCTTATGGCTCTTATTTACATTATTTTTTATTTATATGCTGTTTTACTGTTTACCGATTTTATTTCACTGAAGATCGCTTATATCCTTGCTTGGTAAATGACCTCAGTCACTAAGAGCATAGAGGCTTCTAAGTATTAAACAGTAACACTAAAATTATTTCCCTTTCTCCTTTAGTTATTGTGATAGTAGTAGTGATAATGACAGCAATTAGGTAGTAGTGACCCTCAATGTGGCCCTTAAAATGTGCCAGGCAAAAACTAAGTGCTTTTTAGTAGTAACTCATTTAATCCCCACAACAACCCTATGAGATAGATATTATTATTTTCATTTTACTGATGAGGGATTGAGGCCCAGAGAGGTTAGCAACTGACTTCTCCAACTAGTAAGTGGCAGAGCTAGGAAATGAGCTGAGGCAGCCTGGCGCCAGAGTCTTTCCTCCTAACCATTACACTGTACTGTACTTATTTGACACCCATGTAAGTAAAGGGAAACGTGAGATAAAAATGCTTTTAACATCTTTGTGGGCTCTACAGAACTTATTATTTGTTCATTCAGTGCTCCCTGTAGAATCAGTGATTACAGAGAACATTTAATCTCAAAGTATTCATCCCTATTTTCAAACTGGTATTTTCAGATCTGTTCTTGGAGACCTTGCATTTAGAAAAAGTACACTTGAACTTTTTAGTCGAATTGGCAGATCAAGAGCTCACAGACAGGATATTGCCTTTGAGTATTTAGATTGTCCTTGCTGACCCCTGAAGCAGTAATTTTGATAGATCACAGTGTTTCCACTAGAGTACAGCAGTATTAGGGGTTCTGACTTCAAAGTGTGTATGTGTATGTTTTATATGTATTTTTGTAGACTCCTTCTCCATAAATGGAACCAATCTTATACAAATTCTGAAAACCTTTTAGAGCCATTTAAATCCAAAAAATACCTAAGCATTTTGAAGTAGAACTATGAGCAATGAATGCAAAATGTTACCTTTCTGGAGTCTTGTGATAAGTAAAATAAATAAAACAACCTGCCCAATTTTCAGTGCTTTAAAGTTCTGGCCATGCAGAATTGGTTTTTCCTAATTCTGGGCATGTATTTACATATCCTTCTTACCTTTAAATCTGAGCTAATAGCTAGCTACTATTTGGTAAGAAAACCAATGCTGTATTTTCTTCTTTCTTTGTTTTGGGTTTCGTGGATCTAGCTGTGCTGTTTGTTAGAATACATCTACCCTGGTGCTTTGGGTCAGTGAAGTGTTTGGCAGGAGGGAGAAACAGATCAAAATTTCTATTCCTAAGTATGCATTTTTTATGGAGGTGGTTGACTTTCTCATGTTAATTTTCTCTCCCCTAGGTCTATGAAGGCCTAGACATCATCACCAACAAGGTTTCTGCCCAGGAGCAGAGAATCTGCCGGCACCACATGATCAGCTTTGTGGATCCTCTTGTGACCAATTACACAGTGGTGGACTTCAGAAATAGAGCAACTGCTCTGATATCCTTAGGAAAGGCAGCAGCTGGGTTTGGTGGGTGAAAGCAGCCCAAGCCAAGAGAGAAGTTTTCATTCTAGTGGCAATTTCTTCTCAGAAGGGGCACCCAAGGCTTAACTACTGATAGATGCCATCCCCACCAGACTATGGACTGAAAGATACAGTGTCTTTGTCACTCAAATTCTTGTCCTTAGACTGTGGCATCATCATTCTCTGGGAACTTGTTAGAAATGCTGATTCTTGGGCCCCACTCCAGACCTACTGAATTAGAATCTGCATTATAACAGGAGTCCCCAGTGATTCATATGCGCATTAAAATTTGAGAAGCACTGTTTTAGTGATAAGAACACCAATTTAAGAATCAGAAAATTTGTGTTACAGTCCTAGAACTGCCTTTTTTACCATGTGAATTTTACTGGGTAAAGCATTTCCTTAACCCCACTGAGCTTCAGTTTTCTATCCTTTAAATGGAGATACGAAGTTAATCTATAAATATAATGGAGTTATAGTTAGAATTTCAAAGAGATTGTTAGATAGGAGAGGACTGGAAAATATAGTTCTAGGTAAAACCAAGAAATTTTTGCAAAAAGAATAATATAAGGGGGATTGCCCTTATGTCTTAACATGCAGACTGCCTTTAGTATCTGGATTGCTATATATTAAAAGATTGAAAAGTCGTAATAATTATAATAGCATGGAACTTATTTAGTACTAGATATATTTTGTGGCACAGAATAGAAAACCCAGATATAGATTCAAATGGAAGTGTGTAAATTTTTTTTTTTTTCTCCTAGAGACAGTCTCACTCTGTTGCCTAGGTTGGAGTGCAGTGGCACTGTCATGGCTCATTGCTGCCTTGACCTCCTGGGCTCAGGTGATCCTTCCACCTCAGCCTCCCAAATATCTGGGACTACAGGTGCTTACCACCACACCCAGCTAATTATTTTTATTTTATTATTATTATTTTTTGAGACGGAGTCTCGCTCTGTCACCCAGGCTGGAGTGCAATAGCACGATCTTGGCTCACTGCAATCTCCGCCTCCCGGGTTTAAGTGATTCCCCTGCCTCATCCTCCTGAGTAGCTGGGACTACAGGCACATGCCACCACACCCGGCTAATTTTTTGTATCTTTGGTAGAGACGGGGTTTCACCATGTTGGCCAGGCTGGTCTCGAACTCCTGACCTCAGGTAATCCATCTGCCTTGGCCTTCCAAAGTGCTGGGATAACGGGCATGAGCCACCGCGCCTGGCTATTTTATTTTTTGTAGAGATGGATTTCGCTATGTTGCCAAGCTGGTCTTGAACCCCTGGGCTCAAGTGGTCCTCCTGCCTTGGCCTCCCACAGTGCTGGAATTACAAGTGTGAGCCACCACACCTGGCCCCAATCAGCCTTCTTGATTCGACAGGTGAAGGTACTAGATACTGAGGCCCAAAGAGTAGAAGGGTGTTTGCTCAATATCACAGTCATTTCATGGCTTGCACAAGTAAGTTAAACCTTTTCCTGTGAAGTATGTCCTGTCCCATCTTCTTTCCTCTTTCCACTCTCTCCTCTTCTGGAATCTTAACATTTTTCCCTTCCCTTTTTCATTTCTTTGCTCACTTTGCCTTTGTTAATCATACTACAGGTTGAACATCTGAAAATCTAAAATCCAAAATACTCCAAAATCTGAAACTTTTGGAGTGCTGAGATGATGCTCAAAGGAAATGCTCATTGGAGCATTTCAGTTTTCAGATTTTCAGGTTTGGGATGCTCAACCAGTAAGTATAATGCAAATAATTCAAAATCTGAAACATTTCCTTGGTCCCAAGTATTTTGGATAAGGGATATTTAACTTGTATATAATTGAATTTTATCGTACTGTGGAAATTGTATGCTCCTATTTTTTTTTTTTTTTTTTTTTTTTTTTTTTTTTTTTTTTTTTGAAATTGCTTGTCAATAGAGGGAAATAGAGAATTTGTTTTCTCTTTTTAAAACAAACAATTTTTTTTTTTTTTTTTTTTTTTTTTTTTTTTTTTTTTTTTTTTTTTTTTTTTAACAATGTTTTTTCTTTATGATCCTTGATTGGTAACATCTTTCTTCCCACCCCGCCTTAGCCACTTAAGGGTTAGTGGGATTCTAGTAGAAAAGAGGTGGTCTGTCTCTATGCCTGCAGATTGGCTGGCAAGGAGAAATGTGTAAATGATATTTACCTGGATATTGAAAGTCTTTTAAAAAAAATTATTTTCGGCCAGGCACAATGGCTCACGCCTGTAACCTCAGGACTTTGGGATGCTGCAGTAGGTGGATTGCTTGAGCTCAGGAGTTCAAGATCAGCCTGGGCAAGCAACATGGTGAAACCTTACCTCTACAAAAAATACAAAAATTAGCCAGATGTGGTGGCGTGTGCTTGTAGTCTCAGCTACTTGGTGGTGGGAGCTGAGGTGGGAGGATGGCTCGAGCCCTGGGAGGTCGAGGCTGCGGTGAACTGTTTTCGCGCCACCACACTCCAGCCTTGGTGACAGAGTGAGACCCTGTTTAAAAAAAAAAAATTGTTCTCAGGAGCAAAGGCCTTCTTAAAGCAGATAATTATCTGTTCAACGGAGACTCTAAAGAGAAAAATTTAAAGTAGCAGAGATGTAAAAACAATAGTGGCTAAATTGAGGGCTTACTATTTTTTAGGCATTGTGGTAGGGGATTTCTGTGCATTGTCACATTTAAGGCTTATGGGGATTTTTACAGGTGAGAAAACTGAAGCTCAGACAGGCTGAGTAACTTGCTCAAGAGCTGAACCTGGAAATTGAAGTCTATTTATCTGCAGAACCTGTGCGTCTCACTTAATTTGGTGAAGCCTCAAGTGGCAAAACTGATAGTCTCTCCATGATGGTAGAGACTGACTGAGTCTAAGAACCTTAGAGAAACCAGCTTGTGTTTTGCCTTAGAAGGCAAAGTCATGCAATGGATGTCACCTTGATGGCCTCCTGAGCATCTGACACTTGGTTCTGTGAGAGTCCTTGGGCTTGTGCTTGTTGAACTGATTTGGAATACTAATAAAACTTTGACTTTTAGCAGCAAGACCTAGAAAGTTCCAGAGCTGGAAGGAATTACCACTATGCATTTGTCTCTGGTTTCTGCAAGTCCCTCCAGAACTGATTGGACATGATTCTGGAAATTTGTTGGAAACATTGGGGGCTGGTATCAACGCATTTTGGTTCCCACCCCTTCTCCTCTGCTCTGCAGATAAATGAATGTGGTTTCTTGCTAATAGTGTCCTTCCAAAGTGAGTCAGGATTCTCTTGATATCGTGATATCTTTCTTAATGTTCACATTGAAGATATATTTGCCCGAGACAAAATTCCTATTGTTGTGGGAGGAACCAATTATTACATTGAATCTCTGCTCTGGAAAGTTCTTGTCAATACCAAGGTAAGTTTAGTTCACTCGTAACTCACTGAGGAAATGGATGGCTCTTTCTTGCTGGCTAGTTTTAGTGGGAGAAAGGTTGACTCCTGCCTATTTCTTATACTCAGCAACTATAATTTTCCTACTTAATATTCTCAAGCAAATGCCACCTCCATATGTGAAGTGTGTTCCTCCAGGCTGGTCTATGGGAAGGGGCTGTGTGTGGGAAAAACGTTGCTGTGTGGATTAATTAGCATCTCCATATAAATTAACAGTGCATTAGGCCGGGCGTGGTGGCTCACACCTGTAATCCCAGCACTTTGGGAGGCCAAGGTGGGTGGCTCACCTGAGGTCAGGAGTTTGAGACCAGCCTGGCCAACATGGTGAAACCCCGTCTCTACTAAAAATACAAAAATTAGCCAGGCGTGGTGGCGCGTGCCTGTAATCCCAGCTACTAGGGAGGCTGAGGTGGGAGGATCACTTGAGGCTTGAGGCGGAGGTTTCAGTGAGCTGAGATCGCGCCACTGTACTCCAGCCTGGGCAACAGAGCGAGACCCTGTCTCAAAAAAAAAAAAAAAGAGAGAGATGCGATTCAAGAAAAAAATATGTATAATTCTTTAGAAAAATTATATTTAAAAAAAACCAGTACGTTAGCCATTAGCCTGATTCAGTATTTCCTGGCTGGCAGCACAGTATGTATATCAGGGAGATGTCCAACACTGACCTTATTTACGTAGGTGCTACTGTGTAGGGTCAGACTGTGTAAACTGTCATTTACTGGCAATCCTGGTCTCCTCGTTCACCCTTGCTAAGAAGACTAGACTCCTGGATATGTTAAAATAGACATATTAGCCCTGGTACCTGTTTGAACTTCTGACAAGGAAGCAAATAGCCAAGTGTTTCCCTATGCTATAAGTCTTCTGTCTCTTTTGTTTGCTGTGGCTTCATAGCACTTACCACAGCATATTGGAATTTTCTGTTTATGATCTCCCACTATATGGCAAGATCTTCTGATTATTCTGTATTCCTGACAGTTAGCAAAGTGCCTGGCACATACACTGTCTCAGTGTTGGTTGAATTAAATTTACTTCTGAACCATCATTTAATAGCCCCAGGAGATGGGCACTGAGAAAGTGATTGACCGAAAAGTGGAGCTTGAAAAGGAGGATGGTCTTGTACTTCACAAACGCCTAAGCCAGGTGGACCCAGAAATGGCCGCCAAGCTGCATCCACATGACAAACGCAAAGTGGCCAGGTAAGAAAGCCTGGCCCGCTGACCCCAAATTCCTTTACAGCTAGGGAGCAGTCAGTTCTTCGGTTTGCCCAGGTGATGAGAGAGATTTGGTAATAGCAGTTAGTGGAGATTGATGTGTTGTTCTGGCTCAGCAGGTTGGGAGGCCCTGAGTTATTGCTTCAGTTCAACTCCCTCAATAAATAATTGCAGCCTACTTTGTTACATTTTAAATGCATAGTACAATATCGTTTTCCCCTAGGGCCTATATAATGTTGCTTCATTTTCTATTTGATCTTTGCTTGTATAACAGTTTTCATATACATTTTTTCTGGCATGCAGAGCGTTTACATTGTGATTTGGGTTTCATAATTGATGATGCAATGCCGTGTTCTGCCCCAGCAGCTTTCCCAGTGGGAGGTGGATTTTATAAACTGTCTCACAGATCAGCTCACCTTTGCACATGGAGACTATCTGGTAGGGAAGAGAGGTAGTGAATGAACTCACAAGGTCATGTTTTTTTAGGTTGTTTTGAAATTGCAGCCTCATGTTAGGTTTATTTTTCTGCAGTATTAGGAGTGATACCACTTCTGGCATAGTAGAACATCTAAAGAAGGACCTGTTCTATTGATGGTTATACAGGTTAAATATTAAAGTAACATCTCATATTCATAGGGGTTGTGAAGTATTCCACTCAAATGAATTTGATATTTTTCCTCCTAATTTTACCCCCCTCAGTGAAACTTAATGTTAGAATATAGGATTTAAAACATTCATTATTATTATTACTTTTTTTTCTTTCTTTTTTGTTTTTTAAAGAGAGAGAGTCTTACTTTGTTGCCCAAGCTGGAGTACGGTGGCACAATCATGGCTCACTGCAGCCTTGACCTTCTGGGCTCAGGTATCCTCCTGCCTCGGCCTCCTGAGTAGCTGGGACTACAGGTGTGCACTACTATACCTGGCTAGTTTTTTAAATTTTTAATTTTTTGTAGAGATGTTTTGCTGTGTTGCCCAGGCTGGTTCCAAACTCCTAGGCTCAAGCAATCCTCCTGCCTCAGCTTACCAAAGTACTGGGATTATAGTCATGAGCCGCAATACTCAGCCAAGAAAAGGATTTCTTCAGGTAGGGTTGTCCTTTGCATGGCAGGGGGGTGGGGCACAAATTGTAATATCTAAGTTTTTTCACCCCCTTAAAGGCGATATAACCCCATTAAGAATGCATGTTTTAATTAATGAAGTTTATACTTTTCAGTATCCAAACATTTTAAACACTTTAATAGAAAACATTCAATTTTTTTTAAACCTAGGAACATTATGATAAACATTTGTTTTTAGATTGTTTTATTACATGATTCTAGAGCTTGGTGTTTATTATTCTCTCCTTTTACTAATCAGTTCTTATCACCTCTCCTCATTTTGCTGCGTCTAAACGAGTAATGAGTTTGAGAATTTTTTCTTAGTAAGAGTCAATAGGTTCTAAGCAAGAGCTCTAGAGTCTCATTTAGAGAATGAGGACTTTTTTTTTTTTTTAATCTTTCTTTTGGCTTGAGGCTGTATTTTAACTCCAGATAAGTGAGATATCTATTACTACATTTTTTCTCATAGATCTTCTTTGAGAAACCAGTGATACTGAAAGACAAGGGGGTCTACACTCTTGCGTTAGGGTTTCAGGAAGTAGAATTGGGTCAGGAAGAGAAAGATCACTTTCAGGCTGATAAGTTGCAATCACCCAGAGTGGTAGAGTATAGATTTGGGAGTTAAATTACCTAGTGCTGCATAACATAATAGATACAGACAGAAGTGGATGGTGGCTTAAGAATAAGTATGTGAGTTCTTTTCTCAGTGATCTTTGTGCCAGTAGAGCACTGGATTAGCCAGGAGCATTCTTCATTAATTTGACATATTTAAAAAGAAAGCTGATGAGCTGGATGTACAACATGCTTTTATACTGTGGGAAAGGCACGCCAGCCAGACCAGACTTGTTGGCTTGTTACAGAGTGTCCCAAACAAGCTCTTTTACTGTTTATCTGAAAGTGAGTGAGTACCATTCTGTTTGTGTAGAAGAAACCTGTTGTTTCTGAACCTATTTAACTGATTTCAGAATAATTTATGTATCTTTAGAAAAATAGTATTATTTCTTACTTTACCTAAAGTTTTCTTTAGTACCCTTTTCTGAGTAGCTGTAGGACTGGAGTAACCCTAGACCTTCATGTCTTCTGGAACTTAATGCCAAGAAAATGAGAATAAGCCTTTCTGCGTCCCCCTTTTTTGAAGAGACAGGGTCTGTTGCTGCTTAGGTTGGTCTTGAACTCCTGAGCTCAAGGAGTCCTCCCAGTTTGGCCTCCTGAGTAGCTGGGACTACAGACGCACACACTGTCATGACTGGCTTTCAAGAATGAGGCTTTGTGTAATAAACAGCCTTTCTCCTTGTTTTACTTGAGAATGAATATTTTCTATTGGTTTTTATGGGTGTGCCCCCTCCCTCCCCTTTTAAATTACTTAGGAGCTTGCAAGTTTTTGAAGAAACAGGAATCTCTCATAGTGAATTTCTCCGTCGTCAACATACAGAAGAAGGTGGTGGTCCCCTTGGAGGTCCTCTGAAGTTCTCTAACCCTTGCATCCTTTGGCTTCATGCTGACCAGGCAGGTAACAGCCCTTTGATGCCCTAGAGTCCATCTGTGATGGAACTTAGAGTAATAAGTTACTGTATAGAAAATGCTTAGAACCATGGGTGGCTCATAATAAACACTAAACAAGTATTAGTTATTAATTTTATTATCATGATCATTATTTGTTGACTTAGGCATAGTGCCATTCCCCTAGATATCTGTTAGGAAAGGGAGAAAGGATAGCCCTGGCATTAGGAGAAGACATCACAGGTAGAGTGGGATGGGATGGACGGAATGGGAAAGAGACTGCCATACAGGGAAGGTCCAAAGGAGAAAAAGAAGGCAGTCTCTTGTGGAAGGTCGGCTGGAGGCTAGAATGTTCTAGAAGCAATATGCCTTATAATTAGCTTGCTAGCCTGATGGTGCTTTGTTGCTAAAGTATAATTATGTCCTGTGATAGTAGTAACTTATTCATCCAGCAAACATTCAGTAAGCATTCAGTGAAGTGCTGGGTATTCTGTGTGGTACTTCGGTTTCAGAGTTGAAGAGACAGTGCCTTTTCTTAAGGAATTCCCAGTCTAGTGGGACAACAGACAAGGAGATAGATACTATCTGTCTGTCTATTATTTATGTGATAAATGCTGGGCTAGATATATTTTCAGAGTGCTGTAGGGCCACAGAGAAGGGATGACGAACATTATCTTGGGGGGAGTCAGAGACCGGTTTGCAAAGGTAGCCTATGATAGGCCTGGAAAGATGACATCATTGTGTGGACAAACAGTAGAGTGTAGCACTGAAGAGCACAGGCTCTTTTTTTTTTTTTGAGACGGAGTCTTGCTGTGTCGCCCAGGCTGGAGTGCGGTGGCGCAATCTCGGTTCACTGCAAGCTCCGCCTCCCAGGTTCACGCCATTCTCCTGCCCCAGCCTCCCAAGTAGCTGGGACTACAGGCGCCCGCCACCACGCCCGGCTAATTTTTTGTATTTTTAGTAGAGACGGGGTTTCACTGTGTTAGCCAGGATGGTCTCAATCTCCTGACCTCATGATCCGCCCGCCTCTGCCTCCCAAAGTGCTGGGATTACAGGCGTGAGCCACTGCACCCGGCGAGCACAGGCTCTTGAGGCAGACTGTCTAATAGCAAATTCCTGCTCCACTAGCTTCTAGTTATGTGAATTGTAAGACAAATTAGTTTACCTTTCTGTGTCCCAATTCTCCTGTAAAATAGAGATAATAGTAATAACACATATTTCATAGCTTCATTAAGGATTAGATGAATTAATACATATATAGTTCTCAGAATGTGCCTGACACATGATGGGTCCTCAATAAATGCAAACTTTCTAGGAAGGTTACTGTTGCTGTAGGCCAGTAAATCACAATGGTAGAGATGCAGAAGAACATAATTAAAATGGTGACAATCTGTTGTTAAATTAATCTACCATAAATTGATAAAAGTAATTTTTCAATAATGAAATTTTATAAACAAAAACTTTTACTCTACAGTTCAGCATAAAATAATGGTATCTGATTCATAATAAAGTATGACCTCTCATTCTTTGTTGCTTTGCTTGGCTCAGTAGTTTAGAATGTATCTAGGATGTCTTTTTTTTTTTTTTTTTGAGACGGAGTCTTGCCCTGTTGCCCAGGCTGGAATGCAGTGGTGTGATCTCGGCTCACTGCAACCTCCACCTCCTGGGTTCAAGCGATTCTCCTGCCCCAGCCTCCCAAGTAGCTGGGATTACAGGCACGCGCCACTACGCCCAGCTAATTTTTGTACTTTTAGTAGAGACGGATTTCACTGTGTTGGTCAGGCTGGTCTCAAACTCTTGACCTCGTGAGCCACCCACCTCGGCCTCCCAAAGTGCTGGGAGTACAAGCGTGAGCCACCGCACCCAGCCGTATCTAGGATGTCTTTGGATCAAAGTTCCATGTTCTTATCCAAGGTGTCATCTAGGGGTTCTTAAACATAAAGTAACACTAAGTTACAGTATAATGACACATTAAATTAAAAATAAGAAAGGTAAACCAGGGGATCCTCAGCCACCTCTAAAACACATTGGGATATACGTTCCATATGAGAATAAAATATTTGTCCTTCACAATTGCTGTAATTGTATGCTTTCTCTATATAATGAGGCATGTGCTTCATTCTGACTGTTTTTATTTGGAGTTACAAAGTCTTAAATGTTAGTAAAGTATGAATTATTATAATAATCTTTGGAATCTGAATTCTTTCTTCCATTTGGACAAATTCTCTTTTTTTGTGACCGTGTGTTCACTCGTCATGTAAGTATATAGTAGGTACCTACAACTTGCTCGCTGGTTGATGGGCTAATTTGATTCAAGTTCTAGATGAGCGCTTGGATAAGAGGGTGGATGACATGCTTGCTGCTGGGCTCCTGGAGGAACTAAGAGATTTTCACAGACGCTATAATCAGAAGAATGTTTCGGAAAATAGGTGAGGATTTGGCTGTTATTCTGACCTACTGTCCGTATTTTGCAGACAATCAAAAGACCATAACGCTGATACTGGTTTTGGGTCTACTTGTTTATCAGCCTTCATTGCAGATGCAGTTTTTTAATCTTTCAGACAGTCCCAGGAGTTAACATTTCAAGAAAGTAACCTGGTGGGTAGGGGAGGGGGAAATTTCAGAGAATCAGTAACTTCTCAGGATCTCAATTTCCTTATCTGACAGATGAAATGGCTCAACTAGGTCCATCTCCAAAGCCCCTGCTAGCTTTTAGGAGCAATGGCTCATCTGCTGATACCCTCCTGTTCCCAGCCAGGACTATCAACATGGTATCTTCCAATCAATTGGCTTCAAGGAATTTCACGAGTACCTGATCACTGAGGGAAAATGCACACTGGAGACTAGTAACCAGCTTCTAAAGAAAGGTGTGAATTCTTCCATCAAATCTAGTCTTGGACATCTTTGGGTGGCAGAGTACTCTGCTGGTATGGTCTGAGAAAGAGCCAAGGCTCAAAGCGTCCCAAATAGCCTTCAGCTCAGAACCGAGATTTTTGTCCACCAAGTCTGACATTATACTCTAAATCTGTTGTATCTTTCAGGTATTGAGGCTCTGAAACAAGTAACTAAGAGATATGCCCGGAAACAAAACCGATGGGTTAAAAACCGTTTTTTGAGCAGTAAGTCTCATGTTTTTCCTTATCCTATGGGTCTGTTTTCAATAGAATGTAGATGTCCTCAGCTCACCCAGAAAATGAATTTTAGATTCTGGGCCTGTTCTAAGATTTTGGATCTGACCTAAGGGAAGTTCTATAACATAAATGATTATCCAGGGATATTTTCTTGTGATGTCTCAGAAAAAAAAAATTGTTTGCATTGAGGAGTCTGCCTTCTGCCTTGAACAGATGGATACTGGCTGCAAACAGCTAAGAACAACAGCAGCACCTTGTTTGGAGAGTTGGTGTTCAGGGCTGATTTTTAGCTTCAGTTTTGTACCTGAAGAGCAGTCAGATTTCTGTAGGGAAGATTTCCTAATTACAGTGTTTTTTGGGGGCCAGATGAGTAGTATAAAAAGACACCTTCACCATTTCTCCCAGCGTCTCCACATGGTGCTTCAGATTGCTTCAAATGAAACTTTAGTTGAACAGCATTTTTACGGGAAAAGAAAGGAAAGTCTCATTGATTTGGCTCTGTACTGTGTCTTTGGCACTAAATTTGGTGTTATATTATTGAGTCTTCAAGGTAGGTGTTATTCTTTTCTTTTTACAGATAAGAAAATGAAGGCCTAGTGAAGTTAAAATCACCCAGCTAGTCAGCAGTAGATAACTGAATGCAGGCCTGACGGAGTCCACACTCCTTTATACTACTCTTACTTCCTTTAGCTGTAACTTTAGCAAGACAGCATTAGTATTGGACCGTGGGTAAAAACTGTGTGGTTATGAGCTAAAGGAGATTAAGCATAGGTGAAACTTCAGTTTTATCTTGTGGACACGTTTCAAATGTGCTTCTGAATCATCCTGTGTTTACCTTTTGCTGGTAGACTTCTGCTCTCAACTACAGACAGGGCCAGCTGAAGCCTCTGCCCCACTCGGTGCCTCTGAAAATACATCCCTTGATCCCTGCTGTTGACCACTAAACTGCTAACATTCTTTCTCCCAGCTCCCACTCTGCCTGAGCCCTCCAGTGGAGTTCTGGTGTGGAGAGGCTCGTTGGGCTTTCTTCTGCTTACCCTGTTTTCTCTGCGTGTCCTGGTAGATAGAAGTCTTAGTGTCATCTGAAGTTGAAGCTCAGTGCTGTACTACAAATTTCTAATGCAGCTTCTCTTATCCCCATGTCTGACAATAAGCCTTTAACAGAAGACTTTTTGGTAATAATTTAGAACTTCTTCCTGTAGTAAAACCACAATAATTCCTCCATCTCTGTGGCAGGAGGAGTTGATGGCACAGTGTGTGTCATATGCCTGTTCCTCATTCGTGTGTATGCCGGCATCGTCCTGGTGCTGGAGTGAAAGACACAGCTGCCCTGTAAATCAGGAGCTGTGCGTGATTGGCCAGGGCTGGTCTGCTGGGATATGGTTCTGGCAGGAAGCCAGGGGGACTTCCCCACCCCAGCTTGGCCTTGGACCCAAGCCAGAAATAGCAGCTGGGAGCCGAGAACTTGTTGAAAGGTGCTTAGACAGGGCACAGAAGCCCAACAAAGGGCTTAGAGGAGAAAGGAAAATGTAGAGTGGCCTGGAAACAGGTGCAGAGCTTAGCCAAGGCCAGGTGTGCTGTGGATGCTGCCTGCACCCTCCTAGTCTCACCTTTCCGTGTGGTGGCAGGTGCAGCCCAGTCCAATTTATGAAGAATCTTATTTGGGGTTGGCACAATCAAAAGGCCAGCACCTGCCAGTCGTTGGCATCCCAAGGCCTTTGATGTTTTTGCCCATGGGCGATGCTCCTTTGCCTTTAGGCAACTGACTTAACCTAGCTGTGGAGGGCAATTTAGTGTGTACATAGGTAGGGAAGCTAACCACAGAGACTAAACTCTTGCAACATGGTTGGCTCAGGTGGGTGAAATACCTGTTGCTGCACTCTTTGCTACCTTCAGTCTCATCTTCATTCAGAAGTGTCTACCAGGGGGTGTTTCTTGAATACCCTCTAGATCAGGTTTTTAAAAGAAGCTGCCCAACTACATCAATTCTAAGACTTCTTTCTGGTTCGCAGATTCTGTGGCTTATTGGCTGATATGATTCTGTTCCCAGCCCATGCTGTCAGAGCATTTCATGAGTCCCAGGCCGCTGAGGGAATATATGCAAACCTGAGACTAGTATCTGCTCCTAAAGAAAGCTGTGAATTCTCTTGCCACAGATCGCCATCATTGTAAGATGATATGGAACTTAGAATAGGCACTTACTTAAAGCTGTTAGTTTATTTCTTCTTACGATGTGCTGTCTTTGTCTTGTAGCTCACACAATGGTCACTCGAGCTGTTAACTCTATTCTGGTTTCCTGGCTGATCTAGAAGATCCTGCACCCATGTATCCAGATTATGTAGCTAGTCTTATTGGCTGCAGAGCAGTTAAACCTCTAGGTCTTTCTTGGATTGTGGTTCATGTTTAGTTAGAATTAATAGCATGGTCAGAATGTTTAGTCCTTTGGCTCTATGTATTTCCCTGGAGGATTTCAGAGTCCTGGGTGCAGAATAGATTGGGTTTGAGGCTGACCTCTCACAACCTTTCTTTGTCATCATTAGGACCTGGTCCCATTGTCCCCCCTGTCTATGGCTTAGAGGTATCTGATGTCTCGAAGTGGGA
Organism: Nomascus leucogenys; assembly: GCF_006542625.1. Classification (NCBI taxonomy): domain Eukaryota; kingdom Metazoa; phylum Chordata; class Mammalia; order Primates; family Hylobatidae; genus Nomascus; species Nomascus leucogenys. The sequence goes on along the minus strand of NC_044392.1, from coordinate 8,900,877 downwards.
AGAGTCTGTTCTTGAACCTGCTCTTGAAATCGTGCAAAGTTTCATCCAGGTAATTGTGAATCATGATACATTCTATTGTCTGGTTTTCAGAGCACTTTCATTAGCTGACACCTTTGTTGCTATATTGAAGAACCAGGCCTTCTTTTCCATAGAATAAAGAAGAAGGGCTGGCTGCTTTTTAATACCTGGAGACTGCTTTTTCTACTTTTACATTCAGAAAGGTTGTTGCTAAAATCTGTATACAGCCCATCTGCTCTCTGGGTTGAGAAAAAGGAATCTTAGGAAAATCCCATTTCCCTTAATAGAGAATTATATCCAGATCTCTTTGAATTGAATACTCCCTTCCACCCTTGTTCTTTTAGGGCCGCAAGCCTACAGCCACTCCAATAAAGATGCCGTACAATGAAGCTGAGAACAAGAGAAGTTATCACATGTGTGACCTCTGTGATCGTATCATCATTGGGGATCGCGAATGGGCAGGTAGAGTATGGGGAGGGGCATGAAGAAATCTATAAGGGTGGGTTCACATTGACTTCATGAAATTTAGGGTCTTTGGCAGATTGAACCTGGAGTCTATTTATTTGTAAAGGGACAGCTAGATTCCTCTAAGAGCCTGTGCTCAAATTCCTTGGAGGCTTCTCCCAACTGGGGAGTTGTCTCTGTATTCTGAGATTCAGAGGAAGATCAAATGCTCTCCATCTTCAGCTGGAATTAATATTTTATACTAAGAGATCTGCAGTTAACTGTCTAGAGCCCCCTTGACTTTGTGGTCCTGCCTTGGAGGAGTTTCTTGGCCTTTCATGTTTATAATTCAGTGGGGGTTGGATCAAGAAGTAAGAGTGTAAGGGAAGCCAGGCAGCTCATCCAGGAGACTGGAAGCAGAAGCATAGCTGGGAGGGGGCAGGAAGTACAGTTACTCCTCCAGAGTGTGGTTTTTAAAAGTGGTATCTCCAGTAACTTCTGAGGTAATTGTTGACATAGTGGTAGTTGCTAAAACTGTGATAAAAAGATGTTAAGGGAAACTGTGTGAAAGTAAGCCTGTCACACATGTATAAAGAAGGTTAGTTCCCCACCATCTCAGGGCCAGCCCCACCCTAAGGCTCTATCCCTGCATTAGAGCCTGGATCTGCCTCTGCCACAGAGTGACATTGCACACACATCATTGGATTTTCAGATTTCTGTAGTCATCCAGTCAAAGCCCAGGACTTCTTCCCCAAGCCTTGAGTTTACATGGTATTTAGAAATAGGTGTAAGGTTTGCTGCTTTCAGGCACAGTGGGGCTTGTCATTTACTCAGCGGCTGGGATCCTTCTGTTCAGAGTACTGTTTTGCATGGGATTCTCAGAGAAGTAGATTTTTCTCCCCAAAGCAACCAATAGGATGATTAGGTCTATTAACTGGTAACTGGCAAAATGAACTCCATTGTCAGAGACTGGGGATGGCTGTGATTGCCCAACCAGCAGAAGAAGCCTCGATTGTCGTTGGTTTATAATGATGAAAGGGGAAGAGAAAGAGAGTATCTGATTGTTTTTTTCTAAAGGAAACTTAGTGGTTCGATTTGTTGAATGTCCTTCAGGGATAGCCTTAGAGAAGCAACATGTGTGAGCCTTTGTGAGCTTAGCTTGTGTAAGCCCTTCTGTAGTGCCATCTGTCAAGTCCTTGCTCCCATCTCCTGCTGCCATGGAGAGCCAGCCTAGAAGCCCGTTTTTTGCCTTAGGCTCTAGCTGGAGAACAAAGCTGACTTCTTTCCCCAAGTAAGCTTTTCTCTTAATTCTAACCTCTACCTTACTTATTCTTGCTTCTAAACACTTAAAAATGACGTTTTTAATATGTATAAAAGAGAATTTAAACTAGTTGTCTATCTCTTTCAGTGTTCCCAGATGAGATTTCCTTGAAAAAAGAACAGGATAGTGAAAATAAACCTGTATGAGTTAGTCAGAAGGTGGGAACTGTCTTAGGGGTGACAGGTCAGCAGTTGATAGCAGGCAACAGTGGCCCTTTAGCTTGACTTCCTTCTTGGACCCTCAGAAGAGATCGTCGGTGATAAATGCACCTTCCTGTCTCCCTGGAGCAGTATGTGCCTAGAGAATAGGAATCTTGCCAGAGAGTCGTTCACATGACCTTTTTGACCCAGGCACAGGTATGCCAGACCAGGAAGGACAACAGGCAATGCCCTGCAATACAGATGAGGATTTGAATTTCTAACTTTTCAACCTTACAAGTTAAAAATGCATCTATAACAGGAAGCCGCATACTACAGAGACCGGATTCTGGAAAGTGGGATCTCTTTTTGGAGGTATATAGGTCTAAGTAGAAGAGTTTACCTGCTGTGTGACCTTGGACATTTTGCAAGACCTCTCTGAACTTCAGTTTCCTTTGTATAAAATGAGCAGAATAGTACTATCTTACAAGACTGCCATGAGGATTGGTGATGTAAAGTACCTAGCAGGGAGCACTTGATATGTGGTAGCTCACTCTATTTTGCTAGCTGGCTGGACATATAATTTATTCTTCCCTTAAAAATGCGAAGCAGCTATACCAGTACATGTGTTGATCTTGCTGTTTATTGTTGAAGAAAAGCATTGTATAGTTAATTTTACTTGCTTCTAGGATTAATTCTAGAAAATTCTAATGAGTTTTTTTGTTTGTTTGGTTTGATTTTGTCTTATCAGCGCATATAAAATCCAAATCCCACTTGAACCAACTGAAGAAAAGAAGAAGATTGGACTCAGATGCTGTCAACACCATAGAAAGTCAGAGTATTTCCCCAGACCATGACAAAGAACCTAAAGAGAAGGGATCCCCAGGGCGGAATGATCAAGAGCTGAAATGCAGCGTTTAAGAGACATGTCCAGTGGCCTTTGGAAAGGTGGTGGGGATCCAATTCAGGAGGGAGGGGTATGTTTGTCTCCCAGTCTGGGCAGAGGAGTGCTATGCAGAATTTTCTGTATAGCAGAAAAACTCCCACCATTTTCTTTTGATGTGGTTTTAAAGTCTCATGTTCTCTATAATAGAAACAGCAGGTCTTGTCAGCTCGTTGTGTGGCTTATGTGTCTGGAAATGATGTAGTTCAGAAAAGCATTTTTTTTCTTTGAACCTTAAAGTTTCTATTATTAAAAGCGGCACAGATTCCACATTTTTACACATGAGGATCTTTTTTGTGGTGAATACCAGGATTGACTGCATCCCTTTAAAGAAGTTTTATGTCCCTGACTCTGGCTAAAATTATCTAATTTCCAGATGCTTTTTGTAGATGACTGAAGTATTTGTGAGCCACATATTGGGAGTTCTAGATTTGAGTGAATGGCAGGAAAGGGCCATCTCCATTGAGATGATTAAGTGAACCAAACTAGTTCTCGGAATTCTACAGAGAAGGAGGGAATCAGACTGAGGAAGCTGTGACATGGGACTTGAAGACCAAAGACTTCGAAATTTGCGAGCTGCTCATGTGTGAGTTATTATCACTGCTGTCTTTCTGTTGAGTTACAAATCTATATTTTTATTGAAGTTTAAATAAAAAATTTACAAGAGCCTCTTTGATCCTTAAAAAGATATGCAAGTCCATGTCTAGTTTATACACAGTATGCTCTGTTATCAACATGATAGCTTTTTCTCAAATTTGACATTTTTCGTAGATCATGCTGTCTGTTCATTTATGTAGCAGGTGTTTATTTAACACATTATAGTCCTTGAAGACATCTAGAGAGGGTCTTTTACTGGAGATCTATTACTTCCGATTGAAACCCTCTTTCTGGAGTGACCTGAGCTGCCAGCAATGTTAAGTAGATACTTATTTATATATAACATCAAATATAGCATTTTTAGGGTATAATTCAGCAGCATTAACTACATTCACAATGTTGTGCAATCATTCCCACTATTTCCAAAACGTTTTTGTCACTCCAGACAAACTTTCTGCCCTTTAAGCGTTAATTCCCCATTCAAATACATTTTGTTTGTGCAGAATCTACTATATGAGAGGCCCTGAATTAGGCTAAAGGGAATGCAGAGATGAGATGTGGTTCTTGCCTTCAGGGAGCTTATAAATAATTGCATGTGTACCCAAACACCAATCCAGGCAAGAGAGTATCAAAGGCCATAAGAGCTGTGTAGAATTTCAGTTTAGAAGGAACGGAAGGGATCATGGAAGGAGGAGCATTTCTGCTGGACCTTGAAAAGCAATTCTTGGTAAATGTTTTGTTTCCTATGCATATAAGACTTCATAGAGGAGAAGGTAGAGTAAAAAAACTATCTAACTTGATTGACCTTTTTAAACAGTGCTGAATTCCAGAGCCTCACCCACCTTTAACTAATTTGAATCTCAAAAATAAATTTATTCTCTGGGCAAAGAAGTTTATTAAATACTTTAGGACTTAACAAGGTGGGAAACCACATCTTCCCGGTGGGAGTGGAGATGAGTACTTACTGTGAGCCAAGCAGTGCCAAGTCCTTTTTATACGTTATCTTCTCACACAGCCCTGGGAGGGAGATGCTGTTTCCTTTGCCGTTAACCAAGGAGGAAACTAAGGCTCAGCAATGGAGTACAGCTAGCAAGCGGTAGAGCTGGAATTGAGGTGAGGCTGGTAGACTCAAGCTATTAAGCACTGTGTTAAGCTGGCAGTTTGTAGGGAAGAACCTTTAGTTTCTCTGAAATATTCTTCGTTCAAGTTGCTAAGTATGTTTTAAAGCCTAAAAATGTTTCAGTAGACAAGCAGGAAAAACTAGTTTTAATAATTGTATGTTAAAAAGCTTTTAATCCTTCCATCTGAAATACCTGGAGCAGTAACTTCTTGTTGAACTCATTGTTATCTCTATGGCAATTGGAAATCAGGACTTTTTTACAAAAAAAAAATCAAAGTGTCTAATATTTATGAAGCACTTACTAAGTGTAAGGCACTGTGGTTGAGCCCACTGTTCATATTCCTAGAAATTGTAAATTCAGCCAAATGAAATTCCTTTATCAGCAGCAAAGAGCCTGGGAGAGGCAGAACACTCACTAGAAATCTGCCTGGTGCTCTGGTCTGAAGCATTGCCCTGAGTAGATTTCCCCTTTTGTGCGTGCTCCCCTGTGAATGACTTCGCTGTCGAGTGTAGGGAAGGAAAGTAGTTTGTCTTGTGATGGTCGTAAATGTAGAGATGAAAGAATTCTTTATCTCTTGTATGGATGGGGAAACTGAGGCCTAAAACATGGATGTTCCAGTCACAGAGCAAGGCAAAGCCGGGACAAACCTTAGATCACCTTTCTTACTCTATTACTAAATCTCATACCAAATCTCATTTGAGAGCTGAAAAGTACCATAGAGCTTTGAGCTATTTGCTCAGCCTGGAGTGAGAATGAGGAATCTGGCCACAGAAATCCCAAGGCAAGCAGAGCCTCCAGTCCAGGTATCCAGAGCCTCCAGTCCATCACACCAGCAGTGCCATCTAAATGGCTTTGGCAATTAATTCCAATACTCAGTGAGCTATTAGGTTCATCTGCTTCTGTCAGTAAAAGTCTTGATTAGGCTTTAGATACTTCTTACAGTTCAGGCAGTGCTGTTGTAAATGGGTAGAAAGTACTTTGATTCTGAAGAGAGATCTAGACTTGAAAATACTTTGCTTGATTCTTAGGGCTAAGCAAGAGAACAGCTCATCTGTATTCCAGGAATATGGCTTGATCCTTCTTAACTCTTGGTAATTTTTTGTACTCTCTTAGCTCTCTTTAGTTCCAAAGAGGATTTTTTTGCTTAAAACAAAACAAAACACCCAGTATAACATTAAAAAAAAAACAGTCCGGGAGTGGTGGCTCACGGCTGTAATCCCAACGCTTTGGGAAACTGAGGCAGAAGGATCACTAAAGAGGAGTTTGAGACCAGCCTAGGCAATGTAGTGAGACCCAGTCTGCACAAATATATATATATGTGCCAGGTATGGTGGGTCGTGCCTGTAGTCCCAGCTATGTGGAAGGCTCAGCCTCAGGTAGGAGGATGGCTTGGGCCTGGGAGATTGAGGCTACAGTGAAACATGATCATGCCACTGCATTCCAGCCTGGGTGGCAGAGCAAGACCGTGTTGCTCAAAAAGAAAATAAAATCAACAACCCCCTCCCCCAAACACACATGCATGAAATCAACCTTTTATGAATGCAGTGACTTGTCAATATCCCTAGCACCTAGATACAGTCAAATATTTGTTGAATCAATTGCATGAAAGCATGAAAACTAAGTAGGTCTCTACATAAGTGATCTGCTTCAATTGTTAAATACTCTTTAACCAGGATGAAGAAATTTTGGGATAGCCACTGGCAAGAATTTCAGTATTTGATTATCACCTACTTGGGCAGTTAAGGCTGTTTTCTAAAATGATGGCCAACTGGTTATTTGTAAAGCTACTCTGAATGCTTACAAAGGAAGCTGCATGTTTGTATTAGTTCAGGTAAAAGGCTAAGTTGCTATAACCAAGAGACTCAACAATACAGTGGCTTAAAGAACAAAGAAGTTTATTCTTTCTCACATAACAGCTCTGAAGGGAATTAACCTATCTGAAGTGAGTGATCCAGGTCATTGGGGCAGCTCTGCACCAAATGGTCATTCAGGGACACAGATTCCTCGTATCATGTTGCTTCTCCATCTTCTGGAGCATTGTCCTCATCTGCTGCATGCTTGAAGCTGGGTCATCACTGGTCCCAGCTGATGGGAAGGGGAAAAGGAACAGGGAGGAGGCAGACCCACTGCCTGAAGGCCTGGACCTTGCAGTGGCACGGATACTTCTGCCTACATTCTCACTTTCCATTGGCAAGGACTTAGCCCGATGGCCACACCTACCTGCCAGGAAGGCTGAGAAACGTATTCAAGCCATGTGCCAAGAAGGAATGGGAGGACAGGTTTTGGTGGGCAACTTACAGTCCCCACTAGATTGGTATCATGGAAGGAGCACTCAATTCCAGGCTCATTTAACTAATTAATTAACTCTGTTAGTTTGCTAGGGGCAAACCTCTCTATTTCTCCATCTGTGAAATTAGTGAGTTGTATTGAGCTGACCTCTGAAATATTTCAAAAAGTAAAGCTTGAGAAAATCCTGGCTGGTAGGACTTTAAGATGAGAATAAGAAAGCATTATAGGGAATGGGAGACTGTATAAACCTCAGGGCCAGTGGCTCATACTGTAAAGATGGTTGGGAGGAAAGATGGAAGGTGTTTTGGTGGCATTGTTGAATAACTGAACTAATGACTTAACTGCCTACCTTCAGACTTCGTTTTATGTGGCAGGGAGGGGACAGGGGGAGAAAGAAACCACTATTTGTATTTGCAGCTGAACACTTTACTTTCTAATATACTATCTGTGTGATCTTGGGAATATTGCTTAAAAGCCTGTTTCCTCATGTATAAAATGAAGTTATCTGTATTCCACGGGACATGGTAAAGATTAAGTGAGGTCCTTTTGTAAATAGCATACTGTTTTGGCACTGTAGTGCCCAGTGAATGGTAAGCATAAATTGGATTTATTTGCTTCATTGGGGAAAAATTGTTAATGCTACTAAAATGTTGGTTTATGATATGGTATCTTTTCTTGGAAGTTATCAGGGCAAGCTCTGACTTAAGACTGACTAGTTTGGTGGACTGTAGTACTAATGGCCAGAAATGGTGCCTCAGGCTTCGGCTGCCACCCACCTAGGCTTCAGCTGTTAAGTTTTGTTTGTTTCAATGCATATGATTTCTCCCATGGGTCAGTTCATTTGCTTGAACTGTTTTCTTCCCTTGAAATGTCCTTTCCCCTGCTCTTTACCTAGTGAACTCCTGCACATCCTTCAAGGCCCAGATCTGATGTCCTCTCCTTAGAAAAAGCTTCTTCGACTCCTCTAGGGAGACTTAATTTCACCTCCTAGCAGTTAATACGTAATAGTGTTAATATTAGCTGGTGCTTAGGTAGTCCTATGAGCTAGGCACTGCTTTAAGCACTTTTACACATATTAACTCATTTAATCCTCACAAAGCCCTATGAGGTAGTTTTGTGATTGTTCTTGTTAGCTCTGTCTTACAACTGAGGAAACTGAGTAGAGCAGTTAGGTGACTTTCCCAAGGGCAAGCTGGGATTTGAAAATAGGTGGGTGGCTCCAGAGTCTGTTCTGCCTCATTATTTTGCTACAGCTCATAGCACCTGTTATTTATCTCTTGTTCCCACTGGAAAGTAAATTCTGCCAGGATCTGAGTACTATTTTAAGATGATTGTGGAACATATAGGGGGCACCCAGTGTATACTGAGGCTAGTTTCTGCAAGGCACACCTCCCTGTCTAAACGCAGACATAGCTTCTCTTTATTGAGTGCTTTCTGTGTGTCAGGCATTATATCAAGCACATGCATACGTTATAATGATTCCTTAAAACAAACGGACAAGATAATTTGTTATCACCATTTTATAAACACAGCTTAATGAACAGTGGTTGGCACAGAGTAAACATGCCAATATTTGCCAAGTACCAGAGATAAAGCTTGGTGAGGGTAGCGATTTTTGTCTGTTGCTCACTGCTTTATCCCTGGCACCTACAAGGGCCTGCTGCTTAAAAGCACTTATTTGTGTTTTTGTTTTTTACTTGAAGTCAGCCTTTTATTTTTATCCAGATTTATTGAGATATAATTGACAGATAAAATTATATATATTTAAACTATATAAAGTGATGATTTTATATATGTATATATATGTGTATATCTATCTATATCTATCTATCTATCTATCTATCTATCTATCTATCTATCTATCTATCTATCTATCCATCCATCCATCCATCCATCTATACCACCATCAAGTTAGTTAACACATCCCATAAACACTTGTTGAGCTAGGATTTGAAGCCACTTTGGGCTGACTCCAAACTCATGCTCTAACCACAACCCTCTACTTCTGCAAGGGCATTTCTTTAGGGTTTTTGAATGTACAAATTATTTATAGCCCATCTACTTCTAAGAAAGAATCAAAGGAAGAAAAGGTTAAAAAAAAAAAAAGAAAGAAAGAAAAGACTGAAGAACTAACTCTTGTACAAAGATGTTTATGGCAAGAATCATGGTTACAAATGAAACAACTCAAACTAACTTAAGTAAAAAGGTGGATTTATGATTGGATTAATAAGGTGTCTCATCAAATTCAAGGGCAAGAAAGTATCTAGGCTCCAGGCACAACTTGTACTACCCAATCTGAGGCTTTAGAGACTTTCTCTTTTCTCTGCAAATCAGCTCACTCCTCTCACTGTAAACAGGAGACAGGGCTGCTAGTAGCGCCTGTGTTTCACCTCTTATGGCCTTGACAACTGGAGACAGATTGTGCGGATGTTTTCTCTAGTTCTAAGTTCAAAAGCCCTAGGACACCCCGTACCCATTAGAATGGCTGCTATAAAACAAAACAAAACAAATAAACCCAGAAGATAACAAGTGTTGGCAAGAATGTGAAAAAATTGGAACCCTTTGCACTGTTGGTGAGTATGTAAAATAGTGCAGCTGCTGTGGAAAATGGTATGGCAGTTCCTCAGAAAATTAAAAAGGGAACCACCATATGATCCAGCAGTCCCCGCTCTGGGGATATATCCCAAAGACCTGAAAGCAGGGTCTCAGAGAGATACACCCTTGTTCTGCATAGCAGCGTTCTTTACAATAGCCAAGGGGTAGAAGCAGCCCGGTTGTCCATCAAGAGTGAATCTAGGCCGGGTGCAGTGGTGCACACCTGTAATCCCAGCACTTTGGGAGGCTGAGGCAGGTGGATCACCTGGGGTCAGGAGTTCGATACCAGTCTGGCCAACATAGTGAAACCCTGTCTCTACTAGAAATACAAAAATCAGCTGGGTGTGGTGGCACAGGCCTGTAATCCCAGCTACTTGGGAGGCTGAGGCAGGAGAATCACTTGAACCCAGGAGGTGGAGGTTGCAGTGAACTGAGATCACGCCACTGTGCTCCAGTCTGGGTGACAGAGTGAGACTACATCTCAAAAAAAAAAAAAAAAAAAAAAAAAAGTGAATCTAAGGGCTGCACATGGTGGCTTGTGCCTGTTATCCCAGCACTTTGGGAGGCCAAGGCAGGAGGATCGCTTGAGCCCAGAAGTTCAAGACCAGCCTGGGCAACATAGTGAGACCCCATCTCTACAAAAAATAAACAGATTAGCTGGGTGTGGTGGTGTGTGCCTGTAGTCCCAACTACTTAAGAGGCTGATGTGGGAGGATCACTTAAGCCCAAGAGGTCAAGGCTGCAGTGAGCTGTGACTGTGTCACTGCACTCCAGATCCTGGGTGACAGAATGAGACAGACCCTATCTCAAAAGTAAGAGTGAGTGGATAAACAAAATGTAAGTACATATGATGGAATATTCACCCTTAGCAAGGAAGGAAGTTCTGACGCATGCTACAACTTTGAGGACATTATGCTGAATGAAAGCCAGTCAGGCTGGGCGCAGTGGCTTATGCCACTTTGGGAGACTGAGGTGGGCGGATTGCTTGAGCCTGGAGTTTTGAGACCTCAGCCTGGGCAACAGAATGAGACTCCACCTCTACAAAAATGGAAGAATTATTACCCAGCACTCGGGGATGAGAGGTGAGAGGATTGCTTGAGCCTGGGAGGGCAAGGCTGCAGTGAACCTTGGCGCCACTGCACTCCAGCGTGGGCAGCAAAGCAAAAAAAAAAAAGCCAGTCACCAAAAGACAAATAAATACAGTATAGTTCCACTTACATGAGGTATCTAGAATAGTCAAATTCATAGAAACAGTATGGTGGTGGCTGGGGGTGGAGGGGAAGGGTAAATGGAGAAGTTTAATGGGATAGAGTTTCAGTTTTGTAAGATGAAAAAGTTCTGGAAATTAGTTGCACAGCAATGTGAATATGCTTAACACTACTGAACTGTATGCTTAAAACTACTTAATACACTTAAAACTACTTTAATACACTTTCATACTTTAATACACATAACATTACTGAACTATACACTTAAAAGTGAATTTTACCACCATTTTTTTAAAAAAGTAGAAGTCCCAGGAAAGGGATCCTTTAGCCCAGCTTGAGTCTAGTGCTTATCCTGAGGCCCATGAGCCAGTCTGGAGATGGATTCCTGAAAGGATAGGACAGTTCCCATGGAAAGGATGGAGTGGAGGTGGAGTGATTCCCAGAGGAAGGGTGAGCGGGTTGGTGGGAGGGGAGGGCACCTGGGCAGACAAGCATTGGTGTCCACTGTGGAGTTGCTGTCTGCTAGTCAGTAAGACACTTGGTTTTCTAGCAGCAGGGCTGAGCTTAACTAAGTCCATATACCTTCTGGGTGGTTCTTGCCATTATCTTCATCATGAGATATCTGTAGTAGTCGTTCCTTAGAAATTTATGGCCCAGTATGGTTTTAACAAAACTACATGTCTTGTTAGTACTTGCCAAAAACATTTGAGGTCGTTTCTACAAATGAAGAAACAGACTCACAGTATTTCAGTGACTTAATACAGGGTTGGTGTTAGTTCAGTTGTAAGGGACTAAAAGTCAGTTTAAACTAATTTAGGTATAAAAGAGGATTTGTTGGCTTATGGAATCTAAAAGTCAAACAACTGAGCTTCTCCTGAAAGGACAGGCAAGGTGCAGCTGGGCCTCAGGGACAATTGCTCCCAAGGACTCGGACACTACCAGCACTGCCTCATCTCTTCTCAGCATGCCGATTTCACGTTTTTCTCCATGCAAACCAGCTTTCTTCACGTGGTCATTGGAAGCTGCCACACCTCACATCTTACAGCTTTTCTTCACTGCAAAGAAGTGGACCAAATCCCAAGTTTAAAAGCCCCAGGAAAAGACACAATTGAGTAGAGCTGAATTCTGTTGTCTGCCCTTGGATTAAGCAGGACAGCGCACCATCTAAGAACATGGCCCTCTCTGTAGAACAGTATGATAGAATGAAGCCAGGGAACATGAGAGTTTTCAGGAAGAGGGCAGGGATGGGATTGGTGCTGAGTAGACCAAATAATAGGTGTCCATAGCAGTGACACAGAGTAGGTGGCAGATCAGGAGAGAAGTCCAGGTCCTCTGACTACAACCCTGACTAGCGCACAGTAACTACCGAGTACTTCCCATGCAAAAGGAAGACCCTATCTCTGCAAGACCTCTGGATGGTACATTATCAAGTGTGAGGCTGGGGTCAGACTCTGAGTCACCAGAAGTGAAGTGACAGATGACCTGAAAGCAAGGCATAAAGGAAAACCATTTAAGTCTGTGCCTTCTGCCTGAGCCTCCTTGTTAATATGAAGGGGATTGAGGTATAAAGACTTTTTATATTTTTGAGACAGGGTCTCACTCTGTCACCCAGGTTGGAGTGCAGTGGCACTCCTGGGTGCAGGTGATCCTCCCACCTCAGCCTAGGGAGGTTGGGACCACAGGCACCTGCCACCATGCCCAGCTAATTTTGTATTTTTTGTAGAACTGAGGTTTCACCATGTTGCCCAGGCTGGTCTTGACCTCCTGGTCTCAAGTGATGCTCCCATCTTGACCTCCCAAAGTGCTGGGATTACAGGTGTGAGCCACTGTGTCCGGCTCCAAGGTATAAAGACTTACATAGATGTTATTTGTGGATTCAAAAATATCTCTGTGTCTTGCTAGGTCTGCATAATGAAGTCAAGTTGCTCGGAGACTGATGGGTTCCTGATGGCAGACAAAAGTGCCAGCTTACTCTCTCTGAACTTTGGCAGTCAGACTCTTCAAGTGCTTTTTAGAAACTACCTTCTTTTCTTTTTTTTTTTTTTTTTTTTTGAGATGGAGTCTCTCTCTGTCACCCAGGCTGGAGTGCAATAGCGCGATCTCGGTTCACTGCAACCTCCGGCTAATTTTTGTACTTTTAATAGAGACGGGGTTTCGCCATGTTGGCCAGGCTGGTTTCGAACTCCTGAAATCTCAGGTAATCCACCCGTCTTGGCCTCCCAAAGTGCTGGGATTATAGGCGTGAGCCACCGTGCCCGGCAAAACTACCTTCTTACTACATTCGTGGCTTTCTGTTGTTTTAAATGTCAGCATGTAAAGGGTGCAGAGAATTCGTGATCATGTTTCAGTTGTTTTCAAACTTGTTTTTAGCTGTGGATCCTTTTTTTTTTTCCTTCTCCCAAGTCATACGTGAATTCCAAAATATAATACATACCGAACTAGAATGGCTTTGGGTCTGGGTGGGGTGCACAGTCTTCTGGTCCCTCTGATTTAGCGCCCCACCCCCACCCCACTGTGGGACACACTTTGAAAATCTCTGATCCAGATTAGCCACATTATTGAGCAGACAGAGAAAGTGAGTCCCAGAGAGGTTAAGTAAGTCACCAACAGCAACACAAAGAGTTAGTAAGTAGCAGAGCTGTGCCTGGAACCCTGGTCTCCTGGTTTAGCAGTAGTGTTCTTTTTACTGGATTATGCCACTTCTAGTTATTTTGAATTAAAAAGTAGTTGTACTTTTCATCAGGTACATGGTAAGTTGAACCAGTTCTGGACTAATATTAAGGCAAGTAGAGGACTTTAGGAGTCAAACAGCTTTATAATTAGGAATACCTGTTCATTCAACAGACTTAAATGAGTGCTTGTCATTCACTATTCTAGGTGCTAGAGATACATCAGTGAACAAGACAGTTCCTGTCTTCAGAGAGCTGGAGTCTTGCATGCTATCCCAGTGAATATGATAAATGCCATAATAGAGTCATTGAAGGAATACACAAGATTTTACCTGACTCATTCTAGAAGAGTCTGGGAAGGCTTTCCTGAGGAAATGGCATTGAAAAAACATGAGGCCGGGCACCACGGCTAACGCCTGTAATCCCAGCACTTTGGGAGGCTGAGGCGAGGGGATCGTTTGAGGTCAGGAGTTTGAGACCAGGCATGTGCCTGTAGTCCCAGCAACTCACAAGGCTGAGGCAGGGAGATTGCTTGAGTCCAGGAGGCAGAGGTTGCAGTGAGCCAAAATCAGCCACTGCACTCCAGCTTGGGCAACAGAGTGAGACTCCATCTCAAACAAACAAACAAAAGACCTGAGAATAATGGGCAGGAGCCAGGTAGGAGAGTGTTAGGGGAAAAGGCAGGAGGGGTCTGCAGGACCAAGGTCATAGAGGACCCTGTAAACCATGAATCCCGAGAAAACATCAGACGTGTTTCCTGGAGAGATCACTCTGGTGCAATGCAGAGAATGAATTGGCTGCAGACAGCCTAGAGGCAGGGGACAGTTTGGATATTTAGCAGGTAGCATTTATAGGACTTGATGAAATGTTGGAGGTGAAGGAAGGGAAGGGGTCGGGAATGAGGCTCAGGTTTCTGACTTGAACAATTGATTGGACAGTGGCCAAGTCCTTTGGCCAAGATAAGAACACTGGAGGAAGAGCAGGTTCGGGCTGACGATGAGTTCAGTTTGAGACTTGTGGAGATTGAGGCGTCTGTAGAGAATCCTCATGGAACTGGATATTCGAGTTGAGCCCAGATTGCACTCTGGGCTGGAGATAGGGATCTCAGAGTCATCAGTATTGATGGTATTGGAAGCCGTGGAAGATGAGGTCACTCGAGCAGAGGGTGTAGTGAGAAGAGAAACAATCTAGAGCAGAGCCTTGAACATCGACAGAGCATCTTACAGAGCTTTGAGAAGGGAGTGGTCTGCAGGAAAGCGTGTAGGGGCCATGCACAATAAGGAATGATAAGTATCCATTGGATCTTAGTGATGACATCAGTGGTAACCTTTGTAAGAGAAGGGTCAGCTGAGGGTTAGAAAATGGAAGCCATATTCCAGTGGTGTGAGGAGTGAATGGGAGGAGAGAAAGTGGTGAGTGTCTAAGTTAGGAAAGGAAGGAGAGGGGGTCGCTAAAGGGAGGCTTGGGGTTGAAGCCGGTTTTTTTTTTTCCCCTTCTAAGAGACTTTCACATTTTAAAATGCTAATTGGAAGGAGCTAATCATTCTAAATACTAGAAAATGGTTTCCTCCTTTTGTGAAAGATTTGGAAGACCATTTTTCTTAATATGATACAGCTCTTCCTTGATGCTGTCTACAGGTGGGGTTACCAAGTCATCTTGTTTGGCTTGGGATTTACTGGTCTTAGCACTGAAAGTCTCATGTCCTGGGAAACCCCTCAGTGGGTGCAAACCAAGATAATCAGTCACCCTTTGTAGAGACCTCCTTCCAGAAGAATTAGGTAAGACACAGTCTGCAGTTGCAGAGACTGTGATTTAGCTTCTCTCTGAAGATTTAGAGGAGTACCTACCTCTGAAAAAGACTTGTTGCAAATAATAGAAGAAAGTGTAGGTGATACCTGATTGAAGTTTCAATAGGATTCAAAAGATGGTACATAATTCACTTAGAACCAGCAGTCCTACAATTGGAATAATCTGGGATAAGAAGAGATTAGGAGGAGATTAAAGACATGGCTGCTGAATTAAAAACTGCATGGAAGCAACGAATGCCAGGTCCAACACAGAAGATCAATTTAGTAAAGAAAACAAACTTCAGATGGTCTCCCAGAACACAGGAAACTGATAAAAGACATGAAAATAAGATAAAAGAGGAGCTATGGAGGGCAGAACAATGAAAGATGAATTTTGATAATTCAACTGAGTGGACTCATGATTAATAGTGAATAATAAGAGTGAGGACATGTTGAGTGCTTGCTCTGTGGCAAGCCCTTTCAAACCCTTTACATGTGTGGACTCATTTAATCCTCATAACAATACTGAAGGATGGGTACTGCTATCCTCCCCCTCCACCCCATTTTCCATCTGGCAAAACTGAAACAGATTATTAAGACAATGTGTGCAAGTTTATGCAGGCAGGAGATGGGGAACTGGTGAACTCAGGTGGTCTGGCCCCAAAGTCTTTGCTCTGAAGTGCTGTGCTGCACTGCCTCAGTATAACATTGAAATCAAATTGTTCAGGCATTCATTCAAGTGTTTTTTTGGTGCCTACTAAGTGCCAGGCTTAGCTCTGCTGCTGGGAAAATACAGACAGGGTTTCTGCCCAAATGCAGCTTACATTCTCATAGGGAGAAAGAAAAAAATGCAAGTAACAAGCAATAAAGAAAACTTCAGTAAGTTTGAAGTCCTATGAAAAATGGAAAACCAGGGTAGAGAGTGATTGGGGTGTGTGTGTGTGTGTGCGTGTGCTGAGGTGGGCGTTCTCACTCTGTCGCCCAGGCTGGAGTATGGTGGCGTGATCTCGGCTCACTGCAACCTCTGTTGCCTTTCAGGTTCAAGCAATTCTCCTGCCTCAGCCTCCTGAGTAGCTGGAATTACAGGTGCCTGCCACCACGCCCAGATAATTTTTGTATTTTTAGTAGAGATGGGGTTTTGCCATGTTGGCCAGACTTGTCTCAAACTCCTAACCTCAGGTAATTTGCCCGCCTTGGCCTTCCAAAGTCCTGGGATTACAGGTGTGAGCCACCATGCCCAGCCTGAGGTGGAGGTTCTACTCCAGATGGGTTGCTCAGGGAAGATCCTCTGAGGAGGTGGCATCACCTGAGTCTGGAATGATGTGGAGTTGGCCATACAAGAAGATGGAGCAGAGGGAGCAGCAAATGCAGAGGCCCTGAGATAGGAATTGGGCTGGGCATATTTACAAGCTAGAAAGAAGGCTAGTGTGGCTACAGAAGAGTGAATGACAGGGTGATTTGTAAAAGACAAAGTCAGAGAAGTAGCCAGGCACTAGATAAGGACTTTGGATTTTATTTATTTTTAAATTTTTAAATTTTTTTTTGAGACAGAGTCTCACTCTGTCACCCAGGCTGGAGTCCAGTGGCACGATCTCGGCTCACTGCAACTTCCACATCTTGGGTTCAAGTGGTTCTCCTGCCCCAGCCTCCCCAGTAGCTGGGACTACAGGCAGCTGCCACCATGCCCGGTAATTTGTTTTCGTATTTTTAGGAGAGGCAAAGTTTCTTCACTATTTGGCCAGGCTGGTCTTGAACTCTTGACCTCAAATGATCCACCCACCTCGGGCCCCCAAAGTGCTGGGATTACAGGCGAGAGCCACTGCGCCAGGCCTGGATTTTATTCTAATTGCAAAGGAAGGAGTTAAAGAGTTTTCTGGCTGGTTTGTTCGTTTAGCGAGGGGAGGAATATGATCTGATTTACATGCTAAAAGATAAGTCTGGCTGCTGTGTGAAAATAGACTGTAAAGGCATAACAAGGATGTGGACTGTGGAAGCTGGAAAAAGGTTAACAGGATGTTCTGGCTGGAACCAGGGCCTGGAGCTCGAAGTTTTGAGCTGTCTCTCTGCCTCAGGGCATCCCTTCCCCATCTTACCACATTCACTAATTTATCTTCCTGTGGAAAAAGGAATCAGAGATCATAACTTCCTAAAGGAATGACTACCCTGCCCGCAAGGTCCTAGCTTATCAGACCATCGAGGGCCGGCCAAGCCAATCACACACCTCCCAGGAATTTCAAATTGCAGCTCAGTCCTAGCTGGGTACACTTGAACAGAGAAATACAAGAACTGTGTTTGGTCATACACACGAAATAACTATTTGTTGTTATGAATGGGTGCACTGCAAAACAGAGAAGGCTAATCTTCAGAGAAGGAGAGAAGCAGACAGTGCAGGAGGGCAGCCCAGACCACGAAAGGAGAGAGAGATTCCTGCTGACCCCCCGGTTCCTCGTTCCTGACCCTCCTGAGGCCTAGTGTGCTTCCCTGGGTTCCTGAGATACCTCTATTTCCTTGTAAAAACCTCCATTTTCGCCTAAGTCCATTTCATTTACGTTTACCCCCAAGGCTCCTTGTTCCAGGCTGTGCACTTTTCGGGCTCCTGGCCTCACTGGCCACATTGCTCTCATCTGGGGCTGATGGAGCCCTTGCTTCCCCACAGCCTCACCAGCTGGGGGCCTTGTTGCCTTGTTTTTTCTTTTTCTTTTTCTTTTTCTTTTTTTTTTTTTGAGACGGAGTCTCGCTTTGTCACCTAGGCTGGAGTGCAGTGGCACGATCTCGGCTCACTGCAAGCTCCGCCTCCCCGGTTCACACCATTCTCCTGTCTCAGCCTCCCGAGTAGCTGGGACTACAGGCGCCCGCCACTATGCCTGGCTAATTTTTTTTTGTATTTTTAGTAGAGACAGGGTTTCACCGTGTTAGCCAGGATGGTCTCGATCTCCTGACCTCGTGATCCGCCCGCCTCGGCCTCCCAAAGTGCTGGGATTACAGGTGTGAGCCACCGCGCCCGGCCTGTTGCCTTGTTTTTTCTAGTTTTATGGGCCTATGAGGTTATCTTAAAGGTAACTGAATTTGCATTTGTTTTATTTCCTGGTCAGACTATCATTTTCCTAAGATAACTTTATATTCATGTTGTTTACATTTTAAGCCCTTTCTGGGTAGAATCCAGTTTCAAACTTAAATACTCAATTCAGTTTATTGGATAATAAACATGTATCTGTTTTTTCTTTTTTTGGTTTTTTAATCAACACGCATTTTCCCACATTCTCTTTCTTTCCTTTGTTTTGTTTTTATTTTTGTTTTTGTTTGAGACAAGGTCTCACTCTGTCACCCAGGCTGGAGTGCAGTGGCACGATCTCGGCTCACTGCAACCTCCGTCTCCCGAGCTCAAGTGATCCTCCCACCTCAGCCTCCTGAGTAGTTGGGACTACATGTGCCAACATGCTTGGCTAATTTTTGTATTTTTTTGTAGAAACAGGGTTTTGCCATGTTGCCCAGGCTGGTCTCAAACTCCTGAGCTCAAGCTATCCTCCTGCCTTAGCCTCCCAAAGCACTGGGATTACAGACGTGAGCTACCGCGCCCGGCCTCTTTCCTCTTTATATTCTACAAAAGACAGAATAGAAGTGAATTCATTCATCAAGCATCCTTTGAGTTTTTACCGTGTATCAGCCCTGAGTATATGAAGATGAGCATGTCATGGTCCCCTTCCCTCACTTTGCCCACCCTAGAGAAATCGGTTTCCTGGGCCCTCCTCTGCTCTTGGGCCGCAAGCCCTCCCTGAATGATCTCATCTGCTCTCAGGCTTTGGCTCCCACCTGTTCTGCAGGGTGAGCAGGCTTTTTTGTTTGTTTTTTAATGATATGTGACTGTTATCCCGTGCCCTTTGTATTCAGTGCTTGCATGTTCAGTTTGACCCATGGGAAATTCCCCTCAGAGATTTCTGTTACTATCAGAAATACCTTGGTGCTGTCCACAGGTATAGCTTGAGTTAAACTGGCTCACACACTGAAAAGCATCTTGGCATGCACCAGTGGGACATGGGTGGCTCTTCAGGAGCCAGCAGAGCTTACCCAGAAGCAACTCAGCAGTGCTGAATCTACTTGGACCTTTGGCCCATGGACTGCCCTGCACAGCCCTGGCAGGAGTGAGGCTGCCTGTCCCAGAAGTGACACATGGGTACTCCTTGGAAGAGTCGATTTGGCTTCTGTTCACTGTCAAAGAGGGAAGTGAGTAAGGAAGGGTGCTAGGAGGGTGGTTTAAGTGCCCAACAGCTGCATTTAGGAGAGACTTTTGGTCTCACATCACAGAGTATGAGCTAAAAAAGGAAACCCATGTCCTTGGCCACACGTTCTCCCAGCAGTTTTCAGATTGGAGCCTGTGTGCACTGATAGCTCTCAAGCTCTGCCCTAGGTTCCAGACCTTCCTTCTGGATGTCCCATGCACACTTCAGACTCACCATGTCCAAGACAGGACACATTACCATCCCACCATTCCCCAAACTGCCCCCTCCTCACTATCCACAGTCCTGACTGTAATAGTCTCACTGCCAGCCACATCACCCAAGCCAAAATCCTCACGTCTTCCTGAACCCTTTCTGGGACCCCTCCCTTTCCTTCTTTGATAACCACCTGGTCACAAAGTCTTAACCATCTGTATTGGCTTCCTATTGTCGATGTAACAAATGCCATTGACCCTTAAACAACAAGAGTTTGAAGTGCATGGGTCCACTTAGACACAGATTTTTTTTCAACCACAGATCGCAAATAACAGTGTTTGCAGGATGTGAGGCCTGCGTATACAGTGGATTCCACATGTACCTGCCGTTACTTTAGGACTCGAGTATATGGATTTTGGCATACTTAGGGGGTCCTGGAACCAATCCCCCACGGATAGTGAGGGACAACTCTAACCACAAACTTTATGGCTTAACACAACACAAATTTAGTATCGTTCTTACAGGCGTGGTGATCAGAAATCTGAAATGAGTTTTGTGCACTAAACTTAAGCTGTCGGCAGGTCAGTTCCTCTGGAGGCTCTGGGTGAGAGTCCACTCCCCGTCCTCCAGCTTTTCCAGGCAGCCTGCATTCCTCGGCTTATAGCCACATCACTTGGATCTCTGCTTCTGCCGTCATGTTGCCTTCCTCCTACTCACTGTTGTGGAGGACCCTTGTGATTACATTGGGCCCCTGGATAACCTAAAATAATCTCCTCATCTCTAGATCATTAATTTAGTCACATCTGCAAGGTCCCTTTTGTCATTGAAAATGACAGTCACAGGTTCTGGGGATTAGGATGTGGACATCTTCCACACCATCCTGACCACTTATCATTCCTGAACTCACCTGTTCCAGCTGTCACTGCTCTTCAGGCCAGGTCATCTCCCTTCTAGGCTGTTCAAACAGCCTCCTAATTGGTCTCTGCCTCTGGTCCTATCCCCTTCAACCCATGATCCTTCTAATGGCATCTTCTGTGTCTCTCTCTTGATTCTGAGTTTGTACTGACTCTCCATTATCATCAGGATCCAGTCTGAGCGCCTTAGATGGTATGTGAAGTCTTCTGAGGTCTTTATCCTGCTCACTCCTTCAGCCAAATCCCCCACTTGCCATCACAAAGCTATTTTCCATGCTTCAAGACAGAGAATAGTGTGGCTTTTAGAGCTCTTGAGGCCACACTTCTTTTTTTTGAGATGGAGTCTCGCTCTTTTGCCTGGGCTGGAGTGCAGTGGTGTGATCTCGGCTCACTGCAACCTCCACTTCCCAGGTTCAAGCGATTCTCCTGCCTCAGCCTCCTGAGTAGCTGGGACTACAGGCACATGCCACGAGGCCTGGCTAATTTTTATTTTGTTAGTAGAGACAGGGTTTCACCATGTTGGCCAGGCTGGTCTCGAATTCCTGACCTCCCAAAGTGATCCACCTGCCTTGGCCTCCCAAAGTGCTGGGATTACAGGCATGAGCCACCGTGCCCAGCCTTGAGGCCACACATCTCAGGCTTGGGTCTCAGCTTGCCAAACTGGAATTCTTGGGCCAGTAACTTAACATGCCTGTGCCTTGGTTTCTTTTTTCTTTCTTTCTTTCTTTTTTTTTTTGAGACAGGATCTCACTCTGTCACCCAGGCTGGAGTGCAGTGGCAAGATCTTGGCTCATTGCAGCCTCAATCTCCCAGACTCAAGCAATCCTCCCACCTCAGTCCCCCAAGTAACTGGGACTACAGGCACGCACCACCAAGCCCAGATAATTTTTGTATTTTTTGTAGAGAAAAGGTTTTGCCATGTTGCCCAGGCTGGTCTCCAACTCTTGAGCTCAAGCAATCTGCCCACCTCAGCCTCCCAAAGTGCTGGGATTACAGGCATGAGCCACGGCACCCAGCACCCTGTGCCTCAGTTTCATCTTTTAAAAGTCCCACAAAAGTTGTGATGATTAAATTAATACTTTAAAAGTATCTATTAAAACAGTGCTTGAGCCCGGTGCGGTGGCTCACGCCTATAATCCTAGCACTTTGGGAGGCCGAGGCGGGCAGGTTGCTTGAGCCCAGGAATTCAAGACCAGCCTGGGCAACATGACGAAACCCCGTCCCTACTAAAAACACAAAAATTAGTCAGACTTGGTGGCGTGTGCCTGTAGTCCCAGCTACTCGGGAGGCTGAGGTGGGAGGATCACTTGAGCCCAGGAGGTTGAGGCTGCAGTGAGCTATGATTGCACCACTGCACTCTAGACTAGGGACACTTCGAGACACAATGTCAAAAAAAATAAAAATAAAATAAAATAAATAAATGAAACAAGCAAACAGTGCTTTGCACATCATTAGCTTTTCCTTCTTTAGTCCTTGTTCTTTCAGTCTCATTGACGCTGCCCGGAGTGCTCTCCCCCAACCCACCTTCTCGTTTCCCTGGAAATTGTTATCTATCCCTTCCAGGCCTAGCTCAAGCATCATCTCCTCTGCACTGGCCTCCAAGCTGTCGCCCACACCACAGCCAGGTGAGACCACTGCTTTCTTCATTGCAGCTCTTAACCTCCATCACCCCTAACCAGAGATGCTACTACACTGGATTTTCAATTATTTGATTATGTGTAATAGGAAAACATCTTGAAATACTAGTATTTCTCCATTTCTTTTCCACACTTCCTTGTATGTGACCCTTTCCTTGTCAGCCAGAGGCATTCCATTGCCTCAAGAATTAGTATTTTTATAGTAGGAATGCACAAAGGAAGGAGAAAAAACAACATTTAGTTTTTCAACTTCCAAACTAGACCTCGGTGTGGTCACCTGCATGAATAATTTTGAAAGCCAAATGCTCAGCTTTATGGAGAGAAAGGATTTTGAGAACCCAAAGAATGACCCTGAAGGAGGCAGAGTGTAAAGTTAATGCCTTAGAAGTGAGCTGGAAGGAGCCTAGAGGTGTGTCTGCCCCATCCTGCTCACAGGGAGGCTCGTTAGGGATAGCTCAGGCTTGGAATAGGGACACGAGTTGATTTTGGAAGAGATCAGAGTGGCCTGAGATGGAAGCAAAGATGTGGAGAGGAGCAAAGTCAGCTTCAAGAGACACCCAGCAGCAGGGCCGGTGCATTATGGCAGCCAAGCAATACCAGTAACCATCCGTGGCCTCCAGTTAGCACAGCTGTCACCTGAACTGAGGAGCCACAGTCGCCGTCCTGCTCCTCACTTGCTGGGAAGTTTTTCTTTTTCTTTCTTTTCTTCTTTTTTTTTGAGCCCGAGTCTTGCTGTGTCACCCAGGCTGGAGTGCAGTGGCACGATCTCAGCTCACTGCAACCTCTGCCTCCCAGGTTCCCAGGTTCAAGCAATTCTCCTGCCTCAGTCTTCCAAGCAGCTGGGATTACAGGCATGCACCACCTTGCCCAGCTTAATTTTTTTCTTTTTTTTTTTTTTTTTAGTAGAGATGGAATTTCACCATGTTGGCCAGGCTGGTCTCAAACTCCTGGCCTCAGATGATCCGCCTACCTTGGCCTCCCAAAGTGTTGGGATTACAGGCACCAGCCAGGTTTTTCTTTTGTCAGCTGCACACTGTTGCCCTTCAATCACCCAGCAGAGGTGATGCCCACCCATGCCTGCCCCCTTCAGAACCATTTCCTGTGGACACTCACTTTTTCTTCTCTTCTCATCTCTTTTCTTTCTTCCCCCTCCCCTCCCCTCCCCTTCCCTTCTCTTTTCTTTCTTTTCTTTTCTTTTTTTGAGACAGAGTCTCTTTCTGTCGCCCAGGCTGGAGTGTGATGGCACCATCTTGGCTCACTGCAATCTCTACCTCCCAGGTTCAAGGATTCTCCTGCCTCAGCATCCGAGTAGCTGGGATTACAGGTGCACGCCACTATGCCCGGCTAATTTTTGTATTTTTAGTAGAGACAGGGTTTCTCTATGTTGACCAGGCTGGTCTGGAACTCCTGACCTCACCCCCCTCGGCATCCCAAAGTGCTGGGATTACAGGCGTGAGCCACTGCACCCGGCCTGGACACTCACTTTTCGTAACAGCTCAGGAGTCTTGTAAACCTCCTAAAGAGTGGGATCTTGACACTGTCAATGCTGTGAGAAACAAAGTCTCCAACACCTGAGTTTGGGAGAAACCAGACATGGAGACGATCCGTTTCACATGACCACATGCCAAGCCAGACTGAGCCTCCGCAGGGGCAGCAAGCACTGAGTTGGATTCATCTCCGTATCCTGAGCACATGGCTGGTACTTGGTGATTACTGTAGTGAGAGAATGAATGAAAATCACAGTCTAGTGAGGAAAACAGACACGTAAACAATTATAAGACACCCTAAGTGCTGTGAAAAGGGACTATAGGAATCACAGAGTGAACAGAAGAGGAAAAGGGCCCAGCGACACTGGGGATCTCCTGCAGCGACACCAGAACTAGCACACTGGTCTCTGCTGTCCAGAGCACCACTGGAGTAGATGCCCCTGGGGATGCCTGCCCAGCCCATAGGCTCTCCCTCGGCACCACGGGACTGGTCCCTGGCGGCCCCTCAGCCATGGGCTGTAGGTGCATGACCCAAATTGGGCAATGGCTTCCCTGTCCCACGATCTTGCTGTTGGGATTCAGAGAAGCCAGTGTGCTTCCTCTGGTTACTTGACCTGAGACCTGAGAGCCAGCCATGTTCAGCCATGAGAGAACTGGGGGAAGTCGTGCTGCTGAGAGGTATAAGAGTGAAGCAGGTGTGCAGAAAGAGGGTGGATAGGAGACAGTGGGGCCCAGAGATGGAGAGGAGCTTCCGGGCTTCTCATTCTTCAGATCCTGGTTCTCAGGCCTCTTGAGGTCTGGCTGCCCCTACCCTTGGGTTCCATGTGCCTCTCTGAAGACGTGATTAAAAGCTCTCAGCTGGAGCTTGTCTGAGTGAATTTCTGTTCTGTGCCACTGATTCTTGGTTAGCGTTGTTCCCACTGACGGTCACCATCACACTCAAGATCGCAGCAAACATTTCCATAGCCCTCACCACGTGCAAGACTGTTCTGAGAGCTTTACATGTAATGACCCATTAAATCCTCGCAATAGTCCCATGAGGTAAGACAACTATCATCCCCATTTTTCCATTTTCTTCTTCTTTTGTCCTCATTTTTCAATAAAGAGATGGAGCTAAAGAGAAGGTGGGTAGTAACTTGTTCGTGGACATACAGCTAATAAGTGTATGAACTCATATCCAGCATTGCAGTTTTATCACATTTTACTGAGCAAAAGTGTGTACATATTTTTTAATTGGAAGAATGCAGTTCTAAATGCCAAGCACCATGAGGGCCCCGAGTGAGTCCCTTCTCCTGTCTAGGCTCAGGATCCTTGCCAGAAGCATGAGGCCAGGTGGGCTGGGAACCAGCCTGCTCAGCCCGCCCAACACATCCTGCCTGTCACTTTCCCAGGCCTGGCAGCGGAAGCGCGGGAAGGAGCTGCTGGGCCAGGTACAGGGCTTGGCGGCAAAGTGGGTTGTGCGGCGGGAGGCCAGAGCCGCGCCCTGGCACCTGGCAGGCAGCCCAGCCCCACCGTTGAGAAAATACCTACAACAAAGGCGTCCTCCCACCAACAAAGGCGTCCTCCCACCACACTGGCCTCCTCTCCTTGTTCCTGCAACTCCTTGGCTGAGGAATCTGACTTCTGGGCCAGGCCAGGTTAGATCCTTACATGGCCTCAGGAGGCTACAGAGAGGCCTTGGGGCCCCGCCTGGAACACCTTCCTGGCTGTCCTGGGTGGGCATCCCAGAGAGTGGTCCTGGTTCACCCCACATTGCATGGACTCCAGGCCAACTGCCACCCGGGCACGCTGCTGCGCTTCCTGACCCTCCGAACACTGCCATCCTGCTCCATGGTGTCCGGGGCAGGTGGCTTCACAGATCTAGGTCCTGGAATCCCCCCAGCCAGGAGCTCCCCCTCAAAGCAGTGACTTGTCAGATGTGCACTCTGGACACAGGTGTGTCTGTGGTGAACAGGAAATGACCCTGCAAAGGAATTTGGACATAATCCACAATGGGCGTTTGGGAGAGTCAGTCCGGACTGGGGCCTGGGAGAAAAAAAAGTCAGGAGCCCCTGAGACCCCAAGAGTGTTGGCGTGGATCTTGGCGGATATATCTTAAGCAAAGCACTAGAAGCTCCTCTGAGCGGTCCAGCCTCCTGAGGTGGTAGCCCATGGCCAATTCCAGCCCTTCTTCTCCTGAGCAACACCTCAGGGCCATGGGTTTGGGAAAAAGGCCAGCTCACTGCAGCTCTTTCATTCAAATAGCAGCTGGCCCTGGAGCTCCAGGCCAACGTCGAGCCTTGCTCCACCCCTGCGCTTTAGGGACTGTTGCCATCAGGGCACTGCCAACCTATGTGGTGCTCATGATGACTCAGAAAAAGAAGTTGTTTCCTCTAGGCTGATATAGCCCTGCTCCAGCCCCCAGCAGGGTGTGGACTGACCTTCAACCCTGCTTGTCTCTCCTCTATATGGTCTTGTGCAGACCCATCCTGCACTGTCTTATACAGGTGCAATGCCTGTTAGGATAATCCCAAACATGACCCTGGGCCCCTGATCCCCAGGCCAAACCCCACTCCCTGACCTGGATATTCCCTGGGCTGGACAAAAGGAATTCGGCCAGGGAAGGCTCCTCTTCACTGGCCCAAACCAGCTTCAGACAGCGGGGCAAGGATGTAGGAGCCTTCTTCCCAGCAGAACCCCCGGCCTGAGTGGCCCCAGATGAGGGAGCTCCCATCTGTGTGGGTAGCCCCGAGGCTATCCTGAGGGCAGGATGCTGTGCAGGGCAGGAATGGACCTCCATTATGTGATTCTGGGTGGAAGGTAAACAAGCCGTGGTTAGGCAGAGGTGGCACAAGCCCACACCCTTGGGCTCAGCCTTCTGTCCCCCGAGCTCACTGCTCAGTGCCCAGTCCCAGGAAGCCCACAGGCTCTAGGCCTAGCCTGCCTCAATTTCCATTTGTTCCGCCCCCTCATGCACCTCAGGGCCCAGGGTGGCACCAGTGCCCACCACAGAACCAGGCTCAGAGCACACCTGGCACAAATGCTCATGGGATGAATGACTGACTAAAAGAATCATCCAGGCTGGGTGGGCATGGTGGCTCATGCCTGTAATCCCAGCACTTTGGGAGGCCAAGGCAGGAGGACCACTTGAGTCCAGGAGTTCAAGACCAGCCTGGGCAACATAGCAAGACCGTATCGCTACAAAAAAATTTAAAAATCAGCCAGGTGTGGTGGTGCATGCTTGTGGTCCAGATACTTGGGAAGCTGAGCCCAAGAGGTCAAGTCTGCAGGGAGCCATGATTGCACCACCGCACTCCAGCCTGGGCGACAGAACAAGACCCTGTCTATAAAAAAGAATCATCCAAAGGAAGAGGGCGCTCCTGAGGCAGGGGTTCACATCAAAGCTCCACATGGGCTGTGTGACCTGGAACCTCTCTGGGCCTCTGACTCCTTGTGTGTTGGATGGGATCATAATTGTACCTGCCTAGAGAGCTAGGGTAACAGCATTACACAGGGCCCATGCTCACGCAATGAATGAGTAAAACCATCTTCCAAAGGAAGAGGGCCTCCCGAGGCAGATGTGGGCATGGGCACCGCAGCCTGGAGTCGCAGCTCCTCCACTCCTGGCTTGGGCCTCTGAGCCTCACTTCCTCTCCTGTAAAACACGCATGAGACACACCTGCCTCTTGTGGGCCCGGGCAGCTTGCTATTACTAATAAAACAGCAGCAACCACAGGACAGCTTCACTTCCGGAAACTCCTTCTGTCACGTGCTTTGCATGAATCCTCACACCATCTCACCAGGGGCGCTCTCCCCGTTTCACCAGTGACTTGGTGACAACCAGCCTTGCTCAGGAAGCGGCAACCATGTCCTTTCTGTGTGCAGTGGGGTGTGGGTTGTGTGGAGCCGCGGTGTCTGTGTTCACAGGCTGGGGTCGGAATCCATCGCCCCCGTCGCCGCTGCCACCCCCCAGGTGCTGGGGTGACCTGATCCAGGGCTGGGGTCTAAGCTGCTGGGGGGTTGGAGTCTTGGGCTCTGGCCCACGTCCGCCTCTGATTGGTTCTACCACCTGAGCTGGTCACTGTCCCTCCATGAGCCTCAGCTTACCCTATGGTAAAGTGAGAACTAGGGGGTCAGACCCCTTGATCACCAAGATCTCTGACCACAGCCAAGGCTAAGGGAAGCGCAGGAAAACGTGGGTCCCGTTCAAATTCGCGGCCTCTCTCTGCCCCCTGGTGGACACAAACAGCCTAGCATCCCGGGGAGATGACGGTGGGAACCAAGTGGTTCCCAGGGACTTGAGGACTGGCTTGTGACCTCTGCTAAGACTCTCACTGCTGAGTCACAGTCCCCATCTGTTAGATGGGGGTGACAATAGAACCAACACTATTAGGATGCTTTGAGGATTAAGTGCTATAACAAATGGGAAACACTTGCTACTGAGCCACGCACATAAAAAGTGCCCAATAAATGTTAGTCATCACAATCACCCCGCCTTCTCCCTAACCTCCATATCCCATCAGTCACCAAGTGCTGCTGCTTCTTGCCCCTCTCGCACCCCCTGCATCCCTAGATGAGGTCACATCGTCTCCCTCCTGGTTCACCAGGATTCCTCCAAGGTTCACCACCTTCTCCCCAACCCCTCCAACCATCTTGTGCCTCCACTCAGGGACCTCATCTGTCTACTCCACAAGCCCAGACCTGCAAATGCTCCACTGTAGTCAGTTGTCCAAGTGCCTCAGCCCTGCCCTCAGGGACCCTGCCCCACCCCCACTCAGCCTCAGTCACCCTGCACGTTTCTGTTCCCTGTATTCTGACCACACTCAGCTCCCAGCACCCTCTACTCAGGCCCAGTGCCTGCCTCCCAGGCAAGTCCAATTAAGGGATGCCTGATTAGTCTTTGCTTCCTTCCCCCTTCCCTAGCTCTGCAGGAGCCCAGAACCTCCCTAGGCCTCAGTTTCCTTATCTGCCAAATTGGACTGCAGGAGGATGAAAAGAGAGAATATGC
Organism: Nomascus leucogenys; assembly: GCF_006542625.1. Lineage (NCBI taxonomy): Eukaryota > Metazoa > Chordata > Mammalia > Primates > Hylobatidae > Nomascus > Nomascus leucogenys. Next base: position 8,872,293 of record NC_044392.1, on the reverse strand, counting down.
TGAAGTACCTGGCCTAGAGTAGCCACTCCACAGAGGCAGGTGCCTGCAGCTGGGATGGAGGGTTCAGCTCTGTCACAGCGTAGCAGGAAATCATAACCTGCCATTTAGAAGGTGAGGGGTGAGATATAAAGAGAGCTCCAAGGCCCCACCGCAGACCCAACCCTGGCAGTAGTGTCCTCTGAGCAGTGAGTACAGACACGACCTCCAGGCAGAGCACAGAGCCGCGTTCTCCTCCCCCATGTGATTTGTCTCTCTCCATCCGCTGCAGGACCAGGTGGAGAACAGGCCTTCTGGCTCAGTGGCTCCAGGGAGCAGGACAGGGACTAAAGTGCTGACAGCCCTGACTGTGATTTAGGAGGAGGGAGGCACGCGAAATGAGGCAGACCCTTTCTGAACCTCTGTCAGGGCTGGGGTCAGAGATACAGACTGGAGTCCTAAGGGCCTGTACCCAAAGTCCAGGAGCCAAAGAGGGGGGCCCTCAGCGGTCCTCCAGTTTATTTGGGGAAACTGAGGTGGGAATTGGGAAAATAAGTTCCTTAGGGTTACACAGAGCCTTCATTAACTCAACACATTTTTTCTTCTACTTAATATTTTGGCTAATATATTCGCGTCATTCAAGAAATCAACTATTTCTTCAAAGAATTGATATCCTTTAAGAAGTCTCAGCTGGGCACGGTGGCTCACACCTGTAATCCTAATAATTTCGGAGGCCAAGGTGGGAGGATTACTTGAGTCCATGAGTTCAAGACCAGCCTGGGCAATATAGTGAGACCTTGTCTCTAAAAAATGAGCAAAAAATTAGCCAGGTGTGGTGGCATGTGCCTGTAGTCCCAACTACTCAGGAGGCTGAGGTGGAAGGATCGCTGGACCCTGGTAGGTCAAGACTGTAGTGAGCCACGATCATGTCATCACACTCCAGCCTGGGTAACAGTGAGCCCTTGTCTCAAAATAAACAAAGTCTCCCTGCTGCTTCTACTTCTATCTTTATTCCATTGTCCACCTCATCCATCCACTGTAAGTCAATTTTATTAGTTTCCTAGGTGTCTATTTCATATAAATAGAGCAAATATCAAATTTTATTCCACCCTTTTACTCAAAGGAGCGTATACTCTGTTCTGCATCTTGCCTTTTTCATTTAACAATGTATTTTGTAGCTTATATCAGTCCATAAAGAGCTTTCTTGTTTTGTGTGTGTGTGGAGTTTGTTTATTTGTCAGCTGCCTAGTATTCCATGGTGAGGATGTTCTGTAGTTAATTTCACCAGTCACTTCCTTAGTAATAGACACTTGAGTTGTTTCCAGACTGCCGCTATCACAAACCATCCTGTGATGAATAACTTTATGCACACAGGGCTGATGACTGGGCAGAATATCAGAGCATGTTGCACTAGTTTTTGAGTTTTTTGTTTGTTTTTTTGAAGACGGGTCTCATTATAAATAAGAGTCTAATCTGCTGACCTAGGAGTTGTGCCATCTCATTGGCTGTGGTAGCGAAAGGAAAGGAGAGACTTTTTTTTTTTTTTTTTTTTTGAGACAGAGTCTCACTCTGTCGCCAGGCTGGAGTGCAGTGGCGCAATCTCGGCTCACTGCAAACTCTGCCTCCCGGGTTCAAGCGATTCTCCTGCCTCAGCCTCCTGAGTAGCTGGGACTACAGGTGTGCTTCACCATGCCCAGCTAATTTTTGTATTTTTAGTAGAGACGGGGTTTCACCATGTTGGCCAGGGTGGTCTCAATCTCTTGACCTCGTGATCCACCTGCCTCGGCCTCTCAAAGTGCTGGGATTACAGGCATGAGTCACGGCACTCGGCCAAAAGGATAGACTTCTAATCGTTGTCTCTAGAGCATGGTCTCCTGCTGACAAGGAGTAGAACTCATAGTATTATAAGGAACCAGGAGTCAGTGTATACACTCGCTAGGACTGTCCTCTTCACCCAGGGACTGAGCAAGGGAAACATGATCCAAGAGGCAGTGGCATTGTCAATAATTATAGAAGATTATAGGTGAGCCAGAAAGCAACCCTCTTCCCTAATAAAAAGATATTCCGGTCGGGCATAGTGGCTCACGCCTGTAATCCCAGCACTTTGGGAGGCTGAGGCGGGCAGATCACCTGAGGTCAGGAGTTCGAGATCAGCCTGGCCAACATGGTGAAACCCTGTCTCTACTATAAATACAAAAAAATTAGCCGGGTGTGGTGGTGCGTACCTGTAATCTCAGCTACTCGGAAGGCTAAGGCAGGAGGCAGGGATGCCTCCAAGTCCCTTGAACCTGGGAGGCAGAGGTTGCTGTGAACCAAGATTGCGCCATTGCACCCAGCCTGGGCAACAGAGCAAGACTCCATCTCAAAAAAAAAAAAAAAAAAAGAAGAAGGGGGGTGGCGGGAGCAGTGGCTCACACCTGTAATCCTAGCACTTTGGGAGGCCGAGGCAGGTGGACCACCTGAGGTCAGGAGTTTGAGACCAGCCTGACCAACAAGGTGAAACCCCGCCTCTAATAAAAATACAAAAATTAGCTAGGCATAATGGCTGGTGCCTGTAGTCCCAGCTACTTGGGAGGCTGAGGCAGAAGAATGGCATGAACCAATGGGAGAAGGATGGGAAAACCAATGGCGTGAAGAATGGGAGGTGGAGCTTGCAGTGAGCTGAAATTGCACCACTGCACTCGAGCCTGGACAACAGAGAGAGACTCCGTCTCAAAATAAATAAATAAATAAATAAATAAATAAATAAATATAAAAATAAGTTAGCCACGTATGGTGGCACACGCCTGTGGTTCCAGTTACTTCAGAGGCTGAGGCAAGAAGATCACTTGAGCCCAGGAGGGAGATGCTGCAGTGAGCCATGTTTGAGCCACTGCACTCCATCCTGGTCAATGGAGTGAGACCCTATCTCAAAAAAAAAAAAAAAAATTGCTGGGCATGGTGGTTCATGCCTGTAATCCTAGCACTTTGGGAGGCCAAGGCAGTCGGATCACTTGAGTCCAGGAGTTTGAGACCACCCTGGGCAATATGGTGAAACCCTGTCTCTACTAAAAATGCAAAAATTAGCCAGGCATGGTGGCACGTGCCTATGGTCCCAGCTACTCAGGAGGCTGAGGCACGAGAATCGTTTGAACCCAGGAGGTGGAGGTTGCAGTGAACCAAGGTCTCACCACTGCACTCCAGCCTGGGCAACAGAGTGAAACTCTGTCAAAAAAAAAAAAAAAGAAAGAAGAAAGGAAAGAAAGAAAGAAAGAGAGAAGGAAGGAAGGAAGGAAGGAAGGAAGGAAGGAAGGAAGGAAGGAAAGAAGCCTTATGAATTCTAACAGTATTAAAAGAAAAGTACACCTATGCCCATCAGAGTAAAATGGCCAAAAACCAAAGACAATTTTGTTTTTTGTTTTTTTTTGAGACAGAGTCTCACTCTGTTGCCCAGGCTGGAGTGCAGTGGTACAGTCGTGGCTCACTGCAGCCTCCACCTCCCAGACTCATGTGATCCTCCCACCTCAGCCTCCTGAGTAGCTGGGACTACAGGGACATGCCGCCACGCCTGGCTAATTTTTTTTTGTGCTCCACATCCGGCTAATTTTTTTTGTATTTTTTGTACAGACAGGTTTTCAACATGTTGCCCAGGCTGATCTTGAACTCCTGGGCACAAGCCATCCACCTGCCTTAGCCTCCCAAAGTGCTGAGATTACAGGCTTGAGCCACCACGCCTGGCTGGCTGAAATCTTAAAGGCAGTCAGAGAAAAGGGCAGTTTTACCTTCAAAGGAAGACTAGACTAACAGTTGATTTCTCAGGAAAAATAATGCAAGCCAGGAGACATTGAACAATATACAGTTGTCCCTCAGTATGTGTGGGGGATTTGTTTCAGAACAAATTTTATATAAGGGACTTGATCATCCATGGATACCAAAATCTTGATATGTTGCCCAGGCTGGTCTCAAACTCCTGGGCTCAAATGATTCTCCTGTCTCAGCCTCCCAGAGTGCTGGGATTATAGGCGTGAACCACTACACCCAGATTGTGTTGTGTTTTTTATTTATATTATTTTTTATTGTTGTATTGTTATTTTTTAAAATTATTTTTCCCTGAATTTTTTTTTTTTGAGATGGAGTCTTGCTCTGTTGCCCAGGCTGGAGTGCAGTGGTGCCTTTGTTCACTGCAACCTCCACCTCCCCGGTTCAAGCAATTCTCCTGCCTCAGTCTCCCAAGCAGCTAGGATTACAGGCGCCCGCCACCACCCCCAGCTAATTTTTGTATTTTTAGTAGAGACAAGGTTTCACCATGTTGGCCAGGCTGGCTGGTCTCGAACTCCTGACCTCAGGTGATCTGCCCACCTTGGCCTACCAAAGTGTTGGGATTACAGGTGTGAACCACTGTGCCTGGCCTCTCCAAATATTTTTGATCCATGGTTGGTTGAATCCATAGATGCAGAATCCTGATAGAGAGGGCCAACTGTACTCAAAGGGCTTAAAGAAAATCTCTGCCTGTCTAGAACTCTATACTCAGCAAAAATATCCTTTAAAAATTAAGGTAACATAAGGCTTTTTCAGACAAAAAATTAAAAAGATAGTTCTTTCCAGCAGCCCTATATTGAAGGAAATACCATAAGGTGCTTTTCTGTCAGAAAGAAAATAACCCCAGATGGAAGCTCAAAAATGTAAGAACAACTAAAAAACAATGAAAATGGCTGGCTGCGGTGGCTCACACCTGTAACCCCAGCACTTTGGGAAGCCTAGGTGGGTGGATCACCTGAGGCCAGGATTTCGAGACCAGCCTGGCCAACATGATGAAACCCCATCTCTACTAAAAATACAAAAATTAGCCGGGCATGGTGGTGGATGCCTATAATCCCAGTTACCCGGGAGGCTGAGGCAGGAGAATCCCTGGAACCCAGGAGGCAGAGGCTGCAGTGAGTCAAGATCATGCCACTGCACTCCAGCCTGGGTAACAGAGCGAGACTCCGTCTCAACAACAACAAAAAATAGATCTAGATGTGTATGTGTCTGAACACACACATTGATGTATTTCCTTGTTCTGTCTGCTGAGGCTGCCTGGAATCGGTGGCACTCTGGCAGCACTGAGCATCTTTGGCGCCCATTATAGATGGCATTCTCCAGTGCTGGACTAGGGCTCCTCGTCGAAATGGCTGACTGCAGGGCTGGAGCAAGAAATGTACAAGATGAACCTAGAATACCTTGCTGTGCCAGAAAATAAAGAAATACTTAAAGAATTATGAAGACACACTAAAGGGCGCAGCTGCCAACTTGAAGCATCTTCCACTGGCCAAATCTAACATAGTATGACCTTCAAAATAGATATCAAGTAATGGGTTGTAGTTCGTTGAGAAAAATAGGAATCCAGGTGTTTATATTATATAAATAGATAAATGAATAAATACATTGGGGAGAACGGAAAGCTCTATTTCGTCATAGAATAAGAATATTAACTAATAAATGTAGAAAAACGATGGAATTAGAAAACTCTTGGCCTAGAGCAGCGGTTCACACCTATTAATCTCAGCACTTTGGGAGGCCGAGATGGGTGGATCATCTGAGGTCAGGAGTTCGAGACCAGCCTGACCAATATGGTGAAACCCCGTCTCTACTAAAAATACAAAAATTAGCTGGCCGTGGTGGTGGGTGCCTGTAATCCCAGCTACTTGGGAGGCTAAGGCAGGAAGATTGCTTGAACCCGAGAGGCAGAGGTTGCAGTGAGCCGAGATTGTGCTACTGCACTCCAGCCTGGGCAACAGAGCGAGACTCTGTCTCAAAAAAATAAATATTAAAAAAAAGAAAAATCTTCACTTGGCAACCATCGTAGTAATAATTGATTTAGGTTGAAACTGAGTGAAGCAACTTTGATATGGAACAGGATATTTTTATAGTCTCAAAACATCTCCCCCATGAAATATTTATTCATTACTCATCACTTAACAAGTACTAAATACTGTTAACTTTCCAGTGGAGAAACCCGGCAGACATCATCTTAGCCAAGTGGTAAACATTAACATCAGCAGTAATGGGACAAGTTGACATTGTGTGACTCCTAATATGGTACACTGAGAAGAACATCGCATCGTTTCTGTGGGATTCCTACCAAAGATGCATAAATCATGAGGAAACAGCAGACAAATCCAAACTGAAGACAACCTACAAAGTCACTGACCTGTATTTTTCAAAAATCATGGCCGGAGAAGGGAAGCCTGAAGAATTGTTCTAGAATAAATTAGACTGAAGAGACTCCTTGGAGGAGACTGAATTGGATCCTGGGCCTGTTAAGGTAATTTGGGGGACAATTAGTGTAATTTGTTGTTGTTGTTGTTGCTTGCTTTTTGGGTTTTTTTGAGACAGGAACTCACTCTGTCACCCAGGCTGGAGTGCAGTGGTGTGATCTTGGCTCACTGCAACCTCTGCTTCCTGGGCTCAAGCGATCCTCCCATCTCAGCCTCCCAAGTAGCTGGGACTACAGGTGTGCACCACCATGTCCAGCTAATTTTTCTGTATTCTTTGTAGAGACAGTGTTTTACCATGTCTCCCAGGTTGGTCTTGAACTCCTAGGCTCAAGTGATCCGCCTGCCTTGGCCTCCCAAAGTGCTGGGCTTACAGGCATAAGTCACCACGCCCAGCCAATTGGTGTAATTTGAATGGAGTTAATGCATTAGTTTATATGGTTAACTAGTAGTATTTTATCAGTATTAATTTTCTGGTTCTGATTTTGTAAGGGTAATGTAGGAGAGTATAATTTTTTTTTGAAATACATACTGAAATATTAAGAGTAATGGGGCATAATATATACAATTTACTTTCAAATGGGTTAGAAAAATTATATATACTAATATAATATATATTATATATAAGAGATAGATAGATAGAGAGAATAAGGCAAATGGGTAATCTAAGGGAAGAGTGTATGGATGGTCTTAGAACTATTTCAAAACTTCTGCAAGTTTGAAATTATTTCAAACTAAAAAGTTTATAAGAAAGTGAATCGATAAAAAAGATATGCAAATACCAACCAAACAATGTTGTTATAACTATATTAATATCAGAAAAAGTAGACTCTAAGGCAAAAGTAATTATTAGACATAAAGAAAGCCAGGTGCAGTGGCTCACGCGTGTAATCCCAGCACTTTGGGAGGCCGAGGCAGGTGGATCACGAGGTCAGGAGTTCCAGACCAGCCTAGCCAACACAGTGAAACCCTGTCTCTGCTAAAAATACAGAAATTAGCTGGGTGTGGTGGCAGGCACCTATAATCCCAGCTACTCAAGAGGCTGAGGCAGAAGAATCACTTGAACCCGGGAGGTGGAGGATGCAGTGACCTGAGATTGCACCACTGCACTCCAGCACTCTGTTGCACTCCAGGCAACAGAGCAAGACCCCGTCTTAGAAAAAAAACCAAAAAACCAAAAAAACAAACAAAAAAAACCTTATCAAAGGATTGCTTGTTGGGGAGAAATATAACCTTATTTGCATTTGAAAACAAGTACCCCTGCAACTATCTCCTAACTCCTCTCCCTCCACACAGTCTCATCTCCTGCCAATGAATAGTGCAAAGTTCCAGAGAAGCTTGGAGGGATGGAATTCTGAGCACAGAAGGAGCATCTTTCAACAGGGGGAAGGAAAGGAGGATTAGGCAGCTATAACATTAGGTGATCTGCTGAGAGTGAGGAGCTAGAAGGGAAGCTTGAAGTCTGAGGACAGTGCAACTAAACATCAAAATGCACTGGAATTGTCTAACGGCATTGAGGCTGGTGACTGAATTTATAGTGTTACTTACACCCCCAGTAGTTCTTAAAAAATGCTTCCTGACCTGGCTATAAGCATAAAGGAGATGCATAGTTAGGTTCACCTAGAGTTTGGAGGGTTCGTTTTGTTTTGTTTCCTGAAACAGAGTCTCGCTCTGTTGCCCAGGCTGGAATGCAGTGGTGCAATCATAGCTCACTGCAGCCTCGATCTCCAGCGCTCAAGAGATCCTCCCACCTCAGCCTCCTGAGTAGCTGGGACTACAGGTTCACACCACTATATCTGGCTATTTTTTTTTTTTCCCCAGTACAGGTGAGGTCTCTTTGTGTTACTCAGGCTGGCCTCCAACTCCTGAGCTCAAGTGATCCTCCCGCGCTGGACTCGGTGCTGGGATTACAGGCGTGAGCCACCATGCCCAAACAAGTTTGGAGTTTTGATAGGTTGGTGCTGAGGACAAAGGGAGAGCCAAGGATTTTAGGATGTTTGCGAGGAAGTGATTGAAATGATGGAACATGACATTTAAGCTGGTTAAAGAGGAAAATGAAGGCAGAAATGAGTTGATGGATAGGGAGAAATTGAGGGAGGTCTTGAGGAGGCCCAGAAAGAGAAGTGGCTTGATTGGTGGAGCAAGCAAGCAGGAAGGACATGAATTTGTGGGCCCAACAGTAGTCCAGGGTTTTGACTAGTTGCAGAGGGTTGTCAGGGACATCGGGGCACGGTGAAGTGGGGAAGGATGGCATTGTGATGGGGAGATAAGGAACTGAAAAGCTGGGGGTAGGAGGGGCAGAGCCATGGACAATGGTCCTGGACCTTTCTTTGTAGATTGAAACTTTTCAGGTGATCTTGGCAGCACTTGTGTGGGGAATGCGTGGAAGAACAAGGTTTCATGTTTTGTTTATATTAAAATTTTGGAGACTCATGTTCACCTTGGAGTGGACACTTTTTTTTTTTTTTGAGACAGACCCTTGCCCAGGTTGGAGTGCAATGGCGCGATCTCGGCTCACTGCAACCTCTGCCTCCCGGGTTCAAGTGATTCTCCTGCCTCGGCCTCCCAAGTAGCTGGGATTACAGGTGTGCACTACCACACCCGGCTAATTTTTGTATTTTTAGTAGAGACAGGGTTTTGCCATGTTGGCCAGGCTGGTCTCAAACTCCTGACCTCAAGTGATCTTCCCACCTCAGCCTCCCCAAAGTGCTGGGATTACAGGCATAAGCCACTGCGCTCAGCCTATAATTTTGTATCTTATTGCCACAAAAATCTGTTCTGTCAGTCTTATGATCTCTGCTTTAACATCAATGCTGGTCAGCTGTGGTGTCTAAACTACAAAGGGGACCTCCTGTCCTGCCATGGCTGGAAACTCCATTCCTAAGTTTTTTCTAGTGTCCCCTTGCCAAGGGGGGGTCCATTCAGTCAGTGGGGGACTTAGGATTTTATTTTTCGTTTACAGTAGGTAACTTTTCGTGGAGGAGGAAGTCATAAAGAAATTTGAGAAATATTTACTTCTGGATAATGGAAAAACTACATTAAAGTTTGTTGGGCACAGCTTAGCTGGGTTTTAGCAGCACTTAGAGACAAATTTATATATTTAAATACATTTAGTGGGAAGCAATACATGTAAAAATAAACAAGCCCCCAAGAGAATGCCAATGAAAAGGAGCAAAATACTGCCACATGATACAACATAGATTAATCCTCAATAACATTAAGTGCACAAAATGCCACATATCGGGGCAAGCCAATGCCCACACCTGCCTCAGGAGGCCCTCTTCCTTTGGAAGACGGTTTTACTCATTCATTGCGTAAATCAATTTTTATGAAATGTCCAGGAAAGGCAAATCTATATATAAAGTAGATTAGTGGTTGCCTAAGGCTGGGGGCAGGAAAGGGGATAAACTGTAAATGGGTGTGGTATTTCTTTTTTGGGTGATTAAAATATTCTAAAATTATATTTTGATGATGGTTGCATAACTTTGTAACTGTACTAAAAATCATTGAATAGTACCCTCAAAGCAGGTGAATTTTATGGTGTGTAAATTATACCTCAATAAAACTGTTAAGGTGACCATTCAGTTTAAATTGGTGAAAAAAGAGCAATAAAACAAATACCTAAGCAGAAAGAAAGGACATAATAAAGTCAGAAACCAAAGAAAGAGAATAAAAGAAAGAAATATATTTTAAGCTTTTTTTTAAGAAAAATTAATAAAATACATAAGGCTGTTGAGTTTATTTATCCACAGGTGAGATAATTATCCCAGGGACTATGAGTTCATTTACAGCTGAAGTAAACAACTCTGGTTTCCAGTAACAGACATGTCATCTAAGCTTGCAGTCATTACATTCTTCACTGATGACAGGACTTGCCATCCCCATTCTAGGATCTGCCTTCTGTTGAGTGGCTAGTACCCATCCCATCCAAGCACTTTGCATGTATTATCTCCTTGCCTCCTCACAACTGCCCAAAGATGTAGGTATTATAATCATTCCTATGTAACCTATGGGAACTGGGGCTCAGAGGGATGGGTGCCTTGGCAGAGGTCACACAGTGTCGGGGTCATCTCTCCCCGGGTGCTAGGCTGCCGGTGTCCACCAGGGGGCAGAGAGAGAGGCTGGGAATTTGGAGGAGCCCCACGTTTTCCTGCGCTTCCCTTAGCCTTGGCTGTGGTTAGAGATCTTGGTGATCAAGGGGTCTGACACCCTAGTTCTCACTTTACCATAGGGTAAGCTAAGGCCCATGGAGGGACAGTGACCAGCTCAGGTGGTAGAACCAATCAGAGGCGGACGTGGGCCAGAGCCCAAGACTCTAACCCCCCAGCAGCTTAGACTCCAGCCCTGGATCAGGTCACCCCAGCACCTGGGGGGTGGCAGCGGCGACGGGGGCGATGGATTCCGACCCCAGCCTGTGAACTCCACAGACACCGCGGCTCCACACAACCCACACCCCACTGCACGCAGAAAGGACATGGCTGCCGCTTCCTGAGCAAGGCTGGTTGTCACAAAGTCACTGGTGAAACGGGGAGAGCGCCCCTGGTGAGATGGTGTGAGGATTCATGCAAAGCACGTGACAGAAGGAGTTTCCGGAAGTGAAGCTGTCCTGTGGTTGCTGCTGTTTTATTAGTAATAGCAAGCTGCCTGGGCCCACAAGAGGCAGGTGTGTCTCATGCGTGTTTTACAGGAGAGGAAGTGAGGCTCAGAGGCCCAAGCCAGGAGTGGAGGAGCTGCGACTCCAGGCTGCGGTGCCCATGCCCACATCTGCCTCGGGAGGCCCTCTTCCTTTGGAAGATGGTTTTACTCATTCATTGCGTGAGCATGGGCCCTGTGTAATGCTGTTACCCTAGCTCTCTAGGCAGGTACAATTATGATCCCATCCAACACACAAGGAGTCAGAGGCCCAGAGAGGTTCCAGGTCACACAGCCCATGTGGAGCTTTGATGTGAACCCCTGTCTGTGTGACTGCAAAGCAGGTGCTCTTTTTTTTTTTTTTTTTTCCCAGACAGAGTCTTGCTCTGTCACCCAGGCTGGAGTGCAGTGGCACCATCCACTGCAACCTCCTCCTGCTGGGTTCAAGCAATTCTCCTGCCTCACCCTCCCAAGTAGCTGGTGTTACAGGCATGCACCACCATGCCTGGCTAATTTTTGTATTTTTAGTAGAGACGGGGTTTTGCCATGTTGGCCAGGCTGGTCTTGAACTCCTGACCTCGTGATCCACCCCCCCTCGGCCTCTCAAAATGCTGGGATTACAGATGTTAGTCACCATGCCTGGCCACAGCAGGTGGTCTTGACTTAACCATTGCTTCACCCTCAACCATCCACCACCCTCTGCCACAGGAGGGGTAGAAGGAATGAACAAAGGCTTCTGGTCACTAGGATGTGTCCATGTGCATAGTTATTGGACCGTAAGATGTCAGAGGTGCACTGTACCTGCGCCTGCACTCTGCTTGGTCCATTCTAGAGAGTGATTTGAGTACAAATCAAGGCCAAGCTTGTCCAACCCGAGGCTCACAGGCCACATGCAGCCCAGGACAGCTTTGAATGTGGCCCAACACAAATTCAGAAACTTCCTTAAAGACCATGAGGTTTTTTTGCAATTTTTTTCTAAGCTCATCAGCTATCATTAGTGTTAGTGTATTTTATGTGTGGGCCAAGAAAATTCTTCTTCCAGTGTGGCCGAGGGAAGCCAAAAGATTGGACATCCCTGGTAGGCATTACTCTTGGTCTTCTTCTTTTTTTTTTTTTTTTTTTGATATAGGGTCTTGCTTTGTCACCCAGGCTGGGGGGCAGTGGCATGATCATAGCTCACCATAATCTTGAACTCCTGGGTTCAAGCGATCCTCCCAGCTCAGCCTCCCTATAGTCACGTCCCACCATGCCCAGCTAATTAAAAAAATATATATATTTTTTTGTAGAGATGGAGTTTTGCTATGTTGCCCAAGCTGTTCTCGAATTCCTGGCCTCAAGTGATCCTCCCACCTCAGGCTTCCAAAGCACCGGGATTACAGCACTTAAAAAAATTATGAGTCAAGCACAGTGGTCCATGCCTGTAATCTCAGCATTTTGGGAGGTTGAGGCAGGAGAATTGCTTGAGCTCAGGAATTCAAGACCAGCCTGAGCAACGTAGTAAGACCTCATCTCTACTAAAAATAAAATTAAAAAAAAAATTAGCCAGGCCTGGTGGCATAGCTGTAGTCCCAGCTAATCAGGAGGCTGAGGCAGGAGGATTGCTTTAGCCTTGGAGATAGAGGCTGCAATAAGCTATGATTGCACTCCAGCCTGGGTGACAGAGTGAGACTCTGTCTCAAAAAAAAATTATAGCAAAATATATAATTACAATTTTAACTATTTTGGGGTGTACAGTTCACGGCATTAAGTTCATTCACATTGTCTGCAGCCATCACCTTGTCCATCTCTAGAACTCTTTCATCTCTCCAAACTGAAACTGTGTATCTATTAAACAGTAAGTCCCCATTCTCCCCTTTCTCTAGCCACTGGCAACCACCATTCTATACTTTCTGTCTCTATGAATATAACTACTTTAAGTACCTCACGTGAGTGGAATCATACAATATTTGTCCTTTTGTGTCTGGCTTCTTTTATTTAGTATAATGTCTTCAGGGTTCATCCATGTTGTAGTGTGTCTCAGATTTTCATTTCTTTTTTAAGGCTGAATAATATTCTCTTGTATAGCCATACAATATGTATTTATCCATTCATCTGTTGATGGACATTTAGGCTGTTTCTACCTTTTGGCTACTGTCAATAGTGCTGCTATGAACATGGATGTGTAAATATTTGTTCTTTTTGATTCCCTCCCTTCCATTCTTGTAAGGCAAATCTATAAAGAAAGTATCTACTATATATAGTATACCCAATGGTGAAACTGCTGGATCTTATAGTAATTCTATATTTAATTTTTTTTTGAGACAGAGTCTCACTCTGTCGCCCAGGCTGGAGTGCAGTGGCACGATCTCAGCTCACTGCAACCACCGCCTCCCAGGTTCAAGTGATTCTCTTGCCTCAGCCTCCCAAGTAGCTGGGATTACAGGCATGTGCCACTACGCCCAGCTAGTTTTGTATTTTTAGTAGAGATGGGGTTTTGCCATGTTGGCCAGGCTGGTTTCGAACTCCTGACCTCAGGTGATCCACCCACCTCGGCCTCCCAAAGTGCTAGGATTACAAGCATGAGTCACTGCAACCGGCCCTATATTTAATTTTTTGAGGAGCTGCCATCCTGTTTTCCACAGCAGCTGCACTATTTTACGTTTCCACCAGCAATGCACAAGGGTTCCAATTTCTCCACATTCTCACCAACACTTGCTACTTTCTGTTTTTTTTTTAAAAAAAATAGCCATCCTAATGATTATGAAGAGGTATCATTGTGGTTTTCATTTGCATTTCCCTAATAATTAGTGAGATTAAACATCTTTTTATGTGCTTATTGGCCATCTGTAGATCTTTTTTGGGGGGATTTTTAAAGTATTTTGCCTATTTAAAACTGAGTTGTTTATTTTATTGTTGTTGAGTTGTATGAGGTTTTAAAATATATATTCTGAAAAAAATAAACATATATATTCTGGATATTAATCACTTATCAGATATATGATTTGCAACTATTTTCTCCCATTCTTTGGGTTGCCTTTCACTCTGTTGATAGTGTCATTCATGAGGCGGGCGGATCACAAGGTCAGGAGATTGAGACATTCCTGGCTAACTAAGTGAAATGCTGTCTCTACTAAAAATACAAAAAAAAAAAAAAAAATTAGCTGGGGGTGGTGGCAGGCACCTGTAGTCCCAGCTACTCGGGAGGCTGAGGCAGGAGAATCATTTGAACCTGGGAGGCAGAGGTTGCAGTGAGCCGAGATCATGCCACTGCACTCCAGCCTGGCGAAAGAGCGAGACTGTATCTCAAAAGAAAAAGAAAACAAAAAATGGGTCCCTAAAAACAGTGGACTATGTGTGCTTTTCTTAGGCAGCACAAGTTGGAGGAGGCCCTGCTGTTTTGGGGCCAGTTCATGGATGATTTGCAGGCCTTGGAAGACTAGTTGTACAAGTTGAAGCTGCAGCTGGCTGAGAACCAGGCTGTGTATGGGGACTTTGACCTAGGTATGAACTTCAAGGATGCCCCTACAATGAGGGGCGGACTCTGGGCTGCATGGAGGGAAGGGCTGCTTGGTTGCATACTTAAGTGTGCCTTCTGCTCTGTTAATCCTCTAGGGGATAAAGGATGCCATGAAAGATCCTGTATGCTGCTGCTCAGAGAGGAGGCTCCTTACTCTGTGTGTTTAAACAAATTGTTGCTGGGATTCTGCATTGCTCACAAAGATTTTACCAAAATTGTTTTGATTTGATTCAGATTTGGCAATGTGTAAATTTCACTTTGAGGTTCTCTCCACTCCCAGTCCTGCCCCACCACCCCTGATCTATTCTCATTTGGTTCACAAAATACATTTTTTTTTTTTTTTTTTGAGACAGAGTTTCACTCAGTCACCCAGGCTGGAGTGCAGTGGTGCAGTCTTGGCTCACTGCAACCTCTGCCTCTCGAGTTCAGGCAATTCTCCTGCCTCAGCCTCCCGAGTAGCTGGAACTACAGGCACATGCTACCATCCCCGACTAATTTTTGTATTTTTAGTAGAGACAGGGTGTCATCATGTTGACCAAGCTGGTCTCGAACTCCTGACCTCAAGTGATCTTCCTGCCTCAGCCTTCTACAGTGCTGGGATTACAGGTGCGTCACAAAATAAATTTAATTTCAGGTAGAAATCTTCAAAAAATACCCATTTCCACTGGCTTTTAAAATAAGTGTGAGAACTTTGAAACCACTTTTAAACCATACACAACAATATGTAGTGAACTCTGGGCCTGTCATGTTGTGCTACGTAATGTCCTCCTGTTTCAGTAGTATGCATTCTGATGCAATGAATCCATCTTTATCTCTGCTAATGTTCTTTATGTTGAAGTCTAGTTTACCTGATACTAATCTAGCCACTCTGGGCTTATTTCTCCTTTATTTGCATGATATATCTTTTTCAACTCATTTACTTTCAACCTATCTGTGTTTTTATATTTACAGAACATCTCTTATAGAGAGCATGTCACTTGTTCTTGCCTTTTTTTCATTACATCATCTGACAATTTCTGACTTTTAAAAAAAACCGGGTCTTGCTGTGTTGCCCAGGATGGTCTGAACACTTGGGCTCAAGTGATTCTCCCAACTCTCTCTCCCAAGGAGCTGAGATTATAGGCACATGCCACCTCATCCATCTTCTGACTTTTTTTTTTTTTTTTTTTTAAGATGGAGTCTTGCTCTGTTGCCCATGCTGGAGTGCAGTGGTGTGATCTCGGCTCACTGCAACCTCCGCCTCCTGGGTTCAAGTGATTCTCCTGTCTCAGCCTCCCCAGTAGCTGGGACTACAAATGCACGCCACCTTGCCCAGCTAATTTTTGTATTTTTGGTAGAGATGAGGTTTCAGGCTGGTCTTGAACTCTTGACTTCCGGTGATCTGGCCCCCCTTGGCTTCTCAAAGTCCTGATATTACAGCAGTGAGCCACCATGCTGGCCCGTCTTCTGACTTTTTTTTTTTTTTTTTTGAGACGGAGTCTCGCCCGGTCGCCCAGGCTGGAGGGCAGTGGCGCAATCTTGGCTCACTGCAAGCTCCGCCTCCCAGGTTCACACCATTCTCGTGCCTCAGCCTCCCGAGTAGCTGGGACTATAGGTGCCCACCACCACGCCCGGCTAATTTTTTGTATTTTAAGTAGAGACAGGGTTTCACCATGTTAGCCAGGATGGTCTCGATCTCCTGACTTCGTGATCCGCCCACCTCGGCCTCTCAAAGTGCTGGGATTACAGGCGTGAGCCACCGTGCCCGGCCCTGACTTTTAATTGAAGCATTTAGTCTACTAACAGAAGGTGACCTGACCCATTGACTAAAGACTCCCCCATGAAGACAGGACTGCCTTGTTATGTTTATTTGTTTCTTTATGACGTGTAAGCACACCCTGGGAACATGATGAACTGGAATTTTCCCAGCAGCACCCAGCCGGGAAGGCAAGTGAGACACCCTTTGGGCCCTCAGCAGTCATTTAATGAGGCGTTACAATGCACCAACCTCATGGTGGCCTCTGAAGCTGACACAGGCATGACCTAGGACCTCACTATAGGATCCTGTAATAGAATTAAAAGGTCCTCAGATCACAAATGCAAAGGTTAAATGTGTCGCTGTTAACATGAGATAATCTCCATTCCTGTAGCATGTTTCTCTTTCCTTCCTTCTTTTCTTTTCTTTTCTTGTCCCTCCCTTCCTCCCTCCCTCCCTTCCTTCCTTTTTTTTTTTTTTGAGACAGAGTTTCACTCTGTCACTCAGGCTGGAGTGCAGAGGCACGATCTCGGCTCACTGCAACCTCCGCCTTCCGAGTTCAAGCGATTCTCCTGGCTCAGCCTTCCAAGTATCTGGGATTACAGGCGCCACCACCACGCCCAGCTAGTTTTTGCATTTTTAGTAGATACGGGTTTTCACCACGTTGGCCAGGCTGGTTTCGAACTCCTGCCCTCAGGTGATCTGCCCGCCTCAGCCTCCCAAACTGCTGGGATTACAGGCGTTAGCCACTGCACTCAGCCTTTCCTGTAGTATCTTTCTTATGGAAAACTTTTCTCTGCTTTTTAAAATTGTTTCTTTCCGTATTCTATATGCAGTAGGTATTAACAGTCATAAATTTAAGCTTATGGTTTCAGTCATGAAAATTCATGGATTTGCATTTGTGGCTGGTGTGCAAGAGAGCTGGTCACACAGCGAGAAAGTGCGCCTCACTGGCCACTGACTCCTCACTTTAACACAGCTTGGTGCTTCTGTTCTTCATCCCCATGAAATAATGAGCACTTCTTAATGGAAGCACTTCTTAGTGAGTTCATGAAGGTTGCGAGATCCATTCCTTGGAACTGTTGAGAGACTATTGTTTTCAGAGGCCATTTCAGAGAAACAGAGGCTACTCTGTTTCACAGATATTTACTGAAACCCTAAATGCAAGCCTCACACTGGGATCCGAAGGTAAGTTAAGATGATGGTCCCTGCCTGCAGAAGCTCTCAGCCTAGTGCAGGGAACAAACATGTGAATACATGCCCTTCTATTTTGTAAAAGGAGTGGTTGAGAGAGTGAGGAAGGAAGAAATGGCTCTGCTCATGAAGGTGAAGAAGGCATCAGGAAAAGGAGGTGTTGCTTCAACTGCATCTTAAAGGGAGGTAACACCTGACCAGACAGGGAAAGGGGTTTCCCTTCTTGGTACAGGAAATCACATGTTCAGGTGAACAGAAGTGTCAACAGCAGGGCAGGTAGGAGGACCACAAGTATTCCCATGGGACTGCAGCCAAGTATATGGAGTTAGCAGCCAGATAAGACTGTGGAGATTGGCCAGTCGCGGTGGCTCACGCCTGTAATCCCAGCACTTTGGGAGGCCGAGGCGGGTGGATCATGAGGTCAGGAGCTCGAGACCATCCTGGCTAACACAGTGAAACTCCGTCTCTACTAAAAATGCAAAAAAAAAAAAATTAGCCAGGCATGGTGGCGGGCGCCTGTAGTCCCAGCTACTAGGGAGGCTGAGGCAGGAGAATGGTGCGAACCCGGTAGGCGGAGCTTGCAGTGAGCTGAGATCTCGCCACTGCCCTCCAGCCTGGGCAACAGAGTGAAACTCCGTCTCAAAAAAAAAAAAAAAAAAAAAGACTATGGAGATGGGTCAGCAGCAGGGGCCAGGTGATGATGCCAGACCACTGGGTCCTGGGCACTTATCACATTGTGCCTTGCTGGTCCCCAAGATGTGGTCCTCAAAAAACTAAAAAGCTATAGTCACATGCATTTGGAAGAAGCCAAGTTAAGGCTAAACAGGTTTTTATTTATTTATTTATTTAATTTACTTATTTATTTATTTTTACTGCAGGACTTCTAGAGCTTACAAAGTGCTAAGTGCATGAGGGCTCTACCAAGGGGGAAATATATAGTGCAGTGTGTACTGAACCCTTTTTGTAGGAAAGCCCTCACAATCCTCACCTGGGGAAATTCTGCTATAAGCAATTAAAGGCCACAGAAGGATTCAGATTTTCATTTGGAAATATGCATTCTGTGGAATGAGTGAGGGCTGGGTGGGGTGGGTGGTGGGATGAGAAATAAGGAGACCAGTGGGGAGGAGGTGCTGCATGAAACACCTGAGTGCAAGGGGGAGTGCACAGGCTCAGGGATTCAAGAGGCATTTGAAGGTAGAATCAACAGACTGAACTGCCCACGGGAGGGAGGGACATGTCTGCGCCAGGGTTTTGGCTTCTGGCTCTGGTCATGTCTTATCAGTCATTGGATATAGCTTCTGGCATCTAGCAGGAAGGCCTGCCCTGCTAATATATTTGGAGTTGGGTGTGACTGTATGGCGGCACTGAAGCCAGAGTGGATGAGCTCATCACCAGGCCAAATCTAAGGGGAGAATGGGACTGTGGACAGACCCAGCGGACATCCATGTTTTAGAAGTGGGCAGGGAGGAGTGGTCAGCAAGGGAGCAGACTTCCTTGAAGCCAGGGGAGGACAGGGTTTCAAAACAAGGGAGCAGTGTGTAGTAACCCTCCACACGCAAGTTACAACAGCAGAGAAGTTTTCATCTATCGAACCAGCAGAGATTGATTTATTTGTGTATTTAACAGTTATATCTAGTGTTGGTAAGGGTGATAGAAAATAAGCACCCTCATGCTATTGAGGCAACAGATAATACGTATCAAAAACCATAAAAAATGTATATGCTCTTTGATTCAAATATTCCATCTCTACACGCCTATAATCCCAACACTTTGGGAAGCTGGGGTGGATAGATCACCTGAGCCCAGGAGTTCGAGACTAGCCTGTCCAACATGGCAAAACCTGTGTATACTAAAAATACAAAAATTAGCCAAGCATGGTGGCGCACGCCTGTAATCCCAGCTACTCAGGGGGCTGAGGCACAAAGACCGCTTGAACCCGGGAGGCGGAGGCTGCAGTGAGCCAAGATCATACCATTGCACTCCAGCCTGGGTGACAGAGCAAGACTCCGTCTCAAAAAAAAAAAAAAAACAAAAATCCATCTCTAGAAATTCATCCTAAAGAAATCACCATGGATGTGCACAGATTATTCTACGAGATTGTTCATAACAACATTTTATATAATATATAAATATAAATATATTATCCCATAACATAAGCTTGATTAAATAAATTATGATAGCAATATGATGAAAAAATACCACGAAGCCAGTAAAAAAAAGTGTGCAATAATTAATGGCATAGTGAAATATTGCAATATAACGTGAAGCAAATAAAGCAAGTAAGATCCTGTTTTTTGTATTAAAAAATACACATACGTGTAAGAAAAAGAGACATCAAATATTACCAGTAGTTATCTCTGGAAACAGGGATTTGGGTGATTTTAAAATTTGTTGGGGGTAATATTTTTACTTTTCTGTACTGACCTGGTGTAAGTCCCTTAACCGCTGTGTGCCTCACTTTCCTCATTTGTTAAAAGAGGAGGTTCCAATGGTAGGTACCCCCTGACGATGTGCAAGCATCACAGAAATGACACGAGACACACACTCAGAACATGCCTTGCGCGTGGCAAGTGCTGACTGTTACCTGCCATTATTAGGCTCCCCCGCCGGGGTCTCAGGGCCTTGGCACAAACTCTTCCCTCTGCTTGGAGCACTTCCCTCCACTGACCTTTCCTGGCGCTCCAGGTCAACTCCAGGGGCCTTCCCAGTGCAGTCTAGGTGCCTTCCCCTTCTGCAGCGCCTGAACCACGCAGGAATAAGTAAGGCGACAGCGCGCCCAGGGAAGAGCAGAGTGTGCAGAAAGGGGCTGAGTTAGTCGAGGCACTTCCGCGGGGATCCTTCTCCTGCCAGGCCTGCACCGGGGCTGTGGCGACTGAGAAGATGTGCGCACACAGGTAGCTCCCGGGTGCTCCGGAAGGGCCCCAGAGCTCCTGGCCCGGCTAAAGGCAAGAGGCGGGTGCGCGTCTCCCCCGCAAAGCTGGATCAGTACTGGGGGCGCAGGGGGCGCAGGCCGCGCAGCAAGGGCTGGCGAGGGGGCCCCTCCTGGGGCGCTGCCCGGGTGCGCGCGGGAGCCAGGTGGGGGCGCAGGGAGGAGCAGCTGAGCAGGTGCCGGGAAGGAGGCGCCTGCAGCACGCCACGGCGACCCCCGCATGCCACTGCGGGGCGGCCGGGCAGCGCCGGCCGGGGCCGCACCACTAGCGGGACAGGAACGGCGCCGCGGCCCTAGGATCTCTGCGCCGAGGCCCGCGGCGGGAGCCACGACGGCCATGACCACGCTGACGCCCAGGCTGCGAGCCCCTCGCCCGGGCCGCCCGCCCACCCGCCACGCCGAGGTAGCACCTCGGGGTCTTACCACCCGCTCACCGGCCGCAGCCCCGGGCCCCCTCGCGGGCGTGGCCCCCGGGCCCAGGCCCCGCCCCTGCCCCCTCATTGGTCAGTCCCGGGGTGGGGGCGGGCGACGCCGACCGCTGGGCAAGGCAGGGACTCGCGGGAATCGCACCGCGAGGGTGGCTGCAGGAGCTCCCCCATCGCCCCTGCGCTGCTCGGACCGCGGACACAGCCGGACTGGCGGGCACGACGGCGACAGACGGATTGGCCGACAGTCCCAGTCCGCAGAGTAGCCCCGGCCTCGAGGCGGTGGCGTCCGCGTCCTCTCGTCCAGGAGCCAGGACAGGTGCCGCGCGGGAGGCGCTCCAGGGACCGCGCTGAGGCCGCAGTCGCCGCCCGCCCCGCCGAGCCCAGCCTCCTTGCCGTCCGGGCGTCCCCAGGCCCAGGGGCGGCCGCGGAGCCGATGCGCGCCCGCTGAGCGCCCCCGGCCCGCCATGGCCGCGCTCCCGGGCCCGCTCTGGCTCCTGGGCCTGGCGCTGTGCGCGCTGGGCGGGGGCGGCCCCGGCCTGCGACCCCCGCCCGGCTGTCCCCAGCGACGTCTGGGCGCGCGCGAGCGCCGGGACGTGCAGCGCGAGATCCTGGCGGTGCTCGGGCTGCCTGGGCGGCCCCGGCCCCGCGCGCCACCCGCCGCCTCCCGGCTGCCCGCGTCCGCGCCGCTCTTCATGCTGGACCTGTACCACGCCATGGCCGGCGACGACGACGACGAGGACGGCGCGTCCGCGGAGCAGCGCCTGGGCCGCGCCGACCTGGTCATGAGCTTCGTCAACATGGGTGAGTGCGGCCGCCAGCGCGGAGACCCTCGGAGTAAACTGGCTGCAGGGGAGGGGCGCGCCTCCGCGGGCGGTGCCGGGCCCTGGCAGAACGGGAAATCACAGACGGTGGACGCGAACCACAGGGGAGTGGGACCGCCGTGGTTAGGGAAGGTCTAAGGGTCATGGGGCCCCCTGGGCTGCGGGGTGGTCAAGAGCAGGGTGTGGGAGACTGTGGACTCCCAGGCGCTGCCTTCACCCTGCCCCAAACGCACCCAGGAGTAAGAATCAAATGATGTCTTTGCCCACCTGGGCTGCCCGGGGAAGACATCCTGGTCCTGGGGAGACAGGTGAGTAAACAGAGGCCAGGATGCTGTCACTGTGATAAGGGCAGTACTGAGGAGAGGGACAAAGTTCAGCGTAGAAACCTGTGGTCACATCATCAGAGTGACCAGAGCTGAGTCGCGTGCCCTGAGTCCACAGCAGGCTCTTCCCTGTGCGGAGCCTGGGTGGGGTGTGGCTGTCAGGGGAGCGGCTGGGGAAGAAGCAAACTCAGCTCGCTGGGGCAGGGACTGTGGCCTTGTCGCCCTGGGCCCAACACCTGGGATGTGATCTGGTATGGGGTGAGTGTCCGGTCCTGTGGAATGGTCCAGTGGGCAGCTGGACCCACTTTGTTCTCCCGGGCGAAGCCCAGCTTTTCCTGTCTGCAAATGTCTTGTATGAAACCCTGGAGCTATTTATTCCTTAAGATCTCAGAGATTTTTTTTCCAGTACTAAACTCTTTGGCCTATGGTCGTGTAGTTACTGTTGGTCAGGTCCCCCATCTGCTTTGCCTCCTGTCTGTGGCTAGTGACAGGCCAGGGTCTGGGGAACCAAGGACGACAGATCAGCCCAAAGTCAGGGAGCTGTGGGGCTGAGAGGAGGGAGGGGGTCCCTGGCCCCGGCCATCAGCTTCGCTCCACAGACAGCATCATTAATTCGTCATCCTCCCGACAACCCTGATAGCAGCCACGGTCTTCATCCCTATCTCCCAGATGAGGACAGTGAGGCTCAGAGAGGCAGCGCCATGCCTAGGACAGCGCAGCCTCTACGCCGCTGAGCCAGGACAGGCCCAGGAAGCCTGACTGTACATCCAGGGCTCCATGAGATGACATTTCTGTTGTCAGGTCAGGCTTTCAGGGTGCAGAGAGCTTTCTGAGGAGTCTGGGCTGAGGAACACAGGGAACTGAGCCACAGCAGGTTTTGTGGGGCCATCAGCCATTTGCTTTCTACACTAGGGTAGAAGAGGGCATGGCCAAGCCTCTGCCTCCCGAAACCCAGAGCTGGTGGTGGGGGTGAGCAGCAGGAGGCAGCCGTTCACCATCGCTGAACGCCCAGTGTCAGACACAGGACTCTGGCCGGTGGGATCTGGATGCTGCTTTTGTAGTTAGAGGACAGGGTGGGGATGTGGGACAGAGGAGACCATCTGTGAAGCTGGGGCTGGGGCTCTGTCATCAGGACAGGCTGACACTGGGCTCAGGACCAAGAAGAGTTGTCCAAGAATGTCCCCGGGGGAGTCGCCCATCAGAATGAGTCACCACCACCCAGCCCACATCCCACCTCCCCTGGCATCTCCTGGGTCAAGGCATGCACAGCCTGGTAGCGCTGTTGCTGTGAATTGGGCAGGGCCTACCCCTCTGTGTGACCTTAGGGAAGTTCCTCACCCTCTCAGCCTTGGTTGCTCCTTGTAAAATGAGGTGCCTGGTGATCTGTCCTCAGGGTTGTTGTGTGATTGGTAGAGGGGCAGGAGTAGAAAGTCTGTGCTGCTCCCCTCAGAGGGTGAACCTGGACCTGGGCACTGTTGGCCTCCCAGCTGTGGCCCAGCCTTAGTGTGGAGGTGACAGGAACATCTCCACATGTCTTGTACACATGTAAAACCTAGAAATGGATTATAAAAGCCAACCAAAAAGTGTTTGTACCTGTTTTTAGAATGAAAAGTAGCATGTGAACTTTCACAGCCTTACAATTCCTCAATTAATTCATGTGAGACTGTTTTGCCAGCCCTGTTTCATGGGCTCAGAGAGGTTAAATAGCCAGCCCAGGGCCACACAGCACATCCAAGGTGGCATCCACGGCTGTGGATTCCAAATCCCAGCTTCTTCCCGCACCAGCTCTGAGCACTTCATGAAGACTCGGGGCGTCCAGCGCTGTGGGATTAACAAGCAGATCGTTGTTAGTGGAAGCCCAGGCTGCGGGTGGGCGCAGCCAGCTGTCAGAAAGGCCTTCTTTATTCTGCTGTGCTAACTGCACTAGTAGAACTCTCTCAGAGTAGCTTTAACTGGTAATTACTGAGGCTGGGTGGGGCGGCGGGGGGGCATGGATTAGACACATACCAGGATGCTCTGCATGTTTGGAGGCCCCTGGAGGTTGGTGGCCCTTCTCCTGCCTCAGCCTCCCTAGTAGCTGAGATTATAGGCATGCAGGCAGAGGCCACCAAGGGATCTAATAGCAGGGTCGCTGTGGTGTCACCGCCCACACCCAGGCTCCCACACCTGCTCCCGCCAGCTCCACCTCTCCTATCAGCTTCATCTGACTCCTGAAAAGCCAGGCCTGGTGCCCCTAGGGCCCAACTCTTGATGGCAGCCTGTGGGACCCAGGGGGCGGGGCTGTCACAGGCCTCCCACCATGGCTCAGGCCTCTGTGCAGAGCAGGTGCTTTAGGAAGCCAAGCCTGTGTCGTGATGTTCAGAGCCTGCACTGGGAGGCCAGGGCTGGGGTCAGAGCCGGGGCCCTGCCTGGCCTGTCATCCATATCAGCCTGTAGACCTGGGCTCTCTTGGGCAGGACAGTGATGGAGCGGCTGGATTCTGTCCCTGGTCTCTCTGTGCTCAGGGAGGGGAGAGCCCTGAGCTGGGAGGCAGGACCCAGGTTCTTGTGCTGCCTGGGCCCACCATTAACTCCTGCATGTCCTGAGCCACGGCCCTTCCCTTCCCTAGACCTCTGCTTTCTCGTCCATTCTACGGTGATGGCATCAGAAAAGCAAGGTGCCTCCCAGCCCTGACCCTGTGGCTCTGTGGCAGAGGCGCCTTCCCACAACACCGCCATGCCTTGGCCCCAGTGCCTCAGGCCGGCCCGGCCCCTCCTGAGGGAGGAAGGATGGCAGGAAGGACCACCTCTGCACACTCCTTCTGAATCCTTCTCCACCCACGTCAGCAGAGAGGCAGGTGCCCATGTTCCAGATTGAGAAACTGAGGCATAAGCAGGACTAGCAGGCAGAAGTCCAGCCAGGATCAGAATGCAGGCAGCTTCGTTTTTGTCCTGATCCCTTCCTGAACCAGACAGATTTGCTCATGTGGTCTCCAGTGGCCATGGACAGGGGTGTTGATGAACAGAGCCCTCTGGATTTGGGAGAAGCAGGACTGAGTGGGAATTCAGGACCTGGCCCTGGTCCTGCTCTGCCCTTGCCAGCCATGTGACCTGGAAGGGTGGCACCATCTCCATGGGCCCCAGGGCCACTTCCTTTGGTTCTTTACTAGGGACCTCTTTCATTTTCTCATTCATTCATTCAACAAATAGTTATGAAGCACCTACCACGGACCAGGCACAGTTCTAGTCGCTGGGGATATAACAATGAGAAAAGTAAAGTCCCTGCCCTCAGGGAGATGACTTTCTAGTGCGAGAGACACATAATACATACATGAGCCCTAAAGGTAATTGTCGGGTGTGCTAGACAGCAACGCCCCATCTGGAAACAGGAGGGGCTGAACAATGGCAGGACAGACAGGGCTAGATTGGGGGTTTCTGACCTGAGACCCACACACACGGAATTTGCATCCTGACACTGACACCTGATCTCAGTGTGATCTGGGCTTTCCAGTCACCCTCCCCAAGCCTCAGTTTCCTCCTCTGTAAAATGGAGATACTCATCTTATGGGGCTGTTGCGGGCTTGTATGAGATGATACCCAGCGATGCCCACGTGCCTAGAACCTCTTCCTTCATTGGTATCTCACAATTGCCATCACATCTGTGTTTGAAAGAGAGGAGAGAGAGGCTCAGAGCAGGTAGGTGGTTTTCCTAAGGCCACACAGCAGGTTATCTCCCTGCCTCCACATCCTCTGCTCTTCTCCAAAATAGCAGCTGTCTCTCCACGCAGCCCAGGGCCTGGCCCACCGTTAAATGCAGTGTGTGCTGCTGAAGTGGACGTGTTGAATGGGAACGTGTGATGTAAACTGAGACTACTGCTTAAAAAATATGTTTTTATTTTCAGAGACAGGGTCTTGCTCTTTCACCCAGGCTGGAATGCAGCGGCATGATCATAGCTTACTGCAGCTGCAAACTCACATGATCATAGCTTACTGCAGCTGCAAACTCACATGATCATAGCTTCCTGCAGCTGCAAACTCCTGGCCTCAAGCAATGTTCTCACCTCGGCCTCCTGAATGGCTAGAACTACAGGTGGGCACCACCATGTCCAAGTAATTGCTTTAAATCTTTTGTAGAGGCGGGATCTCATTATATTGCCCAGGCTGGTCTCAAACTCCTGGCCTCAACTGATCCTCCTGCCTCAGCCTCCCAAAGTGCTGGGATTACAGGCATGAACCACTGTGCCCAGCGTTTTCTTTTCTTTCTTTTTTTTAACTGCATGCATTAATGCTCACTGTTTTGCAACTTTGTTGTTTTTCATTTAACAATAAATCTTTTATCCATCTTAAAAGTCAACTATTAGGGTGACTGTATGCCCAAAGGTATTTGTCCTTGCAATAATTGAAGGTGGATCCCTTTTCCCCAAAGTTCTGTCTGGCCACCAGAATGGTGCACCCTTTCGATCCCTAGTGACTGGTCCTACCCATTTCTGCAGTGTTTTCTCACCCCTGGAGTAAATGATTATGACTGCCCTCATTCACAGAGGAGGAAGCTGAGTCTCAAAGAGTGTAAGTGACTGGCCCCGGGTCCTGGATGCACAGACCCACAGGAGCAGATATGAAAGGTAGATCACAGCTGTAGGAGGGTAGGCCCTGGAAGTGGGGCAGCAGAGTGGTGGTTAGTGACCCTAGAGTGGGGCTCACTGGCTTTCAATTCTGGGTCTACTGCATAAGAGCTATGAGCTGTTGAACAGGTCATTTAAAGTCTCGGCATCTCAGTTTCCTCATCTTTAAAACTGGGATAATAATGCCTGTATCCGGCCAGGTGTGGTGGTGTGTGCCTGTAATCCCAGCACTTTGGGAGGCTGTGGCGGGTGGATCACTTGAGGTCAGGAGTTCAAGACCAGCCTGGCCAACATGGTGAAACCTTGTCTCTACTAAAAATACAAAAAAAATTAGCCGGGCATGGTGGCGCAGGCCTGTAGTCCCAACTACTCGGGCGGCTGAGGCAAGAGAATTGCTGGAACCCGGGAGATGGAGGTTGCCTGGGAGACAGAGCGAGACTCTGTCTAAATAATAATAATGATGCCTGTATCATAATACAATGATTAAATAGGTTAAGGCACGTAAAAACTTAGCAAGTGTCTGGCCAGGCACGGTGGCTCATGCCGATTCCAGCACTTTGGGAGGCCAAGCGGGGGTGGATCACCTGAGGTCAGGAGTTAAAGACCAGCCTGGACAACATGGTGAAACCCCGTCTCTACTAAAAATACAAAAATTAGCTGGGTGTGGTGGCGGGCGCTTGTAATCCCAGCTACTTGGGAGGCTGAGGCAGGAGAATCGCTTGAATCCAAGAGGTGGACTTTGCAGTGAGCCGAGATCGCGCCGTTGCACTCCAGCCTGAGCAACGGGAGCGAAACTCCGTCTCAAAAAAAACAAAAACAAAAACGAAACTTAGCAAGTGTCTGGCACTGCTGAATAAGTGGCTGTGGGTATTATGAGGGAAGGGCCTGTGGGATTATGCCCTACCCCCCAGTCATTTACTTAGGGACCTAGAGCAGAGCAGTAAAAAGCATAGCTCCAGGATCTGACCAGGCTGCCTGGGTGAGATCCTCATTCCACCTAGGCCTCCTTGTACTGGATGCTGTGGGGGGCTTCCCAGAGCTTCTCTTCAGCATTGAGTCCCTCATGACCCAGCTGCCTGGAGTGCTGGCTGTTGACAGCTCACAGGGGAGTCCTTCTCTAGGTTTTTTTTTTTTTTTGAGATGGAGTTTCGCTCTTGTCACCCATGCTGGAGTGCAATGGCGCGATCTTGGCTCACTGCAACCTCCTTGGGTTCAAGCAATTCTCCTGCCTCACCCTCCCAAGTAGCTGGGATTATAGGCACCCACCACCACAAACGGCTAATTTTGTATTTTTAGTAGAGATGGGGTTTCATCATGTTAGTCAGGCTGGTCTCGAACTCCTGACCTCAGGTGATCCACCCGCCTCGGCCTCCCAAAGTGCTGGGATTACAGGCGATAGCCACCGTGCCCTACCCTTCTGTAGGTATTGCTTGACTGGGCCCAAAGAACTGCCCAAGGTTAGGCACCATCCCTGGGGACACCCAACACCCAACAGCTGGTCTATGGCAGTACCAGTGCCCAGCCCCCTTGCCTTAAGGAGAGACAACTCTAAAGGGCCACCAGCCCCAGAGCTCCCCGTGCAGTCTCAGTTATCTGAGGCCTTTGTTGTGGTTGCATCCAAAACTTGCTCCCTTCATTCACTACAAAAAGCAGTAAACTTTCCAGTTTCCGCAGTAAACTTTCTGACCCAGTGTCTGTTGCCCAGAGAGCCTAACCTAAGATACAGTTTATACGATTATAGTCTAATTTATTTAATGCTCTGAGCCTCAGTTTCCTCATCTGTAAAATGGGAGAGCTACTTCATCAGATGATTAGGAGTATTAAATGAGTTAATCTGTGTAAAATTATGAACAGAGTGGCTGGTCAGTGCTCATTAAATGTCAGCTTTATTTGTTTTTAGCCCAAGGCCAGCTGGTTAGTGGCAAGACCAGAAGCAAAAGTTGGTGATTTCCTTTAACTGATGGCTCTATCTTGAGTAGCAGCAGTTCCTTCTGAATAGTCCTGGACCCTGCACACATCAGGGTTCTGGGGAAGTTGATGGCTGCAAGACCTGGGTATGGAGAAAGTTGACTCGTTCAGGGCTTTAAGAGCAGTCTATGAACACTCCTTAGCAAGCACTGCTGCAAACCTACTGTGTGCTGTTCCTTTTCCTGTTTATCTTGGGGGCTAATAAAAGCATAGCCCCAGCCCAACCCAAAGTCTGCTCATTTACTGAGAAAGAGAAGCCCAAAGACAACTCAATGTAAATGATCCCCAAATGGGAGAAATGTCCATTCACCCGCTTGGCAAACATGGGTGTGAGGGTTCAACATCGCAGAAGACCGACAAGATCCTTCTCGCGTTTTCTGGGAGACAAACAAGGCCGAAGGAGAGGAGGCATGGCTCCCGGCTGGAGATGGGGTCTCGCCGTGTCACCCAGGCTGGAGTGCAGTGGTGCGATCACAGCTTGCTGCAGCCTCAACCTCCCAGGCTCAAGTGATCCTCCCACCTCAGCCTCCCAAGTAGCTGGGGAGTGCAGGTGCCCACCACCATGCCCAGCTAATTTTTAAACATTTTTTTATAGAGACGAGGTCTCATGATGTTGCCCAGGCTGGTCTTCAGCTCCTGGGCTCAAGCCATCCACCCACATCAGCCTCCCAAAGTGCTGAGATGACAGGCATGAGCCACTGCGCCTGGCCTCTTTCATGTTCCTGAAATGCCAGTTCCTGAAGTGAGAATCCCATCACGGCTTTTCCTGCTCAGGAGCTTCTGTGTGTCCCTTCAAGCCAGAATGGAATTCACGTTTCCCCAGCCTGGCATTCAGAGTTCAGCGTTCTAGTCAACTGCACCGCTTGGTGTTCCCTTGACGTATCTGCAGCTTGGAGAGGCTGTGGATGAGGAGAAATGAATGTAGACTTTGGAGTCCAGACAGACTTAGACCCAAATCCCGCCTTGGATGCTTCCAGTTGTGGCCTTATGCAAATCGGTTAACTTCTGGGATCTTTAGTGCTCTCATCTATAACCTGGGATGAATAATGTCCCCCACAGGGTTGTCATGGTGCCGCCTTCACCATGGCCCTCGATGGTCCCGCCTCCTGGGATGCACAGAGTTCTGTGTCCCCTCCGACACTGTGCCAGTGCTGGTCTGTGTGACCAATAGAATATGACACTAGTGGTGATAGGTCCCTGCCAGGATTAGTCTGTAAAAAACTGTGGCTTCCATCTCTCGGATGCCTCATTCTGGGGGAGGTCATGAGGTGAGCAGCCCTATGGAGAGGGCCACATGGTGTGCAGCTAAAGACAGAGTATGGAAGTGGATCCGTCAGCCCCAGCTAAGTCTTCAGAGACTGCAGCCCTAGCTGACAGCTTGCCTGTGACCTCATGAGAGACCCTGATCCAGACCTACCCAGCTAAGTTCCTGGATTATTGGCCCTAAGAACAATGTGCAACAATATGTGTTTGTTGTTTTAAACTGCTGCATTTGCATAATGAGTTACACAGCAACAGACAACTAACACAATCAGGTTAGCATGAACAGAAAGGACGTACCACGTGTGCCCAGCATGGTGTCTGACACACAGGTCAGTGCTTAAAAAGTGTGACCTGGCACAGCATCTCCCGCCTCTCAGCCTTTCCCTAGGTGACTCTTCAGTTCTCTTCCTCAGAGTTCTTCCACCCCTCTTGAATATGTTTTCAAAGAAAGTCTTCTCTGCCTCCTTCTTCCAAAGCCCTGTACGTGACTGTGACCGTCATTGGAGCACCTGTCCTGCATTGCGTGCACTTCTCTTAGGATTCCAGTCGCTTTCTGTCTGCGTGATGCAGGGGCCACCTAGCCCCTCTTTCTCCTCCTCCCCAGCAACCCCTAAACAACCTGAGCATAGGGACCAAGTCTGACTCTTCCTGGCACCCCTCATGGTGCACCCAGCCCCTGAGTGGCAGGAAATTGAGGGAAAGAGGAACCCAGCAGGAGGCAGGGAGTGCCAAGAGCAGGGAGGAGCCTGGGCCTGGTCAGGTGGGACAGAGTGGGGCCAGCCCTCCCTGTCTGTGTGGGGGCCAACAATGGGTGCCACAGCTCCCTGGGCCCTCCCCTGGGACCCCAAGTCGCCACAGAGCCCTGCCTGGAGGAAGGTGGCTTCACTTGCATTCTTGGGCGTCTGTTGATAGGAGGGCCTTGTTGACGGGTGACCCCCATCCCAATATGTCCCATTGAACTCCAGGGACACTCATTTCACACTGGCCCCAAGTGTGAACATCCACATCGCAGGCCTCTAATCTGACACGGGCCTCTAATCTAACCCTGGAAACCCTCTGCCCCTCCTTGGCCTCAGTTTCCCCATCTCTGCAGGGTTGCCTGAAGGCCTTTCCAGCTCTGACCAAAGAATGTGCCCACCCCCTGCCTGCTGATGGGGGCTCCTCCGGGCTGAGGCACAGGGTGGGGAGGTGCACCCAGCCCCCCTCCTCCCGGAACCTCTTTCCCACAGGCAAGAGAGGATGTGTCACCGTGACCACTTGTTTCTGGAAAATTCCCACAGTTCAGTTCTTTCCCGGGATTTCACTGGAGGAATTGCGTCTTTCTTGCTCACATCTCCTGGGATCTATTCTTGGCCTTGGCAGGCTTGATGTGGTGGCGTGTGTGGGTGTTCCCTTTTAATTTGGGGTCCAGAGCTGTCTGAGGCCTGGGCCGGTAATTATGAGAGCAGCACCATTTATGGAAACAGCCCTCAAAGCAAGCCAGTGATGAGACCCGGCTGGAAATACCTCAGCATGGAGCCCTGGGCCCGCCTCGAGGCGGTGCTGAGATTTCTGGGTGGGAGGAGCCCCTTCAGGACCCACAGGTCATGAGTCCCGCCCTCCCTTGGCCTGCAGAGGCTGTGGGGCCCAAGCCTTCTTTTGCGTCTGAAGTGCCCCTGCCCCCTGCCGTTGCTGCCTGTGGAACCAGCCAGGCAGGCCCGGCCCATGCGCCCCGGGCTCTGGGGGAGCCGCTGTCCACCCTCAGGGGCCAGGCCGGGAGAGGAGGCAGGTCCACAGCAATGGGAATGTCGGTGGCTTCTGATGGAGCCACACCCAGACTGGCAGTGATATGCAGCCCAAAGGGCTCTGAGTGCCGGACACTGAGCCGCTGTCCTGGGGACAAGAGGCCCTTGGGAAGAAGGGGCCGGGGCACCCCCGCTCTGGGGCCCTGGAACACGGCGGCCGATGAGCCGACATGCGAGCCTCCCATGTCCACCCACGTGGCTCCGTCCCGGCCCTCCAAGGGCTCGCTGCCCAGAGGAACAGCTGAACCAGAGACAGCAAGCCCTGGCATGGGGGCCGGGAGAGGCTGAAAGCCTGACCTGCCTGGGGTCTGAGGACTGGGAGGCTTCTCAGCCGGACTGAGAGGGACGGGGCCACCCGGGGAGAGCAGCTTCCAGGAGGGACTCTGGCGGAGGCGTCTGCAGGCAGAAGGCACAGAGGCCCGAGGGACAGATGGCAGGGCCAGCGCAGGGAGGGCCCTGGGACACTCTTCCTGTGGGGAGGGTCTGAGGGGAGGTGGGACGGGTCACAGGCCACAAGATTCTGCTCTGAGCTGGAGGATGAGGGTGTCTTTTGAAGTCCCATTTTTTGGTCAGAAATAAGACAGATTTAGGTTGTCTGGGTGAGACTAAATTGCCCAGGGCACAAAAATAGCCAGAGCCCTTGTTGATGTCGGGCTGAGGGTCGCAGGGTTTGGCATCTGGAGGCCTAGCCTGGAGTGGCAGGCACAGGGCCCCAGATGTGGCCAGTGGAAGCCACCTCCTGCCCACAGGGGCCTTTCCTGGAAGCGTGGGGTTGCTTCCGAAGTTTGCTTTATCCGAGGCTGGAGGAGGAGGCTGAGGATTCCATCAGCACAGGTTGGTGATTCATGATTGTTTATTTTCCCAGGAGTCACATTAAGGTGGTTTAGGTGGTTTAGAAAGCAAATTCATTTGCTGCTTCCCCAGACAGAAGCTGGTTCAGCGTTAGACCATTTGGGGCAGCTTTTATGATTTTGTAGAAAATAAACATTTAGAAGTGCTTGTGGAACCAGGTGTAGCTTGGTCTGTTTCCTGTGACCAACGAATTGCTCTCTGCATATGTCTTTTCATATTTTTGCCAATACGTCTTTGGAATTCTTGTGTCAAAGGGTAAATTCATATGTAATTTTGCTAGGTATTAAATTCCTTCTCTACATAGCATTCCTATCAGCAATGCCTGAGAAAATGTTCATGTCTGATCTTCATCGTTTTCCTTCTCAAAGGCCATATGGAGGGCCCTATGAAAAGCACCCATTACTCATGAGCCCATAACCTTTTCTGTTTCCTCCACAGCATTTACAGTAGAACAATAGAAATGACATCCCATATTTTCCTTGCTTTTTGTTTGTGTTTTATGTCTTCCGTTAGACCGTAAACTCCATGTGTGTGGAAAAAGTATCTCGTTTATTGTTGTATTGCGCAGAACAGTGTTGTACCCACAGTAAGAACTGGATAAATTTATTTCTAAATTAAACATGATGAACTTATTAGATGAGTGAAAGAATACATTTCTTTAGAAAAACTTAATTCAAAGTATTATTTCTCACCAAAAAGTAAGACTTCAAAAGACACCCTCGGGTGCTGTGGGACAAGGCAAGTTCATTTCTTCTCTGCCCTGGGCTGGGATGAGCGGCCACCTCCTCCTGCCCACACACGTCTGGCCCCGTCCCCTGCCCCGCACAGCTGTTCGCCTGCCCGTGGCTGGACCAGGTCCCCACCGCGAGGACAGGAAGTGCTCCCCACATCCGCCTCGGCCCGCACAGCCTGGTGCTTTTCCAAACCTGACTGTGGTCACTGAGCCCAGTAACCAGAGAGAATTTTTAAAAAGACTCTCAAACATATCATTGAAATCTCAGTGTTGGGTTTTGGGGAAGGCACTGGGCGGCTCCCACCCCTGCTTTCCGGAAACACAGATTTCTAGAGTTTGAAAGGGACGGGAGGCTAAAGTGAGACTGCCCTAAATATAGCGTCCTGGGTATTTCCGGATATTTCCGGACACCTGGGGAGATGTGGGCTTTATTCCGCAACTGCAGCCTTTGTTTGATTGGCAGCCCAGCCCCCGCCATGGGGCTCTGCTGCCCATCTCACTTCCAGCCCGGCCTCTACCCTCGCCTCCACCGTGTCTTCTAATTCCCCTCCACCCACACCGCCTCCCTGCTGCCCCCGTCCCCTGTGCTTCCCACTGGCCAGAGGCGCAGCCCAGGCTCCTGGCCCGGGATTCGCACCCTCAGCAGGCAGGCCGCAGCAGAGCTCATGTACCGTCTCCAACATCGCTGACCTGTGGGCACCTCCACCCTGCGCATGCGAGGTTCCCTCTACCTAGAGCACCCTCCCTGCCACCTTCTCCACCTACCAAGACACCATCTCACCCTTCAAAGTCAGTTCAGATGCCACCTGCTCAGATCCCACCACCCAGTGAGACCCTCCGACTTCCCCAGCACCTGACTGGCCTCTCTGGGAGTTGTCACTCCTGCCCTGGTTTTTCTTGTTCCTTTCCACGTTTCCCTCCTTCCTCGTCCACCTTGTTCCAGAAAGGAAACGTGGGTCTCCTGCCCTCTGCTGTTTCCTGGTGCTTGCTTTCCCTGCCCTGCCCTCAGGCCCCTCTGCTCTGGCCCTCTGCTTTGGCTGGCCGGCCCCTGCAAGGCCTGTCTCCCTGACACCATGGCAGATTTGCACTCATGCCTCCGCCCAGCTCAGCTGTCAGCCCTGAGCCCTCCCCTGCCGCACCTCCCATCCAGGCAGTGGGCAGGCTCTGGATGGCTTGTGTCCCCTGAGATGCCATCGGTTATGTCGGTTATGTCCCTGTCTACCAGGTTTCCCTGCAGGGCCGAGGGGACCTTTTCCGCCTTGGGTCCAATGTCCATCTTCCCTTTAGCCTGGAAGTTCCCAGAGGAGGCTCCCTCCTCTGTCTCATCTCTGAGTCCCAGGACCAGACGGGCCGAGAAGGGGCGCAACGGGAGTTCGGGGTTTGGAGCCTGGGGCCTGCTGAGCACCAGCCAGGTGCAGGGCTCAGGGTGAGCCTGGCTGCAGGGCCTCTCGGCCCTGTCTACACCCCAGGACCAAGCCTGGAACAAACGTTTGCACAAAAGGAAGCCGGCCCCACCCAGGCCTCTCTGGGTCCCCTCCACCTTGAGTGGGTGGCTGGGGGCGGTGGCTTACACCAGCTCTGCCCACTCCAGAGCCCGAGCCATTCTGACATTCCGAGTGCCAGCCCAGCTCTGCTGTGTCTTCTAGTGGAGCGAGACCGTGCCCTGGGCCACCAGGAGCCCCATTGGAAGGAGTTCCGCTTTGACCTGACCCAGATCCCGGCTGGGGAGGCGGTCACAGCTGCAGAGTTCCGGATCTACAAGGTGCCCAGCATCCACCTGCTCAACAGGACCCTCCACGTCAGCATGTTCCAGGTGGTCCAGGAGCAGTCCAACAGGTGCCTTCCCCTTGGCCCAGGTGCCCCCTGCCCCTGCCCACCTCACAGTCTCATGGTCAAGGCAGCCCAGCAGGGAGTCATGGCGGGCTGAAAGAGAGCCTCAAAGACAGGAAAGATGCTTGGCATGAGGCCCCTGCACTGCGGGAAGAGCCCCAGCGACAGTCCTGCCTTCAAGTCCCTGCTCTGCCATCCTGGCTGTGGGGACTTGGATGAGTCACTGAGCCACTGAGCCTCATTTTCCCCATGTGTACACCTCTGTGGGCTGAGGCAATGAGATGAGGCTCAGAACGGGTGCAGCCAGAGTCAGGTAGGAGACACTCCGGTGACAGCCCCCAGTGGGCCCTGGAGACACGGAGGCAGCGGTGCCGGCCGCCAGTTAATTGTTCTTTCATGTCCACAGGGAGTCTGACTTGTTCTTTTTGGATCTTCAGACGCTCCAAGCTGGAGACGAGGGCTGGCTGGTGCTGGATGTCACAGCAGCCAGTGACTGCTGGTTGCTGAAGCGTCACAAGGACCTGGGACTCCGCCTCTATGTGGAGACTGAGGATGGTGAGGCTGGGGGCTCTGCGGAGCAGCCCCTGGGGCTTCTCTGTGCCAGCACAGGCAGTGGTCATGGCTTCCTGTGGCCCTGGGTGCCCGGCTTCACCAGCTGTGCCCGCTGCAAGGGTCACTGAGGTCCAGGGCACAAGGTCTGGCCCAGTGGGGGTGCTCCCTCCTCTCCGTCTGCTTCCCAGGAAGCAGGCAGTTCTTCCCACGGAGCAGCCTCCACCTTGGGAGTTTCTGTCCTGGGAAGGGAAGGAGGGGAAGTGGCTGTACCCTCAGGCACTGAGGCCAGGAGGCTGGGTTTGAGGCCCAGCTCGGCAGTGCCCTGCCTCAGTGACCTTGGCTGGGACTTACCTTTCCAGACCCCGTCTTCTCTTCCGCAGGATGGGGATTCACGCCCTTGTTCATTCCACAGGTGACACTGGGGAGAGCCTCTTTTATGCCAGGCAGGAGGAATACAAAGGCCAAAGTGGGCACGAGATGGGTGTGTTTGAGGCCCGGCAAGGGGGCGCCATGGAGCAGTGGTGAGGGCGGGGATCCCAGGGGCCATTCTGAGAGTAAACCAGGGCCAAGTGCTGGGGTTCTTAGCGTCGTTTATTTTATTTAATAGCAGTGGAGGATGACAGGATCTGATTCAGGTTTTAAAAGAGAACCCTCTGAGATACCCCTTCTCGGGGTGGAGCAGAGCTCCCCACCCCTTCCGTGGGCTGCACCCAATGACTTGCTTCCCGAAAGTGCGGTGTGGACAGGGCGTGGGGGACCTGACGCGCAGCGCCTCAGCCAGGTGAGGAAGGCTCACTGCAGTGACAGGCACGGCGCCAGCATGTGCCCTGGGTGTAAGGGAAGGAGAAGGCCACTGAGCCTCAGAGGGCCCCCTCCGTGAACCCGAAACCCCAGTCCAGCCATGAGAAAACCGTCAAACCCAAAGAGAAGGGCTTTCCGCAGAATACCTGACAAGCGCTTCTCAAAACCGCCAAGCTCATCAAAAAAAGGGAAGGTTGGGAAATTGGAGGAGCCCAGAGGCACCTACGGAGACCAGCTCAGAGCATGTGGGGTCCTGGGTGGAGTCCTGGACCAGCAAAAGAGCATTAGGGAAAAGTTATGAAATCCAGATCAATCATGATGTTTACTTAATAATAAGATATCAGTACTGGTTCATTAGTTATGAGAAAGGTACCCTACTAGTGTAAAATGTTAACATTCCCCAGAGGAAACTGGGTCCAGGTGTATGGGAACTCCTTGTGTAGTTTTTTTTTCTTTGAGACAGGGTTTCACTCTGTTGCTCAGGCTGGATGGAGTGCAGTGGCGCAATCAGAGCTCACGGTAACCTCCAACTCCTGGGCTCGAGCGATCCTCCCACCTTAGCCTCTGTACCGTCTTCGCAAAGTTTTATGTAACTATCAACTGTTGTAAAATTCAAACTTAATATATGCATAAAGTAAAGAACCCCCTGACTTCAGTGGAGAGAGGAGACTGAGATGGACAAGAGTGAAGTCAGAGAGACGTGTGGGGGCCCCACAATGGTCCAGGTGGGTGCTGTGAGTGGCTTGTTGGTAGCAGTGGAGATGGAGAAAGATGAGTCGATTTCAGTGTCAGGACACGCTTATAGGTGGTGAGGAGGTGAGGGAATGGGAGGAAGCCTGAATGATGTGTGGTTGGAGCCAGTGGATTTTTTTCAATAGATTTTTCTTTTTGCAGAAAAGATAGATGAAGGGCAGGTTTGAGGTGGGTGGCCAAGGGTTCTCTTTTGGCTGGAATATTACTGAGCCCCTTGGGATGTTACTGAGATTACTGGTCCTCATGGAAATGCCATTCCAGGGACAGTTGAGCGTGAAGACCCAGGCGAGAGAAGTGCTGGCATGTAAGTGGGTTTAAAGCATGGGATGGATGGGACCAGGTCATCTAGGGAAGGAGGGTAGTGATGGAGAAGAAAGAGGGCCTGGCCAAGCGCCCTGGGACCTCCAACATCCAGAGACCTCACAAGGAGGGGCCACAGAGAGCCCACAGAGACCAGCCAGGGAGGGAGCAGGACACCTGGAGGATGAGGTGACCCAGACACCAGAGTAAAGTGTTTCCAGAAGCAAGGGTTTGTCGTTTGTGTCCTGCTGTGGGCGCTGAAGGCAAGAACAGAGAAGTGACCAAGGGTTTTGCCATCACAGAGGTTGTTGATGGCCCAAATATCCGTGGAGTGTGGGTCTGACTGAGGAGGTGGAGGGAGACAGGCAGTGGAGGCAGGAGACAGCTCTTTCCAGAACCTTTGCTGGGGAAGGGGAGCAGAGACATGGGCTGGGGCTGGAGACAACCCGGGACAAGGCAGGTCCTTTACAGGTGAGGAGATACCTGCACACTGCTGTGGTGATGGAGTGATTCTGTGCAGAGGGAAGAAAACTGCAAAATTCCGCACAAGTTGGAGCAGGGAGCTGGAGTGGGGGAGGTGGAGAGGGCGGGGGGATGCAGAGGACAAGCGGGGGGACTCTTCAGAGCAGGGACCCTTCCTGATGGAGGTGAGGGATAGTGTCCCCACTGTCGCAGTGAGGGGTGAACTTGAGCTCTGGGGGGCTGTAGTGGGGCAGGCACTCTCCGAGTTGTCACAGGATTAAAGGAGGGTGCTTGGCACAGAGATGCCCAGTGAAGGTGTTTATGAGCGTCGGTGTCACCCAGCGGCGCCTGCTCATTAGACACTTGGTATCTCTAATGAGCTGGGGAAGCTGCGGGGAAGCTTGGGCGGGGCGGTTGGAGTTTGTGTCTGAGGCTCCAGTGGGGCCAAAGGGATCTGGCCTGTGCCCTTCACGCGGAGCCTGACTTCAGCTCTGTCCTGCGCCCGGGGCCTGTGCGCTGGACACGGAGGACTGACTCGGGGCCCCCAGCCCAGGGCGGAGCGGGGGAGCGGCCCCCTCCCTGTCGTGGGTCGCGGTCCTGGCCTGGAGGCTGCGCCTGGCCGGGGAGACCTGCTGGGAGGGAGTGCGTCAGCGCGCGGGCGTCCTCCCTGCTTTGTGACGCGCGGCCCGAGGCGCACGCGGGGCTCACACCGCCTGTCCTGGCCTCCGACCCGGGCCGACTATGGCGGCGCTGCGGCTCCTGGCATCGGCGCTCCGGCGCGGGGTCCCCGCCGGCGGCTCAGGGCTCGCGCTGTCCCAGGGCTGCGCCCGCTGCTTTGCCACCAGCCCCCGGCCCCGCGCCAAGTTCTACACGGACCCGGTGGAGATGGTGAAGGACATCTCTGACGGGGCGACCGTCATGGTCGGGGGCTTCGGGCTCTGCGGGATCCCCGAGAACCTGATCGCCGCGCTGCTCAGGACCCGCGTGAAAGACCTGCAGGTGGTCAGCAGCAATGTGGGCGTGGAGGACTTCGGCCTGGGCCTCCTGCTGGCCGCCAGGCAGGTCCGCCGCATCGTCTGTTCCTACGTGGGCGAGAACACGCTGTGCGAGAGCCAGTACCTGGCGGGAGAGCTGGAGCTGGAGCTCACGCCCCAGGGCACCCTGGCCGAGCGCATCCGCGCGGGGGGCGCCGGGGTGCCCGCCTTCTACACCCCCACGGGCTACGGGACCCTGGTCCAGGAAGGGGGCGCCCCCATCCGCTACACCCCGGACGGCCACCTGGCACTCATGAGCCAGCCCCGAGAGGTGAGGGAGTTCAACGGCGACCACTTCCTTTTGGAGCGCGCCATCCGGGCGGACTTCGCCCTGGTGAAAGGGTGGAAGGCCGACCGGGCAGGAAACGTGGTCTTCAGGAGAAGCGCCCGCAATTTCAACGTGCCCATGTGCAAAGCTGCAGACGTCACGGCGGTGGAGGTGGAAGAGATCGTGGACGTGGGGGCTTTCCCCCCAGAAGATATCCACGTTCCTAACATTTATGTAGATCGCGTGATAAAGGGGCAGAAATACGAGAAACGAATTGAGCGCTTAACGATCCGGAAAGAGGAAGATGGAGACGCTGGAAAGGAAGAGGACGCCAGGACGCGCATCATCAGACGCGCAGCTCTGGAATTTGAGGACGGCATGTACGCCAATCTGGGCATAGGCATCCCCCTGCTGGCCAGCAACTTCATCAACCCCAGCATGACCGTCCATCTTCACAGTGAGAACGGGATCCTGGGCCTGGGCCCGTTTCCCACGGAAGACGAGGTGGATGCCGACCTCATCAATGCAGGCAAGCAGACGGTCACGGTGCTTCCCGGGGGCTGCTTCTTCGCCAGCGACGACTCCTTCGCCATGATCCGAGGGGGACACATCCAACTAACCATGCTCGGAGCCATGCAAGTTTCCAAATACGGCGACCTGGCGAACTGGATGATCCCTGGCAAGAAGGTGAAAGGCATGGGCGGTGCCATGGACTTGGTGTCCAGTCAGAAGACCAGAGTGGTGGTCACCATGCAGCACTGCACAAACGACAACACCCCCAAGATCCTGGAGAAATGCAGCATGCCGCTGACCGGGAAGGGGTGCGTGGACCGCATCATCACCGAGAAGGCCGTGTTCGACGTGCACAGGAAGAGAGGGCTGACGCTGACGGAGCTCTGGGAGGGCCTGACGGTGGACGACGTCAGAAAGAGCACGGGGTGTGCCTTTGCTGTGTCCCCGAACCTCAGGCCCATGCAGCAGGTGGCACCCTGACGGGACCCGGATCTGGGCGGGGTGGTGCGCTCCTCAGGGGATCCCACCGGGTTCCCCAGGGGAATACATTTCCCCAGCGCTGGGAGGGGTTTGCTACTGGCCTCCGACTTTCCTCCCTAGGTGGACAGTGCTCCTCTAGAGAGCTGCGACTTTAATTAAAAACAACAGGAAAACAGATCAGCTCCTCACTGTGTTCCTCGAGCACTGCAAGGCGCAGGTGTGCAGTGGTGAGGAACGGATGTCCTCTTTGCTCTGCGATGTTTACACAGAGCGTGCGCAGCTCCAGGGCATTCACAGCAAGTCTTCATTCAAGCGCCTCCCTGGTACTCGAACCATGAAATAGAAAAACTGACGAGGGAGAAAATCACTCCACCCAGAGTACACCTAAAGGGTCATTTTACTAGTGCAATGAGAAATAGGCGAGCAAAGATGTGAGTTTGTGATTGAAAGCCATGCTGTCTTCACGAGCTTGTTTTTTCTTTTTCCTTCTCTTTCTTTCTTTTTTCTTTTCTTTTTTTTTTTTTTTTTTTTGAGGCAGGGTCTGGCTCTGTCGCTCAGGCTGGAGTGCAATGGTGTGATCTCAATGCAGCCTCTGCCTCCTGGGCTCAAGCAATCCTCCCAACTCAGCCTCCTGAGTAGCTGGGACTACAGGCGCACATCACAATACCTGCTTATTTTTGTTTATTTTTATGTATGTATTTATTTATAGAAATGGAGTTTCACCATGTTGCCCAGGCTGGTCTTGAATGCTTGAGCTCAAGTGATCCACCTGCCTCAGCCTCCCAAAGTGCTGGGATTACAGACATGAGCCACTGAGTTGGGCCAATTAACCTTAGCTTACTGTAATTTTTTTTTCTTTTTTAGACAGAATCTCGCTCTGTCACCTAGGCTAGACTACAGTGGTCCAAACTCAGCTCACTGCAACCTCTGCTTCCCGGGTTCAAGCAATTCTCGTGTCTCAGCCTCTCAAGTAGCACAGATTACAGGCATGTGCCACCACGCCTAGCTAATTTTTGTATATATATTTTTAACAGTAGAGATGGGGTTTCCCCACATTGGCCAGGCTGGTTTCAAACTCTGGGCCTCAGGTGATCCACCTGCCTTGGCCTCCCAAAGTACAGGCTTGAGCCATTGCACCCAGCCTTCTTGAACGTTTTTATCCATTATCTGATATTTCTTCTGGGGCCTTTGTTGTTAAATTTTGTTTCCCTGAAGCCTCCCCTCGTCCTCCCACATCTCTCCTCCTGGGACCTTTGCGATGTCAAGCTTCTAGATGTCCGTAGAAGGAAAGCAGGACCATCTCCAAGGGAAGGGACAGGGTGATGGGAGAGACGGAGAGGGGAGAGGCTGCCAGTGCTGAAATCCACCAGGAAGCTTCCTCTATCTGTGGGTGGCCAAAGGCTACAGCCTAGGACGGGAGGAGTTCTAGAACCCTAACCAAGGGACTAGATGAGTTTTCTCAGCTTCGTTTGAATTGTTCCTGCGTCATTCACACCAGACACTTAGGCCCTCCTCTCTGGAATGGAGGCCCAAACTGGCCACTTGTGTGATGGTCCATTGTAACCCAAGAGGCTGTGAGGCATTTCCTCCTGAATCTATAGTCTCAAAAACTAAAATTAAGATTGTGTGTGTGTGTGTGTGTGTGTGTGTGTGCACGCACGCGTGTGCACATGCTGTTGACAACCAAGCCTGGCATGGTGCATGCATCGCATAAGTGTAGCTCTGGGGGTTCCCAGGCCAATGGGAGCATGTGGTCAGAGCAGTAAATTCTCACTGGTCAAGGACAGATTTTCCAAGGGGCCCATTGGAGCCTCACCCTGCAGGAAAGGCCAGATCCTGGGAAGGAGAGCGGGGCAGGGAGAGTTGGCGCTCATGGAGGGGACAGCCTGGGGGTGTGGAAAAGGGGCCAGGGACTATGGCTGGGGTTGGGGGCTTGAAATGAAATGTCATCTAGTGGGCAGTGGGGTGCCTTTTGGGGCTCCTGGAGAGGGGCACCTGATTTGCCCTGGGCATCAGTTTCCCAGGAGCAGTGTGGAAAAGGCTGAGGTATCTAGAAGCGGACAAGTGACCCTCTGGGCCTCCACCTCTGCCTTTCTGGAAGGGGTCTGCCCACAGCTGGGCAGCCTGAGAGCCCCCCACCTGGACTGCTTGGCCTTCCCTGCAGCCAGCTGGAGCCAGGGAGTCCTGCCCAAGAATGGGTGGGCAAGAAGCAGAGCCGACGGAGAAGGGAGGCTCTAGGCTCTGGAAGGAGAGGGCTGGGGGTGGGAGAGCTTCTTCAGGCCTGCCAGATGCAGGGCTCTGAACCGAGACCCGCTGTTAGTTCCCTTCACCACCCCCATCTCACCCAGCCACACCCAGCTGGGCCCTGCAGTTTGCTGGAAAGTATATGACAATCCTGGCCCTGACCCACCTTGCTCTGGGACCTTGGACAGTTGCTGCTCTCTCTGGGCCTTAGTTTCTGCTTCTGTAAAATGGGAACCCGGGATTAGTTGCTTCCAAGGGTCCCTAGTCAGGCTCACTTGGCCTGTGAGACCTACAGAGGGGTTCCCAGCACCCAAGGCAGGCCTGGCTCAGAGGGGTTCTGTGAGGGTCTGTGGTGTAACTGATCTAATGCGACATTCTATCCTGTGTCTGGGAGACCCCCCATAATACCCTTGAACACAGCTGCACAGAAGCAAATAGTGAGGAAAGCCTGCAGGACTGATGGCCTCCCAGGCCCCTTGGCAGGCAGGGCTCCCCAGGGAGTCACAGGACAGAGCTGCACGTGGGGCCAGGAGGGCTGCCTTGGGCCCCAGGCTGTCCCCATGTGTCAGCCAGTCTGCGGAGTGACACTCCAGTGCCCGGACTGGTGACCGTCACCACCCCACTCAGGCTGCTCTGTTCTCTCCCCGTTGTGACCTCACTTGCCTTTTCCTCTGTGCCTGGGCTCTGTTCCTTGTATTTCTGCTGCTTCCCCATAACCTTGACTCACCGTGACTCAAGCCCTGCCCAGTGGATTCTCTCTGGGCCTCCTTCCCATGTTAGCATCTGCACGTCACAGCCTCCCTGTCTCAGCAGCTCTTGTCCATGCTCGTGAGAGGGAGGGAGCCTCTCCTGCCTGTGCATTTGTTTGTGGCAGATGATGTCACAGGTCAAAGGTTGGTCTCTGGATTCACTGGTTGTTCAATCAAGTGGCCAAGGGACACCAGGGCTGAGGCACAGCTGCTTAAGGGCTGACCTTTGAGTGGGACTAAGGGTGGGGCAGGCAGTGTCCTTGACCTGTAGGGTGTACTGGAGAACTACGTAGGAATAAATACATCTGTATGTATAATGTCTGTCTAAGCGTATGTGCATCTGTGTGCTTGTACAAACATATGCATGTGTGTACATACATGTGTACATCTGTGCTTATAACGTGGAGGTGAAATGTACTCTCGTGTAAACTGAGCAACTGGCACTGTTTAAAGAGACATGAAAATGAGCTGGTAATCATGCTTCTGCAACTCAGTATCAGGAAATTTCACCCATGCACGGAGTGAAGAGGCTCCATTGCACTCCCATCTTTATCGTGAAAGCCAGGAAATAACCTACATGTCTAATGATGAGCCAGTATCAAGTAAATTACGGTGTACTGCTGCAAGGGATTTTATAAATTTGAAATGTTTATTGTGGAGACTTCTTTAAACAACCAGTAAAAGTTTTATGTTTTTTTTTTTTTTTTTTCTTGAAACACACTCACTCTGTCGCCCAGCTGGAGTGTGGTGACATAATCACACCTCACTGCAGCCTCAACCTCCCAGGTTCAAGCAGTCCTCCCACCTCAGCCTCCCGGGTAGTTCACCACCATGCCCAGCTAATTTTTGTTTTTATTTTTTTGTTGAGACAGGGTCTCACTATGTTGCCCAGGCTGGTCTCAAATGCCTAGGTTCAAGCAATCCTCCCACCTCGGCCTCCCAAAGTGCTGGGATTACAAGTGTGAGCCAACTTGTCTGGCCTCAAAATTTCTTTACTTAATTGTTTTTACAATAAAAAGGTTATTGAAATCCAAACAAGTACAGGATACACAGTTTTATTGGTGAGGCTTGGCATCTCCAGGGTTAGTTATCATGTTTTCAGCGGCATCCTCAGTCTGGAAGCGGCTGTGGGGGACAATCCCCTGTTTACAGGCGTCACTCCTCCTGGGTCTGAGGCCCAAGTCAGATCTCTGCTTCAGCCTTTTCTTTCTTTCTTTTCTGTCCATAAAC
The DNA here is from genome assembly GCF_006542625.1 of Nomascus leucogenys. Taxonomy (NCBI): domain Eukaryota; kingdom Metazoa; phylum Chordata; class Mammalia; order Primates; family Hylobatidae; genus Nomascus; species Nomascus leucogenys. The sequence goes on along the minus strand of NC_044392.1, from coordinate 8,828,110 downwards.
CCAGCTCGTGCATAAGAACTTGGGCTCTGGAATGAGACTGCCGCAGGCTGAAACCTGGGCTCTGGGACTTGGTTCCAATGTCTCTGCTCTGCCTGGCATCTCCCTTGTGGGCATCAGGGAGACAGTTAGTGCCCTGCTCTTGGGCTGTGCCCAGCAGAACAAGCACTTGCTAAACCTGGCAGATGCTGCCATGAGCTGTCTCGGTGATAAATTTGACATCCACACTCCAGAAAGTGCGGGACAGAAGACAGAACACAGGCCTCGGGGTCCTCGGACCGAGGTGGGAGCACTGGTTCTCAGAGTCACTGGCAGTAGGACTCTGGGTCTCCTGTGAAGTAGGAGCTGCAGGGTTACTGTAAAGACCCAATGAGGTGATCCGTGGGAAAAATCTTCCAACTTGTAAAACACTTCACAAATGCCTGTGACACAGCTGTCACTAATAACACCACCTGCGGCTCACTGAGGCCCTCCACCCCCCCACCTCCTCCAAATCTGCCCCCAGGAGAGATGTGGACTGGCTGGGGCTGGACCAAGGACTCCAGGCTTCAGATGTGGAAACTGAGTCTCAGCAGGACCCCTTGGGTACTCAGCCTCCAAGCTCCTGGACCTGCCCAGGCCCCGGCAGAGAGACCCCGGCTGTGTCTGCTGCAGGGCCGCTGCCCGTGAGTGACCCTTCTTTCCTTTCTGTCTCAGGGCACAGCGTGGATCCTGGCCTGGCCGGCCTGCTGGGTCAACGGGCCCCGCGCTCCCAACAGCCTTTCGTGGTCACTTTCTTCAGGGCCAGTCCGAGTCCCATCCGCACCCCTCGGGCAGTGAGGCCACTGAGGAGGAGGCAGCCGAAGAAAACCAACGAGCTGCCGCAGGCCAACCGACTCCCAGGGATCTTTGGTGAGGGTCGGGCAGGCTGGGGCCGAGGCCCTGCGGGCTTCTGGCTGAGGCAGGGCGAGAACCAAGTGGTGGCCCAGAGCCCTCAGGCTCAGGTCGGTTCAAGCTGACGGCCACTCTCCAGCCACCTTTCCTGACACCATCTTTGCCCTGATGCACCCTGGTGACCGGCACTCCAGAGGCCTGTCCTGGCTGTCCCTGCTGCCCAGAAGGCCCCCTCTCTCCCCCTGGCTCCTCCAGGTCTTTCTCAGGAGCCTCCATCAGAATCAGCTGCCCCTTCCCTGGGAGCCGCAGCCCCTCATGACCTGTGGTTGTGCCTGGGCACCCTGCAGGATCCTCGGTTGCTTATGCGAAGTTTTCTCCCCAATTGGGCCAAGCCCTTCAGGATCAGGGACAGGCCTGACCCAACCCCATACCCTCCTTCCCAGGGAGTCGGCCCTTGACTGGCCTGGTCGTGAGCCACTTGAACCTTGGGAATGGGTGTGGCAGGAGAGGGTGGGCTGGAGTCACAGGGGTCTCCAGAGAGGAGGAGGCACAGGATGGCTGAGGGTCCTGCTGGGCTGTTTACTGGAGCATAAAGACGCTCATAGGCTGAAGGACAGGGGAGGACTGGGCACAGTGTCACTCTAGCCACTGGGAGCCATGGCAGGCTCTTGAGCTGGGTCATGGCACAAGCAGAGTTCCAGGGATGGGCTTTATGAGACCAAATGGTTTCCTGTCATTCATTTATTTGACAAATGTGCTCATCGGGGCATCCCCCACCCTGGTACCCTGTAGTAGCCGCACAGAGCAGGAACCCCAGAAAAGACCTTGCCCCTCTTCTGTCCCTGCAGATGACATCCACGGCTCCCATGGCCGGCAGGTCTGCCGTCGGCACGAGCTCTACGTCAGCTTCCAGGACCTCGGCTGGCTGGTAATTGCTGACTCTCCTTGTTTCTGAAATGACAATCACCACCTGTAGATCAGAAGTGAATCTGTAGGGAGGACATAGAATCATGGGTGACTTCAATTTTCTTATGTATTTTTTTCTTCTGTGTTTTCCAAGTTTTCTAAAGTGAGAATATGGTGAGAAAGGGTTTTTTTTTAAACCATGAAAATGAAGACTGAATCAACCAGCTAAGCTGTCATTATTGCTGCAGGGTAACTGAGACCTCCCTGCATCGGCTGCGACTGCAGCTCTGGGAGGCGTGGGCAGGGGAGGGCCGGCTGGGGAGGGGATGCAAAGTGAAGATGGGGGATGTTGGGCCTGAGCTCCTGCCCAGCCTTGTCTGCTGGGGGTTCCTGGGTGGATTCAAGCCTCCTGGGGGAGACGGCCCTGCAGGGGTGGAGGATGGGTTTGGGCCCTGAGGCTCAGGGACGGGCACATGGATGGGACTCACCTTCTCCCTTGCCCCCCAGGACTGGGTCATCGCCCCCCAAGGCTACTCGGCCTATTACTGTGAGGGGGAGTGCTCCTTCCCGCTGGACTCCTGCATGAATGCCACCAACCACGCCATCCTGCAGTCCCTGGTCAGTACCGTGCCCATCCTGCCCAGCCCCCTGGGGTGGGGGGCCCTGCGGAGAGGGGTCTGGTCCAGCCGGCCGGAGGGGCAGTGAGGCCACCTGCTCCGCGTCTCAGGGGGCTTTGCACAGAGTCAGTAACGTCGCTAACTTCCCACAGCTCTGCAGGAGCTGGTCCTCATACAGCCACACTACTACACGGAGACTCCCACCCAAAACACGGACACACGTGAACAGTCGTGTATATGTGCCTGTTCTATGCACCGAACAAACTCCCGTGGGACACTTACGCACCTGCGTGCGGCGCTCAGAGGCACAGCACATGAAATAGATGTGTACACTGTGTGGGGCTGTGCGATCTTAACACACGGGCCCCCGAGTACGCTGGCAAGTCCGACCACCCATGATATGCGTGCACAGTGTGCGGGATGTGCGTGTGCACTCACCCACCTGTGCCGCACCGCAGGCAGGAAGCTTCTAGATGGTGTGGCTCTCAACCTTTTGGCTTTTCCCCCAGTTTCTCTCTTGGCCGTCTGTGTTTTCTCTGGATCCCCTGGCTTTTGATGCCTCGGTGTCTGGGGCAACCTTAAATGACGAAAACAGGCTTCTGATGGGATCACTGGTGCTGCTCACCGCTGAGTGCTCTGTGTGTTTGCAGATTCTGGCACCGAGGCTTCCTTCTAGAACTTTTTACCTAGAATCCCAGTTCCTGGTATCGCACAGCCTTGTTTTCCTCTTAGGAGGTTCAACGGTGATGCCTTGATCAGGCGCGGTGGCTCACCCTGTAATCGCAGCACACGAGCCCAGAAGTTCGAGACAAGCCTGGGCAACACAGCAAAACCCTGTCTCTAAAATACACACACACACACACACACACACACACACACACACACGTGCACACGCAATGCCTTGGTGTGAGAGGAAAGAAATTACCAAAAGCTGCTCTGAGCCTATGATAATGCTTCCTTTCTGGGCAGTCAAGTGGCGTTTGCTGGACACCTGGAGCCGCCTCCTTGGAAAGGCCCAGGGATGATGAGGACGTGTGGGGTGGCCCAGCCCAGCCACCCTTTATGCCGTGTGGTTCTCAAGGCTGCATGTGTGGGAGGCACGCGGGAAGGTGACTGTACCTGCAGCTCCCGGACTCCATCCCCTCTGCCCCTGCCCCTGCCCCTCAAGGGCTCAACTAAAGTGAGCGCTCACAACCTGCTGGGCAGCAAACAGACAGGCGCTGTGCTCTAGGGGAGGCTGTCAGTTTGTTGGTTTGTCCAAAGCAAAACAACTGTGGAGCTGATGCCTCCTGTGAGGAAGAGCAGAGCAGCTGCTCCAGCAGTGGAGAGAAACTGGGCCTGGCCTCTCCACAGAAGGAGGGGGCCAGTCAGCAGCTGGAGGAGGAATGTTCAGCAGAAGGAGCAATTCCAAGGCCCTAAGACAGGAGTGAGCTTGGCGGGTTCAGGGCCAGCAGGGAGAAGGGGCTGGGTGCAGTGAGTGGGAGGAGGGCAGAGAGAGGTGACACCAGGGTGGGCAGGGCCGGCTCCCCTAGGGCCTGGGGGTCTGAATGAAGGTGTTTTATTCCAAGTAACCCAAGAGGCTGTTGGAGCTCTTTAGCAAAGCAGTGTTCTGGTCCACGTCACCCTGCAGAAGGACCTCTCTCTGGCTGCTGGGGGAGGCTGGGATGGGGGGTGGGGGCGGTGGTGGAAGGTGGAGGAGCAGGGGACGAGTGAAGGCTGCTGTGGTCACCTGACAGGTGATGGCACCTGGACGGGGCAGGTAGTCCGAGGCAGCACAGAGGTGGAGGTTGAGCCAGGGGCTGCTCCCAGGGAAGGGAGGAGGCAAGAGGAGTAATCCAGGAGGCCTCCCAGGCGGGAGCTATGATGTCAGGGAGGGAGGAATTCTATGTTCCACTAAGGCCTCATTAGACCCCAAGTGCAGAAGTGGGAAGCAGAGCAGGATCCGCAAGTCTGGAGTTCAGAAGAGAGGTCCAAGCTGAGCCCGGGGAGTGGAGAGGTACGGGCACGTGCAGGACCTTGAAGTGCTGAGGGCGGATGCAGTCCTCTGGGAGAAGGAGCAGCCACAGGAGAGGGGCTGAGGCCTGGCCTCCCAGAGCCTGGGGAGGGAGGCCAGCGTGTGGGAGGCAGGGCCTCTGGGGGGTCTGAAGGGCCAAAAGAAGAAAGTGGTCCTTCCAGGCTCCCCCTCGGGGACCTCACTAAGGTACAAACCTGACCATGGGGTTCTCCTTCCCATTATCCCCAGGAGGAAGTCTGCGCCCTTGGCCTGGGACTCGAAGCCCCTCATTAGCGCCCTGCCCACCTGCCCCACACCCCCTGCCATGTGTCCCTCCCTGGGCACTGCGTGTTACTACGGCTCCCACTCCTGGAGCCCTGAGGGCTGCTCTTATTCCTGTTAATAGTTATTATTATTGTGCTGCTCCCATGTGGCCTGGAGATGGCCAGGGCGGGGAGCAGGTGGAGCTGGGGGGGGCTGGGTGAGTCCTTGGAGGAGGCCACTGGCCTCATGCCCCTGCCTGTGCCCCTTTCCTGGCCAGGTGCACCTGATGACGCCAGACGCAGTCCCCAAGGCGTGCTGTGCACCCACCAAGCTGAGCGCCACCTCTGTGCTCTACTATGACAGCAGCAACAACGTCATCCTGCGCAAGCATCGCAACATGGTGGTCAAGGCCTGTGGCTGCCACTGAGTCCGCCCGCCCAGCCCTATTGCAGCTGCCCTTCTCATCTGGATCGGGCCCCTCAGAAGCAGGAAACCCTCAAACCCAGCCAGACCCCAGGCCAGGGCATTGCCAGGGAGGACCCTCACAACCATGTACATGATCCTTTCTCCTTCATGCCAGGCTCCTATGCTCCCCTTGCCCTGCCAGGCATTTGTGTGACTGTCCTGTTTCCAGCCCAGGTGGTCTCAATCATCAGGCAGTGTTCTACCCAAACCCAAACCCCTCCCCTGGAGGCATGTCCTGGCCGGTTCTTTGGGGTTGGCACAGAAGTCCTGTCTGAGGTCCTATCCATGACCCTTACTGGCCCAGGTCGTGAGATAGATGTGGAATGACCTGAGAGGCACCTGGAGCCCACTGTTGGCCACCTTGAGCTCTTCACCGTCCATCGCAGGGTGTGGTATGTGTAGTCAGGGTCTGGTTGGCTCCCCATTGCCTGCCCTTCTGAGGTGCAAGGTGGGGTATAAAACTGGACACCCCTAAAGTATTGTATATTCATGGATCTGAAGCACCGATCCACTGGCCACAGGTAGACATGTGGAGTCAACTCAAGAAAAAGCTGAGTGAACAGCATGATTTAGGGCTAAAGCCAATGGCATTTATCTTCCCTTGTCTTCCTGCTTTGCATTTGCCTCTGCCATCTAGGAAAGACATATAAGTGCATGGACATTTTGCTTTGGAGAAACAGAAAAGTCTTGGGGCTTCCAATTGACCCATCTATCTGCCACTATGTTGCCCCATCAGGAGCTCAGCTCTGTGGAGTTTTCCCTTTGCTGAACAAGCATGCAGTTGCATTGGGTGGCCCAGGATGACAACGCACAGCACAGATGCCATCATTTCCCTTTCCCCTCTGCATGGCAGACATCAGTAATCAATCTGGAATGTTTTTCCTCCAAATCTGAATGGAATTTTCAAATGATCAGCACAGCCACTGCCAACAGATATGATGTAAAGTGAAACCTGGTTGCCATCTTCTGCCATGCTGAGGAGCAGTCCATCCCTGCCCGAGCATGTATCGGCAACATGGGCAGCCTGTGGCCAGGTCTGGGGTGAGGCCAGGGGCCATCAAAAACAGGCTGATCACCAAAGTCACTGTCACCCTGGGTGCCCAGCAGCCCTGCCCTGTGTCTTGGGCCTGTGAGTCAAAGAAAAGGTCCTTTTCAGGGAGTGACAAGTAGTAATTAGTCTGAGTTGGGTGGGGAGGTTTGTCTCAGCCTCTGCTGTTCTCGGAAACTGCTGTTCTCCTTGGAGCAGCCACTGGGAGTTGGAGTGTTTATTTGATTTCTGACTTGCTAAGCCTGTAATTTACCTGCTGGAACAGACAGAATCCAGTTGCCCAAACCGTGTCATTAAAAGCAGATCCTGGGCCCGCCCCATCCACAGGCACAGCCCAGCAGGGTGTTTCCACCTACCCATGGGCCCGAGGATGCGCCTCTCTGGAGTTCACATGCTGCACCCCCAGGGAGGGGCCTGGGGAGAGCTGGTCCCACAGCAGGGGTGGAGGCTGGGGCCACGCTGGGGGACAGCAGCCCCTCCACCTGGACCAGGGAGGGCCTCCATGTGCAAGCGCAGAGGAAGAGACCTTCTCATGTACACAAAGGGCGGCCCCAGGCTGTCTGGAAGTTGGAGAGTTCCCTATCAGCACAGGGATCTCAGCTCTGGCCTGGATGTGAGGAGACCTGCCTTGTAGGTGGCTTCCTTATCTGGGCCTCCATTTTCTATCTGCACTTTTTGATCTCCAAACAACCTTCAGCCAAAGAATCTGTCTACCAACTCCTCACAGTGAGCCAGAAGCAGCCTCATAACCCTGAATGTGGGGCTCTGGTGGCTGTCATGAAGCAGAGTTGGCACATAACATGGAACCTGGCCAGGCATGGTGGCTCACACGTGTAATCCCAGCACTTTGGGAGGCCAAGGCAGGCAGATCACCTGAAGTCAGGAGTTCAAGACCATCCTGGCCAACACAGTGAAACCCCGTCTGTACTAATAATACAAGATTACCTGGGCCTGGTGGTGCATGCCTGTAATCCCAGCTACTCAGGAGGCTGAGGAAGAATTGCTTGAACCTGGGAGGTGGAGATTGCAGCGAGCAGAGATCACAACATTGCACTCCAGCCTGGGTGACAAGAGCAAAACTGTTGTCTCAACAAAACGAAATTATGGAACCTGTTTGCCATCCTAGTATTTACTTAACAGTTCCTTCTTAACATCAAAGATGGTCTTCTAGGCAATTGTAAATTTTAAATTAGCCAGTTATTTTGACAACTAATTTTTTACTCCACCTGTATCTTTAGTGCCCAGCCAATGATCTGGCATAGTTAGGGGTGCACCAAGAATGTCTGTAAACTACCTGAAGGTTTGTAGATATGGAGTACACCTTACCCATTAGTCAAGCTGTGCATAGCAGGAACCAATACGAGCCGTGATCCTCCTGGTTCATACAGAACAATGGAAAAACATAAGGCTTTGTCTACCTAGTTGGCCATCAGACTTTCAGCAACTTTTATCATCCAGATAGTCACCAAATGAAATAAAACAGAAAAATCCCTTGAGCAATGAAACAATTGTGAATGAACACAAAGTCCATGAATTTAATCCTTATCTGTTTGCTGAGCCAAGCGTGTGCATCTGCAGCGGGTGGCCCAGGCTGGCAGCCCAGATACCACCATTTCCCTTTTCTTTGCTTAGGGCATGGCCTGTTTATCTCGTTGCACCAGATGAGGGTTGGAAGGATGACAGTGGTGGTTGTTTTAGATCTACTGACAGCAATGAGAAACCAATGACAGTTGACAGGAAGAGAGGACACATACAACAGGCGAAGGAGGAACGCCCAGCAGTCTTGGTCCTTGCAGTTCAATACTGGCCTTGAGGCCAAGTCAGCAGGGGATTCATAGTCACTAACTTCTAACTGAGGCAGGGAAGTAACATGTTCTGGAAAAGGTCCAAAGAAACAGGAATAGAGGCAGTGTAGCAAGAGGCAGATTTTTGGTGCCAAATAGATTTGAGTCCTAGTTCTGCTTCTTCCTTTGTAGAGTACGATATTGGTTCTTTCTTCCCAAAGCTATTATAAAAATTAAATATGTACACAAATCTTTGGGATGTCTGACATATAAATGCTTAACAATAGGTACTTGCTGGTATTATTACAAATGAATTTGCTTATTTTTGAGCCACTTCTATGTCTGTCCATTAAACCAAAATGTGTTCTGCAGGTGATGATGTATTTATTTCAGAGCTGTGCTTTTTCCTAAACAATCTACACATGACATCCCTCGGAGGGCAGGACTTGTATTCTTATAGCCTTTAAAGGCCTAGGAAGTGTCACTTGTGGCAGTGGCTGTGAAACTTTGCTCTTGTGTTCCCAGACACCGGGATCCCATGTCCTGATGAGAGGTCTGTACCCACCAGGTGTCTTGGGCAGCAATTTGCATGGGGGAACTGCCCATCCAGGTCAACTGCTTGGCCCCCTTTTTGAAAGGAACACTGGATGGGCACTTGACCCCCTTTTCAAAAAAGTCTTTCACTTCTCAAAAAAAAAATACAGTTTTGGAGGAAAGTGGGATATATAAAAAATAAAATACAATTCAAATCACCACAGTCCCACAATTAACACACTATTAATATTTTTGTGACTTTATTTCTAGGCTTTTTTTCTTAAGATATACAAATACCTATGCTTACATATTACAGATATTTTTACAAAATTGGGATCACACTGTACTATATATGTTTCTTTGTGATGTGCTTTTTCTACTTTAGTTTCCCATCACTGAACTCTACAAGACTCCATTCTCAACAATAAAAAGTTGGTTCTATAATTCCTTCTTCAGAGGTTGCTGTGAGGCTGCCATGACTGCAGCAGATGCTGGGAGCACCCGAAGGCGGCTGTCATGCTGTTGGAGAGGACACTCCAACAGCCACAGCACTGATCCTGGGCCTGCCATCCCTGGTTTCAGCCTTTGTAACTGTTTCAGGGCCAGCATGTGGGGACCCAGATGGGGCTCAACTCTTGAATGAGTTAGGGGGGAAATGAATCAGCAAAAGGAAGCCCTGTGCCCAGTCCTGGTGCTGGTCCAGCAATGGGAATGTGGAATGGGGAGGCCAGTTGGGACAGGAGCCACACAGTCCCAGGGAAAGCCGCTTTGCTCTCCAGGCTACAGGAAAGGACGCCCACAGAGCCACTGGGTCCACTTCCCAGAGAGGTCAGAGTTTTCCCAAGGCAGCCAGGCGCAGCTGCTGCATGGTGCGTAGCCGAAGCAGGTGGCCAGGCTGTGGGGCATGCCACTGCCCAGCGCTGGGGCTCCTCTCCCTTCTGGCCTGGAAGAGCAGGGTCTTGTCTCCTGTGTCTCTCCACAAAGGTCCTGGCCAATCATGGGGACCATGACTGTGTCACTCCCCAGGGCTGTGGACCCTGCCACCACAGATTGAGGCTAAAGCCTAGTAAACCTCCCAGGACTCCATTACTACTGAAGAGAGACAGGCTGGGCTTCTAATCCCGGCTCTGGCAAACCACCCTGGGTGACCTTTGGCAGTCACGCCACTAAAGCCTCAGTTTACCTGTGCAGGGTTCCAGTGTGCATTCAATAACATCTGTAGACACCCAGGTGGAACACTGGGAGAGGAGTCCATACCCAATGGCTCCAAACCTGCTGAGCTTCCAGAACTGCCCACTGGCCTCCACCTCCCCAGAGTATCAGGGAGGAACAGAGTGACAAGGTTGTCACAGAAGTCTGTCCTTTTATGGGAGGCTGGCTGTGCTTTTTCTACACACTCTCACTTGGTTCTCGTCCAAGCACTGAAGTCAGTGCTATCCATATCCCCCAGCTTCATATAGAATGCCCGCCCTAACCACCTGTGACTGGACCTCTGCATGGATGGCCATTATTTGCCACTCCAGAGAAGGGGCTGTGGCTTTGAGGGAGGGTTCGGAAGCTCTCTAGGTTGGATAGTTTCTGCTCCATTAGGGGTGAGGAGCCAGCTCCAAGAAGTGGCTGCACACAGGAGAACCAGACTGTGAGCTCAGCAGGGGTTGGGACCATTTGTTCTCTTCAGTGGCCGGCAATCCTGTCTTGTAAAAGCTCAGATAGTAGTATTTTAGGCCTTGGGACTGTGATGGTCTATTTTGTGTGTCAATTTGGCTAGGCCATGGTATCCAGTTTTTAGTCAAACACTAGTCTAGATGTCGCTGTGATGATGGTTTCTTTTTTTTAGAGACAGGGTCTCACTCTGTCACTCAGGCTGGAGTACAGTGGCATGACCATGGCTGACTGCAGCCTCAACCTCCCAGGATCAAGCGATCCTCCCACCTCAGCCTTCTGAGTAGCTGGGACTATAGGTGTGCACCACCATACCTGGCTTTTTTTTCCCCCTAGAGATAGGGGTCTCTACATTGCCCAGGCTGGTCTTGAACTCCTGGGCTCAAGGGATCCTCCTGCCTCAGCCTCCCAATAGTGCTGGAATTATAGGCATGAGCTATGCTGCTATTTTTTGGTTTTTTCTAGAAAAAAACCCTAATGGATAGCCAAAAAAAAAAAAAAAAAAATAGAAAACCCAAATCAGAGAACGACATAGCCTGTATTGGTGTCTATATCCCCCCCTACTCCAAACTCCTCCCTACATCCTAGCTCCTAGAAACCTACAACTCTGGCCACCACTGCAGTAAGAAACCACCATGGACAATATGTAAACAAATGGATGTGGCTGTGTTCCCATAAAACCTGATTCATAAAAACAGGCAGTGGGCTGGATTAGGCACATGTAGTTTGTTGGCCTCCTGTCTCCTGACAAATAGGCATAGTACTTGGCACAGAGAAGGCACTTTGAGTTATAAAAATTTCATTTTTTAAAATCTGTAGGGTGAAAGTGAACAAATAAACAAATGAACCACTGAGAGTACACTTGCTGGCTGTAAGACCGGCAGCTGGGTTTAGGAGCAGAGGCAGTAGAAGACCAGAACTTTCCACTGTCTTTAATTTCCATTGCCCTGACAAGGATGCCTGGTGTGAAGATACATCACCTGACATCTAAGGGGATCAGCCCAAGGGAGGAAATGAAAGCTGTGGAAAAGATGCTCTGCTCTCCTCACTCACCAGCCTGCCTCAGAGGTCCAGCTTAGCCACAGACACAATCTCTGACAACTCCCAAGAACTAGCAGCAGGAGCAGTATAAGAACTAGGGTTTATTTTAGCAAAGAAAACACGTAACAGCCACACTGGTAGTCCCAGGAGAGGCCCAGCAGCAAATGCTGAGAAAAGCCAGTGGCTTTTTGCACAGCCTGCCCATGGTGGAGGGGAGCACCTGCGCTGGCTCCTGGGCCCACAGCCACCCTTGGGAATAGTCCAGGCTGTGCCTGCAGAGGAGCTGCTCCAAGCGGACCCTGAGGAAGGGCTCATATCCCAAATGCTGCTTGCTTCAAACAGGCACCCTCGGTGCTGCGTCCTCTGAGGCTGGCAGTTCCTTCCTGGATGTGCAGGGACAAGAGTGGACGGGGAAGCAGAGAGAGTGCCGCCTCACACGTACTCCCCACAGTCGGCGATGATCACCTTTTGCTTTGGCTTCCCGTCCTTGCTGCCCTGGGCCTTTGTGGCAGAATAGAAGTCAGGGAGTAAGGCCGGAGACTAACAGTGGTTTAGGGATACCAACTCCTGCCTGCCCATTTGCCCACTTCCACCCCGGAACCTGGGCAGCAGCAGCCCCTCCCCCTGGACACAGCCCCTGGCCATCTCTCGCAGGCCACAGAGACTCTCCAGCCCTCCCACAGGGCCGCGCTCCAGTGGCCTGGGTGAGGAGGAGGCCCATTCCGGGCCACATACCTCAATTTGCCGCAAGACATCTAGGCCTTCGGTGACCTCTCCAAACACCACGTGCTTGCCATCCAGCCAGTCTGTCTTGTCACATGTCAGGAAGAACTGAGAGCCATTGGTGTTTGGGCCAGAGTTGGCCATGGAGAGTAGACCTGAGGGAGAGAACAACCATCAACTCCCCCAACCCTGGCTACCAGCCATTAAAGGACATCTGTGCAGGCTGTCGACAGCCCTTCAGCCAGTCAGGCTCAGACTCGGGGATGCACAGATCACATGCAAATGTGGCCGCCTTATCTTTGATTCAGTTAATAGTCAGTGAAATGGTAAGTGAGGTGTCTCAATCACTTTATACTGGTCTGTTCTTTCATTAATTCATTTATTTAACAATTAAGTGTCTGCTTGGCAACCAGGTCCCTGTTAAGCCCTGGGAACACTGATGAGCAGAACACAGTCCAAGCTCTGGTGGAGCTCACAATCAGTGGAAAAGAGCCATTCAAAATGACAGCTATGACACAGTGAGGTCTGGTAACATGGACATTTGTCACATAAGAGAATGTACATGTATACGTGTGTGTCTGTGTATGTGTACATGTATGTATGTGTGTCCACAATGACTAAGTTTCTGATCAAGCAGCTAAGTGGATGGTGGAGTCACTTGTTGAAACAGGGCAGAGGGGGAGGAAGAGTTTAGGGGAGAAGGCCAAGAGCTGTTTTAGGTATGTGAAGTGTGAGATGCTCGCGGGATATCCAGTGAAGACAACAGGCAGGCAGTTGGTTGGACAGGAGTCTGGAGCTCAGGGAGTCATCAGCATGCAGACGCCAATGTGCACAAGCTTAACTCAGAGATACTGCTGAAAGCTCTGGGACTGGGTGTGACTGCCTAGGGCACTGCTTCTCAGTGGGGTTGGTGTCCTGTCCCTAGGAAACCTTTGGAAATCTGAATTTATTTTTTTTTTTGAGATGGGGATCACTCTGTCACCCAGGCTGGAGGACAGTGGTGCAATCACAGCTCACTGCAGACTCAATCTCTGGGGCGCAAGCAATCCTCTCAGCTCCCAAGCAGCTGAGACTACAGGCGTGCACCACCACACCTGAATAATTTTTTTATTCTTTTTTCGGTAGGTACAGGGTCTCACTATGTTGCCCAGGCTGGTCTCGAACTCCTGAACTCAAGTGATCCTCTGGCTTTGGGCTGCCACTTCAGACTCCCAAAGTGTTGAGATTACAGGCGTGAGCTGCCATGCCTGGCTTGAAAGTGTTTTTGACTGTCTGAAATATTGTGGGGGTGCTACTGGCATTTAGCAGGTGGGGTCTGGAACGCTAGATGTTCTGCAATGTCTGGCGCAATGAATTGTCTCATATCCTCTTGGCCCTTAAAAACATCCTGCTAGAAGCTGGGCGCAGTGGCTAATGCCTGTAATCCCAGCACTTTGGGAGGCTGAAGTGGGAGGATCACTTGAAGCTAAGAGTTCCAGACTAGCCTGAGCAATATAATGAAACCCCGTCTCTACAAAAAACTTAAAAATTAGCCGGGCATTATGGATGGCATGCACCTGTAATCCCAGCTATTTGGGAGGCTGAGGCAGGAGGACTGCTTGAGCTGGAGAGGTTGAGGCTGCAGTGAGCCATCTTGCACCACTGCACTCCAGCCTGAGCAACAGCAAGAGACCCTGTCTCAAAAAAACAAAAACCAAACAACAACAAGACAACAAATATCCTGCCAGATATTGATGTAGGTAAAAAATGTGTTTATAGTTATCTGCACCTAAACCATAATTCCATTATACATATAAGCCCAAAGTTTTGGAAGTGCTTTTGATTTTGCATGGACTCTTCTAGGAATGTAACTGCTATGTAAATAAACAGATTATTCTTTACTTTGGACTCTAATCAACTTTATCTACCATTTCACAAAGCCGTATCCCCAATAGCATCACTGCTAGTGGTATCCAAGTTGCCAGTTGACACTCCCGTCTGCATTTCTAATTGCTGCATTTGAGTACAGGGGCAGACGCCTGAATAATTTACTTTGTGTTCTGACACAGCTGTACTTAAGCATGTACATCTGGAAACATATTCAATTATTATACAAATTCGTTTATTTCCTCTGATGTTCTTCCCTATTATAGTTACAGATGAATACTGATTTTTAAAATAACGATGTAGGTCAGTGGGCTATATCACCTACACATGTCAGTTTAGTATAGTAAAGGGGGGCCCTACAAACCACCAGTTAGAAAAAGGGAGCACAGGGTAACAGGCTTCTGGAGAACAAAAGAATGGGCTCTGAACCACTTCAGTGTTTAAGGGTCAGGAAAAGGAGACAGCAAAGACAGAAAAAGCAGCCATCTAGGTAAACGGAGACAAGAAGCGGCAGGAGTCCTGCCAGCCAAGTGAAGAAGGAGTCAAGGAGAACAGAGTTAGTACAGGCTGAGCATCCCAAATGTGAAAATCCAAAATCCAAAATGCTCCAAAATCTGAAACTTCATGAGCACTGACATGATACTCAAAGGAACTGCTCACTGGAGCATTTCAGATTTGAGATATTCAGATTTGGGATGCTCAACTGGTAAGTATAATGCAAATATTCCAAAATACAAAATACTTCTGGTCCCAAGCATTTCAGGAAAGGGACACTCAACCTGTAGTATGAAATGCTCCTGGGAGGTGGGATAACATCTGGGAGGTGGGATAAGATGATCGCCAAGAACTGGCTACTGGTATTTTTGGCAAGAGTGGTTTCAATGGCGAGATGGGACTAGATGTCTGCCTAGGAGGGATTAGAGAAAACGCAAAGGCAGCAAGTCTGTACCATGTTTTCAAGAAGTTATGCTTTTACTTCTTGAAAAAAGACGGGGGACCAGGGGCATGGGTGATAGCTGGAGAGGGAACAAGAGTACAAGGATGAAGATTTTTTTTTTTTTTTTTGAGACGGAGTTTCGCTCTTGTTGCCTAAGCTGGAGTGCAATGGCGCGATCTTGGCTCATCACAATCTCCGCCTCCCAGGTTCAAGTGATTCTCCTGCCTCAGCCTTCCGAGTAGCTGGGATTACAGACACGCACCACCACGCCCGGCTAATTTTGTATTTTTAGTAGAGACGGGGTTTCTCCATGTTAGTCAGGCTGGTCTCCAACTCCTGACCTCAGGTGATCCGCCTGCCTCTGCCTCCCAAAATGCTGGGATTACAGGAGTAAGCCACTGCACCCAGCAACTAGATGAAGATTTTTTTTAAAGGTTGATAACGGCATGCTTTCATGCTAATAGACTAATCTAACAGAGCAGGGGAAACAGATTACAAGAAGAGGACAACTTTAGAAGCCATGTTCCTAAGTAGAGGAGAGGGACAGGATCCAGTCCACAGGTGGAGGGGCTGGCCTAGGAGACAGCTCATCCCCTGTAATTGGAAGAAAGGGCATGCACGAGTGGAGAGATGCAGGAGGTGAAGCATTAGATGAGGTGGGAAGATGATGATATGAGGGCTTCAGAAGTGAAGACAGGCATGGACACATCATCTCTGGTTGGGACTGAGCATCAAGTAGGGAAATCTGGTCAGGCTGGCAAGGGCCCCCTTAAGAACTATAGTTATAAATTTCAAGTGGGATCGTTCAGTACAATTCTGTGTTTTTTCTCTAGTTGCTGGGGGACTAACCACCGAGATTTTACTGAGTAAATCTGATGGTGAGGGCAGGGAGAGCAGTGGGGTTGAGGGCATAAGAGCTTGCAACAGCAGGCCACAGAATCCAAGCTGGGCTAATAGGAAGTGTGGACACAGTTGGGGGATGGACAGTACCTGCATGTAAACAAGCCAACTCCACCCTAGCAAGGCTGCATGGTTCTCCTGTGTCTCATGGCTGGGTCTCCTCCAGACTCTTAGTCCGTCAGCCAGAACCACAACCTGTCCTTCCATCCTGCCTGGCCATCCCACCCTTGCCCAGCCTCCCTCGTCACCACATGACAACTGGCTCCTACCTGGTCCCGTGTGCTTGAGGATAAAGTTTTCATCGTCGAACTTCTTCCCATAAATGGACTTGCCCCCAGTGCCGTTGTGGTTTGTGAAATCACCGCCCTGGCACATGAACTGGGGGATGATGCGGTGGAAGCTGCTTCCCTTAAAGCCAAAGCCCTTTTCATGGGTGCACAGGCAGCGGAAATTCTCTGGAATTGAGAAAGGAAAAAGCTCTGGGGGTTAAAAAACAGAACAAAATAAAACAAAACCTCGAAAAAACTTTTGTTTAATGTTCGTATTTTTGTTTTAAAATAAGAGATAATCATTATAAACCTTTGTGATACTAACCTTGTAAGGACTATAAGGGATTCTTTTTCTTTGAGACAGAGTTTCACTTTTGTCGCCCAGGCTGGAGTGCAATGGCACAATCTCAGTTCATTGCAACCTCCACCTCCTGGGTTCAAGTCATTCCCCTGCCTCAGCCTCCCTAGTAGCTGGGACTACAGGCATGTGCCATACACCTGGCTAATTTTGTATTTTTAGTAGAGATGGGGTTTTACTCTGTTGGCCAAGCTGGTCTAGAACTCCTACCTCAGATGATCCGCCCACCTTGGCTTCCCAAAGTGCTGGGATTACAGGTGTGAGCCACCACACCCGGCCAGGACTATAGGAGATTCTGATGAAAGGGGATTGAATATACATGTTCTAGCTCTGTTCCCTTCCAAACCACACTAAAAATCAGGAAACTGATTTTTTAAAAGAAAAACCAAAGGATCTTAGAAGAAAACATAAGGGCAAATCTTCATGACTCTGGATTTGGTGATGGTTTCTTAAATGTCACACCAAAAGCAAAGGTAAAAGAAAAAATAATTAGATTTTATCAAAATTTAAGATGTGCATCAAAGAACCGTACCAATAGAGGGCAAAGCAACCCACAGAATGGGAGAATGCTTATTTGCAAATCATATTTAACATGGGTTTAATATTCAGAATATATAATGAACTGCTATAATTCAACAACAAAATGGCCAGGCATGATGTAATCCCAGTGCTTTGGGAGGTCAAGGCAGGAGGATCACTGGAGGTCAAGGGTTCAAAGCTACAGTAAGCCATGATCTCACCACTACACTCCAGCCTGGGAGACAGAGCAAGACCCTGTCTCTGAAAAACACAAAACAAACAATCCAGTTAATAAATAAGCCAAAGATTTGAAGAGATATTTCTCCAGAGAAGATATACAAATGGTCAACAAGCACATGAAAAGATGTTCAACATCATGAGTCAGTAGGGAATAAAAATAAAAACCACAGTGAGATGCCATTTCACACCTGTTAAGAGAAGATGTGGGCCAGGCACGGTGGCTCATGCCTGTAATCCCAGCACTACGGGAAGCCAAGGCGGTCGAATCACAAGGTCAGGAGTTTGAGACCAGCCTGGCCAACATGGTGAAACCTCGTCTCTACTAAAAATACAAAAAATTGGCTGGGCGTGGTGGCAGACGCCTGTAATCCCAGCCACTCGGGAGGCTGAGGCACGAGAATCACTTGAACCCCAGAGACGGAGGTTGCGGTGAGCCAATATCGCGCCACTGTACTCCAGCCCGCGCAACAGTGTGAGACTCTGTCTCAAAAAAAAAAAAGAGAAGATGTGGAAAAACTGAAACTCATACCTTGCTGGTAGAAATGTAAAATGGTCCAGCCACTGTGGAAAATAGTTTGGCATTTCCTCAAAAAGTTAAATACAGAGTTACCATGTGACTACGCATTTCCACTCCTAGGCATATATATCCAAAAGAATTGAAAACAGGGATTTAAACATGTACTTATATGTGGATATTCACACAGGCATTATTTACAATAGTCAAAAGGTGAAAACAATGTGCAAGTGAATCTTATTCATCAACAAATGAATAAGATATTTATCCAAATACAACAGAGTATTATTCAGCCACAAAAAGGAATGAGGCATTGATACATGGTACAAGGATGAAGCTTGAAGGCATTATGCTATGCAACATCAGCAAGGCGCGGAAAAGGACAACTACTGTATGATTCCACTTACATGAAAAATCTAGGATAGGCCAATTCATAGACACAAAGATTGGAGGTTATCAGAAGCTAAGGGGAGGAGAAAATGGGGAGTTATTATTTAATAGGTACCTTTAATAAGTGGTTTTGTTTAGGATGATTCAAAAATTTTGAACAGAGTAATTACTGCTAACAAACTGTACACTTTAAAATGGCTAAAATAGCCAAAAAATAAACTTAAAAAGCGGGGAGGAAGAGACAACAGCAACAAAATTTCTGAAGTTAGAAAACAAATAGATGAGTCCTAAATGACACAGCAGACCCGAGAAAGCTGAATCTTAAGCTGGTAATAGCCAAGAAGCAACTCAATTTGCACTCCAAAAGCTCAGAGGAAAGGGTGCAGGTAATCCTGGAGACAGTAAGTTTGGCTGAAAGCCCGTTTAAGAAAGTGGTTAATCTTTGGGATCCTCTCCCTGACTCTGCAGCTGGGGGCTACCCCTCCCCAACCTGGTAGCCAGCTGGGGGTCTAGTCTTTGGTAGGTTAAAGCAGAGGGTCTCTGGACTAGGACATCCTACACATAGTGAGGGCTGAGGTACCATAATGACAAATGGAGACTATGTGAAAGTTTATATACTGAATATTGAGGCATTCAGCCTTGCCCTCATCTCCCCTTAACAAGATGCAGACACCTGGATGCAAAGCCCCCAGCAGGAGAGTCTGGGAGAAAATCAGGAATGATTACATAGAAAACTATGCAAAAACAAGGCAATTATCAATTCCAAGCAAAACAAAATGCTGTGCATGAAAGGAAGTTATCACATGATGCTTACATTGTTAAAATAACTTAGGACCTAACCAAAATTATGGTACCTATACAGGGAAGATGAGGGGGCAGGGAAGGGGATTTTAAAAAACTAATTCTTTGTCCTCTGAAGTAGAAAATCAGAAGATAATGTTTAAAATGGAAAACAAGAAGTAGAAATATAAAACTGTTATCAACATGGAAATAAAAATCAAAACACCTAAGAGTTGAAATCCGCTCCTCTGAGCAGCAGCAAATGGTGTTGGCAGCAGGGCATAGGGACAGCACCAGGGGACAACTGTTTTTTCAAAACAAGCTTTGTGAAACTGAATTGACTCTTTGTATGTCTAGATAATAAAATTTAGATTAAAAAGAGAAGTCAATATTTAATAAATTACAAAGAATACTCAATAAAAGCACTAGTTACTTCTAGAATTCAGGACTGGATATAGAGAGGGGAAAATGAATTTTCAATTTATTGTCTTAAATATTATTTGAATATATGTATATGGTATTCTTTAAAAAAATGAATACATTATTTACTTGTGTTTTTAAAAAATGATTAAAAAACAGTAAGCCAGCACTTATAAAGCTTCAAAAACACCTGCTCTGACTTATCTGTTACTAGATCCCAGGATCTGAGATGCCTCAAATCAACTTAGGTCAGAAGCAATATCAAGGACACAAGAAGTGAAGCGGCAAGAACCTGGGAAAGGCTCACTGCTCAGCCACCAGCACCCCGCCGTTCTGACCACAGCGTCCTGCTCACCTGCTGTCATGGGCACGACATCGGAACGCAGGAGCATCTGGATGCGGCCGGCCGGCTTGTTCCCAATCTTGATGTCCATGTACACCTGAGGATTTGACCGGGCCTTTTTAGCAGCAGGCTCTCCCTAGGTGCAGAAGAAATTGCTAGTTAGAGAGAGCTCCCTGATGCCCTAAGTAGGAGTGCGAGTATTCTACACACCCACCCAGAACACAACTCCAGTGAGTAGGCTGGAGCAAGTGCTGACGGGGAAGGCCTTGGGCCCTGACAGGGCTGCAGGAGGCAGGAGCCACGGCCGTAGCACCCAGCTGGATGCGCAGCAACAGGAGGTCTCAGCACTGGCTAACCTGAGCCCCATACATGGGCGTGCTATCTCATCATGCTTGCCCTCAGATGCATCTGCTTCCTCCTCTTGCTTCACAGTCACAGAACAGCACTTTTCTGGTCCGTGATCCACAACTCTCAGTATCTTCAAATGCCAGTTCCAGCCCACCCACTGTCCTCTAGTTAGGCAGACCCATCCATGTACCACCACCTCCTCCCTCTGTGCTTGGCCCTGCATATACAATGGCTGGCTACATGGAAGCAAGGGGGCAGCCTCTTGCTCAGGCCTAAGTGCTCAGAAGACAGTGGAAGATGTTGGGCCTTGCTTTGTGCTCCAAGTAGATAAGACTAAGCAGAGGATACAGGATGATCCAGGGGGACTCCACTGACTGTGATGGCCACTTTATGAGTTCTGATTTGCATTCGAATTTCTGGCGTGGGTCAATGTGTGGATGAATGGTGGCAAATTAGCCAAGAGTGAGAACACACGAAGACAGGATTAGAGAAGCAGGGGAATCCATTTTAGGCAAACTTAAGCTGCCTATGAGACTTGCAGGCAGAAATATCTGAAGCTCAGGACTAGAAAGAGACCATGAAGGTCAACAGCATAAGAGAGGCTGCATAAAATTAGAGATAGACTGCTACTGTTTCAGCTGAGAGAAGAGAGAGAAACCATGAGCCAAGAAAGAAATATATAAGAATGTCAACATTCACAAAGTACCCAGAGGAGGGGATGCCCAGGAAGCAACTGTCAGAGACTATGCTGAGAATCAGGGGGAAGTGCCCCGGCAGGTTCTCATAGGACTGGAGAACCCTGAACCCACGTACAGGTTGAAGGAAGGGACCACTACCCTCTTCTGTCTCCCCTCCATTAGCACAGGAATAGGAAGACCATGACCCTCGTGGCAAACTCTTCAGTGAAGGAGGGGGACTGATCAGGAGGGGTGAAGAGGGGCACCTCAGCTTCCTCCCTGTCAGCTGACAATCACAAATCCACACCTGAGCGGAGCTGAGACACTCATCACATAGAACACAACATGGATGAGGGACCCAAAGCTTTGCCCTTGAATTCACTTGATATTGACTTTACCAAAGTACTAAGAACTCAACATTGACTTTACCAAAGTACTAAGAATTCATCATTCATTCCCTCCGCTTTGATATACATATTGGCAAATTTCCATTAAAACTTAAAAAAAAAAAGTCTCCTGTGGACAGTGCCGGCCTGTCCTCTGGAAGCAGGAGCTTCATTCTCACTTCCTGGGTCTCTGCTTTGGGAGGCTCTGACCCTTCTTCCTCTTTATTCTCTTCAAGCGTCTTCCCAGAAAACTTCTTCAACCAGTCATCATCTGACCAAACTGAAAGGAAAGAATCAAACAAATGTTCATTCAAGCGATCAGATCGAACTGAAAAGTAGCTGCTTTGGTCAGCAAAGTGGAAGATGCTATGTGGCCTGTATGCCAGACAGTTCCCCACCGAGAACTCCCAGGGGTAAGGAAAGTTCCCATACAGAATGTCGGCCCTGAAGTCCAGCTCTCAGTAGGGCTAAGGAAAATAGCTCTGCTGAAAGCAAAGGTGTAGCCTTTGCTGGTTTCAGCCCTTGATGGAGACCCCAGGAATGGAATATCAAGAAAACTGGGAAAGATGAGCTCAAGCAGGAATTTCTCTCATAACAGAAACAATCACTCTGGCTTTGCTGGGAAGCTCAAACTCACTTGTTTCTCTGCAAAGGTGGTGCATGCCCTTCCCAATGTGAACCATCATCTACTCCTGTCTACCAGGAAGCAGCATTTAGCATCTACTTCCAAGTAAATAGAGACAAAAAAATGCAACTAAGGCCAAACTGCAGAACATCACAGGGAATCTGGAAGTTGCTCCTACTCACCTGGCCTGGAAGAGCCTTCCTTAATTCTCATTGGTTTGGCCAAATTGACACGAATTGTACGTCCAAAAAGCTCAGATTCATTCTGAAAAGATTGAAAATCCAGCTGCTTAAACTCTCTTAGGTTAAAAGAGGGCCAGCCAGCTTTCCATTTACTTCTGAGATACACTCATGATTTGTCCTCCCTTAATCCCTGGGCCCCTACCAGTAAGCTATGCAGCCACCCCAAAGCCACCTGTGGGTTTCAGGGAACTCTAGAACCATCATACACACCCCTTTCTTTCAAGCAGCACACAAAGACCTGTATTACCAAAAGTAACTCTGGGTTCAGAACACTCCAAAATTACAAAAATAAATGCAGTTTCCCAGTATCTGAGTTCACCTTCAAAAGTCAAGATAAACTTTGAAATGAAAGAAAAATGATCTCTGACAGCTGAGGAATATGTCTGGTGAATGGATAACAGAACAACGAATAAAAGAACATCTCATTATCCAAAGATAATCGGTACCAGGAAAGGTCATTTAAGGTGACTCCACTTGAAGTGGTGATGAAGATTTCATGGTAAAGTGAAAAATCTTAAAAGGTTGACTGGGAAATTACTGTGATGAAACTAAAAATAATAAAAACAAGTTTCTTACAATTAATATTCAGGATTAACTATGCACTAATTGGTAGAAAGAAATGTAACTTGGTAGAAAAAAATGTAACAGGCAGCCCAGGTAGCCCTGTTGGCTTGAGCCTATAATTCCAGCTACTTGGGAAGCTGAGAAGTCTTGAACTCAGAAGTTCAAGACAGTTAAAAAGAAAGAAAGAAAGAAAAGTAACAGGCACTGAAGTATTATTTTTCCAACAAAATTCAATCGACAGTATGGTATCTTTGCACTTATTATCAGACATGAAAACTAAAAGGATCTCAAGGAGGGCACAAATACTAAAGAGCATCATCATTTTTCCCAAGGACCTTTCCAGAATATCCAAGTCATTTGTATCAGTGATTTGCACCTGCCATAATTAAATTTCTCTTCTCAATTGTAAATTGGTCTAATACTTCATGAAATCCTGCTGTTTTGCAAAATATGCAGTTACACTGTGCAATCAATTTGCACTGTGTCTGCAAATTATCCTAAACATGGGACAGCCAGTGAGAGACTGGTCAACAAGGATGATGAGGACTTACAATGATTGTTAAATGGGGAAGGAGTCTGAGTAAGAACTAATTTTATAAGTGATCAATTCACAGTGAATATTTTCACATGAGAATTTTTACCTCCCCATGCAACCTTGTAACTTTGGAAGTCCAGAACACTGATATATGACTCTGTGCCATCAAAAAGCAACTTTAGTTAGATTTAAGATTCCCAGCCATACCATGTTGTCGATAGCTGCTGCAGCATCCTGCCAAGGAAAGACAAAGATACAAGTTTAGGCTTGCAGCCAAATGCTTCTTATGGTGTCTAAACACATGCTCAGTAGCAAAAATCCAGAAAAATGCCACCTCTACATTTCTTGCCTAGGTTGTGTGTGTTTCTAACAAAGAGCACTTCCTGGCTGATTTTAGAGCTGGTGGTGCAACAATTTGCCATCTAGTTGAAGGCACAAGAAATCATCACTACTGCCAGGCAAGAACGCTCAATGAACAGGGGTGCAGGAGGTAGCTCCTCTGCAGGGCAAGAATGGGAGGGCCTGGCAGAAGGTCTGACATGTTATTCACAGTCCAGTCTGATTATGTGAGAGACGCTTTCCTTAGAACAGCGCTTACTTCTGATCTCTCTGGCAGCATCAGCCTAAAGCCCAACAACCTAACCAAACGGTGAAAAGCTTCCTTTGTAATCAGTAACGACATCACAAACCAAGGACTAGACACTAGTAACACAGACTCTCACCTCTGCCAGCTCAAATTCAACAAAAGCAAATCCTCGGTGCTTTTCTACAAAATGGAAAAACAAAAACAAGTAATTACTATGTGGGGTAGTGGGAAGAAACAGGATGGTCACAAAGTTAAGTCAGTTACATGTCGTATCCAAACACCAGAAGTTCTATCCAATCACCATTTAGGAAGAAGGAATCTCATTCTTTGATTCTTCTTATACAATATCTTAAGCAATAATAAACTTTGTTTTTTTAATGGACATAGCTGAATAATAAACTGTATTTTTAATTAATAAGTATTCAATTATTCTACGAAAGCCAAACTTAAAACCTTAACCATTGCATGCAAGGCAATTAGAAAAATAAAGTCATCTGACCTATCAATTATCTACCTAAATATATATTTTGCGCATCAACTGTGCATAAAGCATGAATCCTAAAACCTGATAAAGATGCTCAGTCTTTATCTTCAGGAAAATGCTGAACTAACTAGAAAGACCAAGCACAATAATGTTAATCATAGAACTCAGAGACTAGAAGGGCTCTTAGAAAGCCAATATAACCTTATCATTTTGCAAATAAAGATTCCCCAGGCCCAGAGAGTTTAAAGACCTTGCTAACAATCATATGCAAGGTTGATGATAAAACTAGGCCTAAAACTATAATCTTAAAAATGACAACAAAGGTAAAACAGAAAACTGAACTGTGATTGTGATACCAATCGATGGGAAACCCACCCAGGGGTGCAGAGGCCAAGAACCCCCGCCCTCGCCACCCCCATTATGGGGCTAGGCTTTCCTGCTGCCTCATTTAATAGCA
The DNA here is from genome assembly GCF_006542625.1 of Nomascus leucogenys. Classification (NCBI taxonomy): domain Eukaryota; kingdom Metazoa; phylum Chordata; class Mammalia; order Primates; family Hylobatidae; genus Nomascus; species Nomascus leucogenys. The sequence goes on along the minus strand of NC_044392.1, from coordinate 8,803,763 downwards.
CAGCTGCCAAGAAGGAGCAGATGGGATGGGGTACCCATTAGGTAGATTAAAACAACATCCAAATCTCAATGTAGTTCAAACCTATCTCCCTACTGGTCTATTGAAAAATCTGTCTTATCTCAACCCAATAGCTGAAGACTCTGAAAAGCATTCAGAGTTCACAACCACATGGCCTCAGAACATTCCTTCTCCATCGAGATCACTGTCACCAGTCATCTTCCTGAACTTTCCTGTAGTGTATACTAAGCATATTTAGAATGCATATTTAGAATTGTGATGTGACTTTAATTTTTTAAGGTATTTTCCTAGTAAGAGGATTCTGAACATGAGAGACACTAACTCACCTGTTTCATAATCCAGAGGAATCTGAATATCTGTGATGTCTCCAAAAGGAATGAACGCAGCATGAAGAACTTTGTCGTCCACCTCCTCTGCCAGTCCACCTGCAAATAAGCCAAGGGCCTTCTGAGCCACTGATCTCCATACTCTTGCAGAAGTCCTTGCAGCCCAGTTAGCATGCTAGCCAGGGGACAGGATCCTTCCATTCAGTTCTTTGGGAACACAAACATCCCCCTCTCATCTCTGCCCACCCATACTTTGAAAAATATTCCTCTCTTCGCCCTTCTTTCAGACTCTCATCTAGTCCTGGGATTACTGCAATAGCTTCACAACTGACCTCCCTGCCTCCATTCCATCAACTCCACAAAGCCAACTAGAACGATCTTAGGAAAATGCAGATTTGAACCCGTAACTTTTCTGCTTAAACTCCTTCAAAGGCTTCCCACTGTCCTCAGGATAAAGGGCAAACTCCTTGGCAGTACCCACCTCTCTAGCTTTTTTGCTTTGCTTCCTAATTTCCTGGGTCTCCCGAATAATGACCCACTTGCCCCCAAGTGTCAGGCTATTTCACACCTTTGCGACTCCCTTGCAGTGATCAGCCTTGCCTCTGCTTCGGTTACGTAGCTAACTCCTGCTCATCAGCTCTGGCATCGCCGCATCCAGAATGTGCCCTCACTTCTCCAGATGGATGGGTCATTTGTCCCGTAGCCAGGCCCATATCATCATGATCCATCCTCACTACAGCGCTCATCAAAAGTGTGCTACTGAGGTAATTCCACTTTTTTTCTGGCTAGTCTGGGAACTTCTTCCTTTATGGCAGGGGCTGGGGCTGAGCCGTCGCTGCACTGAATGTTTGTAAAACAAATGAACGAGAGGATCTGGAGGGCCATAAGATTCCTTTACCGCTCCTCGGGGCCCGTTGGAGCTCAGCGGGCTAGGAAGGAAGTCAGAATAATCATTCCGTCTCGGGTTCACGCACCTGAGGTGTGTGGCAAGGCTGTTCACTGCAAGGGAGTCGCAAAAGCAGAGGCCCAAAGGTGTGAAATAACCTGACCCTTGGGGGCAAGTGGGTCATTTTTCGGGAGACCCAGCGAATTGGGAAGCAAAGCAAAGAAGCTGGAGAGGTGGCTACTGCTAAGGAGTCTGCACTTTTTCCTGAGGACAGTGGGAAACCTTTGCAGGAGTTTAAGCAGAGCCAGAGCTACCGCCAGCCCTACCGCCAGAGACCTGGCCTTGACAGCAGCACGCCGTCCTCTTGGTTCAGAGATACGTCCCACCCCACGCCTCGACCCTCTGGGGATCGCGTTCACTCAGACTCCGCCTAGCAACCCCGCCTGCTCACCCACGTACAAGACGCGCTTGGTGGTGGCCATCTTGCTCGCGCGCTTTTCCGCCGGAAGCCAGCACTCGGCCCGCCCTCTTCCCCACTGTCCCGCCCACTCTGGCCCCGCCCCGCCTACCCTCTCGTTGGTCCAACCCGCATCCCGCTACCCGGATGCACCGGGCGGCTTGTGCGGTGCGCAGTGGTAAACCACAAGGGACTTGGTCCTGGCGCTTTCCAGTGCTCACGGTGTCGGAGGAGGGAAACCTTGGTCGAATCAACCCGATTATTATGGGCAAACGATAAACTATGGTGCTTGGCCATCCTGCGCGTCTGTTTTTGGACAACCTGGGAACTAAGAATGAGTTTTACCTTTTGAAATAGTTGGAAAAACTTAAAACAAAAATATTTTCTTGGCTGGGCATGGTGGCTCATGCCTGTAGCCCCAGCACTTTGGGAGGCTGAGGCGGGAGGATCACCTGAAGTCAGGAGTTCGAGAGCAGCGTGGCCAACATGGTGAAACCCCGTCTCTACTAAAAATGCAAAAATTAGCCGGGCGTGGTAGCGGGCGTCTGTAATCTCAGATACTCAGGAGGCTGAGGCTGGAGAATCGCTTGAACCCAGGTGGCGGAGGTTGCAGTGAGCAGAGATCGCGCCGTTGCACTCCAGCCAGGGTAACAATAGCGAAACACCATCTCAAAAAATATATATATTTATTTTTTCTTAGCACATGAAAATTATGTGAAATTAAAATTTCAGTGTCCATAAAGAAAGCTTTATGGGGACACAGCCACGCTCATTCCTTTAAGTATGACTGTGGTTGCTTTCCTACTACAAGGGCAGAAGAGGTATAGCCTGCAAAGCCTACAATAATATTTACCATCTGGCTCTTCAGGAAGAACGTTTGTCGACTCGTGTTAGGTTTTGAAAAGAAGGCAAGGGTTAAAGAAAGACACACACACATACACACACAGAAAGAGGGCGACTCGACAGCAAATGCAGGCTTTATGTCCAGCATAATAACCTACAGAAGTGGGGAACCAGCCTAATGCCAGTGCCCACCACTGCTTACAGACTGGGCAATTTATAGGTATGGACGGTAGGGGTCTGGGCAGTGTGGCTTGCTGCCTAGCAGGATATTGATAAAAAGATGTTCTCATGATGAGGCGGTTTGGCCCTTGTTCCAGGGGGACGTCACCATGGTGTCCCTTGGACCTTTGCCCAGCAAGATATGAGAGGGATGTTTCTTTAGTTGGGCCTTTGTCTGCCTTGTGGTCAGGCGGTTAGGCAGGATGTTTCTCACAGCCCAAACCCCTGTGAAATGTTTCACTTTGACCAAGGTCTGCAGAATAGCAGGGAGCTTACAAAATGGTGCAGTTTAGACTAACATCTTGGACTAAACCCACTAATACATAAATTACAGGTTGACATACTGGTAGGAAATAATGGGACCATCTATTTTATATGGAGCAGAGGGTTAAGACCTTCCCAAGGTGACATTTAAGCTGAATTCTGAAGGAAAAGGAGCCAGAGAGAGGAGGAGGTAGCTTCTGCACACTCAAGGAACTAAAAGACCTGAGCCTGGGATGGTGGGGTGGAGGGCATGATATCTGGTGGGAAACGTAGGCAGAGGGCCACATCATGAGGGCACTGTAAGCCACCTGGAAGATTTGGGAGCTTTGAGAAGCTGCTGAAGTTACAACAGGAGAGTTACATGGTCACATCATTTTAGATAGTGCTCTGACACCAGGCCCAGGAGGGATTGATTGGAACCCAGGAGACCAGGAAGTTAATGTAGTAAACTATGGAAGAGTTGATAGTGGCTCTGTTCCTCCAATCCACTTGTCCAGGGTGGTTTTTTTTTTTTTTTTGAGACAGGGTCTTGCTCTCTTACCCAGGCTGGAAGGCAGTGACATGATCATGGTTCACTGCAGCCTCAACCTCCCAGCCTCAAATGATCCTCCCACTTTAGCCTCCTGAGTAGCAGCTGGGAGTACAGGTGTACGTCACCATGCCCAGTTAATTTTTTTTTTTTTTTTTTTTTTAGAGACAGGGTCTTGCCAGTTGCCCAGGCTGGTCTCAAATTCCTGGACTCAAGCGATCCTCCTGCCTCGGCCTCCCAAATTGCTGGGATTACAAGTGTGAGCCACTACACCCAGCCTGGGGTGATCTTTCTTCAAAATAAACCTAAATTCTCTAGAACTCCCTACCTAAATCACTGATGCTGCTAACAAGGTCCTTGACAAGGGGTCCATGCCTACCTCAAGTCAACCCTGACCTCCACATCAGCTCCTCACCTACTTACCATGGGCTCTTTTTCCTTGCCTCTGCTTTTGCTCATTGAGTTCTTTCTTTTCTCCATCTGGAGGCACCCACCAGTCCTTGTCAGAGGTCCTAGTTAAGCTTCACTCACCCAAATCCCTATAGACAGAGTCCATAGTCCCCAAGTTCAGAAGTCAATTGGAATACACCCTATAGCTATAGTCAGGTATGTCTCTCTCTCCCAGTAGATGAAGATATTTGACACCGCGGCCTGTACCCATTGTATTCCCAGAGCTAAGCAGTGGCTGCGCACACAGCTGACCTTACCAACCTCATGCCAAACCAGGGAGTTGATGCTTATAGGAATGAGGCTATGAGATCTGATTAGGAGAGTTCTTTGTGTACCCGTCACTATTCCAAACCAAAAGGTCACTCTCAAGAAGAATCTGACCAGGCGTCCTTTATGTGGTGTGGTATAATAAAAAATAAATACTTGGTCTTTGTCCTAGTTCCTGGCACAGAGCTTCTAAAACCATTGGAATAACCTGAGTGCTGTGTCTTGTTATTCATAATGAGCCCATTTTGACCGTACCTAAGTTTATGCTAAGCAGATGACTCAAGGTAGAACCCCTAGCTCCCTTCAGGATGGGGGTTGGTCACCAGAGAAACCAACCACGTGATTAGAGGGTTGGGACTTCCAGCTCCCACCTCCAATCCCTGAGGAGAGGAGGGGGTTGGAAATTGGGTTCAATCACCAACACCCAGTGGTTTAATCAGCCATGCCTAGGTAATGAAACCTCATATAAACACTCTCAATGCGGTTTGGGGAGTTTCCAGGTTGGTGAACACATTGATGTGCTTGGAACACAGCATGCCTAGAGAGGAAATGGAAGCTCTCCAGCCCCTCTCCATTCCCACCTTGCCCTGTGCATCTCTTCCTATAATCTTTACAGCCAGGTTTGAATGCATTGTTTGGATAAGCAGGAACAAACTTCTCCTGTGGGGAGGATAGTTCATGAAAAACCAAATGGAATCTCAGTAACCTTGGTGTCTGGGCCAGCACCAGCTTCTGGCCCTCTCTTGTTTTGTAGGCGTGTCGGTCACTCACTCAGCACCTGCTTCTGTTCTTGGGAAAGTGCTGTTGCCAGCATGAAGGCAGTCAGGGGTTCGTGGGCTGCACATGGACAGCAGGCTGGGGTGCCTGGGAATCAGGAGAGACAGTGGGTTAGCACCCAAGGAAAGGACAGCACTCGATGGTGGTCAAAGTTAGGACACTCCAACCACTCGACACCTGAATGCTACCATTCAGAATCCAGGGGAAGGGGAGAAGTAATGGTTTTTGACCAAATTCAGCCCATTTTGAGGGGAGTGGTGGTGATATAAAACTATATAGATTCTCCATCACACGCAGTGCCTCGCCTGTCATTCCAGCATTTTGGAAGACTGAGGCGGGTGAATTTCTTGAGCTCAGGAGTGCGAGACCAGCCTGGCCAATATGGCAAAACCCTGCCTCTACTAAAAACACAAAAATTAGCCAGGTGTGGTGGTGGCTGTCTGTAGCCTTAGCTACTCAGGAGGCTGAGGCAGGAGAATCGCTTGAACTCAGGAGGCCGAGGTTGCAGTGAGCCAAAATTGTACCACTGCACTCCAGCCTGGGTGGCAGAGTGAAATTCCGACTCAAAAAACTATGAGGCTGAGTGTGGTGGCTCACACCTATAATCCAAGCAATTTGGGAGGCCGAGGTGGGCGGATTGCCTGAGGTCAGGAGTTCAAGACCAGCCTGGCCAACATGGTGAAACCCTGTCTCTACTAAAAACAAGAAAATTAGCTGGACGTGGTGGTGTGCACCTGTAGTCCCAGCTACTCGGGAGGCTGAGGCAGGAGAATCACTTGAACTCGGGAGCCAGAGGTTGCAGCAAGCCAAGATGGCACTACTGCACTCCAGCCTGGGTGATAGAGTAAGACTCCATCTCAAAAAACAACCAAACAAACAGAAAAACTGCATAGATTCTCATCATATGTATAACAACATGCAACATAATTAGAAAGGGAAGGTGAAAAGAGCCCATCCAGGGCACACCTACTCTGTGTTAGGCCTAGTGCTAGGGAGATATTTCCACAGACATTTAGTTGTCACAAACTTGAGATAGAGATTATCTCCCCATTTTACCCAGGCCACCCAGAGAGGTCAAGCAATTTACTCACATTAGCAAAGTAATAACTGAGTATTTAATTTGTTGATTGAATATATAAAGCTCCAGTAACTATCTTTAGCAGTACAGCTTTTTTCTAAGGACCATATTATCTCCTTTGGAGGGATGCCCAGAAGTGACTGGATCAAAAGGTGTAAATACCAAAACAGTTATAATTATTGTATGCCATAATGCCTCTTTCATTAAATGCTCTAGAAACATTCGCATGTGATGTCAGTGATGAGCTCCAGTCTAGAAGCAGGTCCCTGAAGGCAGCAGAAAGGCTTCGTATCTTTTCACATGCCATTAAGTTTTGGAAATCGCTTTAGAAAGCTTTAAGTAGGTGAAATGAATGGGAGTGTGGGAAGCATCATTCTCCTGTATTTCTGAGGGGAGCCGTTAGACATCACAGTCACACTTAGCACAATTTGTATTTGCATTTACTTTTTATTTTTTTGAGACAGAGTCTCACTCTGTTACCCAGGCTGGAGTGCAGTGGTGTGATCACGGCTCACGGCAGCAGCCTCAAGCCTCAACCTCCTGGACCCAACCTCCTGCCTCAGCCTCCCAAGTAGCTGGGACTACTGCCTAGCGTGCACCACCACACCTGGCTAATTTTTCTATTTTTTTGTAGAGATGGGGTTTTGCCACATTGCCCAGGCTGGTCTCGAACTCCTGGGCTCAAGCGATCCTCCCACCTCAGCCTCCCAGAGTGCTGGGATTACAGGCATGAGCCACAGTGCCTGGCTGCATTTACATTTTTAAAAATATTCAAAAATAGAGGATGCATTTACTTTTTAAAACCTCTTCTCTCCAACCAAAGAAAGAGCATTTTGAAAGCTGGGACCACGTCAGTTTGCTTACCACTGTACTCCCATACCACTGCACAATGCCTTGGTATTTAGTAGACTTTTAATAACTGATGAATGAAATAGAGAAAACCTTCTTGCAAATAAAGTTGAAATGGAAAATTCTATTCTTAGCACATTGGGTGCCTGGGCTCCGCTACAGAGGCTGAATCACAGGCCGTGGGCTGCCAACATCGGAGGTGTATTTATACAGAGCAACAGCACAAGGAGGAGCAGTGAGCGTGAGTGTGGTGGCACAGGTGCTATATGCCATACAGCTGCAGGATTCCCAAAGAAAAGAACAAACCCAGTTCAAGTTCGTCACTCTTAGCAACCACAGTCTCCAAGAGTCTTCCTTGATTCTTAACTGAGTCAGCGTTTGTATCATGGAGATTGTTTGAGGGACTAGAAGCTAAAACATTCTATCTGCCATTCAGTGACACTTTTCTTCACTGATAGCAGGAGGGACAGATGTCCAAGTCTGCCAAAACCTAGGGCTGCTTTTCTGCCTTACACCACAACCTCATAGGGCTGCATTTACCAGTGCCCTAAACTCTAGTCCCTTAGGTCTGGCAGGTTCCGTATTCTAAGACAGTGGTCCTAAAATATGAAACTGCATCAGAATCATTGGAGGGCTCGTTACAACACAGGTTGCTAAGCCCTACTTCCAGGGTTGCTGATTCAGTCAGTCTTGAGTGAAGCCAAGAATGCTCGCTTCTAACAAGTTCCCAGGTGATGTGGAAGAAGCTGGTCTGGGGACTATACTTTAAGAACCACTTTTTCCAAGAAAGTAATGACATGTTAAGAGGCAGTGGAAGCAGCCCATTCTGGGTGCAAACAACATGGAGGTGTGTTGTCTGGAGAGAATTTTAAAACAATAATAAAACAACTAAAAGGTCAGTCACTTTTGACCAGGTGCGGTGGCTCACGCCTGTAATCCCAGCACTTTGGAAGCCAAGGTGGGTGGACCACTTGAGCTCAGGAGTTCAAGACCAGCGTGGGCAAGGTTGAAAATCCTGTTTCTACAAAAAATACAAAAAAATTAGCTTGGCATGGTGGCATACACCTTTAGTCCCAGCTACTTGGGAGGCTGAGATAGGAGGATCACCTGAGCTCGGGAGGTCAAGGCTGCAGTGAGCCATGAACATATCACTCCAGCCTGGGCGATAGAGTGAAACCCTGTCTCAGAAAAAAAAAAAAAAAAAAAAGCCGGGTGCAGTGGCTTATGCCTGTAATCCCAGCACTTTGGGAGGCTGAGGCAGGTGGATCACTTGAAGCCAAGAGTTTGAGACCAGCCTGGCCAACATGATGAAACTCTGTCTCTACTAAAAATACAAAAATTAGCCAGGCATGGTGGTGCATGACTGTAATCCCAACTACTCGGGAGGCTGAGGCACGAGAATCGCTTGAGCCTGGGAGGTGGAGGTTGCAGTGAGCCAAGATTGCACCACTGCACTCCAGCCTGGGCAACAGAGGGAGACTCTGTCTCAAAAAAAAAAAAAAAAAGTCAATCACTTTTTATTATCATCATGCTCATGCAACTCTGAACAATATCAGTCACAAAACACTCCTGAAAAAAAATCTTTCAATTGTTTCTAAGTTGAAATAATTGCTATGGATGCTCTTAAATATAAATCAAGTTAGCACATTTTATTACTTATCCTTAATAAACACTGTATTCTATATAAAAATTAATTTGGGAATCTTACTATACAGTTGGTCTCTAAGACACTTGGACTGAGCTACATATGCTTATTTAGAGGGCAAGTTCTTTTTTTTTTTTTTTGAGATGGAGTCTCGCTCTGTCGCCCAGGCTGGAGTGCAGTGGCGCAATCTCGGCTCACTGCAAGCTTCGCCTCCCGGGTTCACGCCATTCTCCTGCCTCAGCCTCTCCGAGTAGCTGGGACTACAGGCGCCCGCCACCACGCCCGGCTAATTTTTTGTATTTTTAGTAGAGACGGGGTTTCACCGTGGTCTCGATCTCCTGACCTCGTGATCCGCTCGCCTCGGCCTCCCAAAGTGCTGGGATTACAAGCGTGACCCACCGCGCCTGGCCGAGGGCCAGTTCTTACTGATTCAGAACAGTTTGAGTTCCTTCAAGATCACTGTGGTCACAGTTTGCATCTCTAAGCCTTGTGTTACTACAGATTGCATTTAAACAACAGATTTAAAATGAAAGAGAATACGGTTGTATGTGATTTTTCTTTTCCAAGTCATCTTTTTTCCAGGGTAAAGTTTTAGATGAAGTTTCTAAGACAAAATATTTGCAAACAGTGGGACTTGGCCTTGAAAAATGTACAGTAAAATAGTAAGCTTTACAATTGTCACATGGATTTGGCAATTGTCTCCTAGACAAGACATCAAAAACACAGCAATAAAAGAAAAAAATAGGTAAATTAGATATTATCAAAATTAAAAGCTGTTATACATCAGACAACACTATTAAGAAAGTGAAAAGATAACCCACAGAATGGGAGAAAACATTGGCAACTAATGTGTCTGATAAGAATCTAGTATCCAGAATATGTAAAGAACTTTTTCAACTCAACAATAGAAAGACAATCTTATTAATATACACGCAAAGGACTTGAATAAACATTTCTCCAAAGAAGATAAACAAATGGCCAACAAGTACATGACAAGATCAACATTGGTCGTTAGGGAAATGCAAATCAAAACCACAATGAGATGCCACTTCACATCCATTAGATTGGCTATCCTAAAAAAATTTAAAATAGCAAATGTTAGCAAGGATGTGGAGAAATTGGAACCCTTATACATGGCTAGTGAGAATGTTAAATAATATTTTGATTTGCATTTCCCTAACGACCAATGTTGATCTTGTCATGTAACTTGCTGGCCATTTGTTTATCTTCTTTGGAGAAATGTTTATTCAAGTCCTTTGCCTGTATATTAATAAGATTGTCGCCGGGCGCCGTGGCTCACGCTTGTAATCCCAGCACTTTGGGAGGCCGAGGCGGGCGGATCACGAGGTCAGGAGATCGAGACCACGGTGAAACCCCGTCTCTACTAAAAACACAAAAAATTAGCCGGGCATGGTGGCGGGCGCCTGTAGTCCCAGCTACTCGGAGAGGCTGAGGCAGGAGAATGGCGTGAACCCGGGAGGCGGAGCTTGCAGTGAGCCGAGATTGCACCACTGCGACAGAGCGAGACTCCGTCTCAATTAAAAAAAAAAAAAAAAAAAAAGAAAACAGAAACTGGGGAGGGGCAAGGAAGCAAACATGATGAATGAGGGGTCTGGCATCTCATTGTTGGAATGTGGTGATTTGATGAGTTTCTATTCTTTGATACTTTTTTTTTTTTTTGAGAGGGCTGAAAGTTATTTCCTGATGAAGAAACTCAGATAAAACAAATGTAAGTTTCAAGTCTTAAGACCAGAAGGGTCAATTCCTATTTATGCAATAAAACTATCTATGGGACTAATGGGTCGGTTCCAGAACCAGATAGTGATGAGGGTTGCACAACATTGTGAAAGTACAAAATGCCACTGAATTGCACACTTAAAAATGGTTACAATGGCAAGTTTTGTGTTGTGTGTATTTTGCCACAATAAGAAGAATTGTCGATTGGGCAGGACTTCTGGTGATGGTGGAATGAAGAGTTCACAAACTCTCTCATGAAAAACAACTATAAAACTGGACAGAATTGTCAAAGACAGACATCTCAGGCCTCCAGAAATTGACAATGCACACAAATTGAGAAGTGTTTATTCATGAAAAACTGCTGAACTTCAGGTAAGAACAGTGGGAATCTGTGGTGTTCTTGCCTGGTACTCTCACCTCTTCCCTCCCTGTCCAGTATGGATAGCACAGCCATGATACCAGGGCAGAGCTGGAAAGGGCTGATTTGATTTAGAATAGAGAACAAAAAACATATGCCAAGTAATATTCTCAGTAAGAATATCAAGCTCAGTAGGAATTGAACTGGGAAACCCCATAGCTCTGCTAGCCTGAGGCTGCAGTCCTACTAGGCAGCCAAGCCAGAAATTTAACAAGGAGATCCTGGAAACAAAAAAACTGAAGAGGGACTGGATGAGCTCTCCCCACATCCCTGGCTGGTTGGAAGGCTGCACCACACATGTACAGGCAAGGCGCAAGAGGGCTCTAGCTCTGCAAACATTCCTGGCAGACTGGAGACTATCCACACAAAGGAAGTACCAGGAAAGCTCATTGGAAAGGAAAACCTGGGGAAAACTTGAAAAGTGCCCAGACTTTGAAAGCACTCCTCAACCCACACACAGATTCATAGGCAAAGAGTGGAAGGCTTGCTGGCACAAAGTGTTTGAGTAAAACCTCTGACTAATCATTGGTTTACCACTGAGATATTCAGACACAAGGGTGCCCCCTAGAAAGCCAAGATTAAAAAAAAAATAAGAATTAGAAAACAAACAAACAAACAACAACAACAAAAAACACTTGAGACACACAACTCTAAAACACCACTAAGGAGACAGGTTCTGCAAATTTAATCTAGGCAAGTTTCTAAAAGGCGAAACAAATAATAAACAAACAAACGAAATCAGCCAGGTGTAGTGGCTCGTGCCTGTAATCCCAGCACGTAAGGAGGCTGAGGTGGGAGGATCACTTGAGTCCAAAAGTTTGAGACCAGCCTGGGCAACATAGTGGTGATAGGGAAATGCTGGTAAAGGAAGGGCATAGTCCCTTTTATTTATTTATTTATTTATTTATTTATTTATTTATTTGACAGAGTCTTGCTCTGTCACCCAGGCTGGAGTGCAATGGCGTGATCTCTGCTCACTGCAACCTCCGCCTCCTGGGTTCAAGCAATTCTCCTGCCTCAGCCTCCCGAGTAGCTGGGATTACGGGCGCACGCCACCATGCCCAGCTAAGTTTTTGCATTTTTAGTAGAGATGGGGTTTCACCATGTTGGCCAGGCTGGTCTCAAATTCCTGACCTCGTGATCCACCCGCCTCGGCCTCCCAAAGTGCTGGGATTACAGGGGTGAGCCACCGCACCCTGCCCCAGGATAGTCACTTTTAAATGATAAGGAATGGGGGGAGGGAAGTGCCGGGTAGAGGAGGGTGTGGTCCCTGGCTAGGGCTCCACCCCCATGAACGAGGGTGAGGACAAGCATTTTTGTTTTCCTGCCCAAATGCTGTATTTCCGAAGACCACCCTGACCTGCCACGCCCCCATCCTGTGCCTATAAAAACCCTGAGACCCTAGCCGGCAAACACACAAGCTGCTGGATATGGAGAGGAGCAGATCGGTGGAAGAACACAGAGGCTGCTGAAGGTAGAGAGGGGCACATCAGCGGAGGAACACACGGGTGGCTGGATGTCAAGAGGCTGCACCGACAGGGACCGGCATGCCCGCAGTCCACCGACTGGCAGAACAATGCAGAGTGTGGCTCTCTGAGGAGAGCCTGGGTCGCTGAGTGCCCGACTCCGGGGGAAAGCCATCTCTCTTCTAGGTCCCCCATCTGCTGAGAGCTAGTTCCACTCAATAAAACCTTGCACTCATTCTCCAAGCCCACGTGTGATCAGATTCTTCCGGTACACCAAGGCAAGAACCCCAGGATACGGGTTACCCTATAACGCAAGCCACCTGTAGACGGCAAACTAAAAGAGCACCCTATAACACACAGCCATTGGGGCTTCAGCTGTAAACATTCACCCCTAGACACTGCTGTGGTGTCAGATCCCCACAGCCTCCCCGTCTGTACGCTCCCCTAGGGGTTTGAACAGCAGGGCGTTGAAGAAGTGAGCCACACCCCCATCACACGCCCTGTGAAGGGGGACAAGGGAACTTTTTCCGTTTCAGTGGGACCCCATCTTTACAAAACAATAATTAAATTAGTCAGGCATGATGGCATGCACCTATAGTCCCAGGTTTTCAGGAGGCTGAGGTGGGAGGATTGTTTGAAGCCTGGGGGTGGGGGGTGAAGGCTGCAGTGAATAGTGATTCTGTCAATGCACTCCAGCCTGGCTGACAGAGGAGACTCTGTCTCAAAACGAAACAAAAAACTAACCAGCAATAAAAACAACCCTCAGGGGAAAAATTAGAATCCAGAATCACTACAGCATATTATTTTAAAATCCAGTTTTTGACAAAAATAATGAGACATGCAAAGAAACAGGAAGATGTGACTCATACTCAGAAAAAAAAACCCATCAACAGAAAATTGTCACTTTTCAAGACCAGGTGTTGCATTCAGCAAACAAAGACATCAAAACAGCTATTATAAATACGTTGCAAAATTTATAGTAACTATGTTTAGAGAAATAAAAAAATTTAATGTCAAAGACTCAACAAATAGTAAACTCAATAAAGAACTAGAAGCTATAAACAAGAATTAAATGGAAATTCTAGAGTCAAAAAGTACAATAACAAATGAAAAATTCACAAAATGAACTCAGCAGCAGACCTGAGATGTCAGAAGAAAGAATCAGTGAACTTGAAGATAGTAGAATAGAAATAATCTAATCTGAGGAAGAGAGAGAAAGATGAAAGAAAGGGAACAGAACCTCAGAGATCTGTGGTATATCATGAAGCATACAGACCTATGTCAAAGTGTGATGTCTATGGAAGTCTCAGAAACATAAAAGAGAGAAAGGGGAAGAAAACATACTTGAGGAAATAATGGACAAAAACTTCCCAAATTTGAAAATTCATCTACAGATTTAAAAAACCCAAGGAACTCCAAGTAAGAGAAATATAAAGAAATCCACATTTAAACACATTGTCATCAAACTGTGTTTTTTGTTATTTGTGTGTGTGTGGGGGGGCGGCGCTTTGAGACAGAGTCTCGCTCTGTCACCCAGGCTGGAGCGCAGTGGTGTGATCTTGGCTCACTACAACCTCCACCTCCCAGTTTCAAGCAATTCTCCTGCCTCAGCCTCCCGAGTGGCTGGAATTACAGGAGTGTTCCACATAGAGAAATCCTGTCTCTACTAAAAATACAAAAATTAGCTGGGCACAGTGGTCCACACCTGTAATCTCAGCTACTGGGAAGGCTAAGGCACGAGAATCGCTTGAACCTGGGAGGCGGAGGTTGCAGTGAGCCAAGATTGTGCCACAGCACTCCAGCCTGGGCAACAAAGTGAGAATCTGTCTCAAAAAAAAAATTCAATAGATACATTAATATAGTACACTTAAAAATGTTTTAACACAAAAGAAGGCAGTCAAGGAAGGGCAGAGAAACAGGACAGGATAAATATAGAAAACAAATAGAAAAATGGCAGTCATAAATCCAGCCATACCAATAAATACATTAAATGTGAATAGACTAGACAGAAAAAAACAGACTGTCAGACTGAATGTTTTAAAAAGCAGGATTTAATTATATATTGTCTATCAGAGACACATCAAATTCAAAGACAGAAGTAGGTTGAAAGTAAAAGGATGATAAAAGATATATCACATGAACAGGAATCCTAAGAGAGCTAAATTGGCTGTATTAATATCAGACAAAATAGGCTTTAAGAAATATTACTAGAGATAAGTATAAAAAGTACTCCTACAACTGAGTAATAAGAAGACAAATGATCTAATTTAAAAATGGGTGGCCGGGCGCGGTGGCTCACGCCTGTAATCTCAGCACTTTGGGAGGCCAAGATGGGTGACTGACCTGAGGTCAGGAGTTCGAGACCTGCCTGGACAGCATGGTGAAATCCCATCTCTATTAAAAACACAAAAATTAGCTGGGCATGGTTGTGGGTGCCTGTAATCCCAGCTACTTGGGAGGTTGAGGGAGGAGAATTGATTGAACCCGGGAGGCGGACATTACAGTGAACCAAGATCACACTACTGCACTCCAGCTTAGGCAACAGAGCAAGACTCCATTTCAAAAATAAATAAATAAAAATAAAAATAAAATAAAAATGGTCAAAAAATTTGTGTAGACATTTCACCAGAGGAGAGATGAAGAGACAAAGAATTGATGAGTAAATGAAAAGACGCTCAACATCTTTAATCATTCGGTATATGCATATTAAAAGCGAAGCGAATATGCTACTCACGTCTGTAGTCCTAGTACTTTGGGAGGTTAAGGCAGGCGGATTACTTGAGCCCAGCAGTTAGAGACCAGCCTGGGCAACATGGCGAGACATGTCTCTGCAAAACACGCACACACACACACACACACACACGCACACACAAATTAGCCAGGCATGGTGGCACGTGCTCTGTGGTCCCAGCAACTTGGGAGGCTGAGGTGGGAGGATCGATTAAGTCCAGGAGAGTGAGGCTGCAGTGAGCCATGATCCTGCCACTGCACTTCAGCAAAAAAAGAAAATAAACTGCTGATGGGAATATAAAATGGTGCAACTACTTTGAAAAGAGTTTGACACCTACTAAAATTTTAACCCTAACTATGACCCAGCAATTCCTCTCCTAGATATCTACCCAAGACAGATAAAAGTATATGTCCACACAAAGACTTGTCCATGAAATGTTCATAGCACAATTGTTCATAAATAGCTAAAATCTGATAATAATGCAATGTCCATCAAGTGGTGAGTGCATAAAGAAAATATCCGCATAATGGAATGCCACTCAGCAAATGTAAAAAGGACATGCTACACCATGGCTGAACTTCAAAAACATGTTGCTGAGTGAAAGAAGCTAATCACAAAAGACCACATATTGTGTGATTCCATTTTTACAAAACTTCCAAAAAGAGTCAACTCTATAGACAGTGAAAGCAGATCAATAGTTGCCTGGGGCTGGAGGTGGGAGCAGGGTCTGACTACAAATAGGATCAAGTAAACTTTTTGAGATGATGAAAATGTTCTGAAGCTGGATTGTGATTTATAGAGTTACTAAAGATCATTGAATTGTACATTTACAATGGATGCTCTTCATGATAGGTAAATTACAACTCAATAAAGCTGTTTTAAAATTAATCACTTTCAACTGCTATACAAAATTACGGAGGCAGGCATTAATTATGGAGCAATAAAATGCAAGGAAATGGATATTTGCATAGATAAAAGAAGCCCAAAGAGGAATACTGAGAGAAACAACAAAAGATGCTGCTCACGCCTATAATCCCATCATCATGGGAGGCCAAGGAGGATGGATCACTTGAGGCCAGGAGTTCAAGAAGAGCCAGCCAACATGGTGAAACCCCATCTCTACTGAAAATACAAAAATTAGCCAGGCGTGGTGGTGCACACCTGTAGTACCAGCTACTCAGGAGGCTGAAGTGGGAGAATCACTTGAACCCAGGAGGCAGAGGTTGCAGTGAGCTGAGATCATGCCACTGCACTCCAGCCTGGGCAACAGAGCGAGACTCTGTCTCAAAAATAATAATAAAAAAAGATGTCGGTCTTACACTACCAGAAGAAATAAAAATGATAATGCTTTCACGACTAAACTGTTTTCACAGAGGACTGGACACTCATTCTAAACAAATGGATCAAATAATGCTAATGTTCATCAAGATTTAGCAAATTTCTGATTTTTGCAGGAGAAGTGAAACCCTTTTATTTGAACCAAATATGACATAAATACTTGATAAATTTTCTGGTAAATATATTTTAATGGAAATTTTTTAACTGAGGAGACATTTGAAAGTTACTTGAATAAGTTCCAATGAATAAATACACGGACAGAATTTTAATCTCTGGAATTTGTGAGATGGGGTTTTTACGAGTCTTTGACAAATTCGTCCTATGCTTAAGACTTTTCCTAAGTATTTGTATGTATGTTGCTTCGTGTGAAAGAACCTTTTTAAATTTGAAATTAATAAAATGGGTTTTTCAATCAACTCTGAGTGAAGATAGAAAAATTTATCTGTTACAGCTTTTTAAGAATTTGTCTAGCAGGTTTTCCATTTTTTGCTAGAAAATCCCCCACAAAAAGAAGAAGAAAAATCTGTCTGTACTGTCTATTGAACATAAGGATGCAAAAAAGATAAATTTAGACGCAGTCATTGACAAATTTGCAGAAGTTAAGGCTCAAAAATCGTAATTGTAATATTAATTACCATGACAGAACAAAATAAATAGGTTTTTTCCTTTTTTTAAAAAAACACATTAAGGTAATTAAAACTATTCATTAATTACTCTTTTCCTTTTCGTATTGTAATATTCATTTATATTGGCATTTATTTATTTATTTATATAGACAAAAGTTCTTACTATCTGCTTTTTAATTTCTGGGATTTATTATTACTATTTTTTTTTTTTTTTTGAGACACAGTTTCGCTCTTGTCACCCAGGCTGGAGTACAATGGCGCGATCTCGGCTCACTGCAACCTCCGCCTCCTGGGTTCAAGTGATTCTCCTGCCTCAGCCTACTGAGTAGCTGGGATTACAGGCACCTGCCACCACCCCCAGCTAATTTTGTATTTTTAGTAGAGATGGGGTTTCACCATGTTGGCCAGGCTGGTCTAGAACCCCTGACCTCAGGTGATCCACCCGCCTGGGCCTCCCAAAGTGCTGGGATTACAGGTGTGAGCCACCACGCCCAGCCTATTCTTCTTCTTCTTCTTCTTCTTCTTATTCATTTTATTTCATGATTTTACTGAGAATGATTTTGTCATATGAAAAAGAGGGACAGTAAAAAAGTTATCCATTCCAGGTGGCAAATAAGCTAGGTACTCACTTGGGTAAAAGTGAATGAAGAAATTCCTACACTTATGTATGTATTCAGTCATTCAGTCATTCAAGAAGTATTTACTAAGCAAATGTAATACACCAGGAAATATTCTAGGTGCTGAGGATACAGGAAATCCCATTCTCATCGAGTTTACATTCTAGTGATTCACTCAAGAATCCTGTATGGAGCTCTCCCATTCCATATAAGTGCAGTGGTGTGTTGGAGCTGGCTTGCATTGGTTCGCGAGAGCCAGGTGTGTGCATCTCTTTCCAACTCCCTATTCAGTTATGTTATGCTAGTAACTTCAAATTGGCCATGGTGGGAATATTTACACCATGGAGATAGGCAAAAGCTATAAATCAGGGCTTTTGTTTTGGAGTCAGTTGCTAAATATTTACCAGCCTACCACTACAAGTCACTCAGTCAGAGAGTTCTTCCCTGATTAATCAATTTACAGAAGCCTGCCCCAGTTATTCTGTCACATGCCCCTGTGTTATTTGCTTTATAGAATTTATTACTACTGGAAATGCCCTTGTTCCACGGATTTATTCCACTGGTATTTGTTGAGTGCCTACTATATGCCAAGAACTGTTAAAGTACTTGAGATCTAACAAAACAGAGATCTCTACCCTTGTGGGGCTTACATTCTGGCAGGGGCAGATGGATTTTTAAAAACAATGAGCACAATAAGTAAATTATTTGGGGTGTAGAAGGTGATAAGTTCTGTGAGGGGTGGAGAAAAAGTAGAGAAGGGCAAGAAGGATCTGAGTTAGGGACATGAGTGATGATTCTAAACGGAGAAGTCAGGGTGGGTCTCATTGAGAAGGTTATATGGGAATGCAGACTAGAAGTAGGCAAGGGAATTATCTGGATAAATAGTATTCCAGACAGAGAGAAAAGTCAGTGCCAAGAGCCCACACTGGCCTGGCCTGGCAAGTTCAAGGAACAGCAAGGCCAGTGTGGCTGAAGTGGAGTGAGCTGAGGCAAGTGGCTGGAGAGATGAGGTCAGATCATGTGAGGCTTTGTAGGTGATTAAAAGACCATTGTGTTTGGGCTGTATCTGGGCTCTCTACCCCTTTAGGTTGGTCTGAATTAACTGTACTCTATTTAATTTCTGTAGTTTAACATTCAATCATTGTTTCTGGTATTTTATTCTTTTTTCAGAAGTATCTTGCATGTTCATGGACATTTACTCTTTCCTACGAACTTTAGGACCTATTAATCCAGTTAAAACAAAAAATCCTGCTGAGTTTGTATTGGAATGAATTTAATTTGTAGGTTTATTTTGGGAGAGAAGTGATACCTTTATAATAGTAAGTATTCCCATCAGTATTTCTCCATTTATTATTTTATTTATATTCTTTTTATATATTTAAAAACATTTTGTATTGTCCTCTATGAAGGTCTAGTATATCCTTTATGAGATATAGTCCTAGATGCCTTAGAGTTGTTATCAACCCTAGGAATGGTATATTTTATGCCGAATACTCTCTTATTAGTTTAAATAGTTTTTCTCTATATTCTTTTGGATTTTCTCATTGACTGTAATATCACCTGCAAATATGGATAGTGTTCCCTTTTTCTGTGTTAACACTTCTTGTTTATTTCTCTTATTACATTGGCTAGGAGCTCCAGTATAATGGTGAATAATAGTGCTGATAGCAATCTTGTTCCCGACTTAGTGGAAATGCTTCCAAACTTTCAAGCATAAAGTTTATGCTCGGGGTAGATACCCTTTAACGGGTTGAAAAAGTACCCTTCTATTCCTAATTTGTTAAGGGTTTAAAAAAATTATGACTCCACATTTAGTTTTGTCGAATGATGTTTTTTGCATTTTTGAGAGGATTGTATGATTTTTCTCCTTTATCAGTTAACTGGCGAATCACAAGGAAAGATTTCTTAATGTTAAATTATGCTTCTGTGAGTAAAGGGAAAATTAATATCAGGCTGGGGCTGATGCAAGCCTGCCTGACACTGACCTTGGTCTTCCACAATACTGTTTCCTTGGAAACTGCAGAGTTAACATAAAGAGGGGATGTTGTGTATGCTGACTACACAATTGTGTGGAACTGCGCACGGGTCTGGAGGCATTGTCAGTGAGCATACAGGCCATGAGCGTATGCAACTGGGAATGGTAGGAAATATTGGTGGGAAATAGAGGTTTCAGGTTATTTACTTATTTACTTATTTATTTATTTATTTATTTAAAGAGACAGGGCCTTGCCTGAGACCCAGGCTGGTCTCAGACTAGGCCCAGGAGATCCTCCTGCCTCAGCCTCCCAAAGTGCTGGGATTACAGGTATGAGCCACTGCGCCTGACTAAGGCTTTAGGTTCTATGAGTCAAAGTGATCGCTGCACACCTTGGCAGCTGTAAGTGCCCTGTGGATGAATGACAACAGGACATGTGTACTTGGGTAGTTGCTGGGCCACCTGGTGAGATAAAGATGCAGCATCTGCCATATCTTCTGCCTTGTATTCTAGGTTACAATTTATTTCTGTCTCATGAGTCTTGCTGTCAACTTGAACCTATAATCACAGCTGTAGTCTGTACCTTCTTTCAAGGATTATATTTAGCATAATTATGGGGCAGTATTTTAATTTTACCTCTAGGGGGCAGTCATGGATCATAAATTGGTACGCTGTTTTAAAAAACCATCTAGAATAAACTGAATGCCCTTTTAGGTTATGTACTTTTTTTTTTTTCATTTTACAGATGAAGAAACTGAGCCTTAGAAAATCTAAATAATTTGCTTAGTTCACATAACTTGTAAATAGCAAAAAGCAGATCTGGGATTTTTTTTTCAGATAAAAAATTATACTTTATTATAACTTTTAAAATTGCAGAACGTCAAGCTGAATATCATTAGACACGTACACAAAACCACTCATCTCTAAAGTCATCTTCTATACCCTCTCAAAATTTGGCCAATGAATCATGCCTCAGGGAATTTTCCAGTTCAACCCCATACACCAACATGGAATAATTGGAAACACTAGCCTTTTGGTTTTGTCCAGAGTTCCAAAGCGCTATTACAGGTGGAATATCTGCTGCAGGAGGTCATTCTTGCTGCTGTGGGTGTGAGTAAAATGTCCATCTGTATGCCTCTGGTCCTGCAGGCTTTGTTCTCTTTCTTCTTGTTTTGTCTTCTACAGGGGTTGCCTTACATACTGCAATCAAAAGACGGCTTCTGCTCAGAATCACAACAGATAGTGAGTGGTTCAAGTGAGAACTAATGTTATATAGTAAGTTACTGAATCTACAATGAGAAATTGAACTCTGGGGCCACACCTCAAATATGATTTCAAGGTAAAGAATATAATTACTTGGCTGGCTAGTGAAAGGCTTATTTTCTTCTAAAATCATAATTGCAGTATGGACTTCTGCTTCATGCTGCATCCCAAGGCACAAATCAGGTAACCTACATCTCCCAAATGGTCAACACGGCATTCCTTCCTATTTTACCCTCAATGCTGAGAAATTACTCCAGAGCCCAGAAGTTGTTGCATAGGTGGCTTGGGTTACTTGGTGCTCAGGCAACAACTGCCACAGGCCCCACCTTGATGAACACCATCAATTTTTTTAAATATGATGATACTAAGATGGAGGAGGCCCTGCTCAGAGGAAGCAAGGACGTAAAAGCTGGGACAGACTGCGCTGAGGGTCACTACACTAACAGACCCAGATGACACGATGGAACGCCGACAATCTTCTGAAAATCTCTTTTTCAAAACCCATACGCCCTTTTTTCTAATCGGGAAATCAGGGACAGGGAAACATTCGCATAATTACCCACCAACATGTTCTTCTTAACAGAAGTGAAGATTATTTTAAGAATATGAAAAGTGTTTCAAGACATCTGTTTTCAGGGATAGATCACAGCAACAGAAGTACTTTTCAGAGTTGGTTCATTTTAAAGTCAATCTCAAGAACAAGGGCAGCCAGCTTTCACAAGTTACCAAGGCATATTCTGGCAAAAGCATTTTCGCTGTAAGTTATATGCTGTCAAGTTCAACTATTTTATGCATATCTGATCCTTTTCTGTCAGCAAAAAAGGTACAATTTTTTTAAACTCCAAAATTGATAATTTCTGGGTAGGATGAAGGTAGAATTTTGGTTGTATTTTATACTTCAGAACACAGATGAAACCAAAGGGTCTGCAATTGTCTCTACATTCACATCTTTCGAAGGTCCTTTTCTCCTTTTACATGGATTCAGTTGAATCATTGCCATCCTGATTTGAAGACATATTTTCAACTTTCATTAGTGGTAAATAGCTCCTAAGTTCTTCCATTTCCCTCTTCCTCATCTCTTCTTTTTCTCTCCTTTTCATTTCCTGAATTTGGGCTTTTTTCTTATTCCTCTCTTCACGATCTCTGCATTCTTTCTCTGCTGCTAGGTCTGGGAATCACTCCACTTTGGTCTTTTCTAATCGGTTCAGGATCTCATTTACTTTTTTCTCCCATGTCACAATTTTTACATCCTTCTGCCTGTGAAAACCTATGTGCCCCACAACCATGTCAGCTGTTTTCTTCAGGTTAGACCGTGGTGTATATACCACATGAACGTTCATCTTGCAGCCTTGAATGCTACTGGCTTTCACAAGGTGGGCACAGTCCATCAGCACTTCCTTTGGAATGCCTTCTACATTATCTCCCAGATATCTTCAGGCCAGCCATGCTTGATCAGATCTTCATTTTCATATTCATCATTTCCCATGTAAATAGTGTAGGGGGATGAATTAATGCTGCTGCTGGTGAAGTAGAACACCATGGTCCCGGCGGCAGTGCGGTGACTCCACCACCCAGCAGCAGCACTCAATTCACCCAGGTCTGGGATTTTAACCTACATCTATTTGCCAATAAAGTACACGCTCTTAATACACACAGAGGAACGCCCTCCTTCTCTCTTCTTCCCTCCTTTCCCCTCTCTATCTCTTTTTCTCCTCGAAGCAGTCCAGCAAAGTGGTTAAATGCACTAATTCTGAAGTCAACCTGCTTGACTAGGAAGGATTGGCCCATATGGGTACCTAAAGGTTAGAATGGCAGCAGGAAATTGATTCATATGAAAAATAAATTACCTACCATACCTACCAAAGTCTGGCTCAATGACTTACCAGCTGTGTGACCATGGGAAGGTTATGTAATTCCTCTATGGCACAGGTCCACCTGTAAAAGTGAGCTAACAAAGGACATTTTTGCTAAGCCTTGAGCATGTGTAGATGGACTTGCACCTTGCTTGGCTCTGAGCCTGGATGAGTAATAAAATGCAAAAATCCATCAGTTAGGGTCCCAGAAGAAGGAACCAAAGCAACTGCTTCTGGGAAAATTGATCAGAATCAGAAAAAACCCATAACAAACAAACAAACAAAAGCCCCAACCTGATGAGGAACTTTTTGTGTTTGTGATTTGTGCCTCAACTGTTTTTTTGGATTCAACTTCGTGGACTTACTGGGTCAATAGAATTTCAATAAAGCACAAATGGAATTAGGGCTCAGTTCCGTTACAGCCAAATAATCCTGAGAGGACAAGCTAAAGACTTATTTAAACCAATCACTTCTCCTTATGAAACTGTGTGGCTTTTGCCCTTATAAGCCCACCCTTGCCTTTGGACTGGGTGTCAGTCTTCATGAGACCTGCTCTTCCTTGTATACTACTCACCTAAAAGTAAACCCTTAATGCTTATATGAAAGAGTAGTCAACATTACTGATCATCATAGAAACTCAAATCAAAACTACAATGAGATATCATCTCTCTCCAGTTAATTAAAATGGCTTTTATCCAAAAGTCAGGCAATAACAAATGCTGGTGAGGATGTGGAGAAAAGGGGAACCCTCATACACTGTTGGTGGGAATGTAAATTAGTACAACCACTATGGAGAACAGTTTGGAGGTTCCTCAAAAATCTAAATAGAGCTACTACATGACCCAGCAATCCCACTTATGGTAATATACCCAAAAGAAAGGAAATCAGTATTTCGAAGAGGTATCTGCACTCCCATGTTTATTGTAGCACTATTCGTAATAGCCAAGATTTGGAAACAACTTCTGTGTCCATCAACAAACAAATGGATTTTAAAAAATGTGGTACATACACAATTCAGTACTATTTAGCCATAAAAAAGAAGGAGATTCTGTCATTTACAACCACATGGATGAAACTGGAGGTTATTATGTTAAGTGACATAAGCCAGGCACAGAAAGACAAACTTCACATGTTCTCACTCATTTGTGGGAGCTAAAAATTAAAACAATTGAACTCATGGTGATAGAGAGTAGAAGGATGATGATTAGCAGAGGCTGCAAAAGGTAGTGGGGAAGGTGGGGGGAGGAAATGGGGAAGCTTCATGGGTACAAAAATAGTTAGAAATAATGAATAAGATCTAGTATTTGATAGCACAACAGAGGGACTATAGTCAATAATAATTTAATCGTACATTTAAAAGTAACTAAAAGAGTATAATCAGGCTGGGTGCAGTGGCTCACGCCTGTAATCCCAGCACTTTGGGAGGCCGAGGCGGGTGGATCACCTGAGGTCAGGAGTTCGAGACCAGCTTGGCCAACGTGGTGAAACCCCATCTTTACTAAAAATACAAAAAAAATTAGCCAGGCATGGTGGCGCGCTTCTGTAGTCCCAGCTACTCAGGAGGCTGAGGTAGGAGAACAGCCTGAACCCGGGAGGCGGAGGTTGCAGTGAGCCTAGAACACGCCATTGCACCCCAGCCTGGGCGACAAGAGTGAAACTCCATCTCAAAAAAAAAAAAAGTATAATTGGATTGTTTGTAACACAAATGATAAATGCTTGAGGTGATGAATACCCCATTTACGCTGATGTAATTATTACACGTTGCATGCCTGTATCAAAATATCTCATGTACCCCATAAATATATACATCTACTAGGTACCCACAAAAATGCAAAATAAAATAAAATATTGTTAAAAAAAGGGAAACTCTCAATGCTTAGGTAATTGTCCTGAGTTATTCTTTAACATTTAATCTGAAGACCCAATCGTGCATGGCCTAACTTTGTATTGGATTAGGCTTCCTCTGCCTTGCCTAGCAGTACACTCAGTTTAATACTCACTACATATCAGTATTTATTTTGCCTTTTATTAGGGAAAATAGCTCCTATCTCATAAGATTACTTTGATGATGAAATGAAATGACACATGTAGAACAAAGCCTGAAGTGGCAAGAACTCACTAAATGTTACTGTCATTAATTCAACAAACATATTTATAGCATCTATTATATCAGACACAATTCTCCATCCAAAGGATACTAAGGTGTTTGTATCAAGAAGGGTCTAATCAGAAGACAGAAACCACAGCAGTTATTTGAGCAGAGAAAATTTAATATAAAGAATCGTTGTCGGTCCAGTGCAGTGGCTCACGCCTATAATCCCAGCACTTTGGGAGGCTGAGGCAGGTGGATCACAAGGTCAGGAGTTCAGGACTAGCCTGGCCAATATGGTGAAACCCCGTCTCTACTAAAAAACACAAAAATTAGCCGGGCGTGGTGGCACGCACCTGTAATCCCAGCTACTAGGGAGGCTGAGGCAGGAGAATTGCTTGAACCCAGGAGGTGGAGGTTGCAGTGAGCCAAGATCACACCACTGTACTCCAGCCTGGGCTACAGAGTGAGACTCGGTAAAAAAAAAAAAAAAAAAAAAAAAAAAAAAAAAAAAAAAAAAAAAAAAGCTTAGCTGAGGGGCCCTGCAGAGCTGCACCTCAGATCTCTGAGGAAGAGGTGCCACTCAGCTATTGGAGTTTCTGAATGAAGCACAATAAGGCCACTCTGCAAATGTTGGGAAAATTGCAAACTGGATTCAGCAAACTCCACAGGAAGGAACTGCAGCTGATGCAAGGCAAGCGAGCCCCAAAGT
This sequence comes from Nomascus leucogenys, assembly GCF_006542625.1. NCBI lineage: Eukaryota > Metazoa > Chordata > Mammalia > Primates > Hylobatidae > Nomascus > Nomascus leucogenys. The sequence goes on along the minus strand of NC_044392.1, from coordinate 8,778,330 downwards.
GGAGCTTAGCCCATGAGGGTTCTTGGCTTTGCCCAGGAAAGAATTCAAGGGTAAGCCAGAGACAGAAGAAAACAGCTTTATTGAAGAAGTAGTGTTACAGCTCTAGTGGTGTTATAGTGTTGCAACTCTGTGACTGCTCCTCTGAGCAAGGCTACCCTGCAGGTGGAGAGTAGCAGCTCAGGGCAGTTTTGCAGTCATATTTATACCCGCTTTTAATTGCATGCAGATCAAGGGGCAGTTTGTGCAGAAATTTCTAGGCAAGGCATAGTAATTTTGGGTCACTGGGTCATTGCCATGGAAAGAGGGAGTAACTCCCTGGTGTTGCCATGACAATGATAAATTGACATGGTACATGGTGGGCGTGTTTGATCGGAAAGCGGCTTCCACCCCTACCCTGTTTTAGCTAGTCCTCCATCTGGTCCAGTGTCTCAGCCCCACTTCTGGAGTTGAGTCCTGCCGCCTACCTCATTGTGGCCCAGGTGAGGAAGTGTTGCTAGGTGATGCTCACAAGTTCAGGAAGACCAAGGAAAGAAACCAATTCCTTCCTCCTTCAGCCTTGCAGTCTCCCTCTTGTACTACCCATCAACACAGCCTAACAGAGAGCCTGCTTTTGGCAATGCAGAAATGCAGTTTGCAGAGTCCCTGCCCCAGCATCATGGTGCAGCGTATAGAAGGATGAGTTGAAGCAATAGACAAGAGCTTAACAACCAGCACAGTCCATTGGTTCAGCTGTTCAAGATCCATGTGCACATATTTTTACATCTTTCTCCATATGTCAACTTTTCAAGACAACAAAAACAACCGCCTTTCTGTCTAACAAGATACAACTATCTTTCATATAAACAAATCCTCTCCCCAAAAATGACGAGATGCAAAGTTGCAATAATTACTGTATCCATTTTTGGGAGACATTCATATCATCCACTTCTAAGACATGTTAATTACTTCTCAAATTTAGTCATAGTCCCAAGTGAATATTCAGTTGAGCTTGTCATTTCTTTCTATAAGCACTCCAGTGCATTCAAAAGAATCCATCCCACATCCCAAATAGTTCTTGCAGTCATCATCACTGCCATAATGACCAAGTGAAACAGCCACCTTGCCCCCCAAGGCACTGGTAATAGGCACTTCATCACAATCAACCACAGGCAATTATGTGATTAATCATAATGTCACTGTATGTCATGGATTGCTAGCATGCCATTTTCCATTGCCAGTGGAGCTCAGCACTGAGTTCAAGCCCAAGAACACATTAAAGTAATATCATGGCAGGGTGCCATGGCTTATGCCTGTAATCCCAGCACTTTGGGAGGCCGAGGTGGGAGGATCACCTGAGGTCGGGAGTTCGAGACCAGCCTGGCCAACATGGAGAAACTCCGTCTCTACTAAAAATACAAAATTAGCCAGGCATGGTGGCGCATGCCTGTAATCCCAGCTACTCAGGAGGCTGAGGCAGGAGAATCGCTTGAACCTGAGAGGTGGAGGTTGCAGTGAGCTGAGATCACACCATTGCATTCCAGCCTGGGCGAGAGAGCGAGACTCCATCTCAAAAAAACAACAAACAAACAAACAAAAACAACAATAACAAACACACACACACACACACACACAAACGCATTTTTGAGGAGTTATTTCTTGGGACCACTGCTGAGACCGATTTCTCAAGCAGCTATGGTCCAATGAGACAGAATACCACCATGTGAACAAAGAGAATTGAATATAAATAATTGCTAACTAGATATAAAGTTGTGAATAAAGTCACTAAAAGAGAAAAAAAAAGAAAAAAGAAAAAGGAAAATCACTGAGTTTGAGACCAGCCTGCACAACATAGTGAGACCCTGTCTCTAAAAAAAAAAAAAAAGCTGGGCGTGGTGGCGCATGCCTGTCGTCCGAGCTACTCACTCAGGGTGCTGCGTCATGAGGATTGCTTGACCCAGGAGGTTGAGGCTGTACTGAGCTGTTTTCATGCCACTGCACTCCAGCCTTGTCAACAAAGCAAGGCCCTGGCTCTCAAATAACAATACACCAACCTATTATGGATGAGTAGCTACCACTCCTAAGACTGAGGGAACTGGGAGAAGAGGTTTGAATTATTAAAATTTGTAAGTTTAGAAGAAGGGGACTCCAGAGCTGAAACTCATCTCTGAGGATGGGTGGCTGCTGCTTGGATGATACTGGTGCCTTTGAACCTGGAAGAGGGTTCCATGGGGCTGAGGCCCAGGCCTCTTGGGGACAGGGCATTGTCCGGCTGGTGCTGGTGTCTCTGAGAAGACCACAATGGGGCTGACTCTGCAAGTGGTGGGAAATTGCAGAGTCAATTCTGGAGAGAATTGCAGGGCAACTGGTCTCAGCTGCTGCTCCAGGAAGGCACTGCTGCCGCCAGGGAGTAGAATAGAAGCTTTGCTGGAGTGATGCTCGCTGAAAATACAGGCCATCAGACAGCCCACAGGAAATTCACGGAGAACCAACAGAAGAGTCAGTTTCTTCTTCCATCCCCATCATTGCGTGCGCTCTCTCCCTGTGTATTAATCATGTCTTTTTATTTTCTTTTATTTGATGTTTTGACAACTTGGGGCCTTACTGACCCTGTAGGGACTGTCTCTCCCTCGCTAGCTAATTCCTAAAGATGGGAAACAACTTAACCTAGAGCACGCCTTTCTTATGCAAAGTAACCCATCCAGAGCCCATAACCACAACTATCTACGCTAACCAAGCCTCTCCTCAGCTGAGGTCACTATCCGCCTGCCCTAATGACCCCGGGCCCCGGTACCAGACACCTAAGGACAGCTTCTTAGGAGCCTGTTGAAATTATCCGAACAAGCCAATTCTAGGCCTACTTACCCTACCTTGGCTGTTCTTTCCAATGAAAATCACAATAAAAACTCTTGCCTACATTTTCCCCTTGTTCCTTCTGCCTCCTGGCCGACCCCGGGGCTTCTCTGTGCCCCTACCCCCACATCCATGGTATCTCATGTCTCCCATTTCTAGGGAACTGTGAGTAAACCTCTTCCTTCATGACATTCCCTTCCAAGTCTGCTTGTCTTACAATACGTGATTAAAACAAATGCAAATCCGGGTTCCATTAAAACACCCTGGAGCATCCCCTATTGACAAAGCCTAACAGCCAGCAAAGCAGAAATGTGGTTTTCAGAGTCCCAGCCCAGCTTCACAAAGCAGGTCGTAGAAAGGAGGGTTTGGACCAGAGAGATGACAGCTTAATCGCCAGCACAGTGTGCAAGGTAGATAACGTCCTGACTGTTAAATGGGTTATAGTCCAGGCGTTCATGACTAGAACATACCAGAGTAGAAAACTGCACCTTTGAGGCATGACTCAGCTGAGACACCACACAAAGAAGCCCAGCGGAGGGGGACTGGGAGTGCTGGGGCTGGAGGAGGGCTTGCCATGTGAAAGGAGCCTATCAGAAGCGACTGCACTAAGGCAATATCCAGCAAATTCCAAAGGAGGAGAGGGAGCCAGCTACGCAGATATTTGGGAATCACTCTCTGAGACAGGACCACGCCTGCCTTCAAGGAATGGCAAAGGGGCCATGTGATGTTAATTTTATGTTAATTTGGCCAGGCTGTGGTGCCCACTTGTTTGGACAAACAACAGTCTAGCAGTCTAGCAGTCTAGCTGTTGCCATGAAGGTAATTTTTTGCATGTGATCCACATTTTTTTTTTAAAGAGAAGGTCTTGATCTGTTGCCCAGGCTGGAGTGCAGTGGCACAATCATGGCTCACTGTAACCTCAAAGTCTTGGGCTCAAGTGATCCTCCCATCTTGAGCTGGGATTGCAGGTATGAGCTGCTGTGTCTGACCTGTGATCGGCATTCAAACTTGTAAACTTTTAGTAAAGCAGACTCCCCTCTATAAAGTGGTTGGGCCAATGAGTTGAACTTGGGGTCTTACCCTGCATGGACTGTCTCTCCCTTGCTAGCTAATTCCTAGAGATTGCAAACAACATCCTAGAGCATGCTTTTCTTATGCAAAGTAACCCATTCAAAGCCCATAAACACAACCATCTACTCAATTGGTCTCGCCCAAGCTGAGGTCAGGTCACTATCCGCCTGCCCTAATCACGGCAGGGTACCAGACACCTAAGGACAGCTCCTTTGGAGCCTGTTTAGATTGTTCGATTTAGCCAATTAAAAATAAAGCTGGGAGCAGTGGCTCACTGCCTGTAATCAGTGCCTGTAATCCCAGCACTTTGGGAGGCTGAGGCAGGTGGATCGCTTGAGCTCAGGACTTCGAGACCAGCCTGGGCTACATGAGGAAACCCTGTCTCTACTAAAAATACAAAAATTAGCCAGGCGTGGTGGCTCGTGCCCGTAGTCCCAGCTACTGAAGGGGCTGAGATGAGAGGATTGCTTGAATACAGGAGGTTGAGGCTGCAGTGAGCTGTGATGACACTACTGCACTCCAGCCTGGGTGGCAGAGTGAGACCCTGTCTCCAAAATAAATAAATAAAGACTGAGGTATACCGAGGAAGAAGGATTTCTGTCTCCAGACTGCAACATCGAAATTCTGTTCAAGTTTCCAGCCTTCGCACTTGAGAATGCAGCATCAACTCTTCCTGAATTTCCAGGCTGCCAACCTGCCCTATGGATTTCAGACTTGCCTGTCCCCAAATCACACAAGCCAATTCCTTAAAATAAATATCTCAACCTGGTGCGGTGGCTCACGCCTGTAATCCCAGCACTTTGGGAGGCTGAGGCAGGCGGATCACAAGGTCAGGAGTTCAGGACCAGCCTGGCCAATATGGTGAAACCCCAACTCTACTAAAAAATACAAAAATTAGCTGGGCGTGGTGGTGCACACCTGTAATCCCAGCTACTCGGGAGGCTGAGGCAGGAGAATTGCTTGAACCCGGGAGGCGGAGGTTGCAGTGAGCCAAGATCACACCACTGTACTCCAGCCTGGGCTATAGAGCAAGACTCCGTCTCAAATAAATAAATAAATACAAAATAAATATATATCTCTCTAATGCATCCCATTGGTTCTGTTTCTCAAGAGTGCTCTAATATACGCCAGGGTCGCAGAAGGGAGGGAAGGATGGGGCGAGGATGATGAAATGGGGCCAGAGGTGAGGTGGGGTGGGGAACCAGTGGTGGGCCTGGAGCCGCTGGGAGGTTTAATTGACTCACAGTTCCACAGGGCTGGGGAAGCCTCAGGAAACTTACAATCATGGTGGAAGGGGAAGCAAACATGTCCTTCTTCACGTGGAGGCAGCAAGGAGAAGGGCAGAGCGAGGTGGGGGAGAAAGCCCCTTATAAAACTATCAGATCTCGTGAGACTCACTATCACAAGAACAGCATGGAGGTAACCACCCCGATGATTCAATTACCTCCCACTGGGTCCCTCCCACAGCACGTGGGGGTTATGGGAACTACAGTTCAAGACAAGATTTGGGTGGGGACACAGCCAAACCATATCACACATTTTAGGTAATAGGAGTTACAGGGCCAACCCCTGCTATGGTGACTATAAAAAGGGCTTATGTAAACAGTTGTCATGGTGAGAATCACCAGGGATGTTTGCAGCTCCAGATCACACACCAGGTGAAAATCTCTGGTCATGTGTAACTTCAGTAAATAACCAGGTAATGTTGATTGCCTTGATAAATGGTTATTAAGGTAATCAGCATTAGCTACTGTAACAAACAACTCCAAAAAGGCAAATGGCTTAACTGCATAGAAAGTTGTTTCTCATTCATGTCACAACCTGAGGCAGGTTGGTGAGGGCTTTAGTCTACACAGTCATTCAGAGACCCAGACTTCTTCCACCTTAGGATTTTGCCTTCCTATCTATTGTGGAAGTCCTCTTCACTCAGCTGATAAATGGAGGGGAGAAAGCATGATGCATGGGAGGTTTGTATGGGCCAGGCCTGGAAGAGACACACATCACTTTCATTCACATTCCACTGGTCAGATCTCAGTTACATTCCATACCTCAACAGCACCAGTGTCAACATCAACAGCCAGTGTCAAACACCTGATGATGTGTGTGACAATGTCCCCAGATGATTTTAGCCCTCAGCTGTCAAATTTTCCCAGCCGAGGCCCTGGGCATGGGGGAGCAAAGATAATCCACCTAAGTCCTAAACAAATCCCCACAATTGTGTAAGAACTAATCTCTATAATAAATTCCCTTTTCTGTGTTTCTGCTTGTCTGATTTAATCCTGATTGATACAAATCATGAGCTTTAACAGAATGTAATTGCCATTCTGAATGGTTTAAGTGCCACATAAGTTGAGCAACTTTCAACTTTTAATCACATTTGGGCACCTTTTCATCCCACATTTACTTCACTAGCACTTATCATCTATTCATAATTTTTGTTGAAATAATAAGTGTGTTTTCCTTCTAGAAAGACAAGTTATTTGGTTTATTTTGAATGAATTATCTGTAGCATCAAAGTCATTTCCAGGCTGTTGTGACTTTTACATAGTATTGATTTTCCTTATTAATATATTCTTAAAAATTTGTCCCCCAGATTCAGATTTTTATTTATTTTTATTTTTATTTTTTTGGTAGACATAGGGTCTCATTCTGTTACCCAGGCTGGAGTGCAGTGGTGCAATCATAGCTCACTGCAGCCTTGACCTCCTGGACTCAAGCAATCCTCCTGCCTCAGCCTTCTGAGTAGCTATGACCACAGGCACGTACCACCATGCCCAGAGAATTTTTCTATTTTTTTTGGAGAGACAGGGGTCTCCCTGTGTTGCCCAGGCTGGTCTCGAACGTTCTGGCCTCAAGGGATCCTCCTGAAGTGCTGTGATGACAGGGGTGAACTACTATGCCCAGCCAAAATATTTTTATTTATGACATTTAAAAGGAACACTTACCTAAACACCGTTGTCTCTTCATCCTGGGTGTTCTTTTTACAATTTTCCTGTAAGTTCTGGATCTTTTAAGGAAACAAAACCCCGCACACTTACTATAAATACTATTTGGAGCAAAAGTAATGCGGTTTTTGCCATTAAACATAATGGCTATTAGTTTTGCACCAACTTAATATAATGCACCAACAATAAAACCAAAGTCAAGCCTAAGTTATTTAGAAGCACTAATAAGTGAGCAATTTGAGGATAAAGATAAACTCGTGATTTCTCTAAAGCACAGAGTGCCCCATAAAGAATGAGCAATGTAGCGTGTGCTGTTTGCCGTGACGTGGGCGAAGTGGCAGATAGTGCAGCTAATGTTTCTGAGAAGTCGCTATTTTAGGAGGCCCATTTATCAATGTTCATGAATGTGTCCTAATGAGTTTATGTTATAACTTAGATTTATAAATAATTAACTTTGCTATTTATTGCAGTTAGTATTTACCATTTGCCAACTAACATGTTACTATTAATATTTTATCAACTGTCCCAATCTCCACCATCCATACCTATTTAGCAGCCCTGTTTAGCACAATGCCTGTCCCTGTGGGGGGCAGAGCGCAGGCAGAATTGGATTATTTAGTTAGAGGTCTCTTCCCACCCACAAATTCTCCTTTCAGAATACAAATTACAGAAGTATTTTGTTTGCTCTTTTCAAACAGGAAAAACATTTCCATTACACAGTCAAACTCTGTGTCCTCATCCTTTCCATGTTTATTTTATCCTGGGGGCCTTTTCTTTCCCACCCAATGCTCCTCACACCACATCCCACAGGTCTCACCCAACCTCATTAACTACCTTGCTTTGACTTCTTCTCCTTCGGCCTCCATATCTATTGAAAGATAGCCCAATTGAAAACTGGCCCAAGGGTATACAAAGGCCAGTCACAAATAAATAAGAGAGGCCACAAATCAAATGAAAAGATATTCAACCTCAGTAATTATCAAGGGATATAAGTTAAATCAAAACAGGATATAATTTTTTAGCAAATTGGCAAACTTTCAAGATAGATGGTACCCAATTTGAGCCAAGATATGGGAAATAACCAGTTTCATATTCTGCAGTGGGTATGTTTACTGATAGCAATATTAGGAACCAACCCTACAGAAGAGATTCAGTATACGTGATTGTTCACTGAAGCAAAGTTTCTGACAGTGAGAAATGAAAGATAATTATAAACATCCATTAATAGGGGGATGATAAAACGAATCAGGAGCAAGCTCGGGGGATGTGTATGTGTTTGCAAGGGAAACAAATGGTCTGGAAAGAAGGAAAGGAAAGACTCCAAACTTAACTCAAGATGCCCTTGAGGAAGGCAGCAGGACTGGGTTGAGTGGGAGGGGAGGACTTTTACTTTTTATTCTACATTCTCTTTTATTGTTTAAATTTACTACAATGAACACGCATTTTGTAACTAGAAAAGAGGGAAATGAAAACATAAAATTAAAATTTAAAATATTATCGGCCAGGCGTGGTGGCTCACGCCTGTAATCCCAGCACTTTGGGAGGCTGAGGCAGGCGGATCACGAGGTCAGGAAATCAAGACCATCCTGGCTAACACAGTGAAACCTCATCTCTACTAAAAATACAAAAAAATTAGCCAGGTGTGGTGGTGGGTGCCTGTAGTCCCAGCTACTTGGGAGGCTGAGATAGGAGAATGGCATGAATCCAGGAGGCAGAGCTTGCAGTGAGCCGAGATCGAGCCACTGTACTCCAGCCTGGGCGACAGTGCGAGACTCCATCTCACAAAAAATAAAATAAAATATTATCAAAATTTAAATGTAAAAGTATTAATCAAATTAAAAATATGAAACTGTAGCAAAGCTGTTGTAAGACAGGCACTCTCCTACACTGCATCTTTTCTGGAGTGCAATCTGATAAGATGGCTTATGTCAATAACCTTAAAGATGTTCCTAATACCTGGTAATATGAGTTAGCTTTGGAGAGGCGAAATGGATGGCTGGAGGACTTATGGGGAGGGGAGGTGGGGGGAAAGGACAGAAATCTCACTATGCACCCTTTTGTACCTTTTGAATTTTATACCATGAGAACGTACTTCATGTTAAAACACTTGATTAAAAATTTATTAACAGTTCATATCCCCCAATCCAGCAGTTTATCCTTCTACAATTTATCCTAGGAGTAAATCATAAATCTGAGCTAAGGCTTATCCACAAGGATATTCTCCATGCCATAATTTATAATAATGAAGAACTGTTAACAATTCCAAATCCAACATGAGTAGATTGATTAAATAAACTATGATGCATACATGAAGTGGAAAACATAGTTACTACAACAATTTTTTTTTTTTTTTTTTTTTTTTTTGAGACGGAGCCTCGCTCTGTCGCCCAGGCTGGAGTGCAGTGGTGCAATCTCGGCTCACTGCAAGCTCCGCCTCCCGGGTTCACGCCATTCTCCGGCCTCAGCCTCTCCGAGTAGCTGGGACTACAGGCGCCCGCCACCACGCCCGGCTAATTTTTTGTATTTTTAGTAGATACGGGGTTTCACCGTGGTCTCGATCTCCTGACCTCGTGATCCGCCCGCCTCGGCCTCCCAAAGTGCTGGGATTACAAGCGTGAGCCACCGCGCCTGGCCAACAACAATTTTTTAAAGAAAAAAATTGTATGTTGTTTTAGAAAGATGGCCAAAAATATATTGAGAGGAACAAACTGAAAATTATATGTGTATGTACATGTAAATGTATATATATTTAGATAGGCCAGCAGAAGGACAGATGAATACCTAGATACATAATCTGAAAGGATCCACACCACAATGTTAACAGCATTTTGGGTCTTAGTAGTAGAGTTATTTCATTATTAATATTAGACAAAAACTGAGAAACTGCCCTCATAAGGCAATGACTGTCAGATGGAAGATTTTAAAAAGTAATACAATTGAACTTAATGAGAAATGAAAATTTAAAGGTTAAGAAGACTCTCAGGACAAAATGAATAAAGTAAAAGCTCTAAGATCATTAAACTCAGGAGTTTTTCTTTAAGTGGCAAAAATATTAAAGAAGAAACATAATAAATAAACTAGCACAACCGAGAGTTAAATATTCAAAAGACAGAAAACAAAAGTGAACAATTCTAAAGAAAAACAATTTGAATGATAAAGTTACCAAACTAATATAAAAACTCAAGTATTTTAAAGATAAAATATTAAACATAGGCCAGGCACAGTGGCTCACGCCTGTAATCCCAACACTTTGGGAGGCCAAGGCAGCCCTTGAGGTCAGGAGTTTGAGATCAGCCTGGCCAACCTGGTGAAACCCTATCTCTACTAAAATACAAACATTAGCTGGGCATGGTGGTGTGCGCCTGCAATCCCAGCTACTTAGGAGGCTAAGGCAGGAGAACTGCTTGAACCAGGAGGTGGAGGTTGAAGTGAGCCAAGGTCACACCACTGCACTCCAGTCTGGGCAACAACACGAGACTCTGTCTCAAAAAAGAAAAAATTAAACATAAATCCCCAACATGACTGTAAAGAGGAGAAACCTCCACAGAAAACCATTCAAGGAACTTAATCAGCAAGAAAGGTATCATAGGTGCAACTGATACCTATGATATGTATGAAATGTATGAAAAAAATTCCCTAACTCCAGGGGCCCAGTGCAAAATAAAAATGTGGGGCCCCTGGTTAAAGAATTATTAAGAATTTCAAAATGGCACCAGCAGAGCATTAAATTAAGTGGAGCCCTGTGTGGCTGCACAGGTTGCATGCACATGAAGGGGTCTGTCCGGGCGTCTTTCTGGGCTAGAACAACTGTAGAAGTTTGGAAGCCGGGAAAGCTCAGCTCTGGTTGGATGGGAAGGAAAGGGGCCAAGATGTGAAAGGCTAGCCCCACCTTGGCTGCCCCTGCTGACCAGTTTTCCATCTTGAAAATGTGCACATGTCCTAACGGCAGTTGGACAAGCCTGATGATGGTAAGTGTGGCAGCTAACATTTACCGAATGTTAGTATGCCAGATATTAACTGCTTTACATGGATAATGCTTTAAAATCATTACAATAACACTATCCTAAAAAAAAAATCCTCAAATCCTACAATAACCCTCATAGCCATATACAGAAACTACTGTAATTCAACTAGTTTTAAAGATGAAATGGAAGCTCAAAGAGATTAAGTGACCTGCCCGAAGTCCCATGGCTGGTGAGTATGGAGCCTGCTCTCTGTGCATCCTGGGTCCATGATCTTAACTGCTATTCTAATCTCCCAAGTCCACAACACATCAACCCCTACTGTACTCATGGCCTTGAGTACCCAAAAGGTCAGGTAAAAAGACTGGATTCCCCTGGTTGGGTATAATCTCTTAATGTCCACTTGGCTTCTAACACATGTACCTAAGGATCCCTGTCTGGCCCCCAGCACCTGTGAGTCAATCAGGCCATCACGGGTCCTAGTAGCAAATTGGGCATCTCTAGAGGCCACAAATGCTGAGATGTGGATGCCCTCACCAGGATGCATCACATTCCCAGCCATGACCTGGCCCTACTCCCACCACCTGGTCGTCAGGAAAGGGATTCCATTTTCTGGGCTATCCCCATGTTCTGGTCTCTAGAACTTTTCATCCCCAGGAGTACCACAGACTCTCCCAGGAAGATACCCAGCTATCCTCCCTATCTAGCTTTAGAACTGCAAATCTCAGGGTACCAGAAAGAGTCCTCCCCATGGTCTGAAGCATGTCTATATGCTCTCCTGGGGCTCTATCTCTGGCCCTTTGATTCTGTGCTTTGTGAAATGAGAATAATAACAGCAAAAATATATAACAGTGTATGTGCCAGACAATGTCCCAAGCACTTAAGATGATACACTATCACATTTAATCTTCACAGCGATCTCGTAAGGGAGGTTCTAGTCTTAACCCAGTTTTCGAAGTGAGCAAACTTAGAGGGAGGAGTGACTAGCCCAAAGTCACAGCATGAGTGAAGTGGGTGATGCAGCTGTGATAGGATTAAAGTCCCGAGTTTCCATCTCACTATCTCCTTGTGTGCCCTCCCTGCCCTTGCTGGGATAAAACACCACAAGGAAGAGCCTTCTCCTCACTGCCTGGCTCCCTCACCCACCTTCCCTTCAAAGGCCTCTAGGGCCACTCAAAGGCCCCTTCAAAGTGAGCCCACAGTCCCCTCTACTGGCAGCTGCCTCTCACCACACCTCCAATCTCTGACCTTGCATGGCCTTTATTAGTTGAGAGGTGTTTGGCTGTGAGCCATAGAAACCAGCTCTGGCTAACTTAAGGGAAAAAATGGCGGGAAGTTGGAGGGAGAGCTGGCATGACATGTTAGAAGGTTCATGGGGGTGTCTCAGGGGCTCCCAGAAAGGGTTGAACGGCCAAGAAATTGTCACAGAAGGGCAGGCCTAGAGCATCCCACAGCAAGAGATCATAGAGCTTTCTTCCTAGAACACTGCCCAGAGCATGTGATTCCACTGGGATGACAATGAGATTTCTTTGCTTCTCCATTCAAAACTCCACACTCCCAGGAGACAACATCTGATTGGCCCAGCTTGAGCCAGGCATTTTCCGCAAGTACAGACTGAGGCTGCAGGCGTGTGTGTGTGTGTGTGTGTGTGTGTGTGTGTGTGTGTGTGTAGGTGGCCAAACAATGGGGCAAGCACTGGTGTGAGTGGCTGAGCATCCCAGGGCCAGGATGAAGGAGGGGGCTCTGTGCCAGGGACTGGTGATGGCAGACAGAAGGAGATCAGTAACGAAGCCAGGGCCTGGATCAAGAGTGCTGATTCTTGTCGCTCTCCCACCCCTCCCCACTGTTAGTCCAAACCGCACCATTTTGTAAGTCCCCCTGCCATTTCGCAGACCTTGGTCGAAGTGAAACATTCCATGGGGTACGGGCTGTGAGAAACAGCCTGCCTCTTATCATATTCTGCTGGGAGAAAGTGCAAAGAACACCACATTCTGCCAGAACAAGGGCCAAAACCGCCTCAGCGTGGGAACACGTAATCAACATCTTCCTGGGCAGCAAGCCATACTGCCCAGACCCCTCCCGCCCATGCTGATAATTACCCCAGCCTGTAAGCAGCGGTGGGCTCTGGCATTAAGCTGATCCCCAACCTCCACAGGTTTTTGCAATATACCTGTGTTGCTGTAGAGCTGCTCTCTCTCTCTCTCTCTCTCTGTGTGTGTGTGTGTTGTGTGTGTGTGTGTGTGTGTGTGTGTGTGTGTGTCTTTCTTTAACCCTTGCCTTCCCTTTAAAAAATGTAACACTCATCCTAATCCAGAGCCCAAATTTCAATCACTTATAGTTTACTGAAATTCTTCCAAATTAGCTAAATTTTCAATTTTACCTTTGACCCAAAGCTCTCTCCCAGCCCCTGTTCTATGAGGGGCAGACTTACGGCTCTAGTGGCTGTGGGCAGGGAGGGAGCATTTCCACACCTACCCCCTTCCTTGTGATTGCTTCTTTGCTGTGGGTTTTAGGAGGAGGAAGAAAGGAAGAAAAGGATTTCTCATGTGACTGCCAATGGTGAGTTGGGGCAGGCCATTTTCTGTGGGCCATAATGTCTGCATGAATAACCCCTGCATGAATAACCACACATCCGTTGCTTTCGTATCCAAGAGCAGGGGTGATGTTCGAAATACTTAATAGCCAGGATGGCACAGGCACCAACCCAGGTGAACAGTCACCTGCCAATCCCTGAGCAGGGTCCTGAAAGTTCCCTGCTGTGCCAGGTCAGAGGTAGGGGACAGCAGGGACTCCATTAGGTACTTCAAAAGTCCTGGGCGCTCTAGGGGTGGGGGCAGAGTGGCTGGGGTGACAGGAAGCACTTGGGGAAGTGGCTATTTGCAAGCTGATATGGAAACGTTTCAATATTTTAACAATTGGTATGGCAGTTGAATTTTAGCCCTGCCGTCACGAATCCAATTCACTGTCTATAAACTCAGCTGGCAGTGAGGTTTCTATAGGCCCTGCTGGTGAGATACTCAATCCTAAGCCATTCTTTTAGGTATTGATGGCCCCTTGAAACATAACTACATTTTTCTGTAGATCTCTAGCGGGCATGAGATCTATGCCATGTTTCTCTGCAGGAGTTTTAAAAAACATTCAGCTCCCAATTTCGTCTGGCCTCTTCACCCCCAGTTTCAGGGTCTACAGCTGTGCTGTCCAATCTAATAACCACAACCTACATGGATTATTTAAATTAAAATTAATTTAAAAATTAAACTTAGGCTGGGCACGGTGGCTCACACCTGTAATCCCAGCACTTTGGGAGGCCGAGACGGGCAGATCACAAGGTCAGGAGATCAAGACCATCCTGGCTAACATGGTAAAACCCTGTCTCTACTAAAAAGACAAAAAATTAGCCAGGCATGGTGGCATGCGCCCATAGTCCCAGCTACTCAGGAGGCTGAGGCAGGAGAATTGCTTGAACCCAGGAGGCAGAGGTTGCAGTGAGCCAAGATTGTGCCACTGCACTCCAGCCTGGGCGACAGAGTGAGACTCCATCTCAAAAAAACAAAAAATTAAACTTAGTTTCTCACTTGCTCTAGTTACACTTCAAATGCTCAACAGCCCCATGTGACTAGTAACTACCATACTGGATAGGTTGGGTACCAAATCCTTCCATCATTGCAAAAAGTTCCACCGGTCAGCACCGGGTTATAGGATCTACCTTCCATAACTCTCAGGAACTGACCACTTAAGGGCGCAGTCCTTACCCTCTCCAACTGGCATTTCCCCCACATCTTCTCTCCTCAATGCTTCTTCCCACCTCATCCCACCCTTGCCATGGCAGTGTGGAGGCAGACTGATGCATTGTATGGGTCAGCTGAGATACAACCTGGAAAAAAAAGACTTCCTTTCCTGATGATACCCCAAAACTTAATGAGCTAATTCTTAGGAGTACCCCTCCCAGAAATTTGGGGAAGGGAACCATTTGAATACACCCACAAGAAATGAGAGGAGACTACAGTCTGTCTCTATAGAAATCTAGGGTGGCGTAGAGAGATTGTTGAGCTAGTTCTGAAGTCGGGCATCTCTCCACAAACACTGCAAGAAGGTGGCTGAAACTACAGTCTTCAGCAATCTGAATTTACAGTACCAGTCACTTGTCTATTTGCTCTCAACACTATTCTCATCCTATTATGCTTCCCTCTGTATAGCAAGGGGCTAGAAGACTGCAAACTACATTTCTCAGATTCCTTTATCAACTGGCTTCCCATTAGGTTCTGCCAGCGAGTGACTCTTATGGGAGTTTGGAAAGAAGAAGGGAGAAGCCTGTTTTTCTTTCTCCAACAGTGGAAGGAGCAGCAGCAAAAACAATGGGGTGGAGGCAGACTCCTAGCCCTCTTCCAGTGGCATTGGTGGCAGGCACCCCAGCTGCCTTGGCAGCATGGCTCTTATGACCCCTAGCTCTGGCAATGACAGCCACAGCAGCAGGTGACTTCAGACTTCAGCACTGCAGCATCAGTGAGAGTGTGAGCTCCTGGCTTCCTTCAGGGCAGTAGTGGTGGTGGTTCTAGTGGCGGTGGCAGCAGGTGCTCCAATGGAGTTAGCAGCAGTGCAATGAACACAGGATCCAGAGAGCATCATTTTCCCTTTTGCCCCCCCTGCAATTAGAAATCTAGGCAACCTCACCATCTGCATTTTGCTCCTCCAGCCCTTGTAACACTTTTAGTGGCTTCCTGCAATTAGAAATCTCTGAGCAACCTCGCCATCTGCATTTTGCTCCTCCAGCCCTTCTAACACTTTTGTATCAAATCTCTTATTAAAAATTCCCTCTCCAATCTAATAGAATGGTTTTTTTTTCCCCTGGAATGTAAGAAGTGACATGTGCCACTTCTAGAGCAAAGCCTTCAGAAGCAGATGTGCCTCCTCCACCCTGTCTTTCCCTTTTCACTGGCTGGAGGCCCTAAGGGATGGTAGCATCTCAAGGTAGAAGGAGCTTGAGTCCCCAAATCCCCACAGAGAACCACCCATCAACCTGACACCGACCCTAGACTGTATGTAAACAAAAAATAAAATTCTATTGCATGTGAGTCATTGTATGTTTCGATCTATTTGTTATGGCAGCTTAGTCTTTGTCCCAACTAATATAGCACAGTAACAACCATGATTTATATGTTCATCTGTGTATCATTCTTACTCGTGCCATGGAACTCTGCTAAGCACTCTATCCTCATGAGTCCTCACACAAGTAGTTCCCATTATTATTCCCCTTTACAGACTAGGTAACTGAAATGCAGACAAAACTTGTCCAAGATCTGTCTGACTTGAAAGCCTATGCACTTGGAGATATATATATATATATATGTCTCGTTTTCTGCTTGCTGCCTCTCTCTACCCTAATCTACCCTGCTTTGTGCCCCAGGAGCCTGCACATGAACTGCACTACTGCACTAACTAGGCTTCTTTGCCCCCTGCCTTCCTGTTGGGTTTGGCCAATGGGAGACATAGTAGGAGAGCAGCACAAGGGAACTGAAGGAGGTCAAGGTATTTTTTCCACCCACCCTCAATCTCTCTATACCAGGCCATGTGTTGGCAATGGCTGTGTTACTATACCAAAAGCCACAGCTCTCACTAAAAAGCTATCTCCTATAATAAACAGCTCTGCCCCCTCCCCCTGCCCATTGAGGCCTGGGGGTGGTACTGGATCTCCACTGTTGCTAGCTTCACGGTGCTTGGCAATACCTCATTGATTTCTCTCAACCATACTGTACCGTACCTATGTAAATAATTCCCTCATTGACCTTTCTTTAATGATCCCTTTGACTGCCACTTGTTTGATAGTACAGCTTGTATGTGTTCTTATAAACTCTAGGCACCTCTATTGTTTTTCTCCACCAAGCATCTATTCACCCCTTTCTTGGAAGGAACACCTTCCTTCCCTACTGTGGTGGCGGGGGCATAGGCTTTGGGAGGACTTGACTTGACTTCCCAGTTCTGGGTGTAGGAAAATGACTCAATCCTGGCCAATCTGAGTACTGCATACCCCTGTCTTCAGCGATTGACCCTGAAATTAGCATGGACTCCAAATCAGGCCAATGAGAACCAGCCCAGGACTTTGGCTGCAGTGGGAAAGAGAAGCTCTCTTCTTTTCTGTTGGACTCCAACCTGACAGTATGTTGGCCTGGAGATGCCCACAGATATCTTGTCTTTACGTGGATCTCGAGAATTAAGCCAACACTCAAGAGAGCAGAGCTGAGCCCTGGAAAGAGATCAGGTATTAATTATGTTGTTTAAGCCCTAGAATCCAGCCAGCCCTAAAGTCCAATCTATTTCTGTTTTTTTTTTCTTTACTTAAGCCATTACATTCTCTTTTTGCCTAACCCTCATAGGGCGGATTTTCTGTACCTTGCAACAAGTCATAACTGACAAAGAAATATATCAAATTAATATGTGTTCCCTGCAAGCAAACATAAATCACCTCTAGATAACCTAAGTTTAAAACATAAATCTGGGGAAGAGATGTGGGATGGCTTACTGACTCAAATGAAAAGCAGAAAAGGGGATTCAGACAGCAGGAATGAATAGACAGGGTCATCAGGGCACTGCTCTGGAATAAAGCAGTGCTAACCATCTACATCCTTAAGTCGCTTTACTCAAGATTCAGATTTGCTTGGGGGAGAGAGAGAGAAGGGGGGGGAGAGAGAGAGAGAGAGAGAAAGCAAGACACCTGAGCTGATAGTTTCCACCACAACTGTACATAATAGGGCGCTATTACTGTACACTGTAATTCCTCAAAGTAAAATATGTGCTAAGCACTTTGCATATATTAACTCATTTTAATCCTATTTTTGTTTGTTTGTTTGTTTGTTTTTGAGATGGAGTCTCACTCTGTCACCCAGTCTGGAGTGCAGTGGTGCCATCTCAGCTTACTGCAACCTCCAGCTCCCAGGTTCAAGTGGATTCTCCTGCCTCAGCTCTCCAAGTAGCTGGGATTACAGGTGTGCGCCACCAGGCCCAGCTAATTTATTTATTTTATTATTTTTTGTTTGTTTGTTTGTTTGTTTTTTGAGATGAAGTCTCGCTCTGTCGCCCAGGCTAGAGTGCAGTGGCGTGATCTCGGCTCACTGCAACCTCCTCCTCCTGGGTTCAAGCAATTCTCCTGCCTCAGCCTCCCGAGTAGCTGGAATTACAGGTGTGTGCCACCATGCCTGGCTAATGTTTTTGTATTTAGTAGAGACAGGGTTTCACCATACTGGCCAGGCTGGTCTCGAACTCCTGACCTCAGGTGATCTGCCCGCCTTGGCCTCCCAAAGTGCTGGGATTACAGGCATGAGCCACCGCTACCGGCCAATACTATTTTTATTATCCCTATTTTACAGATAAACAGACAGAGACACAGAGAGGTAAAGTAATGTGCCTGTAGTCACACAGCTGGTAAGTGACAAGTGTGGGATGCAAACCTAGGCAACCTGGCTGTAAGTCTGTGCACTTAACCCATTATACATGTGCCTTCTCCAGTAGAATAAGAGGGAATAGATTCAGGACAGGCAAAACCACAAGGTCCCCTGCAGTTATCACGCAAGGAGTTATAGGGAACTTCCACTCTCTCTCTAGTTGTTGTCTTCTTTCTTCTTTCTTCCTTCTTTTATTTCTCTTCTCTTCTCTTCTCCTTCTTCTTTTCCTTCTCCTCCTTCCAAATAATAGAGAGATTTCTTTAAAAAATCGTGCTTAGCCAATAGCATAAAAGGAAGGAACCCAACTCTGGTGATCTCACTCTCTCCCAGCCACAAAGAAGACGGTGAACTATGTAAGACCTAGGGGAATTCCAGCTGTCACGAGCCTGCACTAGCCAAGGCAGAGAAAACCCAGGGAATCAGGAAGGCACTATCCATCATAAAGGCACTGTTCAGGACCAAGGAGGAGAGGAATGCTAGCACTTAGATGAAACAAATTGAAGTGGCCACTGTCTGCAGACCTCTGTCCTCACCCAAACCCTGCTGGGCTCACTTCCCTCCGTGCCCCTTTGTGGGGCCTCCTGCACAGCCACCCTGTCCTTCAGTGCAGCTTGGTCTTGCCTCCTCATTCTGCAGAGCCTGCTCCTTCAACAACGTGGAACAGGTGTTTGCCAAGACTCCAAGCCTGAGAACAGTAAGGCCATGACAAAGCCCCAAAACGTAAGCCACATTCCTCTGCTCATAATAGCGGAAATCCCATCAATTCTGGATGCTACCCCTTCTCAGGAACACAAGTCAGCCAGTGGTTAAGAGTGTGGGCTCTGAAGTCAGACCTAGGTGGGAATCCCAGCTCTTTGACTAATGAGCTGTGTCACAATGGACAAGTTGTCTAACCTTTCTGAGGCTCCATCCTCTGCCATGAAATAAAGTAATGAAACGAGGGCTGAAATTCAGTCCCTGTGCACTGGTACGGCTAAACTGGTTATTAAAACACAAAAGTACTTCCAAATTGATTGGTAAACAGCCATAGCCTTTGACTCCTCACTATGCTTGCTTCTCCCTGCCTGCCTCACTGATCCAATAACCTGAGTGTTAACTCTTGGCAGAACAGAGAGCTACTAAGACCTTGATCTAGCACTAAGGCCAGTATCCATTCTGATTGATAACGCTCATGCCTGAATGGAGTGTTAGATATTTTTAATACCATCCCTAGTAGTGGTCATCTTCTTGATTAAGTAAGATGATGCAGATAAAGGACTTGGCAGATAGTCTGGTACACAGTGAGGCAACTCAGTCAATGTCAGCTGTTATTGCTTTAAACATCAAACTGAAGGGAACAGAGGCAGGGTCCAATATCAGGGCCTCAAAGTTGAGTACGATGAACAGGTGAAGCTGGGTTATGACTGGCAGTTCAGGAATTGTCACATGGCCCCAAGATGATTCATGGGCGAGGCTGCATGGGTAGTCATGCCTCGAGGATATGATGGCCAGGAGAAGCCACACTCTGGCCCCCTTGCAGTTCAGGAGGGCTGCTTTTTTTTTTTTTAATTTTATTGTATGTATCACTCTGTTGCCCAGGTGGGAGTGCAGTGACGTGATCTCAGCTCACCGCAACCTCTGCTTCCTGGATTCAAGCAATTCTCCTGCCTCAGCCTCCTTATTTTTGTATTTTTAGTGGAGGCAGAGTTTTGCCATGTTGGCCAGGCTTGTCTCAAACTCCTGACCTCAAGTGATCCACCCGCCTCAGCCTCCCAAAGTGCTAGGATTACAGGCTTGAGCCATCACACCCAGCCCAGGAGGGCTTCTTGTTTTCACTACTTCCAGTTTACTGTACTGCTGGAATCCCTTGTCTTGTTCACTTGAGACAGAAGGGTTGCCCAGGAGGCTGGATTTTGCCTTTCTAATACCTTGGGGAATCAGAAACAAATATTCCAATCTAAGGTCCTTACCCTTAAGGACTTGAAGGACCATAAGAAGAGGCAGTATTGTGTACTGATTAGGAGTGTGGGCTCTGAGGCTGGACTGCTGGGGTTCAAATCCTAGCGCTGGAGCTCTCTTTAGTAGCAATGTGAACTTGGGTCAGTCACTTTACTGCTCTGTGCCTCGATTTCCTCATCTGTTAAGTAGGAGTAATAATAGAACCTGCCTCACAGAGCTCTTATGAGGAATAAATTGGGTAGCTTATTCCCAATTTATATTATATGGTAACATATAATATGCTAGAAAAGCACCTGACACAAAGTAAGCTCTCGATACACATTAGCTATTGTTAAGGGGCTCAGGACCCTAAGTGGAGCAGTCAGATTCATGTCCACACACCTCTGTCCAAGGGACAGTCTTTCTTCACCTCCCTGGTTGAAAATTTCCCCCTGCTCCTCTGGACCTCTTGAGCCAGCCCCCACATTTCACAGACTGGGAGGCCCAGAATGAGAAGGGTTTTGCCCATGGTCATAAATGGAATCGTTGGCAAAAATGAGACTCAATGTTAGCAATATGAACTTGGGTCAGTCAATGTTAGGGTTTCAGATACCACTTCTAGTAACCCGTGCTGCCTCTCCCCACTTCTTCACGCCTTGGATTATGGTTAACTGTGAGCAAGGGGGGTTCTTGCTCATCTCTGGTTCCCCAAGACCCAGAGCTGAGAAGGTATCAGGGAAGTGAAAGAGTTAGAGCTTCAGACACCTGTCTTTCATGAGTCACCAACCCATAGTGCCAAGGATGCGCCTTCTCCTACAGCTGCAGGTTCCTTGGAGCCCTCAGCCCCCTGCTAAGGCCGCAGAGAGAAGGCATAGCCCACAGCCGCGAGAATGGTAGAGCAAAACCGTTTCAAGGGGCAACGGGACAGGTCCTAAAGAAAAGGGACGTCCATGGGTTCCTCCCCCAGCGAGCCTGGCCCAGGCATTTCTGGGACCAGCTCCAGAAGCCTCGCCCCCCTCGCGGCAGGTCTGACCCCATCCCCCATCGCCCCGCCCAGCCCATCTCTACCTTCGCGGCGCGGGCAGAAGCCCCGCCTCTCACCGCTGCTCTTCAGCGTCCGCGCTCCGATTAGGCCAATCCCCAGCCGTCTGCCCCGACTTTCGACAGGTCCTTAGAAGTCCCTGCCCCGCACGTGGCCCAGCCCGGGGATGTCTGCTCCCCTTTTGCCCCGTTTGGCTTAAAAGGGTTCCTTTCCACAGCCTTGTGTCAGGAGTTCTCAGACGCCAGTGCAGTCCAGGCGGCCGGGCCGGGCTTTGGGGAGACCCCCAAGTGCGGGGAGGAGGTGTTGCCGGGGCTCTGAAAGCTTCCAGACCCGCTCAGTGTAAACCGCCTCGGGTTTGTGTCAACATCCGAGGCCGGAGACTGGCGGCGGCTGGGGACCGGCTCCGTCTACGGGACGGGAAGACGGGAGGGTGGGGAATGAAGGATCCGTGGGTAGGCATAGGGGTCCTTCTGGGTGAGAACGCGAGAGGCCTCTTGGGGGTCCGTGAGAAAGGAGGAGGGCCCGTCTGGGGAGGGATCGGAATGAAGGGCCAGAGGGGTGGCTGGAGGGAACCCACGACTAGCGCGGGGCTAGGTAGAGGCTGGGGACTTCGCCAGCCATACCGCACTCTCCGCACGCACCCAGCACCCTCCTCTCTGCCCCACGGCGTGAGGGGAGTGGGTGCGTGGGGAGGGGGGACGCAGAGATGTGGACTGCTGACCAGCCACTTCCTCCCTCTCCCACCCAGCTCCTCCGCAGCTCCTCTTTGCCCCCCCACCAATTTCGGGTGGGATATGGGGGGGTCTCATCTTGTGACTCATCCCCTCTTCCGCCCCCACCCATGCTGGGGCCCAGGAAAGGAAGCTTAGAGATTCGGCTGTGGTTCTCCCGTTTCCATAGCAACGGTGAGGTTGTTTTTGAGAATCCACCTTCATCGTCGACCCTTTTCACCCCAGACTTGTAAGCCGGGGGCTGAGCCTCAGGGCAGGGGTGCAGATGGGGGTGCAGCCCTCCCGCTTCCCGGCGACTCCGGGAAGGTCAGCGCGGGCAGGCGGGGCGCGCTCCTGCGGCCGGGCCTCGCTGGCCACCCGGTCCCCACCTGAAATCCCGCCTGCCACTCCGCTCCAGAGGAGCCAATAGCCGTGCAACCTGCCCGGGATGGGGCGGGGCTTATGCAAATAGTGTCGCCTTCTGGAGGCACATAGTGATACAAGAGCTGGAAGGCGGCTCCGGCGCGGACCTCGGAGAGCACAGTTGCCGGCCCGCGAGCTAGCCTCGGTCCCCGCGGCCCGCCGAGGCTCGGAGCCATCCAGCGACCCGGTGAGCGGCCTCAGGTAATACGAGTGGGACCGGGTCTTCAAGGCAACAAACCCACCGGGCGGAGGCCCTGGCCCCCTCCCCCTCCACTCTCCCTTCCCATCCTCATATCCTGCCCTGATTCACCTCCCTGACCCGTGGTTCCGCCTTAGGCGGCAGCAACTGAAGAGCCCACCCCTGGGCAGGAGACCCCCCACCTCAGTCCGGGCCCATGGGTGCACAGAAGGAGGCAGAGCCGCCTACTTATCCCCAGCTCAGGTGAGAACAACCATTGCTCTGGCCCCCAACATACACGCGCGCACACACACATACACACACAGATGCACACACACACATCTGGGGGTGTGGTGGCGCTGGTGCCAGCTGGAGGCGCTGGTCACACTCCCTCCTGTTTGGATATGGGTTGTCTGCCCAGCCCCATGGCAAACTCCCACCTTCACAGATAGCCCCTAGCCACTTCTCATCAGGGAGCCCCTGCCCCCAAAGGCAGCCTCCCCCTCCACAGAGCGCTCCCTCCTCGTTGTCCCCAGACACTGTCCCCACTTCCCACCCCTCAAGCTGATAGCGCCCACAGCATACCTGAGGGGGAGACAATCCCCCTTCCCCAGTTTTTCTCCTCACAGACAGTCTCGACAGCCCTCCCCAGTGGCCCCCAGTGCTAGGCAGAGGCCCCATATTTGGCATCTCTCATCCTGGTGGGTGGACGAACCAAGGACACCACCCCCAGCAGACCACCCATACCCTGTCAGTGCTGTTGCTGCCAAGGCCCCAACCTCCATACCTCCTCCCTCCCCCCTCACAGCCAGGCACCAAGTCCTCTCATTCTGCCTGTCAAATGTCTTCCTAATTTGTATGACTATTTGCTCCCTCTCTCCCATCTTCCTGCTGCTCCGTGGGGACCCTGCCAAAGTGCCATGTGGGCTGTATTGCTCCTGGCCCTAAAATGAACTGTACCTGGAGGGCAGATGAGCTGGGTTCAAATCTTGCACAGCCAAAGTTTGACTTTGGCCAAGTCACCCCCCTCTCTGATCCTTCATGAAAATGGGGAGGGGTATAAGAGAGAGGGTAGACTGGGTGAGATGAACTTGAACAGCCTTCCGGCACTAAGACACTCTGGTTCTATGGCTGATGATGGAAAAACAGGATCCTGAACCAAGAGGACATTAAAGAGAGGAGGCCTGAGGGGGGCGGGGTTGGTTTAGAACTCACTGAAGACACATTCCTTCTTACCCAGGCCTAGGTACAGGCTACCTCCTCCCACACACTCTCTAGGCCCCTTCTATTAGGAGTGCCTCCTAGACCACTAGCCCATCCTGACATGGACAGCTCCAAATTGTAGGTGGCCAGCAGGGCTTACTCTTTGTTTGTCATCCCCTGCCTCTCATTAAGAAGGAGAGGGAAAAGACCTGGTTGCTGCTGCTATTGCTGCTGCTTGGGGAAGAGCAAAGGGAGGAGAGGAAAGAGAGAAAATCTCCTGACCAGGGAGCTATTGTCACCGTGGCAACCGCCTCAGCACCGGCTCCTCTGAAACTGGGTGAGGGTGTGGGATTATTGCCTCCTTCAGTCCCTCCCATTCAAAGCCTCAGCCACCTCTCCATTCAAAGCCCACAGCCCTTAGCCCTCTTGAAGGAACCTCTGGGCACACTGGGACAATGGTTTTGTGCATGGGGCAGTCCCAGCTCCTTCATAGCTGGAGGACAGCCCTCAAGAGGTAAGCAGAGGAGCTGCCCATGTTCAGCAGGGCCACAGCTCCAGCAGAGCATGTCCCCAGCTGGGTTCTGGCCTTCACTTTGCTGCTGATGGGCTATAGTTGACCTGGGGTGAACCCTTCCTTTCCCTAGGTCTGGGTTCCATTGTCTCTGAAGTGGGTGTGATAGCAGGAGAACACAGATAAACAAAACAGCCTGACATAGATCCAGGGAGGAAGAAGGGGGTTCTGCTCCTCTTATGTAATCCACCAAGAGACATTCATTGAACATCACTGTGTCCTAGGCATTGCCACTACGTCTCCACAGGGCAGTTCTGTGCAGGCACAGAAGGCAGGGTGGGAACCAGGGTAGGGGAGCTATAAGAGAGAAAAACCCCTGCTCTTATGGGTCCCAGACCCAGTGAGGACTAAGCACTCACTGGGAGAAGTGAGTGCATAGGGAAAAGCACTTTTATTTTCCCCATGGGAAAAATAAACTTTTCTTACCCTTCAACCTGCTCAAAAGCGGACTGGGGCATATTGGAGGGGATCAACTCCTTGCCATTGAGCAAAAAGGTCTGGAGGATTTTTTTTTCTGACTCAGGCAGGGGTTTAATGCAAAGACCTGTCTCAAATCAGACTGCATCCTGGAATTCTACAGCACCAGGTGAGGGTCAGAGGGCTCTGAAGCCTACATGCCTGTGGGGGACTGACTCATGCCCAAAGTGCTGAGCCTGGGCTGCTGACTCTCCACTGTCCAGACTGGAAAAGGCCGATCATAAGGAAGCAGGCTTCAACCAGGCCCTGAAGACTGATTATAGTCCAGGAGAGAAGAAAGGATATTAGGCGAGAGGAAAATAGCTTAGCAAAGAGGTGAGGCGTGTCTGGCTGTGAGAAGGCTGGCTTGAGAAGAGTATGCGGTGGTGAGGTGAGCAATGAGAGCTGAGGCGACACAGGTGGGCACTTTGAGACCAGATTCTAGAGGATTCTGGAGTTTCAGGGGGCCCATGGGCATGACTACTTCTAGCCTATATTGTACCTTTCGGGGGGAAAAAGCCATTTCCTCCTAACAGAGGAATCAAAAGAAAGGCACTCCCTGCCAGGCAGGGAAGCCCCATGGGCATGAGCATAGCTTGATTTCAGCCCCCTTGGCTGTGTCCCTGGCTATGGACATAATGAAGGTACCAAGAGCATTTCAAAATAAGAGACAACAGGACTTGATGGCAAGTTAGACCTCGGGCAAAGGGAAGGGAAAAAATGAAGGTAACTAAGATTGTGTTCCTCACACCCCGGGGATGAGGGAGAGAAGGAAGGGGCAACAGAGACAGTCTGACCATCTCTGGTTGGGAGCGAGTCTGGCTGTAGACTTGCTGGCTCAGAGGTGCTGGTGGACACCCCTAGGGGTGACTATCTCCTAGGTGTCAGAGACTGTGGCCCCAGATGTTTCCACTGTGGCCAAAAGGGAGATCAGAGCTCTGATTTTCCCAGAGGGCAGATGTGGGTGGAGAAGGTCTGTGCTGAACAAGGGTAGCCATGATTTGGAGACGGTGGCCCAGGCAGGTAGCACGGATTCAGCCTGAGTGCTCATCTGGGTCCTCCCACTGACCTGCTGTGTAACCCTGAGCCAGTTTTCTCCTATCTCTCAATTTCCATTTTCACTGAAATAAGGGGATGATCTTAAAGGGCACTGCCAGTTTTGACCTTCTTTTCTTAATTTTTTATTTACTTTTTTTTTTGAGACAGGGTCTTGCTCTGTTGCCCAGGCTCAAGTGCAGTGGCTCGATCACGGCTCACTGCAGCCTCAACCTCCTGGGCTCAAGTGATCCTCCCACCTCAGCCTCTGAGCAGCTGGGACTACAGGTACATGCCACCATGTCTGGCTAATTTTTAAATTTTATGTAGAAACAGGGTTTCATTATCTTGCCCAGGCTCAGCTTTGACCTTCTGATGATCTAGAGGGCATGAGGAGAAATAAAGGAGGAGGCATAGTCTGGGTCTGAGACCCAATAAGAGCAGGGAAAAGGAAGGACCCTAGGAGACAGAGAATTGTGGAGAAGGCAGCACAGAGCAGGGAGGAGAAAAGGGGTATAAGGTGAGAGCCACACAGACACTGTGACACACACAGAGAGACGTGTGCACTCTGACAGATTTGCAGCCTCAGACATTGACATGCTCCCACACACAGACCCAGCCCCTCATGCTGACTCTCAGGCACATCCTACGGAAGACAGCAGGAGAGGATCTGCCTCCCCCCATCAGACACCTCTGCCTGACTTCTCCAGCTTCCTTGACTGTACCCTGAGCCTTGAGAGTCCTTTGGATTTAGGAGAGGGGTGAGGCCTGCCTCCTTTTGCCTATGGGTGTTCCAGAGGCATCCTTGCTCTGGCCTCAGTGTAGCCATTTTCCACCCAGCCTCAGGTTCCTGAAGATGGCATGGTCCCCCTCCCTGGCTTTTCCCGAGGGCACACAATTCCTCATCCTCTGGGAGTGGGGAAGGATGTTGCTACCTGCACTGCTCCTTGGTCTTCCTTATGGCCCAGTGGAGGAATCTGAGGCCCAGAGAGGATCTGTAACTAGCTTGAGGTCAGCCCAGCAAAGGGGAGTGGGAAGGAATGCACCAACCTCAGATTTGCTGTTTGGTGTTTTCCCAGCTGTAAGAATTAGAAGCCCACTGGCAGACATCGGGCTATGGGAGTGGAATTCCTTCTGCCAGCCCAAGGGCTTCCTTTTCCAGAGTATCTTGAGGACAGGCTACCCTGGGGTGGGAGCCTGACCCTCTTCCAAAGAGACTTTAGGCAGGTCAGAGGCACCTCCCAAGCCATGTCCTGGGAAACCCAGACTCTGCAGGGACATTCCTCCCAGGGAGGTCAGAGAGGAGGGTCCACTCTGCCTTCAAGGTCTGGCCACACTTCCTGAGGAGGGCCTGTACCTCTTCAAACACTTCCCCTGGCACAGCCCACTTACGGGCTCACATTCCCACTGGGGAATAACTCTTGATCCTTCCCAAACCTGCTTCTCAGCAACAACACTTCTATCCACTCAGGCTCAAATCTGAGCCTCTGCCTCAACTCCTCTGTTCCTCTTACTCCCACATCCAATCAATTGCAAAGTCCTGCCAGTGCCCTTCTTAACGTCTCAGCCCATCCACATCTCTCCACAACCCTTACTCTGGCAGCATTGTCTCTCACTTGAACTGTGTAGCAGGCCCCTCCCTGCTCTACCTACCTGCCCCCACCAAAGGTCATCTTGCATGCTGTGGCCAAAGGAAAACTTCTTTTTTTCTTTTTTGAGACAGGGCCTTTCTTTATCACCCAGGCTGTAGTACAGTGGTGCCATCTCAGCTCACTGCAAGCCCTGCCTCCCAGGCTCAAGTGATCCTCCCATCTCAGCCTCCCTTGTAGCTGGGACTACAGGCATGCACCACCACACTCAGTGAATTCTTTTTTTTTTTTTGAGATGGAGTCTTGCTCTGTCACCCAGGCTGGAGTGCAGTGGTGCGATCTCGGCTCACTGCAAGCTCCGCCTCTGGGGTTGACACCATTCTCCTGCCTCAGCCTCCCAAGTAGCTGGGACTACTGGTGCCCGCCACCACCCCCGGATAATTTTTTGTATTTTTAGTACAGACGGGGTTTTACTGTGTTAGCCAGGATGGTCTTGATCTCCTGACCTCATGATCCTCCCGCCTCAGCCTCCCAAAGTGCTTGGATTATAGGCGCAAGCCACTGCGCCCGGCCAATTTTTTTTTTTTTTTTTTGAGTTGGAGTCTCGCTCTGTCACCCAGGTTGGAGTGCAGTGGCATGATCTTGGCTCACTGCATGCTCTGCCTCCTGGGTTCACGCCATTCTCCTGCCTCAGCCTCCCAAGTAGCTAGGACTACAGGCGCCTGCCACCACGCCCGGCTAATTTTTTCGTATTTTTAGTAGAGACAGGGTTTCACTGTGTTAGCCAGGATGGTCTCGATCTCCTGACTTCATGATCCACCCGCCTAGGCCTCCCAAAGTGCTGGGATTACAGGCGTGAGCCACCGCGCCCGGCCATTTTTTTTAATTTTTTGTAGAGACACGGTCTCACTGTATTGCCTAGGCTGGTCTCAAACTCCTGGCCTCAAGCTGTCCTCTCATCTCGGCCTCCCAAAGTACTGGGATTACAGGCATGAACTACGGTGCCCGGCCTGGAAAAATTCTAAAACACATACCTTTTCTTGGGTCCCCAGTGACTTGTTCAAGACTGGGTATATCATAAGCATTCTGTAAATATTGTGGAATGAATGCAATCTTCCCAGCCCTTGTTTTAAAAAATCTCAGGAGCGTCTGTTCCCTCCAAATTTCTTGGCATGGGTTGGAGGCCCTTTGTAACCAACCATCTGCCTCTTTGACCCAGTTACAAGTTATTGAAGGCTGGCTCATGTCTGCTTCATCTCCATCACTGGCACAGGGCCTAGCACACAGTCAGTCTCAATAAATGCTCAGGGAATGAATGGATTAATGAGAAGCCAAATGTCAGTAGAGGATTTCGATTTGCACAGAGGAAAGAGGGAGAGAAGCTCCCTTCTGGGGTGGCCCAAGAAAGCCTTGAGGAAGAAATTGGGAGCCAGTGCCAGGGGGACACACAAGGAACCTACCTTGGGTCCCTTCTCAGGACAGAAGCCTGCCAAGGAGGGTGGGGGCTGACTTCAGAAAGCCCTAAATGGCAAGGAGAGGAGTCAAAGCCTTAGTCTGTGGGCATGGGAGCCATGGAAGGTGTGAGCAGGAGGGGAGAGGATGAAGACTGTGGAGTGCTGCACGGTCAGTGAGGAGGAGAGCTGAGACCTGGAAGGTGGGAGACCCCTGGGGCCAGGAGAAGAAACCTACCTGAATGCAGGTGTTGTGAGGGGAGAGGAAGCCCCATTATGGGGGAGTGTCATGAGGGGAAGGAACCTGCAACCCCACCCTGTGTGTGGCAGGGGAGGCGGCAGCTGTGGCTGCGGCAGGGCCTTTCCCTGGACCCAGTCGGAGGAAGCCCTCTGTCCCACAGGCCCCGCCATGGGGAAGACCAACAGCAAGCTGGCCCCCGAGGTGCTGGAGGACCTTGTTCAGAACACTGAGTTCAGCGAGCAGGAGCTGAAGCAGTGGTACAAGGGCTTCCTGAAGGACTGCCCCAGCGGCATCCTCAACCTGGAGGAGTTCCAGCAGCTCTACATCAAGGTGGGCGGCCGGCACCTGGGGTCGGGGAGCCAAGTACCCGGGTTGGGGGAGGCGAGGCACCGGGGATGAGGGAGGCAGGGCACCCTGGGATGAGCGGAGGCGAAGCACCCGGGGTGGGAGGGGGGCGAAGCGCCCAGAGTCGGGGGTGAGGTGAGGCACCTGGGTTGGAGGGGAGGCGAGGCACCCGGGGTGGGAGGGGAGGCGAGGCACCCGGGGTGCAGGGGAGGTTCCCTGAGATGGGGGCGGGCTGGGCGGGGCTGTCGCTGCGCCCCAACCCGCCGCACCCCCCTCAGTTCTTCCCCTACGGCGACGCCTCCAAGTTCGCGCAGCACGCTTTCCGCACCTTCGACAAGAACGGCGACGGCACCATCGACTTCCGGGAGTTCATCTGCGCCCTGTCGGTCACCTCCCGCGGCAGCTTCGAGCAGAAGCTCAACTGGGCTTTTGAGATGTACGACCTGGACGGCGACGGGCGCATCACGCGCCTGGAGATGCTGGAGATCATCGAGGTGCGGGGCCGCGCTGGCGCTGCTGTTCGCGAGGCCAGCGCTTCGCCGCCCCCGCCCCTGCCTCCGCGCTGCTCTCGGGCTTCGGGGCCTCCCCGCTGCTCCCCAGCCTGCGATCCCGCCTCCTACCACCCCGCTACAGGCCCGGGCTAAATGCTTTACCCGACACTCGACGGGGGGTGGTGGTTACTGTCCCAAACCCCATTTGGCAGAGGAGGAAACGGCCGCCGGTGGCGGTTCCTGATTCCAATCCGGGGAGTCTGACCTCATAGCTGATGTTTTCAACTCATTCTGTCAACAGGCAGGGATTGAGCTCCTGCCAGTTCCTGCTTTCATGGGGCATTCCTTCTAGTGAGAAATTTTTTAAAAAATAAATGAATGAAGACATGCGGGGTCAGGCCGTAGGTGCTATGAGGAAGATACACTAAGCAAAGTGCGGGAAGAGCGCGTGATGGAGAAGTGACTTTATGTAAGGTGGAAAGTTAGCAGCAGCCTGAATGGGGTGAGGCCTTTACTGCTAGATGCCTGGGGGAGAGCGTTCCATGCTGAGGGGCAATTAAGGCAGGTCAGCCTTTCTCTGCAGAGTTCAAGGAGAGGCCAGGAGGCCCGGTGGTGGGAGAGCCATGAGAGGGAGAGAGTGATAGGAAGGTGGTCATACGGGGAGCCAGGAGCCCCATCAGTAAGGTCTCCTAGTTAGGAAACTTCCACGGAGTTGGGCTTCTGGCATGTTTCATCCACATAGATATTATTTAGTCTAACTAAAAAATGAGTTGCGGGCTAGGCGCGGTGGCTCACGCCTGTAATCCTAGCACTTTGGGAGGCTGAGGCCGGTGGATTACCTGAGGTAATGAGTTCGAGACCAACCCAGTCAACATGGTGAAACCTCGTCTCTACTAAAAATACACAAATTAGCGGGATGTGTTGGTGCATGCCTGTAATCCCAGCTACTTGGGAGGCTGAGGCAGGAAAATCACTTGAACCCGGGAGGCAGAGGTTGCAGTGAGCCGAGATCTCGCCATTGCACTCCAGCCTGGGCAACAAGATCGAAACTCTGTCTCAAAAAAAAAAAAAAAAAAAAGTTGCTCATTAAATATCCAGTCTTAATGACCACATATACCTTCCAGTATCCTCACCAACCCCCAGTGTTCTCCCTGCCAGATCCCTTTCCTTCACCCGCTGCTTCTCGGGGCCCCTTGTGGGTGTGCACACCTCCCTCCTTCTCAGGGCCCCTTGTGGGTGTTCACACCTCCCTCCTCCTTCCCTCACCAGGCAATCTACAAGATGGTGGGCACCGTGATCATGATGCGCATGAACCAGGACGGGCTCACGCCCCAGCAGCGTGTGGACAAGATCTTCAAGAAGATGGACCAGGATAAGGATGACCAGATTACATTGGAGGAGTTCAAAGAGGCAGCCAAGAGTGACCCATCCATTGTGTTGCTGCTGCAGTGTGACATGCAGAAGTAGAAGCTGGTGAGGGGCAGGGTCCCTGGCCAGAAGGGGCATGGCCACCTCCCAACCTGATGACCTCTCTGGCTGGCCTCCCAGGAGGAGGGATGCTCCAGCCCCCCTCTCTGGCCCACCCAGTCCTCTGCCCAAGCCCTTCCTCCCCTCCATCAAGATCTTTGAGGGACCACCTCACCCTGCAAAAGAGACAGGTCCTCCAGTATCCTGTCTTCTAGCCCCACCTCCCACTTGGCACAGAACCAATGTCCATTGGGCATAGGGGAGTTGGCTTTTGCCCCAGGAGGTGAGGTTGAGGAGTTGGGGGCCTGGGGTTCTGGTTCTAAATTCTCTTGATCCTGGGATTATGCTTTATAGGATGTGGTCCCACAGGCCTGTCACAGGGCCAAATTGGGTCTGTCCATTCCTGAGGCTCCAGATCCCATAAAGGTGGTCTCTTCCCCGTCCCTTCTACTCTACCTGGCCCTTCCAGCCCCAGCCTTTGGAGCGTTCATTCAGTCCTTTCTTCAGCTAATGATTATTGAGCACCTGTTCGGTGCTAAGGATATGGTCATTTACAAGACACATCTTGTGCCCTCTGGAAGCTCATAGGGTTGTGAGGTAAACTTCCAGCCGTCAGGGTCTCAGCTAAGCAGAGGGTGCTGGAAGGCTGGTTAGTCTGGGAGGAGCTATTTCGTCTTCCAGCTCAGCTCCACACAAAGCTGCAGAAGGACGAAATGAACAGCATTTGGAAGTTTAAGAGCCACGTGAGTGAAAGTTTTAAGAAAAATGAAATTTATGTAATACTTATTTTTTTAGTACCCTTTAAAGGAGCTACAGTCATTTTATTATTTCAGGAGGTTAAAATATACTCTATATTACTTGGTTTCTTATAAAATGATTAAACGAATAGAGAAAATATTAATTTTCAAGGGGAAAAAACCTGAGAAAAAAGGGAGAAAAGACCATGAAATTTACCAGATAACACTTTGTAAGACTAAGTCCTGAGCTGCCACTCTCAGCAGTTTTTGCTGCTTCAGCTCTTCCTTTTTATTACCTTTTTCAATTCAATAAGCAACTTTCTGTTACATACTTACTTGGATTGGGTGCTGACTTCAGAGACAGGAAAAAACAAGGTTTGTAAAGAGCGAGACAAGTGTATATTCCGTATCTTGGTAGTTCGTTTCTGGATTTGGTTTAGTTTCAGAACTGGACTTGTTCCTTCACTGCCACAGAATCAGAAAGAGCTAGAAGAAAAGGCTCATCTGGCCACTGTTTAGGCACCCAGACATAATTTATGGGCCAAATGCCTAAAAATGTGCCAGGTATGCTCTGTTCGAAAGGCTTTTTCTAACCCCAAATCTTAGATCTGCCAGGTAGTTCATCGTCTTCCAAGTGTACTGGTTCTGCTTTCCAATGCCTGCTTTCCAATTTTGGATCCATGAGCTATATAGCTGCATGCTTTGACTGCCAGAAAAATTAATCTTGCTTCTTCATCAGGTCTTTCACTTGACTTTCTCCTGTACTTGTGATCAGAAATTAGCTTTGACGTGCAGTGACAGTTGATTTCCTCTTGAACTGCCGGTGAAAACAGTCTAGTACACAGGTGCTGTCAGCCCAGGGTGGGAGTAGGAAGTGATTGCTGAGCCCGGGGCAGGGGAATTGCATCTGCAGGAAAGAGATGCAGCACGCTTCTCACTCCTGAGTGCCCACCTGTCCTGCTTCTCTGCAGGTGAAAACTCTGGGGGATGCTGATCAATACAGCTTGGTCCCAAGCTCTACTGGGCCCTTGGAGGTAGCAAGGCCACTGGGTTGCCACCCTACTGCTATCCTCTTGCTCATGACCAGCTATATGGTGAGGCTGGGGAGTTCACATCCTCAGGCAGGAACTAGCAGTTGTTTATCCAGCAATGCCTCAGGGATGTTGCATTGCTCCCAGGAGCTGGCTATTAGGTGTGTCTTGTGCAGTCAGTCAGCATCAGAGACGCACAGATGCTCACCAGCCTGGCTTAGCTGGGACCTAAATCTTCTGGTGAAGAGCTTTTCACTAAGTGAGTTTCCTTCCCTGCAAACGTTGAATCCAGCCTAATTCGCAACCACACAGAATTTCATGGCTTTCAAAGGCTTGCCACGTGCCCCATCTCATTCTATACTCACAGCCCATGGAGACGAGGATTTTCATTTCTTTTCTCTAGACTTGGAAGCTGAGATTCAGAGAGGAAGCGTCCCTTGTGCAAGATCACATAGTCAGGAGGTGACACAGTGCTAAGACTTGAACCCAAGGCTCTAAGAGGATTTCTTCTTGTCAGAGTCTCTTCCCTGTCCATTTCTGTGACTGAGCTGTGCAGAAGTTGACAGCAGGGCAAGCTACATTGATCTTCATCCTTTATAGGCTTCCTGCTAAAAAGTTTCTGAGATTGTGGTCTTCCAAAAAAAATAGGAGCTTGGTTGAAGTCCCTACATTTTCAAGCACTCTGTGTTCTGCCTCTGGCAGCTGTGCTAACAGCTCAGCGCTGTCCTGGGAGGCCTCTGACTCAGAACCCTCGAAGCATCCTGCATTGTCTTTGCCCATCATCATCTTCACTAAGAGAATTGTTTTTGTTTTTTCCAAGCTTGTGGGCAAGTCCTACCCATGAAGGTATATTTGATTACTCCAGGCTTCTGGACACACATACCCATGGGTGATTTTTGCTGGTCAGGCCCAATATTCTCAGACAGCCCAGCAGTGTGAACACACAATGCCAGGCCAGGAACTGGGACCACCATCTCGCTGATGGAAGGAGCCACAGGTGGGCCAGGACTTGCTCCCACATACTCCTGGGTGTCCCGGGGACTGTGTGCTCAGGAGCACTGTGGTAGAGCACGGGCCCTGCCTTGAGAAGAGACACAGGTCTCCTGTCCCCGCAGCAGCTGAGAGAGACTTGCTACAAAGCACAAGGCTAGCAGGGATTTATGTATGACTTGCACAGACGCAAAAATATACAGACAATCAAAACATTGATATATCCAAACTCTCCTTTGAAATTCCAATCTTCTTGCAACAACTCTGTGAATTGCAAGGTCCCAGAATCTGCCTTCGCACATACTCCACCCTCGTTCAGCCTTTTGGGCTAATCGATGAGCATCTTATTTCTTATCTCTAAAAATTGCCAGCAAAGGTTACTTCAGATGGCCACTTTAGTCCTTTCAGCTGTAGTCAGGATTATTTAACTTACCTTTATATCAAAAGTTCAGAAAAAGTTAGTTCATAAGTAAAGGCACTAAATCCTTTCCTGACAATGACAGAGTCTCTAGAGGTAGAAATTTGCCTTGCTGCAGAGAGAGAAGGAATGGCGTGGGATGGGGGAAAGAAAAGAAAGAGAAGAAGAGAAGAAGCTGGGGTCTCTAGGCAGGGTAGTAAGCTGACACTGTAAATATTTTTTACACAAAAATGTATTGAAGCAACAAATATTTCCTGAAGATCCACCCTGGGTGAGGCTTTGAGCTGACTTTAGAGATCACTGTAGGGTCAAGAATTTCTTACATGTTTTATTCATCATTCTTGAAAAAAGAAATAATTCAAACCTTGGAATTAAAAAGTCTCGGAAAATATGGGATTTTCTTTCCGGAATTTTCGAGGTTTTCTTTTCACCTTTGTCAGAGTGTGGGGGCAGGATTGGGCCCGCCAGGGTGTATAGCCCTTCCTGCTTGGTGGAGGCCAGTCAGGCCCAGGGCCTTCTAAGCAGCAGTAGAGAGGAGGCTTGGGGAAAGGGGGGTCTGGGTGGCAGGGGAAGGAGGCCAGTTCCAGTGTGGCCCCCTATCCCCTCCAGATGTGCTGCTTCTGGCTGTGCACTCAGTGACTGCCCTCACTACTCAACCCTGTGCTGTGTGGTGTGTTTCTTTCCCCACTGACAGTGAATAAAAGGTGCAACTGTGCTGAGGGCTCCTGCTCTTCCCTAAGCTGGGACAGGATTGGGGTGGGGAGAAAGAGACAGAAGAGGCCTGGGGAGGCTCACTCAGTGAAGGGCCAAGGTCCTTGTTCTAGCAAGGACTCTGGGGACATGGCGTGAGACTCACTTGAGCTAGTTCAAAGAAATGGGGGAGCAGATTATAAGGGACTCTGAAGATGGAAAATCAAGAATGGCTGAACCTCAGGCCGGGTGTGGTGGCTCACACCTGTAATCCCAGTACTTTGGGAGGCCAAGGCAGGCAGATCTCAAGGTCGAGATCGAGACCATCCTGGCCAACATACTAAAAATACAAAAATTAGCTGGGCGTGGTGGCGCTCGCCTGTAGTCCCAGCTACTCGGGAGGCTGAGGCAGGAGAATCGCTTGAACCCAGGAGATGGAGGTTGCAGTGAGCAGCGGAGGTTGCAGTGAGCCGAGATCGTGCCACTGCACTCCAGCCTGGTGACAGAGCAAGACTCCATCTCAAACAAACAAACAAACAAAAAAAACCAAAAAAACAAAAAAAACAGGCTGAACCTCAAGAGAACTGGAACTGGCAACTGGGCCTCTTCCTCACCATCTCTGGGTCTTGCAGGCTCTCGTCCCCTGGGCAGTATTTGCCTCCATGCTCTTTTCCTGGGCTTCTCTTCAGACTTCTTTGGTTTTGTTGCACACAGTGGCTGAATCTCCAACTCGGTATCAAGACTCACCAGTGACTGACAACTCCCTTCTGTGCCTCTTAGTTCCAATTCACAAGCAAAAGGATCTGATTGGTTTGGCTTAGCTTTTGGCAGGATCCCTTAGGTCAGGTGTCCTACCTTGGTCCAACCAACTGTAGCCAGACTGGACACTGATATGTGGGACCCGTGAGCAATTCCCTCAGAAGGAAGCTAATGGCAGCAGACGTTGGGACTTAGTCTCCCCCACTGCCCAGTGACAGGCCTCATAAGAGCCCAAATGAGAGGACAGTGGCCAGCGGAAAGAAAGGCCAGGAGCCAGGGTTACAATTAGTCCATATGGCGCCCTTTGTATGACTTAGGAAAAGGCACCCCTCTGAGTGGAAGCAGCCCCATAAGTATGCAGCTGGGCAGTGGATAGCGCCTTTGGGCTAATTAGGAAAATATCTCCCTTCCTCCAGGTGAATACAGCCCTGTCATATTAGGGTGCACAGCTTTGCAAGAGGAGCACAGGCTGCATTTCAGCTCCTGCCTCTCCTGCTGGTCACAGGTCATTGACCTGAAATATGGTCGAGGGTTGGGGTGGGAGTTGGTGGTGAAGTGTTCCTCTCAGAATGTCCCCTGACAGCCCAAGAAGCACTGTTCCTTGCAGAGAGTTGGGGGCAGTGGTGGCTGGAGCTGCCTGCCTTCTCCTGAAATGCTCAATTGCTTCTATAAGGGTTGCCTCAAGGACGCTTGGAGGAGGCCAGCTCCCTTGGCAGGAAGCAATTAGGACAGAGGAAGGAGGCTGACCTGGCCTCGGGGCAACCATGAACCTAACTAAGGAGGTGACTCAGAAGCCTGAGAACTTGGGGCTGCTATTCCCAGCTGAGGCCACGCTGGGGGATGGGAAGTCCTGTCCCCTGTCTACTTTGGGCACACAGGTCCTGGGTTGCCTTCTCCCAAAAGCTACCCACTCAGGCCCTCATAATCTATAACCCAGCCAAATTAGTCCACCTTCTACCTTCAGCCTTGCCCTCTGCCCCATCTAGCTGCCACTAAGAAGCCACAGTGACCTTCCTAAAGCACAAATCTAACCATGTCAGCTCTTCAAAGGTTCCCCTTGGCCCTCTGTATGATTTGCTCCTTCAATATCCCTCCAGGTCCTGCATGATCTGGCACCAGCCAACCTCAGAAGGTTTTTTCTTCCTCTCACTTTTCATCCTGCACCCTGCACTAAGCCATCCTGAATGGCCCCCTTTTCCTAAGGGGTCTCTTAAGCTTTTGTGTTGTGCACAAGCCATTGCTCCTCCCTGGGTCACCCATTCCCCTGTCTCAATTATCTCCTCCTCTATGAAGCCCTCCCAACTCTCCAACAATTGGCCCTTCACATGTACACAGTCCCTCACAGTCAACAAACACTTCCCATGTGTTCTGCTGTTGGCTGAGCCAAGCGCACATTTAAGTCTCCTTTTTTTCTTTTTGTTTTTCTTTTTTTTTTTGAGACGGAGGTTCACTCTTGTTGCCCAGGCTGGAGTGCAATGGCATGATCTCGGCTCACCACAACCTCCGCCTCCCGGGTTCAAGCGATTCTCCTGCCTCAGCCTCCCGAGTAGCTGGGATTACAGGCATGCGCCACCATGCCTGGCTAATTTTGTATTTTTAGTAGAGATGGGGTTTTTCCATGTTGGTCAGGCTGGTTGCGAACTGCTGACCTGAGGTGATCCACCCACCTCGGTCTCCCAAAGTGCCGGGATTACAGGCATGAGCCACCGTGCCCGGCCATGCCATTTTTTTTTTTTTTTAAGACAAGGAAGCAAAGGCCCAGAAAATGGTAAAGCTGGGACTTGATCTCAGGTCTCCTAACATCAAGGCCACTGCTTGTTGTGCCTTCTCAGTCACGGGAGTGAATCCAAGTGAGAATGTGAAAAGAGATTTAAAAAAAACCGGCCGGGCGCGGTGGCTCATGCCTGTAATCCCAGCACTTTGGGAGGCTGAGGCAGGTGGATCATGAAGTCAGGAGATTGAGACCATCTTGGCTAACACGGTGAAACCCCGTCTCTACTAAAAATACAAAAAAATTAGCCGGGTGTGGTGGCGGGCGCCTGTAGTCCCAGCTACTCGGGAGGCTGAGGCAGGAGAATGGCGTGAACCCAGGAGGCAGAGCTTGCAGTGAGCCGAGATCGCGCCAGTGCACTCCAGCCTAGGTGACAGTGAGAGACTCCGTCTCAAAAAAAAAACAAAAACAAAAACAAAAAACCCATGAGCTCTGAGCTTCAGAGGAGGAAGCGTCTTACCTGATTGGGGAGAGGTGAGGAATAGGTAAAGAGCAAAGGGCAGCCATGGCTTCATGGAGGAGGTGGCATCTGCCCTGGGTCTTACTAAACATTAGCCAACAGGGCCAGGCATGCTGGAGCAGGGCTCTCCAAGGGAGCAGCCAGGTGTGGGGCTCCTGGAGTCATGCCCTACGGGGTCTGTTCCCAGCTTATTCATCTGAAGAAGTGCTGGACCTGGAGGCAAAGTCCTGGCTGGACTCCAAAAACCCTGAGCCAGGGAAGCCCTGCACCCAGCCAGCTATTAGCGAGTGACAGGCAAGCCAGAGAGCATGGCCAGAAGCCTGGAAGGGTGGAAAGAACAGTTGAGGATCAAGTTCTCTAATCCTTCCAAAGAAGGATCTGGGGAAAGTTCCTTTTTTTTTTTTTTTTAAGACAGAGTCTCACTCTGTTACCCAGGCTGGCACACAGTGGCATGATGTCCGCTCACTGCAACCTCTGCCTCCTGGATTCAAGTGATTCTCCTGCCTCAGCCTCCTGAGTAGCTGGGATTACAAGCGCACCCCACCACACCCAGTTTTAATTTTTGTATTTTTAGTAGAGATGGGGTTTCACCATGTTGGTCAGGGTGGTCTTGAACTCCTGACCTCGTGATCCGCCCACCTCAGCCTCCCAAAGTGCTGGGATTACAGGCATGAGCCACCGCGCCCGGCCCGAGGAAAGTTCTCAAAGGGACTGAACCAGGAGTCTGGGCAGGATTCCCTGATGGCAAGGAACAGTGCCTACTCACGGCAGGGTGGGTAAAGGGGAATGGATTAGTTGGGACTTTTGGTTGCAAGTGAACAAAATCCAACTCACACAAGCTTAAGCAAAAAGGGAAGCTTATTGGCTCATGTAATTGGGAAGTTCAGGCATGGCTGGGTCCAAAAACTGAGTTGCATCCTCTCTCCCTCCCTCCTTCTGCTTCGCTCTCTGTGGCACCATTGTTATTCCAGATGGGCTTCTTCCATGTTCTTTCACCTGCCAAATGGGTTCCCAGCTCACATTGCCCCAAATTAACAACCTCAGAGAAAAAGAGCCAAATCTCCCAGCAGCCCTAAATAAGAGTGAAGAGTGTCTCAGCTGGGGTCTCATGCTCATCCCTGTGTCCAGGGACACAGGGCTCCGCCATTGGTCAGGTCTCAGTTACATGCCTACTTCTTGACCAGAGAACCAGGGAGGCAGGGCTTTTTATTAGAAAGAGAGGCGGGGAAACGTGGTTTACTCAAGCAAAACCACTAGCCACCAAATTTCCTTTGGGGGGCATTTGTTGAAACAATGTGGAGAATCTCATGAAAGTGTAGAGATGGGCACCAGAGCCAGGCCTTAGCTAGAACTTGGGAAGCTGTCAGGACCAGAGGCGGCTCCATCTCAGGGCAGCATGGTTTCTCTCATGTGCTGCTCTCTGCACATCCTTTCCCATCTTGATCTGCTGCTCAGCTCATTCTGCTCAGAGAGTTTCCACCTGCGCTGAGCTTAACGTTGCATGTAACTGCCTCACCCAGGTCTCTTGGGAGCCAATTGTATTTCATAGCATCCTCAGCTTCTATTCCAATGGTTGACTGCACAGCCCGTTTCCCAATTCCAAATTCCTGAGAAAGAGAAATCTGCTTGGCCCAGGTCATCTTTTCAAGCCAATCACACAGATTAAAGGCCACTGGACAGCATGGGGGTGGCTCACTTTTGTGTGAAGTGCTCACCTCCATCCAAGT
This sequence comes from Nomascus leucogenys, assembly GCF_006542625.1. Classification (NCBI taxonomy): domain Eukaryota; kingdom Metazoa; phylum Chordata; class Mammalia; order Primates; family Hylobatidae; genus Nomascus; species Nomascus leucogenys. The sequence continues at coordinate 8,738,385 of NC_044392.1, read as the reverse complement.
AACCACTCTATACATTCTTCCTGAGTGGCTTCATCGTTCTCCTCCCTGAGGCACCTGAGAATAATTGACCTCATTCTGAGAGTTTCAATTATTTATTGCAGTGTAACGAGCTGCCCCAAAACTTGGTGCCTGAAATAACAATTTATTATTTTTGATGATTCCGTGAGTTGGCTGGGCTCAGCTGGAAGGTTTTACTGCTTCATGTTGTGTTGGCTGGCGTCACCCACATAGCTGCACTCCACTGGGAGCTGAGCTGGGGCTGGGACAGCCAGAATGGCCTCATTCACATGTCGGCCAATTGTGCCTATAGTCACCTGGGCTGTCGCTAGCTTCTTATCCTCCAGGTCCTCTCTGTCTCACTATGTGGCCTTTCCAGCAGGATAGTCCAGACTTCTTCACATAGTAGCCGGCTCCCAAGACGGCAAAAATGGAATCTGCAAGGCCTCTTAAGACGTAAGCTTGGAAACCACAGAGCACCACTTCTACTCCGTTCAATTGGTCAAAGCAAGTCACAGGGCCAGCTCAGACTGGACTCCACCTCTGAACAGGAGGAGTGTCAAAGTCCCATTGCCAAAGGACAGGCAGGACGGAAGAGGTTTTTGGGCCATCTCTGGAAACAATCTTCTAAGCCTAGAAGTAAGTCTAAACACACTTCCCCCAATCCTAACATTTTATTATGATTTTTCCCTTCCTCCCACACAAGGGTTGGTTTGTTCCTCCCAGGACCTGGTGGAGGCTGAGGGGATCACTCCATTCTGTAGCCCCCTGACCTCCCCAGTCAGAGGCCCTCCTAGCTAAGCCAGTGTTTTCTCCTGCTTCTCCCACCCACCCATGCACACCTCTGAGAGTCTGCTTCGTGGCCTGTGCCTTGGGATGGGTGACATTTGTGTCTGCACCCTGAGACTAGTACAGAGCTCTGCATCAAGAGGGACAACACCCTGGAATTCCAGGATGGTAGTTCCGAGGCCCCTCTTCTGCCCTCCCTCTATCCAGCCCCTTCATGGCCCATAACGAATCTCCCCAAGCTGGGCAGGTGCGGCCTGGGAATGCGCGCCCCCTGCTGACCACCAAAGGGCCAGCAAGAAATCGGATTCAGAGTCCCTGGGAGTCTCTCTGGCCTGGGTCCCCACCCCAGGCCAAAGGGAGCCTGGTCTCGACATGGACTTCAAGGGCCCCTCCTACATGGTGTGGACGAGCTGCCCGGTTGGGCCCTTCACTGAGCTCCCGCTGGGAGCAGGCTTCTGCTAGTAGTTGGAGCTATCCATGCATCACCTCCTGCCCGTCTGCCGGATGGACTGGCTTCGTAGGGAAGGGGACATCGTCAGGATCCCAGGGTCCTGGCTCCTAAAGGAAAGATGGGCGGCTAGCTTTTGGGAGGGGGGCGGCTAGCTTTTCACTTTCTCCTTTGGGGATCACTATCCTGGGGAAAAAAAAAAGTTGTCAGGCCTCTCCTGTCTCCGCGCCCTTCAGCGCCTGCGAAGAACATCAATTTCGCAATCCCCAATCCGCTGCAGCCCACAAACCCAGAGAGCCCCCCTCACTACCCAACCGGCCTCGGGCGTGGGTCGGTCGGGGAAGGAGAGCCCAGCTATCCCTCATACCGTACAGCAGTAGCAGCAGCAACGGCAGCGACACACGGACGACCGAGAGGGCGAGTGTGACCTCCCTCCGCCCGGCGGGCGGGGAGCCCAGCTCACACGCACAGCCTCCCCCCCGCTGCCCGCCCCCTTCCCTCGCCGGGACTCGCCTCCCTCCTGCAGCCCAGCCCCAGCCAGCTCCGCGTCTACGCCGCCGCCTGCTCTGGCCGGGCCAGGTCAGAGACGGAGCATGGAACCTGGGGAGCCCCGGGAGCCCCAGGAGCCCCGCGAGCCCGGGCCAGGAGCGGAGACCGCTGCGGCCCCGGTCTGGGAGGAAGCCAAGATTTTCTACGACAACCTCGCGCCCAAGAAGAAACCCAAATCGGTAAAAGCAATGCACGGGTATGCGGGGGACGGGGGAAGGGTTACCCCGGAGGAGGGGTCATAAGTCTCTTGGGAAGGGACCGGTGGCGCCCCTCTGGGAGGGAACGCAGCTCCTCAACCCCAGAATGCGCCCGGCAGCTGGCGCGGGCTGGGGTTTATTTTGGGAGCTCTGCTCTGGTGTATTTTTTACCGGGACTCGGGTTCCACGCCAGGATCCCCCTCCCCCATGCTGTCATCAGGGCCCAGCTAGAGGCCCGCAGCCCCAGCCCCTCCCCACTCGGGCCGCCGGGGAGCGCGGATTGCACTTGTTGGCGAAGCGGGTCAGCAGCGCTTGCAGAAGTGCCCCAGGCACGGGTAACCAGACTCGGGAACCCGGTTCCTGGCTGTGCGCTCCGGTCTCCGCCATCTGGGCATCGGGCTCCGGACCTGAGACTCTGCGTTTGGGGTCTGGCTCTGGGTCCTGGGCCCTGGGCTGGGGGCAGTGCGCTCCCCGAGTCCTAAGGAAAGGGAGCTGCTCTCTCCAGGCACTGGGATCCACACTCTGCGCTGGGGGACTATCGGCGCCCCTGGCTGCAGGCTCCCAGCGCTGGACTCTGCCCACCAGCTCGGGTTCTGCTCCCCTTGCAGTGGGCATTAACATCCCCACGACCCTGTGGTGGTGTCAACCGTCTGGGGCGTCACACAGAGGAGCTCTCTCCTCTCCCCCATCAAGCAAGTTGATGATGCCCTGGTCTGCCCCTGGGCCTTGCTTTCTCCAGCTTCCCAGATCTCAGAGCTTGAGGAGAGAACTGAGAATAGACGTTGGCCCACAGCGGTCCTCCGAAGGGCTCCAGCTTGATCTTAAAGCAACTTGCTGCTTCCCTCCGAGAACCCTTCCCCAAGAGGTCCACCCTATCGGCAATCATTCCCTGAGCACCTCCAAGCTCTGCTCAACAGTGGGGATTGAAGAATTAACTAAGCTGAGTCCCTGCCTCAGGAGCTCGCTGCACACTGATGGGGGCTCCGGAGATGAGAGCCTGGGGCAGTTGGCAGGGAGTGGAGTAGTGACATCACACTGGGGAAAGCGTTGTAGAAGTGGCACTTATCCTGATCTTAAAGCCTGAGTAGGTGGAGTTTCCCAGAGAGAGGGAAACAGGACAGGCAAAAGTCATGCAGATGTCTCTGAAGCTCAGGACTGTGTTCCTGAATAAGTACTGAATGAAGAATGCAGGATTGTTGGAAGAAGAGCTGGAGGGATGTGGAAGAGCCCACAGAGGGCCTTGGGGATCATGTTAAGGAGTCTGGACCTTACTCAAGGGGGTCAGGGATTTCCAAACTAGCTTCCCCAAGCCCCATGTTTCAGGGAGTCTGCACACATGTGAATCCAATTTATTTTCTTTCTTCTTCAGACTATGTTTTAAACAATTAAAAATGTGTAATAAAACCCAAATCACTCTAATGTATTAGGTGGACATTTTAGCAGCCTGAAGGCCACTAGCTTGTGCTGCAGATTTTTTTTTTAAAGCAAACCTCAGAATAAGGCTTTCCCTGTGATCTGTTTCATCAAAGAGCATCTTGAGATTGCAAGGCCTGTAGTTTAAAACAAAACAAAACAAAAAACCTTTTAGCATTTCCAGCCACTTATTGGTCTGAATCAGGACTTTCTCAATACTGTACAAATACAAACACAGCAACAACTTGGCCGGATGCTGAAGCTTAAGTCTGCACTGGCATTCTAACCTCTAGTTTCAAATTTGTTGTCATGCAAACAACTGTGTTGTTTTCATTGGTTGACTTTATAATAAATAAATAAATGTAATGCATTTGAATCTGTAAAATAAATGTACACCAATTATATATGTTATATCTGTTACCATATGGTATGAGATATATGGTAATATCTGGCTTACATATTGAATTCAAAGTTTATTTGAATTCATTTAAATAAAAAGTCAACCTACATTTAAAAAAACATATGAATACCATTATAGAGCTATTACAGGATTTTTCATCAGGGGATTAACTGGGTCCCATTTTTATTTTAGAAAGATCACTCTGGGATGGATTGGAAAGGGTGGGTCCGGCAGCAAACCCACCAGTGAGAAGGCTGGTGCCTCTCTGAAGAGGAAGCTGGATGAATGTCAGTGCTGTGGCCTGTGTGATGCAGAAGAAGGGATGGAGACTGGGGACCGGGGTGGTGAAAGCATCAGTGCTCAACATCCATTTCCTCCCCAGGCACCAAGGAACCAGAGAGCTCAGGCCCAGTTGTCAGTCATGACCCCTGGGTCAGCCCCTGACTCTCATGGTTCTCTGGGAGGCAAGAAGCCTGGAGGCTTCCCAGCTCCTATTCCTTCCTGCAGAAACCCCTCTTCCCACAGGCTATTTTGGGGGCTCTAGGCCTCATGGGCCCCATCATGGCCTGGCCTGGGCTAATTCTCATTCCCAGGGGCCTGAGTAAAATATTTAACGCCTGAAGGCCTCTGGGAGGCCCTCACCTCATGGGGTCAGAGCACTTCTTCAATCCAGAACTCTCCTGTCCCTCTCTCCTTCAGCAGCCCTTCCCTCTCTAAGTCCTATTAGGAATAACAGCTTTTTGCCTATGTTTCTATCTTGGACCCAACAGGCAGAATTACGTTAGCCTAAATGGGAGCTCCTCAGGCAGTCCAGGTGGGAGTGGGCTGCCCTCTGTTTTTCTTCCATTCCCATCCCCTAGCCGGAGCCATCAGCCTGACCCTGGAAGGCAGAGAGAGCTGCCAGGACCCTGGTTTCCTGGAGCTCTGAGCTCCCAGACTGAGCCCTTGAGTCACTCTGACCCAATTCCCAGTCTGAGATCAGGGCTTCTTTCTGCTCTCTGGAGGAACTGTTCCTAGATGCCCCTGCCAACACATGGCCACCTCTGTGGCCAGGCCCAGGAGGGTCTCTACGTCCACAACTTGTCCCTATCTCTGGCCAGCCCATTTCACCTGCTCCTTCAGCTCCACCTGGAGCCTGGACAGGTCATTCATCAGTCCCAGCTGGGATCCATATTTCTTACACAGCCATGGCCTCTGGGATCTTAGACTCCACCTCACTTGTACTATGTCACAGCAGTCTAAGTGGGGATGCAGAGTCCTGCCCTTGGGACCCCCATTCTGACGGGAAACAGAGACCTGCCATTAGAAACCTCAGTTTGTGAGCACGCCCTGATCATTTCTCCCAAATCTGGAAAGTGAAGGATGGGGAGATGTTTCCAGGGAAGGCGGAAGTAGCAAGGGACAGAATCTTCTGGGAAGTGTTGAGGAGGGGGATAGCAAGGGGACTGCAGTGTGGATAGAGGCCAGGGTAGAGGCCGGAGACTTGAGATCTCATCTTGCTCTGCCTTGACCTAGAGTAATACTCTGCCCCTTTCTGGGCCTGTTTCCCTATCTGGAAAAGAGATAAGCAGAGGACTCTTGGGGCCAATGCAACCAGGATGTTTTTCTTGCAACAACCAGGGGCAGGATGGATTGGGGTCTGTTTGGGTGGCTCAGCCAGAGGGAGCCCAGGACTTGGCAGTCTGGCAGGGACTGTGGGACAGAAAGTGAGAAGTGAGACCTTGGCTGGCTGCCAGGGCTGGAGTGGCAGGCTTGGGAACCTGCCTAATGGGGCTGGGAGGGCAGCTGACTCTCTGTCCTTAGAGGGGTGATGGCCCTGTCCCTGGGGCAGTAAGCCCAGTGGGTGGAGCAAGCTCAGCTCCTGCTCGAAAGGCCTCTGGCCTTCCAGGGTTTATGAGAGTGGGTCTCCCCACTCCACCACCAACCCCACCCTGAGGACACACATATGGTGGTAGTCAGCAACTAAGAAAGGTATTTGGGTTGAACCTCCAAGAAGAAGTACCTGTCCTGCCACTGCCTTACCCAGACCTTGCTGGCCCAATACACCATCTTGGTTGGGGTTCAAAGTCAAATGCAAACTGAGGTCTACCACATGACCTTGGGGAACTCTTTTGTCTTCCACTCCCATTGTAAGGTTCTAAAGCTGCATTAACCACTAGCCACATACAGCTGTTTAAGTTCATTTAAATGAAATAAAATCTAAAATTCAGCTTCTCAGTCTCATTAGTCACATTTCAAATTGTTCCATAGTCACAGGGGCAGCACAGATTATGGAATATTTCCATTATCATAGAAAGTTCCATTGGACAGTGCTCTTTTAAAAGATGGCATTGGCCTGTCTTGGGGGTGGATCATGAGCTCCATGGGGACAGGGATCACACTTGTGTTGTTTCCTGCCATGTCCACCACAGTGTTTCTCAGATGGTAACCACTCAATGTTGTCAACTGATTGGAGCCCAGGACTGACCCCAGGAAGAAGCAATGGGGTTGAGTACATGACCCACGGGTGATCAGGAGAGGTGAGAATGCAAGGTGCATTTATGAGCCTTGACCTCAATTTGAGCCCCTCATTTTTAATTTGTAAAGTGGGAATCATGACCCCAGGACTTCTCAGGACACAGAGATGTGGTGGGATTCTCTAGGTATCTGTAAATCCCTTGGGCACTCATATTCTGATCCTCCCTAGGGACTATAAAGGTCCAGCTGCTGTCTGGGGTCGTGGGTGCCTGTAGTCCCAGCTACTTGGGAGGCTGAGGCAGGACAATCGCTCGAACCTGAGAGGCGGAGGTTGCAGTGAGCCAAGATCACGCCACTGCACTCCAGCCTGGGCAACAAGAGTGAAACTCCATCTCAGAAAAAAAAAAAAAAAAAAAAAAAAGAGGGGGAAAGTATGCCCTGATGTGAGAAAGGTCAGATGGGGCAAAGCTGGGGGATGGGAAGAGGGGAATGGAAAGAGAAGTAGGGGTCTGTTGTGAAGGGCTTTCTATTTCCACACTAGAGGCTGCCAGCCATATTCTGAGAATAGTGTGCACCACTAAAGGGGGGGCCGTGGTCAGATCTGAACTTTAGAAAAATCCCCTGACAGCAGCATGAATGACAAATTAGAGAAGGTGACAGATGATGATGGCCTGAACGAAAGAAGTGGGTGGATACTAGTAGAGTTGACTCATTTTGGTGATCGATTGATGAGGAAGGGAGTTGAGGCTGACTTCCCAGCTTCTGCTTCAGTAATGAATGGATAGTGGTTCTAAGGCTTGCTATGAGTTACAGGGAGAAGGGATCAGGTTTGGGAGGGGAGAAGGTGATGGGAATTCAGCCTTGGGAATGTTAAGTTTGAGAGGCTGTTAGTCAACTGGGGCAGTTAGATGGATATGTGAATCTGGAGCTCAGGAGACAGATCCGGGCTGGAGATACGTTTTTTATATAAATTGTCATATTTATGGGCATCATTTCTTCCTAAGGGCGTGCAGCTCTTATTTTACAATGGAAACCATCTGAGATAATCTCCAGCATCAGTCATGCTTTGGCCACATACATTGGCTTCATTTTTTTCTTGTGTCCAGATGCCTGACTAGATTGCAAACTCCCAAGGGCATGGCCCTCCCCCCATCAGATTGTGCTTCCAGCAAGGGAGCCAGCACCTCTCTCAAGCCCCATCTGGGTCCGTCATAGATGGGGTCCTGACCTAAGTCCACATCTGCTCAAGGCTGGGCCTCTTCAGGTAGAGACTGGGTCTGGGTCTTCTCCATGTCCTCACTACCCAGGGAGACTCACACATGTGAGCCTGCCTCAGGGGCAGTCATCTGAGTGACGACCCCTTCTCCCATACCTCTGCAGCCCAAGCCTCAGAATGCAGTCACCATCGCTGTGTCCTCCCGAGCCTTGTTTCGCATGGACGAGGAGCAGCGGATCTATACGGAGCAGGGCGTGGAGGAGTACGTGCGCTACCAGCTGGAACATGAGAACGAGCCCTTCAGCCCCGGGCCAGCCTTCCCTTTCGTGAAGGTGAGGGAGCAGTTCCTCCGCTAGCTCATAGAGCGCCTTTGTGGGGATTAGAAAACAGCACTCCCATGGGTATTTGAGTAAGGAAAAAGGGCCCCTCTGGGCAGATGTAACCACACAGGTGCACAGCTTGGCTAGGTGACAGAGCCTTTTGGGAAGAAAATTTGTCCACCCTCTGGACCAATGCAGCCCCATGCCTGGTAACCAGCTTGGTGAGTGGAATGCGGGCTGGATTTCAGCCCCGACTCTCTCTAGCGAGGTACCCCTGAGCGGTAAGCAACTTGCATTAGGAGAAGTTAGCTCATGCGCACTTATCTCATCCCAAGCATGGCTCCTCACCTCCTCTCATTGGATCCTTGGCCACCAACTTCAGGTATCAATCCTTGGGGGTCTAAGCTGGGGGGTGCCCTCTCCTTTCCAGGCTCTGGAGGCCGTGAACAGGCGGCTGCGGGAGCTGTACCCCGATAGTGAGGATGTCTTCGACATCGTCCTCATGACAAACAACCATGCTCAAGTGGGTGTCCGCCTCATCAACAGTATCAACCACTATGGTGAGCACGAGCATGAGGATGGGGGGTTTGCCCTGGGACACCCCTACCAGACCCCCCAGGGATGGGGCCACACCTCTGCAGGATGGAGTTGTACTGACCAGAACCCCAAGCCCATTGTGTGCTGGTAAATTCGCTCTTTAAACAAACAAACAAAACCCTGACTTGTAGTGTTGCTAGTTTTCAGGGTGTAAATATTTCCACCAGGACTGGTTTCAAGCTATCAGTGGTTGAACAACACAAATGGCTCACAACATTTCTGAATGTTTAACTGTGGGCTTTTGCAAGCCAGTCCAAGCCAGCTCCAGCACACCCTACTCTCAGTGTGATTAGGTGGGACAGTTACTGCCTCCCTGCCTCAGTTTCTCTAACTGTGATGGGGCTAACAGGCCTCACAAGGCTGCTGGGAGAATCAGGTGCAACTGTCAGAGTGAAAGGGCTTTGTGTCTTATTCTAAACTCAAGGTTAAAAATAATAGACCCTCCAGAGCTAGCTTAAGCCCAAGAGAATTTCTTATTAGGTTACAGGGGTGTCTTTCAGAGGGCAGGAAATAAAATTGGGCCTACAAAGGCCTGAATCCAAGTACTAGAAATCTCTCCCAGCTCTTCTTTTCTTCAGGCCACATGAACCTTTATTTGTGCTTCTCTAGCAAGTTTGCTCTTTTTTTTTTCCTCTCTCCCCTGAAATTGGATTTCTCTGCTTTTCCTAAATAAAAACCATACTAAAGAAAAGCAGGCCAGGCGCGGTGGCTCACTCCTGTAATCCCAGCAATTTGGGAGGCCAGGACGGGTGGAACACTTGAGGTCAGGAGTTCAAAACCAGCCTAACATGGTAAAACCCTGTCTCTACTAAAAATACAAAAATTATCCTGTCGTGGTGGTGCACACCTGTAATCCCAGCTACTCGGGAGGCTGAGGTATGAGAATCACTTGAACCCAGGAGGCAGAGGTTGCAATGAACTGAGATCACCCCACTGCACTCCAGCCTGGTGACAGAGTGAGATGGAAAGGAAAAGAGAGGGGAGGGGAGGGGAGGGGAGGGGAGGGGAGGGGGAGGGGAGGGGGGGGGGGAGGGGAGGGGAGGGGAGGGGAGGGGAGGGGAGGGGAGGGGAGGGGAGGGGGGGGGGGGGGGAGGGGAGGGGAGGGGGGAGGGGAGGGGAGGGGGAGGGGAGGGAGGGGAGGGGAGGGGAGGGGAGGGGAGAGGAGAGGAGAGGAGAGGAGAGGAGAGGAGAGGAGAGGAGAGGAGAGGAGAGGAGAGGAGAGGAGAGGAGAGGAGAGGAGAGGAGAGGAGAAAGAGAAATCCACCTTGGGGAGAGAGAGAGACAGAAAAATAATACACCTGGCCGGGCGCGGTGGCTCACGCCTGTGATCCCAGCACTTTGGGAGGCCGAGGCGGGGGATCACGAGGTCAGGAGATCGGATGGCTAACACGGTGAAACCGCGTCTCTACTAAAAATACAAAAAAAATTAGCCGGGCGTGGTGGTGGGGCCTGTGGTCCCAGCTACTCTGGAGGCGGAGGCAGAAGAATCACGTGAACCCGGGAGGCGGAGCTTGCAGTGAGCCGAGATCGTGCCACTGGGCGACAGAGCGAGACTCTGTCTCAAAAAAAAAAGAAAGAAAAAGAAAAAGAGTACACCTATATTTATGGGTTTACCAGGCCTGGTTTTTAGCAACCAAGAGAGTCTAGTTGGCATTTTTAAATCCTAATTTCAAATTCTTGGGAGCAGGGTTGACAGTAAAAATATTTAACCACCTGTGTGACATACACACTGCGTAATCAGGACAGACTCTCCCTATAGTGCTGAAGCAGGGCCCTGAAGGACCCCTGCCATACCAGGCATTACCGCCTTCTGTTGTGGACGCTGGAGAGGACAGAGGTCCTGGGTAAGGGGCTGCGAGAGTGACGGGTAACTTAATGGGCTCAGAGCAGCAGCCGTTTATCAACCAACAAATACTTTACAACCTTTGCAGTCATGGGGACCAGCGGTTGACAACCTAGGTAATCAGATTGGCCCAGCTGGGGTCAGGTGTCTGCTCTTATCCAATCAGCTAGGGCCAGGAGGCGGGGTCATACAGGCTTGTAGCACTGTGATCCTTGACAAGAGGATGTCCCTGTGAGCTGGGCAATTGCTCTAGAGATGTGATCGTCCTCACTTCATGAAGGATGGAGGGGCTCAGAGGGGAACACTGGCCGAAAATTACACAGAGACATGCTGTGCTGCCCTACCACACCCAGAACTAGGATGGCGTCCACTGGGCACAGAGAGACTGCCCTGAAGCCCAGGGTTGACCCTGGCCTCACCTGGGTCCTCTACCTCCTTCCCAGATCTGTTCATCGAGAGGTTCTGCATGACAGGTGGGAACAGCCCGATCTGCTACCTCAAGGCCTATCACACCAACCTCTACTTGTCAGCCGACGCGGAAAAAGTGCGAGAAGCCATTGATGAGGGTAAGTCTAAGTGAGGAGGGAGAATATGGGGAGTGCAGCAAAGAGGTCCCTGAGGCGGGAGGCCTGGTCCTAAAGTTCCGAGCAGGTGCTGGGAGTTGCCATGGTAACTAGAAGGCAAGGCTGACTAATACTTTCCTTAATTCTTATAATCTGTCCTATAAATTCTGAAAGCAAGGCCCTACCCATTCCATCTTCCTACCTCTGGCCCTACTGTGTCATGGATGCTTTTGCTTCTCAGCATCACCCAGCCTTCTGTTTCCACGGAAACCCTCTCTACAGCCCAGAAAGCTACTTTCTTCTATGATTCCTCCAAGTCAGAAGGAGTTCTGATTCCTGTAGGACCATAGGCAGCCTCTGCCCTGCCCTGGGCCAATGGGAAGGAGGATTCATATCTAGTCCAGCCTGAAAGCCTGAGTGGTGGGGTCTGGGGAATGGCCAGCATCTCCAGCAGCTGGACTGGCCAGTGCTTAGGGGAGTTTAGGAGACCCAGATGCGAGTACTGACAAAGAGAATGTCCCTCTATGTGTGTCTTTCGAGGGGCAGTTTTGGGTAGTAGCCACAGTCTCAGTCCTCCCAACGAGGTGCGTATCCTATTGCACGTGAGATAAAACAGGCCCATAGAGGAGCAAGGACTGGCCAGGTGCCTGAGAGGGTTCCTTAGGCTGAACACTAGTGGCAAGTTTCTCTATCAACCAACAATATATTCACTTTTCTCTTCCTCTTTCATGTTGTCCCTGCCTGGAAGCCTGGCCTCTCTCCCCCTGATAACTCACTCTCCTGAGCTGCTTGGGAGCCCCTAGAGGCTTTCTTTAACCAGGAACCAGGAGCCATTTCCCTAGACAGATGTCACACCCTCTGGTTGGGGCCTTGGCACTGGCATGTAGGTGTGCTTCTGTGTGTTTGTAACTTGACCTCAGGCTAGGGAGCAGGAGAATGGTCCACAGGGAGGCCCTGCTGAGGGTAGGGGTGGTTCTGGGTCATCTTGATTCCAGTGCTGGCAGAGCTGAGAAGGTGCCTGGCTTGAAGCCTGGCACTGGCCCTGCTTGCAGCATCCTCAGGCCAGTGAAGTTGTGTGCGGGTAGCACTGCTCACTCCTCCCAAAGCTCACCTAATCCCAGCCTCTGTGATCCTCAGTTCTCAAAGAGTTGGGCTGAAGTGGGCTTTGAAGAGATGGAGACTAGGGAATGAGCTCGGCCAGCTGCCCAGGTCTCCAGCCTCCCAGCACTGGCTCTCTGCCATCTATTGCAGCTCTAGCCTGGAGCCTGAACCCCTGAGAGGCATCCTTGGACCCCTGGAGGAGCCCAGGGTTGCAGAGTCTGTGCACACAACTAGCCATCACTTGTGCTGTCTCCCAGGGCCACCTAGGTTGTTTTTTGGAACCCTGAACAGCCGACAGCAGGGCATACCTTGGTGTCATTGTAGCTGTAGACTGAGGGTGCACGTACTCAACTCACCCGATTGCAGCCCCTTGTCTCAGTCCCAGAGCTGAGAGGCCCTTAATTTTACAGTGGTCCAGAGAAGGTGAGTGACTTGCTAGAACCAATGGTGAGAGAGTGACTGAGGCCAAGCCAGAGTTGGGGCCCCTTCCCAGCCCCACTGTAGGTCTACATCAGGGGCTGTGAGGCACCCCTGGCAGGAAGGCAGTGGCCGATGGGACTCATGTTTGGCTGGTCCACAGCAGCATGATCTTACTATGTGTTAAAGTATTGAAATTCCTTCACCCTCATTGGTAAATAGTTCCTGCCCTGAGTCCTGAGTGCCGTCCTGCCCCCCGGGACTCCTCCCAGACTTTTCTACAAAGCAATAACCAACAGGGTAACCTGGCAAGGCAAGGGCCCTAGAGATCTGCTTCAGAGCTACTGCTACTGCCCTCTTCTTGGCCAGGTTCCATGCACTACCAGTTTTTACATGTTTTAAATACTAGTTTTCATCAGCCTTGCCCTGAGTCCTGTATGAGGCAGGTGGGGCAAAGATAGCCTAAGATACCCCACTCCAGCCATACTGCCCAGCCTGAAGGCAGACAATGCTTGCCTCTCTCTGCCTAGGGATCGCAGCTGCCACCATCTTCAGCCCCAGCAGGGACGTGGTTGTGTCCCAGAGTCAGCTGCGCGTGGCCTTCGATGGGGACGCTGTGCTCTTCTCGGACGAGTCGGAGCGCATCGTCAAGGCCCACGGGCTGGACCGATTCTTCGAGCATGAGAAGGCCCACGAGAACAAACCTCTGGCTCAGGTGCTCCCCACAGACCCAGAACCTCTGAGAGGAACAAGGCAGCTCCCCAAACCTGCCCTTGGCCTGCACTCCCAGCCCGGAAGCAAACAAACCCCGAGCTCAGCCCAGATTCCAGCTTGGTCCCCTCGACCCTCTCACTTGACCACTGGCCCCCCATCAATGAGCTTCCACCTGCTTTGTTGAGCCCACACTGAAGTCCCAACCCTCCTTTGAAGCCTCCATTCTCTACCTAGCCTCTCTCTAAGCCCATACCCACTCCACAGCCCAAATCCCCATTTCTGAGGTCTCCTTTCCCTCCCTGACGTCCTCATTCTCTACGTCCCCACCTCTTCTCTGAAGTCTCTGCCCTGCTCTGAAGGCCTCATCCTGTCTCTCTGAAGCTCCCATCCTCTCTCTGGAACCCTCACTTCCTCCCTGAGATCCCCCACCCCTCTGAGAGCACGCCCACCCTCTTAAGAAGCCTGTTTCCCCTCACTGGAAACAGGAGGAAAGGAATTGCTGGACTAGGGCGCCTCATTGGGGCAGGGAGATCCAGCTGGGTGTGGCATCTGGGGCAGACCACTTGCTTTGGGACATCTTCTGCTATCCATCCCTTGGCTGGGGGCACAGGGACCCTCACTCACCCTCAAACTGCTCAGTGTCTCTCAGAACAGAATATACCCTAGAGCTTGGTGGAAATTCCCTGGAGTTGGGGCTGTTGGGATTCTCCAGCTCTGCTGGGAGCTCTTATTTGAGCTTTTAACAAAAACCTGGGTGCTCAATAATCTCAGAGCCCCTCTCTCCAAGAGCTCAGCAGGCTTCAGTTGTGGCTCCTAAATATTCAGTTCACGTCTGTTCTTGCGAGTTGCCTATGAAATCCTTGGGAATCCAGAGCAGGAGAGTTTTCCTACTAAGTGGTAAGCAGAGGCCCAGGAGACCACGCTTATTCCAGTTTACATAGCAAGCGAGAGGTCTCCAAGACGAGGAGCCCACTTTTGTTTATTTTTAGCTGCTTTGGAAATAAGCAGTTTTCTTCATCGTCGTCTGTTTTTTTATTCTCACATCCTCAGGAAGCTTCATTGTTCTGGTACTGTAGAGAATAAATTCTTCCCCTGACCCTAGAGAGCTTGAGGATGACACCCTGAGCCACCTGGGTGCCAGATGGGCACGGTTGATACTCAACAGTTACACATTGGTCCACCTTCTCCAGCTGTTTATAGCTGGAGTCCATTCTGATTGGAGGGTGCCCATGCCATAGTGACTATATAGTTTTAATATCCCCCCTGTTGATGGGCATCGAAGGCTACACTTACAGACCTTCAGGACAGACATCTGTATACCTTGATGGGCATATGGATGGATGATACATATCAACAGTTGCCCTGATAGTTATCCTGACCCAGCACCAATATACAATAACACAGATCCCCTGACTAGAGCCCCACTGGTGCACACAGTAGCCTAAGCAGGCATAAGCAGAACTAACTGAAAGATTCAGGGATCCTGAAGTTTTCCGCACCAAACAAGACACTAGTGCTTTAGGGAGAGCAGGGGACAAATATTTAGGAGGTGGTAGAGCTAACAATGTTCCCCTTGCCTTCTCATAGGGCCCCTTAAAGGGCTTTCTAGAGGCACTGGGTAGGTTGCAGAAGAAGTTCTACTCCAAAGGCCTGCGGCTGGAGTGCCCAATTCGTACCTACTTGGTGACAGCACGCAGTGCAGCCAGTTCCGGGGCCCGGGCTCTCAAGACCCTGCGCAGCTGGGGCCTGGAGACAGATGAAGCCTTGTTCCTCGCTGGAGCGCCCAAGGGCCCCCTCCTCGAGAAGATCCGCCCACACATCTTCTTTGATGACCAGATGTTCCATGTGGCTGGGGCTCAGGAGATGGGCACTGTGGCTGCCCATGTGCCTTATGGTGTGGCACAGACACCCCGGCGGACTGCACCTGCAAAGCAGGCCCCATCTGCACAGTAGCTGAACCACCAGCTTTACTGATCCACATCGCTCCAGGTTCCCTGACATACTTCGACACCTCTGGTAGATCCCTCTAGTTTCTCACTGTTCTGTCCTTCTGCCTGTCTGCCCTCATCCCTATGAGTGATGTACTTGTAGGAAATTATGCAGACGGGACTGGCATTCTCAACATCTCTCCTTTGGGGCAAATTCTGTGCCATGATCCTGAGTAGGACAGTAGGACTGTGCAGAGTAGCTGGATTGCAGGGGGGAAGTTAATGGGTCTGAGAAAGGGAGGGTCGGAGAAGCCAGGATTTCTCAAAAGTGACTTAGGATGAAAACTAGCTCAATGTGGTGTAAAGAACACTGCTATGGAAGAGAGTGGATCTGGCTTCTAAGCTCTGTCCTGGTATTAACTGCATGACTTTGAGTAATCCCTCCCCTTCATGGGCCCCAGTTTCCCCACCTTTTGGGCGGTTTTCAAGCTCCTTTTTAGCCAAAGAAGCTTGGTTCTTTAAGATCGCCCTCTTAGAAGGAAGCATTCTGTGTCAGTGCTGCTGCTGGTATGTATGGCACCTTTGTGCAAATTACAAAAGAACACTGCCTAGGCGAATGAAGAACAAAAAGACATCCCTTCCTCTGGCCTGACCCAGTCCCATGCTGGGGTACGCAGTTTAGCAGGATAGAGGCTGGATTTCAGCCCCCATGTGTCCCCTCAGCTCAGAGGCCTTTGTCAAATGGACAAAATGCAAAATCGCCCCCAGCGACTCTATCTATAATTTTACACATTTTGAAACCACTGGACAAGATGACCTATCTGCTCCTGTGATTCTCTAACGTGAATGGTCATCAGGGCTCAGCCCAGGAAGCAAGGGGAGTGAATTGGACATGCATACAGACTCTCCTCCAGCCAGCAGGGGGCACTGCAGGCTCTTCCTGGGGAGGAGCATTAGTAGTTGCCTGCTTAGTGTTTCCTTTGCTCTTGCTTTGAGCCAAAGTTCAGTTGCTCTTTCCTGCCAAGACCCTCACTTCCACCACCCTCACTCCCCCAGTTATTGCATCCTGTTGAGCAGCTCTGCTGGTGGGGAACGGGACAGAGCATGGGTGTCTACTGTTGTGGCCCCAATTCTAGGGGAAGAAAGTGCAGTGGCTGAGGTAGGTGGTTGTCCGGGCTGAGCCCCAGGGTGAGGTGCTGCCTGGGGTGAAGTGGGAAGTGTCAGGAGGTCTGGTGTGGGACAGAAGGTACTGAGACAGTGACGCTTGGAGAGGAAGGAGCTGAAATGTGCACTAGCAAAATTCTCCAGCTATGGGATTGTGAGTGGAAGGCCAGTCAGAGGCTGCCTTTGGAGGTAATGAGCTCTCCATCAGTGGATGCTGAGCAAGGGCTTCCAGGATGAGATGACCTCCCCATGAAATGCATCAGCGGATCCTCCACATTTGCAGGCGTCCCTGCGGCCCCTTCTTCACCACTTTCAGAGGAGAACTCTCACTGCTTGATGAGTCAGCCTCCTCCTGTGCTGAGCATCCCTGGCTCTCTCCGGAGGGAGGGTGGAAGCACCAATGGCTGGTCCCTAGGAAGACAGAAGGCGTGAGCAGACATCTGTGTGTGGGCTGATTGCCAGGCTTCTAGGAGGAATCCTAGTCATGAGCAAGCGCTTTGTAAAGAAAACCACAAGTATCATGAGAGGGGCAGAAGCCTGGAGGTGTGGTGGCAGGAAATAGGGGAGGAGAGCACCCTGGGGTTTTTGATCTTTGTCCTTCTGGGGATTCAGCTCAGGGTCTGAATGGGCACAGGTTCTGTGCAGTGTGGGGCAGGGTAAGAGATGCAGAAAGATATTTCAGGAAGGAGAACAAAGTGAGAAGGCACAGGTGGTTCTCAAAATGAGCAACGATTTGGGCCAGAAGAGAAAGGCTGGGCTGGGCTTTTGCTGTCATTGTCAGAGGTCTCCATGAGGCTGGTCCCAGGGAGGAAGGGTATGGCTGTGTGGAGTGACTGGGACAGACACCCACAGTGACTGCTTTATCAGGGGACACTGGCATTATTGCCCCTAGAAGGGCATGTGATAATGTCTTTGCACAAGGTCATTTCCACTGCACAGCCAGGATCCTTCTGGCTAACAGAGGAGGCCTTGGGGCGGAAGACCCGGGTTGTGTCTCTACTTCCAGAGCTCCAAGCCTAGACAGAGGTACTGTGAGGGCCAAGAACAACCTCAAGGAAACAAAAAAGAAGTGAAGGAGGGAGCTCAGCCCCTGAGTCTCCTTTATTCTTGGCTGAACCGCAGAAAGTCCCTCTCCTTCTCACTCCCAGGGGTCAGAATCACCCCCGTGGAAGAGCCTCCAAGGCTCACAGAACCAGTGACTGCAAGAAGCCTACAAGGCCGGGCACAGCCCAGGCTCACAGCGTGGCAACAGGCTGCCTGACCGGGGTGGACCTGTGCACTGGGGATGACACCAGATGTCACCTAATTAAGATAAACTGCAGGGATTCTGGGACCTGTGTGGTCTTGCCCCCAGGGCCTGGTGATGAACACCACTGATGATTCCATATCTCTCAGGAAGCAGGAAAATATGATGCTGGAAGCAGAAAGATAAGGTGCAGTAAAAGCCATGGATTTCACTGGAGCCATCATTAATAGACACAGACAGCCCTGGGCAATGGAGAAACACTAAGAGTCTAAATTCTATTATTGAAATCACAAATGAGCATCTCAGGCCTGGAAAAAAGCTTTCAGTCACTGGAATAAAAAGCCAGAAATCTGAGGGGCAGTCTTAGGCAGCAGTTACACGGGCCTTCTGATTGTCTTAGAGGTGAGGAGGTGCCCAGGGATGAGGAACATTGAGTGTTGTTCACCAGGAAATTTAAAAGCCAGGTGAACACCAAAGTCCCAGGCCTAACCAGGGAATGCAGTACTGAGGCGGAGCAGCCACGGCTTCTGTAACACTGGACCCCTTTAGCTGAGAGCACAACTTCCCCAACAAGCCCTGCAGAACACTGGTTCCAGGAGATGCCTGCCAGCAAAATCCCAGAGCCAATGGGACTGCTGCTTAGCAGAAAAATGGAAGCCCTGTTACTAAGCACTGAGACTGCTCAGCCAGTTGCAAAACATCCCCCTCTCCTATCTGAGAGCCCAATCAGAGTAGTGGGGATATATCAGAATGTGCCAGAGAAAAATAGAAACTAGCAAGAAGTTCAAAGCCAAGATGGATTTGGCATTATAATGACACTCAATTGGTGTGCACCAGTACAGCCAAACTGATGACTAAAATCTTGAAATACCTCCATAGCAGTTGGTAAATAATGCTGCGCTGAGTCCCCTGAATGTCTCTTCGTGGCCTCAGCTGACCTTTCCACTGTGAGCGCTCCATTTTCCCACAATGCAGCCTCTAGGAGGCTGCAGCGGCACTATGGCCGGTGTCTACTCTGTTTTGTGGTGTCCTGGCCATGCTGGTTTAGGGAGGTAAAGTAACTTGCCCAAAGCCATAGAGCTAGTAAGTGGCAGTGCTGGGACTCAAACTCATGTCCATCTGATTCTAGGACCCAGGTTTTCAACCATTTTGTCATACTGCTCATACATATGCATGGAGATAGCCAGAAAAGCTCCATTCTGAGGTCTTCACTAAAGGAGTTTACTTATCCGACACTTAACATGTTGATTTCCTGCATGGTGAAATGCTGGAATACATTTGAGTGGGTGCTTTTATTATAGCTTCCTAAACAGCTACAAATAATTTAAATTAGAGCCAAACATTTGTGAACCCCCAGAAGCACTTCCAAACAATCCCAAGTTCTGTGAAGACCCCTGTTTTGGGCTAATGCAGAGTTTGGCAAACTCTGGGCCCACGGGCCAAATCTGACCCATCACCTGTTTTTGTAAAGAAACTTTGACTGGGGCCAGGCACGGTGGCTCATGCCTGTAATCCCAGCACTTTGGGAGGCCAAGGCGGGTGGATCACAAGATCAGGAGATCGAGACCATCCTGCCCAACATGATGAAACCCCGTCTCTACTAAAAATACAAAAATCAGCTGGGCGTGGTGGTGCACACCTGTAGTCCCAGCTACTCGGGAGGCTGAGGCAGGAGGATCGCTTGAACCCGGGAGGCGGAGGTTGCAGTGAACCGAGATCACTCCACTGCACTCCAGCCTGGCAACAGGGTGAGACTCTGTCTCAAAGAAAAAAAAAAAAGATAAAAGAAACTTTGATTGGAACACAGCCATGCCCATTTGTTTACATATGTTTATGGCTGATTTCACACTGCAACAGCAGAGTTGAATTTTTGCAACAGAGGCTGCAAGCCAAAAATATTTATTATCTGGCCCTTTACAGAAAAATGTGCGGACCCCTGGGCTAAGGCAGACAGCCTGGCTGATGCCTCAGTGGGATGAGCCAGGTCACATCCACCTATGCATCTGTGGGCGGAGGTTGGCTCCACTGCCGAAGGGAAGGGACATGGGGTTCCATGCCCATCTGAAGATTCCAAGTTTTGACTATTTTCAAGCGACCCATGGCTCATGGTAATTTGCGGTTTTGTTGACGCACTGATTTGACTTGAGTGTGCTCTCCCAAGCTGATGAGTGAGAGGGCAGGAGCACGGCCCTTGGCTGGGGATGAGCCCAGCTGGCTGTCCAGCATGGCTTTGTATTCCCGACTCATTTCCTCATGGCGCCTCTTAGGCAATGGTGAGCCTAGTAGGTGGATGGGCATTAGCTAAACATGAGTTTTGGATAGACTGAAGTGCCCAGTGTTGACTTCAGCAGCTCCGAGCCAACAAGGTCATCCATGTACTTTCTGTGAAAGCAAGAACAAGTCTGTCGTGAAGAGGGTCCCGTGAGGACTTTAGCCGGTTCAGAAGTTACTGATCAAGTGAGAGAGAAAACTCCTGTAACAGCTGGAATGGCGGTTTCTTGTGGCATGAAGGCATGTGAGCAATAAACACAAATACCCCTCATAATGGAATCGTGGATCAGGAGAATTCTAGGACTCTGCAAATTTAGAGATTTACCAGGCTTCCAGGATCCGCTGCAAGAACAGACAGTATGGAAGACGCCCCATCTATAGCCATCATTGCTGTCGCTATGCCATCGTGATACTCTTCTCCACCAAGCCCAGACTGGGTCTCAGAATCTTTCTCTACCCAGCATTCCAGGCAGCCACTACCAGTGGGCTGGAGCTGGTGTGAAAGATGAAACCTATTTTGCCATCCCTATTGGCGTTGGGTTTTGCTATCCAGGAGGCATGCGAGGCCCGGAATGTTCATCCTCTGAGGATATGACGCAACTCTGAGGATATCAGAGTCTCACCTGACTCGGGTAGAACACAAGGAGGTGGATGAATAGCGTCGTGTGGCTGGCGGCTTCCCGGATCATGGGTTTTATCTAGTTTTTTTTTTTTTTTTTTTTTTTTTTTTTTGAGACGGAGTCTCGCTCTGTCGCCCAGGCTGGAGTGCAGTGGCGCGATCTTGGCTCACTGCCAGCTCCGCCTCCCGGGTTCACGCCATTCTCCTGCCTCAGCCTCCCGAGTAGCTGGGACTACAGGGGCCCGCCAACACGCCCGGCTAATTTTTTGCATTTTTAGTACAGACGAGGTTTCACTGTGTTAGCCAGGATGGTCTCGATCTCCTGATCTCGTGATCCGCCCGCCTCGGCCTCCCAAAGTGCCGGGATTACAGGCTTGAGCCACCGCGCCCGGCCGCGGTTTTATCTAGTCTTAAAGCAAAACACAAAACCACCTCCTTTCTGCCAGTAGGTGGCACTGCAGGCCGGCACGCAGCTGCTGGCGGTAGTCAAGTGATTGTACCCACTGATGTACTTTTCTCTCCTTCTGACTTAGTGCTGCGCTGGAGTCTCCCCACGGTTAGCTCTAGCCAGCCAAAAAGGACTTCAGGTGCTCTGGAAATGTTTGCTAAACATGCCCGAGTGACGAGCCGATTGCTCTTGCCAGCAATTACTGTGATTGTGTGTATGGATGCACACATAAGTTTGTGCAACAGGATAAAAATCGTACACGTACGTGTATTTATGTGGGTGTGTGTAATGGGTCAGATATCTCAGCCAATGACTCTGTGTGTGTGTGTGTGTGTGTGTGTGTGTGTGTGTGTACTCACTATGTGTACAGATGGTTATCTCTGTTAACTGAGTGTCCTGGGACCCACATACTGATGGCCAGCCCTAGGATAGTTGTACCCATTTCCATCATAACATGGGCATTTGCATATGTGCAGCTTGGGGGCCACCGAGACCAGCCCCCAACCTCTGGCCAAGAAAGTCTGGGCTCCTAACCCTCTGCCTCCTACCCCTACTCCTGAGCCTTGGGAAGGAAGTGGTAGAATCTATGTAAGGACAACCCTTTTGACTATACCTCCCTCATCATCTCCATTTGTTTCTTCCCTCCCCCTAACTGTGCCAAGGCCAACGTGTCCAGTTGGGCAGATTGTGCACTGCAAAAATCTAGAGGGCGCCATTGGTACTGTGACATGGGTGGTACCTCTTAGACATCTGCACAACCTGCCAACTGTATACACATGCCCTGGTCATCTCATAGCCATGGTTAGGAAAGTTGCCTTCCTTCCCCCGCACCAGCCCTGCCCAACCTAGACAAAGATTCCTGCCTCTGCTTGAGTGTTGTAATGTGGCCCAGAAGTAACTTACCATTGACCTTAATTGGGAAGTATCTCCCTGATGGGCCATCCCCTAGAGGCCTTTGGAATTCCATTTATAAAAGTGAAATGTGGCTGGGAACTTTTCAGTTACTCATCTTTGCAAAGTGAAAGCCTCTGTAAGGCAAACCAAAGCTGCGAAGACTGGGGTCACTGACTCCCACACCCCTGGCCTGAGGGTGAATATATGCCTTCATGGCCATCTGCCACGGAATTAGGGTAAAGGCCTCAAGGCTAGTCTTGTAGCTAACTGCCACCAAGACGCCAACCAAGAAAATCACTGAGGTCACCCTAGACTGGATGCCGGGGCCAGGGTCACAAACCCCAATGCCTACAGGGGCGAGGCAGGAAACATAAATGAGTGGAGAGGATTAAGCCAGGTCTTCATTGAGAATGGAGAACACTGTGGTCTGCCATGGTTGCTGCCACCTGGGAATGTGGCCTGAGGTTGCCGGATAGTCCACCCCATTTTTGAAGAGAAGCTGGGAATCTGGACTTTTAAATGTTGGCAACTATTTTGAATTTAGAAAACACCATCCGGGCCAAATAAAACATATTCTGTAGCCGAGATCCGGCCCTCGAATCTCTAGTTTGCATCCGCTGGCCCAGGCCCAGAGACTTGGGTTTTTAAGACCCAAGTCACTGAGAGTCTGAGGATATTACACTCAGATTCTCAGTGTTGGATGTTTAAGAGACCTGAGAGATGACCTAGCTCAGCCTTTGTGTGTTCAAAACTGCATATGTACAAACTTCTTTTTTTTTTTTTTGAGATGGAGTCTCGCTCTGTCACTCAGGCTGGAGTGCAGTGGCACAATCTTGGCTCACTGCAACCTCCACCTCCTGGGGTCAAGCAATTCTCCTGCCTCAGCTTCCTGAGTAGCTGGGATTACAGGTGCTCGCCACCATGCCCAGCTAACTTTTTGTATTTTTAGTAGAGATGGGATTTCACCATATTGGCCAGGCTGGTCTCGAACTCCTGACCTCAGGTGATCCGCCAGCCTCTGCCTCCCAAAGTGCTGGGATTACAGGCGTGAGCCACCACACTCGGCCTACAAACTCTTTTATTAACGTAATAGCGCACATATACTTAACTTCTGGTTTCTACTTAAGAGCATCTCAATAACCTCCAATATAGAACAAGGTGAAAAATGAAACCTGTATGCATAATGTGCTTGTATCTACCTGTCAGAAGCCCTTTGCTTTGATAGCATTTGCTGCCTCAGTCTTCCTCATCACCCAACCTCTCTGGGTTGCTTGTTATGATAAACCTAAGTGCCTCCATAATTGGTTAGAGCATGTGTTTCTTCATCTTTGTGACTCCTCTTGCCTGGGGATAAGACTGCTTGTACTTCTCCCAGCTTTGCCCTCTTTGGCCTGCTAGTAGCACACGCTATCGATCCAGACCTGTCTGGCTCTTTGTAGCATTTACCTGGTCACATGATAAAGGGTGCTGAGTGCTTGCCAGTGTGGGTCCCTGTCACTTCTCATGCATGCCCTATACCTTAATTTTACCACATGTGCTTCTGCTTCTTAAAAGCCATTCAAATAAATGGAGAGGTTTTTCATTAACTTAGGTTGTCTTGTTTTTTCCCCACAATTGTATTCACAAACTGGCATATGGCCCCTTATGAAATGCTAATGGTGATGTAGGTAATGAAGAGGCCTGGGACCCGATTCATCCATTAGTGCTGGGGTCTTTCTGCAGAATCTGTCCCACCACATGAAGACCACCCTGAGGGGAGATTCCGCAATGGACAGCAGCCTGAGACCATCAGAAGGCAAGCTTCCCCCAACAGGGCTCCTCACATGGACTCGGTGTTCCCATCTGGAACTACCAAGGATGGGGATGGAGTGGGAGGAAGAGAAGATGAGAAAGGAAGTGAGATGAAGGAAGAAGGGGATAACTCAGACTCCAGCCCTCACATCATTCTTCTTCCTGCACCCCAGGGTCTTCCTACACCCCAGGGTCTTCCTGCACCTCAAAGTGTCTGCAGAGCAGGAATCCAAGAGTGGCTTTTCTGGGTGGTTCTTATTCAGAGCCTGTCATGAGGTTGTAGTCAAGCTGCCAGGTGGAGCTGCAGTCAATGGAAGGCTTGCCTAGGGCTGGAGGAGCTGCCTCCAAGATGGCTCACTCACATGGCTGTTGGCAGGTGACCAGAGTTCCTCACCACAATGTTACCTGAGCGTCCTCATGACATGGCTGTTGGCTTCCCTGAGAGTGAGTAATCCAAGACAGCAAGGCAAAAGCCACACCATCTTTTATGACCTAGCCTTGGAAGTGACATGTCATCACTTCTAGCATATTCCATTGGTCGCACAGACAAACCCTGATACGAGATGAGAGGGGACTACCCAAGGAGGTGAATATCAGGAAGTGGAGATGATTAGGGGCCATCTTGGAGGCTGGCTGTCACATATTATTATACGTCCATCAGTCTGGTATACCAGGGGCCCCGAAGGTTATGTTAACCATCCTTCTGCCCTGTGGCAAGACTAGACTTGAATGTGTCTCCTGGATTCTCCAACATGAAGTCCCCTCACTTTCCCACCTGTCCCCACCCAGTCACCAGGAATGGAGAGAAATATGATTCTTCATCTACTTCCTTCCCACACCTCCTGTCCAACACTCCTTCAGGGGCCTTGGAGTCACCTACTTGGGGACATCATCGAAACTGTGATCTGAGATGTCTTAACTTAGTCTCATGGTAAAATTTTTATAATGTCCATAAGGCCAGTGGTCCCAGAGCTGTTTGCCCTGTTTTATAACCAGTGGCCCATGTCCAAGGTGAGGGAAAGGCAGGGGTGGGGGAAGGGTGGCATCCTAACACCCCCTCCTTCCTAGGCCTTGGATATCAGCTCCAGCCTCTGGTGCCATAAATGAATCCTCTACTTTCTGACATGGTCTTGGACTGGATTTGGGAATAAAAACCCCATGATGTGATACAGATGTGGCTGTGGCTCAGAGCTGGAACCAAAAAAAAAAAGAGTAACCAGATAAAGAAATCACAGACATAATTCTTTCTCCTCCCATGTGCACTCCCTTTTCAACTTGCAAAGCTCATCCATGACCTGAGGCCTATGTGTTCTGCTTTTTTTCTTGTGCTTACTAGTAGCCAGTTTTATTTTCCAATAGGTCACTTAAAGAAACATTATTTTTGGCCGGGCATGGTGGCTCACACCTGTAATCCCAGCACTGTGGGAGGCCGAGGCGGGTGAATCACGAGGTCAGGAGATTGAGACCATCCTGGCCAACATGATGAAACCCCGTCTCTACTAAAAATACAAAAATTAGCTGGGCATGGTGGCATGTGCTTCCACGCTCAAGATCTCATAATCTCCCAAAGGCCCCACCTCCTAATATCATCACGTTGGTGATAAGGTTTCACCATATTAATTTTGGAGAGGTATATTCAGGCCATAGCAATTTGAATCTTCATTCTTTTTTTAAAATTTAATTTAATTTAATTTAATTTAATTTTAAGTTCTGGGATACATGTGCAGAACAGGCAGGGTTTTTGGGGGTTTTTTTGTTTATTTTTTTGTTTTTTTGTTTTTATTTTTTGAGACGGAGTCTCACTCTGCCACCCAGGCTGCAGTGCAGTGTTGCAATCTTAGCTCACTGCAACCTCCGCCTCCTGGGTTCAAGTGATTCTCTTGCCTCAGCCTCCCAAGTAGCTGGGATTACAGGCATGCACCACCACACCCAGCTAATTTTGTATTTTTAGTAGAGACAGGGTTTCACTATGTTGGTCAGGCTGATCTTGAACTCCTGACCTCAGGTGATCCAACCGTCTCGGTCTCCCAAAGTGTTGGGATTGCAGGCGTGAACCACCGTGCCCGGCCTAGGTTTGTTACATAGGTAAAGGAGTGCCATGGTGATTTGCTGCACCTACCCACCCATGAATCTTCATTCTTTCATTCCTCTGGCAAAGTTCCCCTTAGAAGCCCTATGAAGCTCCAAGTGGTATAAAGCTCACCCCAGTGTGAGAATAACACAGCCACAACCCAAGGATATGAACTTGTTACCTGCTTGCTAGGTGACCTTGCAAAACATGTATCCTCTGTGGCTGCCAGGAGAGTGCATAACTCACATCTCCTTCGAGAGAACCTGCTGCAAGGAGCATGATTACCCAACAGCCTGCAGCAGCTGCCCCTCTGGGTCTGCTGCAGCTTTCATGGGGCAGATGCATGCTTTTCCTAGCCTGCTCCCAGTGGTGACTGGGCGTGGTGGGGAAGCTAACACCAGGCTATTTCTGTCCTACGTGGGACCCCATCTTTACTCTGGGCCCAATCAGGACTTTCTCAGAGCTGCATTGCAGTCCAAGGCTCTTCCTAACCAAGCCGTCTCCCTTCTCACTCTCCTTCACAGATGTCAGACCTGCATCATGGTCAAAAGGCTCTTTCTGCTTCCTCCTGCTCCCTCTCTTTTACCCTTATAGGCAATTTATCCAGTAAATGTTCTGCATCTCCAATTGGCCTCAGCATCTGTCTCCTAGAAGGCCTGAGCTGACACACCTTTTCTGAGCCATAGGACCCATGCTCATCCGTCTTCTCCCCCACCCCTAGGATAGCTTAGGGCTGTGCCTGATGGGGTTAAAATTCTCCATCATTGCTAAGTGGTGAAATAGAAGTGTGGGTTTCCTGTCAACACCAGAGGACATGGTGGATTCCAATTTCAGCTATACCCAGAGGTTAGGGACAGCTGCTTCCCAAGCCCTGAGTTCCCACCTCACCCAGGCTCTGCCTCAACCCCGTGATCACTTCCCAGTCTCCATATCCTTCATCAAAGAGGGAGTTTGGGGACAGAAAGGAGCCTAGGGCCTTGAACCGGGGATGAGAGCCCTGGATTCTAATCCAGTCCCTGCTGCTGGCTTCCCTTGTCTAAGCTGCAGTTACTCCATCTGTACAGCAGGACTTCGGCTTGGCTGGCCTGGGTGGAGGAAGGAGAACAATGGCTGCTTCTGGTTTAAGAAATGCTGTGGCAGCTGGTGAGGTCCAAGCTCCTTCCTCTGCCTGTTAAGTCCAGACTAAATGGTATAGGTGGAAAGCTTTGCCTGGAAGGATCAGGGTGGGAGCCAGGCCTAGAACCATGTCCTGACTGTGCTCTGACACCCACCAGCTGTGGGGTGTTGTCCTGGGTTCCTGAGGTGGCCATCAGCCCCAGGAAGGGCAGCTCCCATTCAGCCACAGCTTCGCGAGATGCCGCAATCAGGGGAGGTAGACAGTGGCAGAATAGGGAGGTCGGGCTGCCCCGGAGGTGTTCACAGGGAGCCACAGGAGTACAAGGAGGAAGGACTCGCCGCCAGGGGGAGGCAGGGAAGACTCCCATAGAGGTATTTTTGTGCTGGGCTTTGTAGGATGAGTATGAGTTTTCCAGACAGAGAAAGGGAAAGGCTTTCAAGACAGAATACAAGGGCCCAGAGGTATGAACCTGTGTTAGATGTTCCAGAAAACACGAAAAGTGGCAGGACTGGGGTAGGGGTCAGGGGAGTGGTGGGAGAGTAAGCTGTCCACAGAGCAAAAAGGGCTCCAAGGAGGATCTGGGTTCCACAACCTTTACTATTACCCTAAGAGGTAGATGCTTGTCTTATTCCTGCTTTACAGATGAGGAAACTAAGGCCCAGAGAGATGGAAAGGGGCTCTGATGGGAATGCACTGGGCGGTATCAGGACCCAGTCAGGCCTGGGAGCTAGAGGCCAGGGCGTCGTCCTCTTCGTACTGTGTGACCAATGGCAGGGACCAGGCCCTCCCCCAGCTCCCACTCCCACCCCCATGGCCATCTGACTTCAAGGAGCTCAGTCCCTCCCCTCCCACCTCCCCCAGTGTCCTTGTCCTGCTGATATCACGCACACACGGAAGAGAAATATGCGAGATTCCAGAGCGGCCAGAGTGTGGGAACCAGGACAGATGCTGCTGGCCCTGCCCCCAGGCTGCCACGCCTCCAGAGCCTCTGGGTGCTGCCAAGGGGGCTCTGGAATGTGTCCGAAGCTTCTGGCTTCCTCCATGGTGGGCCACCCCCCAGGGCCTGGGAAAGCTAGGGAAGCTCTGAACACCCAGTCTGCCATTCCACCCCTGTGTGGCTCCTGCAGGACTTGTACTGCCTGAACGTAGGGGTGGGTGCGTATAAGCTTCAAGACAGCAGGGCCAGCGCAGCTGCTTTGCTCTCAGGGGCCTAGGTAAGTAGAGCATGAACTCTGCAGCCCAGGGACAGGGAAGGGGAACCAAACCAACATGTTTATCACCTTATTTAGAGAAGGAGCTTAGAAGTGTGTGCATGTACATGCATGTGTGTGTTGTAGACAGACAGACACAGACAGATGGTCCCAGCCCCCACCCTTGCTAGCCCCAGGGATAGCTTGTGCGCCGCCTGCTCTGCACATGTGGCTCCCAGCAGCTGCACATTCCGTCAGTGACCAGCTGTGGCAGCAGCTGTGGAGGTGGAAAGTGAGCACAGATGGGTCCCAGAGGAGCGGGGGAGGAGGGCAAGGGGAGGACAGGAAGGGCCTGGGATGAGCAGGGGGTGGGAGGAGGGGGAGGCAAAGAGGCTCAGACTGTTCTCAGGATGGAACATGGAGCAGGAAAGTGGTGATGGGGCTGCCTGACATCTGGGTGTGGCACAGAGAGCCTGCAGAGGTCCAGGAAAGGCCCAGCACACCCCGGCTAGGTCTTGGCATGTGGGTGGACCAACATGAGTGTAAGGAAAAAGACTAGGCAGTTGGATCTATGGGTCTGAACCTGAGAAAAAAAAGTCTGCATTTGAGATATAAATTTGGGAATCATTGGCTCACAGAAGGAAAAGCCAGGGAGTAGGTGAACCAACTAGGGAGAGAGTGGATGGAGACAGAGGCCAAACCCAAATGTAACATTAGAGCACTCACTTTCAACACCAGGCATCGCTGTCTGCATCTTATCTCATTTAACTCTCACGACAACCCTGTGGAGTGAGTCGCTTTGGTTTCATCCCATTTTACAGATGAGAAAACCAAGACACAGAAGGCTACTCTTGTCCTGGCTCACTTTCTGTCTCACTGTGTGGCCCTGGGGATGTTTCTGTCCCTCTCTGGGTCTCAGTGTCCCTAGGCTCAAAGGCAGGACAAGGTCCTGCAGAGGGAAGACTGAGTGGCACCTGGGTGCTCCAGGTCCCTTCTTCCCCCTACTTCATCCTGGGCCATGGGCCAGGAAAGTCCTTGTATGTCTCTGCTGTTTTTCCAGGGACCAGGAACCACCTCCTTCCCAGACAAGGTGGAGGCCTTCAGAAGCCCCTCAGTTCACCTCCCCATCACTGGACACTCAGCCAATATTTACCAAACACCTACCTGTGCCAGACACCGGTAGGCATCAGGGAGATCACAGTGAACAATCCAACATGGTTCCTGCTTCTACAGGGATAACAGCCCAGGCCACAGACAGACATAAACTATTCCACAATTAATAACCACCAACCACCACCCTGGGCATCTCTGTGCCAATCATCCTCTCCTCTGAGACCCCCCAGATACCTCCACCGTGCAGCAGTTAGAGGCTCAGTGCCTGCCACAGTGGTCTCCGGAATCCTGTCCCAGTGTATGGTCTACGTGCAAGCCAACCGTTCAGAGCCCAGGCCATATCAGTTCAGTGATCTGAATACCAGCCCCAAGAGCAGATGGGGCTGACCTAGTGTGGGCTCAGTGATAGAGAAAGTATTGTTGCAACTGAAACCTGTCGCTGAAAATCTACAGCTCGCTCAGCTCTGGGACAGTGAGAAAGGAGCAGAGGGTAGAATAGAGGTCCCGTCTCGTCCTCCCTCCCTTTGGATTGAGGCTGCCTGCTACTCCTGGGCCTCTCACCCTTTTCCTTACTTCTGACTCCCTCTCCATCAGTGAGCAAATTCCTCCTGAGGCTCTGCTGGTCCCTGGAGTTGCGTGGAGTGCCCTCTCTCATTGACCTGCCCCTCTTTTTTTCTGTTTTTTTTTTTCCCCTTAGAGATGGGGTCTCACTCTGTTTCCCAGGTTGGAGTGCACTGGTGCAACCAAGGCTCACCGTAGCCATGACCACCTGGGCTCAGGTGATCCTCCCACCTCAACCTCCTGAGTAGCTGCTATTACAGGCATGAGCCACTGTGCCTGGCTGATGTGCCCCCTTTTTAAACCTACTTCCGCAACCCTCTACCCCAGACACTTCCCAGTCCATGACATCCTGCCCTTGCCTCTGCCTCCCTTGCCTCCGTTCATTCATTCCAAGGCATCTGTGACCTCCTGATCACACTTCTTTCCTCTTAGAGCCCCTGGACTGGTGACCAAGCCTTTTTCTCGGCTCTTGGTTGCCTTGGTCCCTGGTGCTCCATTCTCGCAGGATTCTCCTCCTTCTTCCCAGAGAATCTTTGGCTATTGTTTCCCAGGGTCCTAGCTTAGGTTCTCCTCCCTTCTGGATCTGCACTAGCTGCTTGGGACAGATATGTCATGTACCCCATGTCTTCAGCCACCAAATCTCTACTCCAGCCCAGACCTCTCCCTGGGTTCTCCTGGGTGTGCGCCAGGTCTCACAAACGGCATGGTCATAGTGGGCTCCTTCCCTTCTCCAGTGCTTCTCCTTGGTGCTTGTCACCTTCATCCATTCAGTCACCCAGACAGGAACCCAGTATCACTCGAATCCAGTCCTTATTGCCTGGCCTATTTTAAGAGTCTCCTGATTGGTTCACCCAGCTCTAATGCAGGATGCAGTGGTTACCAGCATGAACTCTGGTGCCAGATTGCTTGGTTAGAATCCTATTTCTACCACTTAGTAGCTGCGTGATCTTGGGTAAGTTATTTAACCTCCCTGTATTTCAGGGTAACTTATGAAGAAAAGAGGTTTAATTGGCTCACGGTTCTGCAGGCTGTACAGGAAGCATAGTAGCATCTACTTCTGGGGAGGCCTCAGGGAGCTTCCAGTCATGGTGGAAGGCAAAAGGGGAACAGGAACGTCACGTGGCAAAAACAGGAACAAGAGGGGAAGCGGGGGAGGCGCCACACACTTTTAAACCACCAGATCCGTGAAAACTCACTATCATGAGAACAGTACCAAGGGGATAGGACTAAACCATTCATGAGAAATCCACCTCCCTCACCTCCCACCAGGCTCCACCACCAACATTGGGGATTACAATTCAACGTGAGATTTGGATGGGGACAAAGATCCAAACCATATCACCATTCCATTGATATTCCATGCTTGTTCCTACCTCAGGGCTTTCCACTTGCTGTTCCTTCTGCCTGGAATCCTCTTCCCCAGATCTTCTTAGATTCCCTCTCTCCATTCGGGTCTCTGCATAAATGATTCATCCTCAGAGAGGATCTCCTGACCCCTAAGTAAAATAGCCACCAATCCCCCAGTCACCCTATGTCTCCACCTCACTTTATCTCATTTCACAGCATCTATTAATATCACTAACATTACATTGTATGTGTTGCTATATGTTTGTCGTCCTAAGCTCTGGCCCCTGCAATGTGAGAATAGCCCAATACAAATGGCAAGAAGACTCTCATGGGTGAGTGGACAAGGCAGAAAGTGGTTGGGGATGAAGCTGGAGAGATGGGCAGGGGCCCAAGCTTAGGGGATGGTACCTCCAGTGTGCCCTGAACTGCCCTGGCATGATTATTAGTATTGCCTCCTTTCACTCTCGAAGGCGCCCAGGTTATTACAGTTGTTCTGTGTATAGGGCATGGTAAGCAGTTGGCATTTTATTTCAAATGGGATGTGAAGCATGTGGACGGTTTTGGGCAGGAAGTGACATGATCTGACTGGCATTTTAAAAGGATCATGACCAAGTCCTTGAAACACTCTCTTGGCTCCTGCCCACACACCCCCACACACACACCCCACTCTCCTCCACTGCCCTTTCAGTCTTCTCTGGCAGCTCTTTCTCTTCTACAACCTTCAAATCTTGGAGTTTCTCCAGACTAGTGGTTCCCAACTGGGGGCGATTTCTCCCCCAAGGGACATTTGGTATTTTATCTGGAGATACTTCTGATGGTCACAACTGGAGCGGGTATAACTGGCATCCAGTGGATAGAGGCCAGGGAGGCTGCTTACCATTCTACAATCCACAGAACAGCCCTACACAATAAAGAATGATCTGGCCCAAAATGCCAGTAGTCCTGAGGTTAAGAAACCCTGCACCAGATTAGCACCATCCAATAGGAATATCATGGGAGCTGAATATGCAGTTTAACATTTTCTAGTAGTCACATTTTTAAAAACCTAAAAATAAAACAAGGGAAGTTAACTTTACTAACATATTTTATTTAATCCAATATTTATAAAATATTATCATTGCAACATGTAATCATAACAAAAAATATCAATGAGATAGTTCACACTTAAAAAAATTCTGGTGTGTATTTCATACTCACTGCACATATAGCAATTCAGACCAGCCACATTTCAAGTACTTAATAGCCATAGGGGGTTCGTGGCTAGTATATTGATGGCATAGCTCTAGGCTCAGTACTGGATAATATATCACAATGTTTAAGAGCTGTATAACTGGCAGGGTGTAGTGGCTTGCTCCTGTAATCTTAACACTTTGGGAGGCCAAGGTGGGAAGATCGCTTGGCCCCAGGAGTTGAAGACCAGCCTGGGCAACATAGTGAGATCTCATCTCTACCAAAAAAAAATTTTTTTTTTTTTTTGAGACGGAGTCTTGCTCTGTCACCCAGGCTGGAGTGCAGTGGTGCGATCTTGGCTCGCTGCAAGCTCTGCCTCCCAGATTCACGCCGTTCTCCTGACTCAGCCTCCCGAGTAGCTGGGACTACAGGCGCCCGCCACCATGCTGGCTAATTTTTTGTATTTTTTAGTAGAGATGGGGTTTCACCGCGTTAGGCAGGATGGTCTCGATCTCCTGACCTCGTGATCTGCCTGCCTCAGCCTCCCAAAGTGCTGAGATTTACAGGCGTGAGCCACCGCACCCGGCAAAATTTTTTTTTTTTCTTGATACGGAGTCTCGCTCTGTCGCCCAGAGTGGAGTGCAGTGGCACAATCTCGGCTCACTGCAAGCTCCGCCTCCCGGGTTCACGCCATTCTCCTGCCTCAGCCTCTCCGAGTAGCTGGGACTATAGGCGCCCGCCACCACGCCCGGCTAATTTTTTGTATTTTTAGTAGAGACGGGGTTTCACCGTGGTCTCGAGCTCCTGACCTCATGATCCGCCCGCCTCCGCCTCCCAAAGTGCTGGGATTACAAGCGTGAGCCACCGCGCCCGGCCAAAATTTTTTTTTTTTTTAATTAGCTGAGCATAGTGGTGTGCACCTGTAGTCCGAGCTATTCAGGAGGCTGAGGTGGGAGGATCACTTGAGCCAAGGAGTTCAAGGTTTCAGTGAGCTATGATAGCACCACTACACTCTAGCCTGGTGACAGAGCAAAACCTTGTCTTTATTTTAAAAAGAAGGGGGAGTACTGTATAAGGTAATAAAGCCTAATGTTTTGGCTCTGGAACTGAACTGCCTTGTTGAATTCCAGCCCTTCCGTTTATTGCCTGTTGGCCTTAGGTAGAGTTAGTCTACCTCTCAGCCTTTGTTTCTCACTTGTAAAGTGGGGATTATAATATTACTACTTTATAGGGTTGTCAAGGATTAAATGAGTTAATATTTACAAAAGACTTAGAATAGTTTCAGGTTTTTTTTTTTTTTTTTTTTTTTTTTTTTTTTGAGACGGAGTCTCGCTCTGTCACCCAGGCTGGAGTGCAGTGGCTCGATCTCGGCTCACTGCAAGCTCCGCCTCCCGGGTTCACGCCATTCTCCCGCCTCAGCCTCCCATGTAGCTGGGACTACAGGGGCCCGCCACCACGCCCAGCTAATTTTTTGTATTTTTTAGTAGAGACGGGGTTTCACTGTGTTAGCCAGGATGGTCTCGATCTCCTGACCTCGTGATCCGCCCGCCTCGGCCTCCCAAAGTGCTGGGATTACAGGCGTGAGCCACCGTGCCCGGCGTCAGGTTTTATAATAAGTGCTCACCAAATGTTAAGTATTTAGCTAGGCCCCTGCTCTGTCTCCATCCACGTTTTCTGAATGATCCCATCTGCTCCCATAGCTTTAAATGCCATCAATCACCTAATGACGTCCAAATTTAATATCCAGCTGAGACCTCTTTTCTGAACTCCAGACCCTCTATTTAACTGTGCACTATATTTTGATGATCCAAGACATCTCACGTGAAACATCCACTGCGGAGCCCTTGACCTTCCCCTGCAAATCTGCTCCTCTTCCCATCTTTGCTATCTCAGCCAATTACACAGGGCAGATACCTGGGAGGCTTCCTTGACTTCTGCCTTCCCAGGGAATGCATAGCACATTGTGCCACTTCTCTGTTAGTTGAGGTTTCCACTGATTGGCATGTGCCCACAGACGTGATGTGAGTGCTGAGGGCATTTGGAATGAGAGTCCATAGTTGTGGCTGGGGCGACCACCAGGGCTTCCTGGTACTGATCGCTCATGACAGTTGCGCCTGCCAGTATGTATTTGTAAGTCTGTCTGTGCGTATGTGTTTGCATACCTGGTCAAATGCTTGTGTCTGTGGATGTGTGTGGACGAGGGCACAGGAACGTTCTTTCCCATCAAGTAATCAAGTGTCCGCCAGCAAGCAGGCCTTGCTGGGGGGATGGAAGCACAATTATTCTCAGATGACCAACCCGATTCTCCCACTTGAAACGGTGGCTTCCCTCAGGGTCTGACCTGGTGGCGGGTAAAAAGGAAATACCTAACCCATATCTAACCCAGCACACCAAGACCTCTATCTCCTCTTCCCTGCCCAAGAAGTCCACCTCCAGGATGCTCTCATGCAGCTTCCTTCGGAGCCTTGGGAGCTTCTCTGAGGTACTGGGCGCTTGAGGATGACCGGTGAATCTGAGAACTTCCCACAAGTCCCCCTCCCTAAGGACAGGGCAGCTAGAGCCCTCCCTGAGTGAACAGTTTGGTGGGTTGCCAGAAGCAGAGGCCCCAGGAAGAGAGGCTGGAGGGTATCTTCCCTTTTCCTCTCCTTCTCCTACTTTGAGGCCCTGCCATAGCGCCTAGAAGGAGCCCTTTCCTGGCCTCCTGGCCGCCCAGGACAACTCGACCTCTGGTGAACTGGGAACTGATTCCCAGGGACAACCCATCACTGCCACCAAGCCAGGCCTTTAGGGACCTCGGCCAGAGCCCAGCTTTCTCAGATGCGGTGGCCACAACTTCAGCTGTCCCTTTTGGGGGTGACTGCCACGTCTCAGAAGTGTGTCTTCCCCTTGCCCTCACCACACTATTCCACTTGCTTTGGGCCGCTATGGAGTTGCTGCTGGGGAATTCTTGTTGAGGATCAGGCCACAACCACCACGACTAACCTCGACAAACTTGATGTGTTTGCTGCCTCCAGAACACCAGGAGGCAGGAGCGCGCGGGGTTGACCCTTGCGGAATCCCGGGCATCGAAGCGGCGCCTCTACAGGCCAGCAGCGCCCAGGCGACCCAGGGACAGAGGGGGACTCCTGGCTTCCCCGCGGGGCCTCCCAGGGCACCTGCCCAAGGCCACCCAGCGCGCGGCAGCCGAGACAGCGGGGCAGAGCCGGACCTCCCAGCCGTCGGTGAAGGCGGCGACCGCCTAGGGCCTTCCCACGGCTCGGCGGCGCGTCACCGCGGGGGCGAGGGGGCGCCTGGGCGCCCGGAGCTGCTGCGCAGGAAAGGGCCCTGGGAAAGGGCGGTGGCGGCGCCCCCGAGGCGGGGCCGGGGCGGGGCCGGGGCGGGGCGCGACTTCCCGACTGGGAGCCCTAGCCGCGGGGCTGAGACCAGGCAGCCTGCGTTCGCCATGAAGCGACCCAAGGAGCCGAGCGGCTCCGAGGGCGAGTCCGACGGACCCATCGACGTGGGCCAAGATCGCGAGCTGAGGTAAGGGCCGGGATGCGGTGACTGAGCAGGCAGAGGGCGAGCGGGGTGGGGGTCGGCCCGACGGGCTCGCCGAGCAGGCTGGCCAGCTCTCCAGCACCGCCTGGGCAGAGGCAGGTGAGCGCGGGGGCCACAGGTGTCGGCGTGCAGGGCGTGTGCGGGCCGTGCCGTTACACGCACGAGTGCCTGGATCCTGCGCGCTCTGGGTCGTGCAGGGCTGGGGATGCTGGCATGGAGGTAGAGTTCAGCTCGGGGGATCTGGTGGCTAGTGGGTTATCTTCTATCTGTCGAAGTGGCCTAGGGGAGGCCATTGGCAAGGAGTTTTCCCTGGAGATCTTAGAAAACTCTCATAGACTGATGGTACTCCGGCCCCTGTCCAGAATCTGCTGACGATGCAGAGTAACCCCATTCTTTCCCAATTTTATCCTAGTTTGGATGCAGTTTTCATGTAGTCCACAAATTATTTCAGGAAGAAGAAAACGTGTCCTCCTTTGAGCAAATTGGAGTTTGGATTTAGGGACTTAGTATTGAAGAAAATAATAAGCGACTTGCAAGGGCCTAGAGTCCAATTCCAGTGTTCCTCCTATCATGCCCCCACACTGCCAGTGTCTGTCAGCTCCTGGTAGATAGTCTGACCTGCTTCAAACCTGTCCAACAAACTGCACTTGTATAGTTCTGCTACCTCGCAGTTCTGTGAACTGTCTAAGCTTCAGTTTCCTTATCTGTTAAATGAGCATGAATAATAGAACCAACTTCATAGAAGTATTGGGAAAACCAAATGAGGCAAAGTATGTCAAGGGCTTAGCACAGCACATGCCTAGGCACACACCATGTGATTCCCAGCACCCTGCAAGAGCTGCAGGGCTGACTGGGAGTCTGCACACCTGGGTCCCAGCCCCAAATCTGCCACCAACTCACTATGTGGTCTTGGGCCATTGGTTTCCCTGACAGAGTCTGTCCTGAGTCTCTTTCCCCATCAGTAAAACAAAGACAGCAGTGGAAAAGAAAGGGATATACTTCATCTCTCTTGGCTCATCTAGACTTGACTCTCTAGAACAGAATTGGAGGGGAATTCAGTTAATTCTTTCTTTCTTTTTGACATGGTCTCACTCTGTTGCCCATGCTGGAGTGCAGTGGCATGATCATAGCTCATGGCAACCTTGATCTCCTGGGCTTAAGTGATCCTCCTGCTTTGGCCTCCGAAAGTGTTGGGATTACAGACATAAGCCAGTGAGCCGGGCCCAGTTAATTCTTAGGGATGTTTTTGAGGACATTTTGTAATTTTAGTGCTCTCCAGTTTTCTGAGATCCAAGGATCCTGCCTCAGTCACAAATCCCAGGAAAATGCCATAATAGATATTCCTCTTGCATCCTGTAGATTTGTTTTTAGGGAGTATAACACAATTCGCTATGCAACGTCTTAATTGTTTAGCAGAAACTGCTATTTAGAAAAGCAGTTATCTTTTTTTTTTTTTTTTCTTTTTTTTGAGACGGAGTCTCGCTCTGTCGCCCAGGCTGGAGTGCAGTGGTGCAATCTCAGCTCACTGCAAGCTCCGTCTCCCGGGTTCACGCCATTCTCCTGCCTCAGCCTCTCCGAGTAGCTGGGACTACAGGCGCCCGCCACCACGCCCGGCTAATTTTTTGTATTTTTAGTAGAGACGAGGTTTCACCGTGGTCTCGATCTCCTGACCTCGTGATCCGCCCGCCTCGGCCTCCCAAAGTGCTGGGATTACAAGCGTGAGCCACCGTGCCCGGCCTAGAAAAGCAGTTATCTTAGCCTGTGCCTGTTCAGGGCCAGGAAAGGGCACAGCACCATGTGGGGGTGGTGGAGCGGGGTCTCAAATTCAGTGGCACTGGGTCTTCATAGATCAGAGGCACAAAATTGATGCCAGAGAACTAGGCTGATCAGAGCTGGCTTCTGTCCTCCACAAGTTTGCAGCCCAGTCAGTGACCTGCCAGGTCATAAAAACACCATGGACAGGATGGAAAGGAGACAGACTGTGGGCTGTGAGGGCACTTGAGCAAGGAGAGGTCAATCAATCAAAGATGGCAAGGAGGGCTTCTTGAAGATGGTAGCATCTGGGCAACTGCTCACATGAGGCATAAAGGATCAGTGGGCAGTTTTTTCCTATACATACAGCATTTCCTATATATACAGAGCCCATTTTTAGCCACTGTTCTTAGAGGAGCAGACCCCTCTGAGGAGAGAAAGCAGTTGGACATCTGGCAGAGGCTGACTTATAGATGCCCCTTTGTAGCACTCACCAAAGGGCCCTCCCCCCAGCAGACATCAATGCTTCGATTCAGGGAGCACTGAACGATGCCTGCTGTGGCCCAGACCCTGGGCTGGGAATAGGGGGCCCAGATGTATCCTGCTCAGCCTCTGCCCTCAGGGAACTCTCAGGGAAGAAGAGCTTCATGTACAAAGAAAGCAGATAAACACTGACAAGGGCCGCAGGACGGAGGCAGCCAGCCTCTCGGGGTCAGGGGCACGGCGCAAATCCCCCACACTCAGAAACATGAGAGTAAAGAGCAGGGGGTGTTTCACCGTCACTGTGGCATCTGCCTGGTGGCAGTCCTGCCACATCTGTGAAACTCACCCACAGAGCTCTCATCTCAACCTGGCCCCATGACACAGGATGAGTCCAAACTGAGAGTATAGCCTCTCCTCTCCCTCTGCAAACATCTAATGAGCACCTGCCACATGTCAGACACCGGATCAGGGTCCTGTTCCTGCACAATATAAGGTGGTGGCCTTGGAGTCAGATAGACCTGAGTTTGAATCTTACCACCATTAGCTTTGGCCAGTGACTTTTACCCCTTTCTGAACCTCAGTTTTCTCCCTTTCAAAATGGAAATGCATTAGCATTCCTGCCTCACAGGATAAGGTTTGATGAAGTAGCATACATAAAGTTACATAGCTCCCTGCTTTGGCACAAAGTAACTTCCAATAAACGTTGCTTTCAAAGCAGTCACCATTCAGTTGGGGGGCAACATATTTATGAGACAGCATGGTCTAATGAAAAGACTGGAAGTGTGAAGACTGGACTTACTGGAGTGATTCTTAACTCCAGTGTCTCTGTCACTCCACCTGTAAAATGATTATTTTTCCTAAATGTGAAATGGCCCAAAAAATGCTTCACTTACAGGGCTATTGTGCAGTAAATTAGACAAATGGATGTGGAAGTGCAGTACAGAACAAAAAGTACTGGCTCCGAGATCTACACGACGGGATGATGAATATATGGGGTACACTGGCAAAAGCCCCAGATGAAAAGCCACTAGAGGCTGGGCGCGGTGGCTCATGCCTGTAATCCCAGCACTTTGGGAGGCCAAGGCAGGCGGATCACGAGGTCAAGAGATCAAGACCATCCTGGGTAACACGGTGAAACCCCATCTCTACTAAAAATACAAAAAAATTAGCCAGGCGTGGTGGCGGGTGCCTGTAGTCCCAGCTGCTCGGGAAGCTGAGACAGGAGAATCACTTGAACCCGGGAGGTGGAGGTTGCAGTGAGCCGAGATCGCGCCACTGCCCTCCAGCCTGGGCAACAGAGTAAGACTCTGTCTCAAAAAAAAAAAAAAAAAGCCACTAGACTAGACCTGGCTGTAGTTCCAGATTTTCCTCTAATTTGCTGTGTGGCCTGGGGAAGATCCCTTCCCCTCTGAGTTTCCTCATTTTACAAATGGACTCAGTTCTCTCTGAGATCCCTTCATTTGGGACATTGTGATTCTGACACAAAATGATTAGGGTCATCTGCAAGGGTTCCATGGGGGAGTTCCCAGGGGAAGTCAGCACTGAGGGTGGTCAGGACCACCTGGAAAGCTTCCCCCCTATAAGAGACCGCCCCAGAATTCTGGCTAGGAGCCACTAGAGGCCTACGGAGCAGATCCTGATGGTCAACATATCTTCTCTGGGTCCATGAAAATCTGTGTCATTTTCAGATTCTCAGACAAGAGAATCCCACACCTCATCCCACTGTCAGGGCCAGATCGCGGGCTGGAAGGGAGCTCTGGCTGGGCTCTTGGGAACTTTAAAAATAAGGGAACTGGAGGGCTATTCAGACAGACAGGAAATAGGAATTAGAAGGGAAACAATGCTGAAGCGGAGCCAGAAGATGCGGATTCCCTGCTGGCTTTGCTCCTTAGCAGCTGGGTAGGCTGGGCAAGCTGCTTTAGCTCCCTGAAGCTCAGCATCCTCGTCTGTAAGATGGGCTTTTGTAAGGCTCAAAGGAGGGAAAGACACATAATGTTGCCAAGAAAACTGTAATGTGAGGTTTGCCTCTGAGATATGGGAAGAAGAGAAGGGGGAAAATAATATAACAGGGACAAGCTGACCAGGAGATTGGAAAAAGGGATGGCAGCACTGTTTTGCCCTGAAATGGGTGCGTCAGCCTCCAACAGATGGTCCCAGCGGAGGGATCAGGCTGAGAGGCAGTGACGTGCGCAAGGCTAACCCAAAACCCGGACAGACGCTTTATCAAGCTGGGGGAACAAAGGCCGTGTTTCTCAGTGTGTCTTGGCTCTTGGGGTTTGTCCCCAGTGACCCAGCGAGGCTTTGTAAACAAGCTGCTTCATAGATCTCAGGATCTGGCCATCTGAGCCCTGGACCTAGCTTGCTGGGTCCTCCCTCCCAGGAGCCGTTACAGACCTCTTACCAGGTCTGCTTGTCCAGATGTTTGGGTGGGAGATATCCTTTTCCAGATGTGTCTGTACAAAGCCAGGGACATAGCAGTAGGATTTGACAAACGCTATCTGGTCTCTTCTGCAACTTCTCTGAACAATTGATGAAAGCGATCCAAATTCAAATGCCAAAAGGGTAGTCACATGGGCCGGGACCCTCTGGTAAGTCATATATGCCCCCATTCCACAAGGTCCTAGGCTGTAGGTGCTTATGTCTCTGTTCCCCAGTGATGCCAAAGACATGAGTGAGAGAAGAAAGCTCTACCATGAGTTCTGCTGTATTCCAAGCCCTTGCTGAGTACTGAAGCTGACATGGCTCATGGCCTCATGGAGCTTATGGATTTGTTGGAGAGAGAGACATCAGCCAAATAACCATATAAATATAAAACAACAAACTGGCATAAATGCTGTGAAAGCAGGGTGCTAGGAGAGTGTTGAGCAGGGGACACTAGTGGGAGGAGGAATGTTAGAAAAGACCCCCCCGGGAGGTGCCATCTGAGTTGAGATCTGATGGGTTGTAGAAGTTACGGGGCAAAGGAACTGGGGCTTGGGGTGATGGGTGGACCAGAGATGGTGGACCTAGGCTAGGGGACAGTACATGCAACTGCAAGAAGGGGTTAGTGCATTCATAGGCTGGAGCATACAGAGGAAGATGGTTGAGTCTAGAGAGGTTGACAGGGGCCAGCTGGACCACCTGAAAGATGGTGGCCTTGATCTTAAAAAAACACTGGGGCCAGGCATGGTGGCTCTTGCCTGTAATCCCAGCACTTTGGGAGGCCAAGGCAGGCAGATCACCTGAGGTCAGGAGTTCGAGACCATCCTGGCCAACATGGTGAAACCCCGTTTCTACTAAAAATACAAAAATTAGCTGGATATGGTGGTGGGTGCCTGTAATCCCAGCTATTTGGGAGGCTGAGGCAGGAGAATCACTTGAACCGGGTGGCAGAGGTTGCAGTGAGCCGAGATCATGCCAGTGCACTCCAGCCTGGGCAACAGAGCGAGACTACATCTAGAAAAAAAAAAAAAAAAAAAAAAAAACAAACAAAATAATTGGGGAGCCACTGAGGAGTTTT
This sequence comes from Nomascus leucogenys, assembly GCF_006542625.1. NCBI lineage: Eukaryota > Metazoa > Chordata > Mammalia > Primates > Hylobatidae > Nomascus > Nomascus leucogenys. The sequence continues at coordinate 8,697,163 of NC_044392.1, read as the reverse complement.
AAGTGAGTGATATGATCAGATTTAAATGATCACTCTGCCTACAGTGTGGAGATAGGCTTGTAGAGAGTAAAAGAGGGTGTAAAAGGACCCAACAAGAAGCTCTTGCAGTCATCCAGATGAAAGATGATAGAGGCGTAGCATTGAGAGAAGTGGCGGAGAGGAAGAGGACAGACGTGAGATGTATTTTAGACATAGCGTGGGCAGGTTTTGATGAGGTGGGGGTGAGGAGGAGGAGGAATCAAAGACAGCATCAGCTTTCCACCTTGCAGAACTGGGGTACCTTCACTGAGATGGGGGAACCCAGGGGCAGCAGGAGCAGGTGTGGGTGAAGGCCAGCTTGCAGATTCCTGTTCAGATGTGTGGCGTTGTGTCTTCCCAAACGGCAGGGGAGTCACCTTGTTTGTTGTTTTTTGGTGCAGTGTCTGCCCACTGGAGCTGAGCTGAGGGAGGGCTGGGGTCTGGCTGAGTGCACCAGCACCCACCCAGGCCTGAATAGGGCCTTAGAAGTGTTGGCCAAATGAATGATGCCTCAGTGGACCCGGCGAATCCTCACCATTCTAAGAGAGTTTCTGAAGCAGAAAACCTTAAGAAGGGTTAGCAGTTGGGCTGGAGATTATTTTGGTCAGAATCTGGGCAGGAAAAGCCCCCCCCAGGGCTGAGCCTCTTCTCTGTAATGGGAGCTCCTGGGGTGTGAGCAAACATCCATCATTCAACCGGGGCTGCAGAGGGAAGGCCCGGAGTGGGAGGAGAGGCCGAGGCTGGGGGGACGGGGCCTTCTGGGAGGCCAGGGTAGTGTCCCAGAGCATCCGAGAGGGGCCTGTGACCCAGAAGCCGCCTCCCCCTCGCCCCTGGCCGCACCGCGTGGGAGGAGGCGGCAGCTGCAGGCGGGGCGGAGGGCGGGCGGCCGGCGCGCCCGGCCCGTGGGAAGCAGCGGCATCTGCTCTTTCCACGCTCGTTCCCAGCGGCTCCCTCTGAAACCCAACCCGCCCGGCCCAGCCCCGCCGCCGCCGGCCAGTGCCCTCGCCCGCCCCGCCCCCGGGGATCGGGTTGCAGGAGCCGGAGCTACCGCGCCGCGGTGCGCGGTTCCCCGACGGCCGCCACGAGGGGCGAGGGGCGAGGGGCGAGGGGAGAAGGGCAAGGCCCAGCAGGTCCGGACCAAGAGCCCAAAGCGGGCCCAGAGTGCATGAGAGGACTTGACCCGGGTTGAAATGAGCCCCCAGGAAGAAGGGGAGAGCAAGCTCCTCCTTCCAGGCCGGCCCTGTGGCTCCTCCTGGCCCGAGGTCAGCCCAGTTCGGGGAGACGGTCCCCCAGCCCTGAAAAATCAGCTTTTCTTTTCCTTTCCAGCCAGATGGCCAGGCCGCTGTCCACCCCCAGCCCTTCGCAGATGCAAGCCAGGAAGAAACGCAGAGGGGTGAGTGTCCGTCTCAGCCTCTGAGTTGCCCAACAAAGGGTTGCCATGAATCCCCTGCAGTCTGGCGGGGAGAACCCTGGGCAGAAACTTCACCATGAAGCTAACTGCCTGGGTTCAAATCCCGGCTCTGTCACTAGCTATCAGGGTGATTCCAGGCAAGCCTGTTAACCTCTCTGAGCCTGATTTGCTCCTTTGTGTAACTGGAATAATGACAGGGCCCACCTCAAAGGGCTGCTTTGCAGATTAAGTGCATTAATGTAATGCTCTGAACAATAGCAGACACACAATAGGCCATTATGATTGTTGTTCCAGCCTGCCCCCCCCCATCCTATCTTCTGTCTCCTGTCTGAGTCCAGAACTTTCATCACCCTCAGTGTGCCGGGGTGGGGGAGGGGACAGAAGAAGGATCCCCGCTTGCTGCTGTCATCTGTCCGTCATGTTCAGCCCCACTTTCCTCCCAGGATGCAGCTGTGCTTCCGCACTGGGAGTCCAGACAACTGGGGTCTGGCAGAGAGCAGCCTGACACTCACTGACTGTAAGCCCTTAGGCAAACCACTTCCTTCCAGCCCTCATTTTCCTTATCTGTAAAATGGGGTCATATCTGTCCTGCTCCTGGTGTTCTGCTACCAGTATTGGAGGGACGAATGACAGTGTGTGCGTGGAAGGGGCCTGCAGCTAGAGAGAGCAACACATGGAACTCCCCAAACCATCTCATGACCTCACAGATGATGGGGTCACCCTCCTGGCCCAGCAGGGGCCTCCAGGACCTGCTGTAGCACCGTGGCTGGTGTCCTCATTATGATTGGCTGTGCCCTGCTGTACCAGTGGTTAAACATCTTGAATATCACCCCTATAGACCAAGACAAGAGATCTGAGTTGTACTCCCAGCTCTGCGCTTTCTTGCTGTGTGACCTTAAGCAAATCACTGTCTTTCTCTGGGCCTTGGTTTTCTCCACCATAAAGTAAGACTCGATTGATCTCCCTCTCAAAAATACTGTGTGGGTAAATATGCGCTGATGTCCATCAGGGCACTTTGGAAACTGTGATGATGCACCTGTGAGTAACTTCTTGTCATGATTGTTTAGATCATAGAGAAACGGCGTCGAGACCGCATCAACAGTAGCCTTTCTGAATTGCGACGCCTCGTCCCCACTGCCTTTGAGAAACAGGTATGTGACATTGCTGATTGTGCTAGAGGAAATACTGTGTGGGTGGCAGATAAGGTTCGTTTCTCATGCCATCTCTTGTTGATTGGTAGCAGCTGCCTGAGATGCTGTGATCATTTACCAATATCTGTCACTGGCCAGGGTAAAAGGAATGGAAATTTATACTTAGGTGTCTCAGGTGGCTTTATGTCTATCATCCCATTGAATTGACTCCTCAAAATGATCCCAAAGGGTAGGGATTATTATGCCCATGGCACAGTAAGGAAATAGAAGCACAGAGAGGTGAAGTAACTTATACCAGATCACACAGCTAGTAAATAGCAGGGCACAGGACTGTGTGATTCTCAAGCCCCCATCCCTCTGCACTACAGACATTTCCAGAGTGATTTGAAAGTGGAACAGGCTGGCCGGGCGCAGTGGCTCACGCTTGTAATCCCAGCACTTTGGGAGGCCGAGGCGGGCGAATCACAAGGTCAGGAGATCGAGACCACGGTGAAACCCCGTCTCTACTAAAAATACAAAAAATTAGCCGGGCGTGGTGGTGGGCGCCTGTAGTCCCAGCTACTCAGAGAGGCTGAGGCAGGAGAATGGCGTGAACCCGGGAGGCAGAGCTTGCAGTGAGCCGAGATTGCGCCACTGCACTCCAGCCTGGGCGACAGAGCGAGACTCCGTCTCAGAAAAAAAAAAAAAAAAAGAAAGTGGAACAGGCTGCCCAGGGAGTGAGCACTCTGCCATCGAGCTTGTTAGGGTGGGGGAACTACAGTAGGGAATCAGACAGTGGACTCAGCCTCAGAGATTCTCACCCTATGCACCAAGGCATAGGTCACGGGTCCTCTGCTTTCCCTTACGTTGGTGAGAACAAGTCAGTCATCCCACAGATGTTCACTAAAACCGTCACAGGACCAGCCATGAACTAGACCTAGTATCTGCCCTCAAGGGACTCCCATGGAGCGTCTGATCTTCAGGCTTCACCTGGGAAGCTTAAGAAGCATTTCCCAAGAGAGAAAAGAGGAAGAGCAAGTGGTCTGGGGATAAGATGATGAGCTAGATCTTGGGCACATTGAGTCTGAAGTTGGATTCCCTGAAGAGCTGGTTTAAGAGGCATTCTGAGGATGGTGGCTAAAGCCATGGAAGTGACAAGCCCCTCTGCAGGGAGCAGCAGAATGCGAAGTGACACAGAAGGGACAGTACTGTGTTAAGAGACGGCAGATCAAGAGGCATGGTGAAAGGAGAGCCCAGAAACAGTGGTGTCGTGCAAGTCAAGGGAGGAGTGGTTTCAGGAAAGATGACCGGCAGCTGTACAGTGGACAGGTGGTCTGAGAGGAGAACTGAAAAGAATGTTCTAGATTTGAAGAACTTGGCCAAAGCAGAAGCCCATTTGCAGGCAGCAGTGGAGTGGGAGGAAGGTGAGAAAATCGAGACAGTGAGTGCTGATGACACCGCACAGTGACGTGGTCAGCTGGAGGCTCCACTCTTCTGTCTTCTGTACCCGCAGGGCTCTTCCAAGCTGGAGAAAGCCGAGGTCTTGCAGATGACGGTGGATCACTTGAAAATGCTCCATGCCACTGGCGGGACAGGTACCCATGCTCTTCTCTTTCAGGCGTCATTCATACAACAAATACTTTGAGGCTGGGCCCTGGGGATACGCTGATGAGCAAAGTCCACACGCTGCCCACTCTGAAGAGCTCAGTCAATGGAGGGAACATTTGCAAAGCTTCTCTCTCTCCTTTCAGCATCTCCCTCTCCACTTTCAGTGTCTCCATTTGTCGCAACCTTTTCCTCAATTCAGCTCCCTCCAGTCTTAGACCTGGGAGGCGCTTTCTTCTGTAACAGACTGTTCCTATGGGTCCCACCCTTCCCCAACCCAGGACCTCATTAAGGATTCACCTGAATGAGCTAATTCTCACTGGGAATCTGACCCCCTGAACCCAAGGAGGAGCCTGGTATCCTACCCACTGGTCTAGCCTTTTGGGCTATTGTGGGGTCCTTGGCAGTGCTGGGGTGACATATCATGCTCACCACAGGTCTCAGGATTGTAACAGGACACAAATTAACTCATTTTGTTATTTTAAGCCCATCAGTTACAATAAAGTAAGGGAACAGTGGCTTTAAAGACACTTCCAGACAAATAGAAATTCTGTCTCCTCAAAGTTTCTCTGTGTATTTGGTGATTTCGAAATTGGGAAACCTTGAAAGCTCCACAGGCCTTGGCCACAAAGACCTAAGTTCCAGAGACCTAACTTACTACTCCAGAAGAGGACAGTAGCATTTTAAGTGGCCCATTCTGGTGCTTCTGAAGCCTCAGTGTATATCATTGTCACCTTGGGGCAGGCAGAATCAGGAGTCATCCCCCAGAGATTCTGAGGCAGTAAGTCTAGATTGAAGTTTAGGAGTTTGCAAGTTTAACAAGCTACCCAATTATCCTGGTGCAGGTGGTCCATTTGGGAACTTCTGCCAAAGAAATGCATTGTTAAGAGTGGAGACTTCCATCTCTAATGAACCAATGGGGGAGATTCAAATTACATTTATGATTATCCAGTGAAAAGAAAAGTAGTGACTAATATGTGGACATCATTTGACAGTTTTCAAATGCTTTCACTTGTGTTGTTTCATTTGATTCTCACAAGAACCTGCAAGATGGGGGTTAGCGTTACCACCATTTTCTGACTGTGAACTAATGGGAAGACAGAACTGTGGTTCACGGTGTAGGCTTTGAGTTGAATCAGGCTCTACTGGCTACTAGCTTTATGACCTTAGACAAATGATTTAACCTCTCCCTCAGTTTCCTCATCTCTAAAATGGGAATAATTAGAGGGTTTTATGAGGATTAAATTAGATAACTTGATGAAATCCTTAGTAAGAATTCAGCAAATGTTAGTTAGAAAAGAACAGCAGGCCGGGCGTGGTGGCTCACGCCTGTAATCCCAGCACTTTGGGAGGCCGAGATGGGTGGATCACGAGGTCAGGAGATCGAGACCATCCTGGCTAACACGGTGAAACTTCATCTCTACTAAAAATACAAAAAAAGAAATTAGCCGGGCGTGGTGGTGGGCGCCTGTAGTCCCAACTACTCGGGAGGTTGAGGCAGGAGAATGGTGTGAACCCTGGAGGCGGAGCTTTCAGTGAGTCGAGATCGCGCCACTGCACTCTAGCCTGGGCGACAGAGCGAGACTCCGTCTAAAAAAAAAAAAAAAAAAAAAAGAAAAAAGAAAAGAATAACAAAGGCCGGGCATGGTGGCTCACACCTGTAATCCCAATACTTTGGGAGGCCGAGGTGGGCAGATCACCTGAGGTCAGGAGTTCGAGACCAACCTGGCCAACATGGTGAAACCCTGTCTCTACTAAAAATACAAAAATTAGCCACCGTGATGGCGGTTGCCTGTAATCCCAGCTACTTGGGAGGCTAAGGCAGGAGAATCTCTTGAACCTGGGAGGCGGAGGTTGCAGTGAGCCAAGATCGTGCCACTGCACTCCAGCCTGGGGGACAGAGCGAGACTCTATCTTGAAAAAAATAAAAAAAAGAACAGCAAACGCAGAAAGGTGAAGGGATTTGCTTGAACTTACATGGCTAAGTGTATAGCAGAGTTGGTTCTCACCCACAAGTTGACCTGACTCCAAACATAGTCTCCAGCTGAGCTGTTCCTCTGTGGGGGCCATGAACCAAGGACTGGATATTTGCTGCCATCGTCATGAGACCAGTGCTGGCTGGGGTTGTTCTGTCTGTCTTTGCCCAGAAGGGGTCAAGAGAGGAACAGGTATGGAGAGGCAGTGAGGATGTGAATACTTGTGCAGGAAGTTCACCTGGTTATCCATCAAAGAGAGGGTCCCTGGCCGATAACAGCAGCTGAGGGTCACAGTGGGGTCTTGCTTTCCAGATTGCCTTTTGAGCCAAGGGCCAACAAGGCCAAGCCAGTAATATAAGTGGATAGCTAACTTCTCATTTATTCAGCATTTTCTGTGCACTATTTTAATTTCACCCTCACAACTCTATACAGTAGGCACTGCTATATATCCCCATTTTACGGCTAAGGAAATTGAGGCACAGAGAGATAAAGAGACTTGTCCACAATCAGGCAGCTAGTTAAGTAGCAGAGCCAGGATTTGAACCCAGCTCTCCTGGCCTCCGACGACCTCACACTTCACTGCTACACTACGCCGCCTTCTCCAAGGCGCCTCCTGATGGCTGCTGCTGCCACCTCCCTTCCTGGGCATCTGCCCCTCTCAGCAGGCAGGGCTGTTCTACACCTCCGAGTGCACAACCTTTCATATCTGTCAAGTATCTACTTCAATGAAGTTATCTTGGCCACAAAGATTTTTCTTTGCATTAATCACGAATTGTGATGAAAGCAGTATTTTACATTTCATAGTTCAGTGAATTCATTGATCATTATAACCCATCACCCTCCACCCCAGGCAGGGATTTTTGTTCTCACTCTGCAGATGGGGAGACGGGCTCAGAGAGGCAGGGTGACATGGCCATGGCTGCCCAGGGAGTGAGTGGAGGAGGCAGGTCCAGAACTCAGACAGTCAAGACCTAGGCTCCATGCTTCTCCCCACACCTGGCATGACCTTCATCACACCTCCCTTTGCAGGATTCTTTGATGCCCGAGCCCTGGCAGTTGACTTCCGGAGCATTGGTTTTCGGGAGTGCCTCACCGAGGTCATCAGGTACCTAGGGGTCCTTGAAGGGCCCAGCAGCCGTGTGGACCCCGTCCGGATTCGCCTTCTCTCCCACCTCAACAGCTATGCAGCCGAGATGGAGCCTTCACCCGCACCCACTGGCCCCCTGGCCTTCCCTGCCTGGCCCTGGTCTTTCTTCCATAGCTACCCGGGGCTACCAGCCCTTAGCAACCAGCTCGCCGTCCTGGGAAGAGTGCCCAGCCCTGTCCTCCCCGGCGCCTCCTCTCCTGCTTACCCCATCCCAGCCCTCCGAACCGCTCCCATTCGCAGAGCCACAGGCATCATCCTGCCAGCCCGGAGGAATGTGCTGCCCAGTCGAGGGGCATCTTCCATCCGGAGGGCCCGCCCCCTAGAGAGGCCAGTGACCCCTGTGCCTATAGCCCCCAGCAGCAGGGCTGCCAGGAGCAGCCACATCGCTCCCCTTCTGCAGTCTTCCTCCCCAACACCCCCCGGTCCTACAGAGTCCGCTGCTTACGTGGCTGTTCCCGCCCCCAACTCATCCTCCCCAGGGCCAGCTGGGAGGCCAGCGGGAGCCATGCTCTGCCACCCCTGGGTCTCTGAAATCACTGAAATCGGGGCTTTCTGAGCTGTCCCTTCACCATCCCACCCCAAGGAATAAGGAAGGTTCTTTTACCAGGAGCCCGAAAAAGGGCACTGCCTTTTCTGCTTTGCTTCCTGGACTGGCTCATATGTGAAGGTACATTCTCCAGCCATCAAGAGGCCTCCTCCTCCTCCAGCCCATCTCTCCTCCTCACTGTTATCCCAGCTTATCCACCCAGCTCTCCTGGAACTGTTCTGGTCTCAGAGGCTTGGTTCCATTTCTCACCTGCACAGATAAGTCCTGGGAGAGACCCTCAGAGATGCGCCCAGACCCCTCTCCTGCCCTCTGCACGCCAGCAGCAGGCATGAACCTTGGGTCTGGGAAAAAGCTTTAACCTGCAGGGCACCAGGACCCAAGGCAGGCTGTTCCTTGGAGCGGTCAGACCCCAGTCAGGAGCAATGCCTGACGCTGCAGCCTTCCCACGCCAAGAGGCTGGAACATAGTGTCTGCCTCACTTCCTGGAGATAGTAACTGAGCAGGGGCTACAAAGAGGTCTCCTGGGAACCCTGTCTGCCCCTGCCCACCTGTCCTTGGGCCACACCATCACACTGAACCACAGGACAGACCCTTTCGCCACCACAGCCAAGGCCTGGAGACTGGGGGCCCAGCAGAGCCTGCTCGCACCCTCCTCCCAGCAGCCAACACCCACCCTCTCACTAACTAACAGGTCCCTGCACACAGCTGGCCTGATCAACCCAGCTGGGAGGTTTCTAGGCAGCAGCAAAACTCTGTGACAGGGTGTCCTCACACCAGGCCTTGGACAGCTCTCCCAGACAGGAGCCAGGGTTGAGCAATGGAGAGCCCAGCCCCCCGCGTCTTACAGTCGCTATCTTCCAGGCGTGTGGTCCCTCCCCATTGGGTGCACAGTGCAGAGGGGCCGTGGCCCCATGTGATGGTGCTCAGAGAGGAACCTCTTGGGATTCAGCACCAGACGTCTGTGCTGCCTGGTTTGCATCCGGCTCACAGAGCCCAGACTGCTGGAACAGCCAAGGGCTGTCAGGCTGGACAAAAATAACTACGAGGAGGGGCAAGAGAAAGGATGATTCGAGGCACCTCGGCCCTTCAAGGTCATGCAGTGGGTCGAGGGCCTGAGATCCTGTTCACTAGGACTCCACAGAGCTGGCTCTGCTCAGAAGCCATTTCATTCCCCGGCTCCACCCTAGGCCACTTTTTCTAACAGAGGAAACAAATGGTCCAGCGATCGTTACCAGCAGAACAGCGGAGCCTGGACTGACACCCAGTGGGACCAGTGTTGCCACACCAGTTGATAAAATGCAGAAACCCTTCTGTACTCATTGGTAAATAGCTACTCCCCCAAGTGACTCCAGGTGCCCCCCCACTGCCTGGCACTTCCCCCAGGAATCCTACGATCTGGTTACTGCCTGGTCGATCCAAGGCTGTGGAGTCCCAGAGCCAGCAGTTCACTGGTGCTCATTCCACACTGGTTAGATACTTCAGTTGTCACCCCTGGGAAGATTCTCCCACCTCCTCCCTTTGATGGAACCACCCTTCCCAGAGGCTGCATTGAGGAGACTCCATGGACTGAAAAGTGAGTTTGCAGAAACCTTGGGGAAAAGAGCCCTTTCAAAGAAGTGGATAAGAGGGAGGAGATCATTGAGTGACCCAGAAAGCTCTTTTGAAAAGACAGACTCCTCAAGGAGAGATAAAGAGGAAAGCACCTCTTTCATTTTTAGTGTGAGCTAATTCCATCAGACTGCTGTCCTCCTGGACCCATCTGAGATGTGCAGTAGCAAGGAGAGGGGGGATCATTTTAGAGAGTGGGTCATTGGCAGGGAGTGCTCCTGAGGGAGGCAGAGAGGAGACTGTGGTAGAAGGAAGACAGAACTCACACATGATCCCAGGAGTGGGGACAGGGACAGAGGAGGTAACAGAAGGCAAAGGCCGGTTTCCCCTTTATCATGAAGGGGCCCACTCAGGACAGGAACAAGGACAATTCCTCCTCCTCCTCTCCTGCTGCTCCTGGGATACCAGGTCAGTGGTGCAGTCTTGCAATTTGGCAACTTCCTAGCCTGAGAATCCCTAGTGGGGCTGTGGGAAACACATTTCCACGTTGCAAGTATGCAACTCCAAAGAATCTGTGATGCCACTGAAATGAGGTGGGAATGACCGAGCTCTTTCAGCATCTTGGTTGAACTTGCTTTCATTGTCCCTGGGATATTGTGGAAGGAAAGGTGACTGTGTGATCTGATTCCATGGTCAAGGACTTGCATCTCCTGTTTCTATCCCTAAGCCTTCCTGGGGTCTCCAACTCCTACCCCAGTACAGGGGTTGTTGCGGACATCCAATAAAGATTTTTTTTAGTGCTTCTGGAAACTTCCAGTAGATTCTACTTCTAAACTATCTCTGGAGTCCATCCACTTCTGTCTGCACCCACAGCCACCCTGGCCAGGCCACATCACCTCCCCCAGATCACTGCCCTGGCCTCAGAAAGGTCTTCCCTCTTGCTTTGTCAATCAGTTCTCAGTAGCACCAGAGAGAAATTGAAAGCTGCAGGTCATATCGTATCATCTCTAGTTTGAAAACCTCACTCTGTTACCCCGTTATTCTAAAGGTCTTCTTCTTTTGGTTCCAACCTCACTTCCAGCCTCATTTCTTGCCAGTCCCAGACTTGCTCCCTGAGCTTCTGCCACCTGGCCTTCCTTCATTTCCTCGACATTCCAGCCTTGTTCCCACCTCCAGCACTTTGCATATGCTGTTCCCTTTGCCAAGAATGCTCTTCCCCTACCCCGTGCATGGCTGAGTTCTTCAGACCCTCAGGCCTTAGCTTCAAAGTTGCCTCCTCCAAGAGGCCTTCCTCGACTACTGTACTTGTGGAGTTCATCTATCACAAGGCCTCTGTCCTTTCCCTTCATGGGGAATTTACCACTGCATATCCATTTGTGTAATTTACTTGTTGGTTGACTGTCCCTCCCACTCGAGTGTAAGCTCGTGAGGCCAGGTGCCATGCCTGGTTCACTCTCCACTCTGTACCCAGCATTGAGCACAGGGCCTGGTCCATAGTTGGCGTTCAATAAATACTTGTTGAAGAAGTGAACTGAGAAGGTGAGAAATCTTCTGGACTCATGCCGTGGATGGTCCGGGCCCCTCTAGGGGTGAACCCCCTGCTGGCCAACTTTGCAGGGAGGCTGCAGAGCAGAGTGAGAGCCAGGGCCAAGGGACTGGAAGTTCTGGCAAGTAGCCAGGAGGCCCTGGCCAAAGGCAAGTGCGAGTGTCCACTCCGAGTGCACATCGACAGCTGGGAGCAGGCAGGCTGTCCTGCCAGCAGGCATTGCTCTCCACCCTTGGCTTGGCTCTCTGACGGATTCGGCTCGCAACAAATCCAACAAACACAGAGCCCTGCTCTGTGCCAGCCAGGCACAGTGGAGCCAGAGCTGGGAAGGACACAGTTGCTTTGAGTGGGGGGCACACCCTCCATCAAGATGATAGTTTGGTGAGATGAGAGTAGGGAGGTTTGTTAGGAAGGCTGAAGGGAGCAGAGTTGGGGTATGTAGCCCTGCCCAGAGTGTCAAGCGGGTACGGGGCTCTGGGAGGAAGCTTTCCAGGAGGAGGAGGAAGGGAACCATTCTATGTGCAAAGACCTGGGGACCTCATCAAGGAGAGCTGTAGAAGTTGGCTCTGAGTTGAGCACAGGCCCTCAGTGACAGGGTGAGAGGTGGGCTAGCCTGGGCACTGAAGCCAGACTTCTTTATTAATGAGTTGTATGTAGTCTTGGGCAAGTTACTGAACCTCCCTTATCCTCAACTTTCTCATCAATAAAGCAGGGAAGATGCAGTAATGGCTACTATTGGTTGAGTGATAACTGTGTACCAGACACTGTACCCAATGCTTTTCTTGGAATGTCCCATTTTACAGATGAGGAAACTGAGCTAAGACATCATCTCCTAAGGTTAGGTGGTAATTGAATGAGATAACACGTAAAGCTCTCAATAGAGTGCCTGGGTCATATGAACCGCTCCACCAATCTTAGCCGTTAGTGTCATCAATGAGAGGAGACTGGATCCAAACTGAAAGGCCAGGAGCATCATGCAGAGTCTGGGCTTCAGCCTATAGGCAGTGAGAGCCCTGGAAGATTTTGCCAAGTGAATGCTAAGGTGGGACCTTGTTTAAGAAACTTGGCCGGGCACAGTGGCTCACACCTGTAATCCCAGCATTTTGGGAGGCCGAGGTGGGTGGATCACCTGAGGTCAGGAGTTCGAGACCAACCTGGCCAACATAGTGAAACCCCATCTGTACTAAAAATACAAAATTAGCTGGGCATGGTAGTGCACGCCTGTAATCCCAGCTACTTGGGAGGCTGAGGCATGAGAATTGCTTGAACCTGGGAGGCAGAGGTTGCAGTGAGACAAGATTGCACCACTGCACTCCAGCCTGGGCGACAGACAGGTAAGATTCCATCTCAGAAGAAAAAAAAAAAAAGAAAGAAAAAAAAAGAAACTTGGCACTTGGAGTGATGTGGGGTGACTGGCGAGGAGCGGTGTTCAGACTCAGCTCCACCTATTCATGGGAAACACTTAGATGCTATTTAAAAATATCCATGGCCGGGCGCGGTGGCTCACGCCTGTAATCCCAACACTTTGGGGGGCCGAGGCGGGTGGATCACGAAGTCAGGAGTTTGAGACAAGCCTGGCCAATATGGTGAAACCCCGTCTCTACTAAAAATACAAAAAGTAGCTGGGCATGGTGGTGCGCACCTGTAGTCCCAGCTACACAGGAGGCCGAGGCAGAAGAATCGCTTGAACCCAGGAGGCAGAGGTTGCAATGAGCCGAGATCGCACCACTGCACTCCAGCCTGGGCGACAGAGCGAGACTCCATCTCAAAAATAATAATAAATAAATATAATTAAAAATAAAAATAACGGTACCCAGGCCCCAGAGATTATGATTTAACTTGCTTGGGGTGGGGCCCAGGCACCTCATCAGGAGGCGGGAAGAAGGGTTGGGATTTCTTTCCAAGCTGAGGTAGATTGGCATTCAGTAGGTGACTGGACTCGAACTCATAGGCCTGGAGAAAGCTAATGCTTTCTGAGGAGCAATGCATAAATTAATTTCCACAAGGGCCTCTCTGTCCCCTGGTCCCTCTCATAGTGCCTGGCCCATAGTAGGTGACTAAGAAATATTAGGTGTGCTGAAGGCCTTAGGAACTTGTAATTTATTTGCACTGAATATTTATGACTTTGTGGAAAACTCAAGACATTAGCCTCCTTCCCTCCTTCCTGGAGAGAGACAGTAGGAAAAATCAGGTCTATCAGCTGATCCCATTAATAACAGTAAACATTCATGAGCCTTTGATCTACACTGTCTCATAAAATTCTCGCATAGCTCTGTGAGTAACTACCGCTATCATCCCCATTTTACAGAAGAGGAAACTGAGACTCAATTTGTTAGTGAAAGTGCCCAAAGTTCACAACACTAATAAATATTCCAGCCAAAATTAAGACCTAGGCCTGTCTGATTCAGTCTTAGCCAATACAGGACACTGCTTCCTTCCCAGGCTTCCCCTTGGGATGCAATCCTGGCGATGTTCCGTGGCAGCCATGCAGGCCTGGTGGCTGGACTGCCGTGTTAGCCTGGGAAGCCCTTGGTTCTGCCATGCTCTTCTCCCCTGTGCTTAGTAAGGGTAAGGCTCAGCCTGTATAACAAAGAGGCCTAGCAATCATTCTGTGGATGAAAGAAGATGGACGTTTATTTGTCTCCCATGTAACTGCCTGGTGAACATTCCAGGTCAGCAGGAAGCTCCATTCAACACAGACATCCTACACAGACCAACTGGGCACAGTGGCTCACACCTGTAATCCCAGCACTTTGGGAGGCCGAGGTGGGTGGATCACTTGAGGTCAGGAGTTCGAGACTAGCCTGGCCAACAAGGTAAAACCCTATATCTACTAAAAATACAAAAAATTAGCCGGGTGTGGTGGTGGGCACCTGTGATCCCAGCTACTCGGGAGGCTGAAGCAGGAGAATCTCTTGAACCTGGGAGGTGGAGGTTGCAGTGAGCCAAGATCACACCACTGCACTCCAGCCTGGGCAACAAGAGCGAAACTCCATCACACACAAAAAAAAAAGAAAAAAAGAAAACTAATGAACCATCCACTGCCTAAAACTCCAGCAACCCTAAAAGGACCCAATCAACAAGAAGAAAAAATACTAACACCTCATATCATACAGCAACATAACATTTCAAAGTGCTTTCACATGTGTTAGTTTATGCACACCTGCCAACAGTTTAACTGAGGGAGCCACGGCAGGAATTATTATCTCCATTATGCAGATGAGGAAACTGAATCTTATTTCGAGTAAAACAATCTGCCCTGGATCAGAAAAACAGTAAATGAGTTGGGCATGGTGGCTCACACCTACAATCCTAGCACTTTGGGAGGTCAAGGTAGGAGGATCACTTGAGCTCAGGAGTTCAAGACCAGCCTGGGTAACATAGTGAGACCTCACCTCTTTTAAAATGGCAAAGCTTGGCCAGGCACGGTGGCTCACGGCTGTATTCCCAGCACTTTGGGAGGCCGAGGCGGGTGGATCACGTGGTCAGGAGATTGAGACCATCCTGGCTAACACGGTGAAACCTCGTCTCTACTAAAAATACAAAAAATTAGCCGGGCATGGTGGTGGGTGCCTGTAGTCCCAGCTACTGGGGAGGCTGAGGCAGGAGAATGGGGTCAACCCGGGAGGCGGAGCTTGCAGTGAGCCGAGATGGCACCACAGCACTCCAGCCTGGGTGAGAGTGCAAGACTCTGTCTCCAAAAAAAAAAAAAAAGACAAAACAAAACACAAAACAGACAAAAAAAAAAAAAAAAAAAAAAAAAAAAACACCACAGTCTTCCCAGTTAATTGAGATCATGTGCCCACTAAGAAAGACACCTGTGGGGCTGCAGTGGCCAGCCACGCCCTCAACATGGCACAAATTCTGTTTGTGCCACTGAATCTCTCCCCAAAGGGCTGCTGAGAGGCCCTAGTTCTATAGCTGGGCTGGGAGTGACACAGGGCCCTGTGCAGGCTTTAGAGCTCTTCCTGTTGATTCAGGACGGAAAGCTTCCCATTCAACCTGTGATGTCAAAAAGCTGGGTGACTGACTGCCACCACACAGTGACTCGATGGCCCCTTTGAAGCACAGGCCCACAGGGATTTGCAGGTAAATTGCAAATGGCCAATATCTGGTACGAACAGCCACCCACTGTGCCTGTACCTGCAGCAGCCACTGCTTTTGGATTACTGCCCCCTCACCCTTGGTAATGCAGGCACATGGTGCGGGACTGGTGGGCAGCTCCACTCACGGCCCCAGCGTGGGATCCACTAGGCAAAGCCAGCTGGGTTTCTGAGTCTGGTGGGGACTTGGAGAACTTTTATGTCTAGCTGGAGGATTGTATATGCACCAATCATCACTCTGTGTCTAGCTCGGGGTTTGTAGATGCACCAATCAGCACTCTGTATCTAGCTAATTGTGGGACTTGGAGAACTTTTATGTCTAGCTAGAGGATTGTAATGCGCCAATCAGCACTCTGTGTCTAGCTAAAAGATTATAAATGCACCAGTCAGCACTCTGCATCTAGCTAAAGGTTTGTAAATGCACCAATCAGTGCTCTATGTCTAGCTAGTGGGGACTTGGAGAACTTTCGTGTCTAGCTAAAAGATTGTAAATGCACTAATCAGCTGTGTCTAGCTCAAGGTTTGTAAAGGCACCAATCAGTGCTCTGTGTCTAGCTAATCTAGTGGGGACTTGGAGAACTTTTGTGTCTAGCTAAAGGGTTGTAAATGTACCAATCAGCAGTCTGTGTCTAGCTAATCTGGTGGGGCCTGGAGAAATTTTATGTCTAGCTAGAGGATTGTAAATGCACCAATCAGCACTCTGTGTCTAGCTCAAGGTTTGTAAATGCACCAATCAGCACCCTGTCAAAGTGGACCAATCAGTTCTCTGTAAAATGGTCCAATCAGCTCTCTGTAAAATGGACCAATTAGCAGGATGTGGGTGGGGTCAGATAAGGGAATAAAAGCAGGCTGCCCAAGCTAGCAGTAGCAACCTCCTTGGGTCTCCTTCCAGCTGTAGAAGCTTTGTTCTTTTGCTTTTTGCAAGAAGTCTTGATGTTGCTCACTCTTTGGGTTTAAATGCGTTTACAAACTGTAACACCTTGAAAGTCTGCAGCTTCACTCCTGAAGCCAGTGAGACCATGAACCCACCAGAAGGAAGAAACTCCGAACACACGTCCGAACATCAGAAGGAACAAACTCTGGACACACCATCTTTAAGAACTGTAACACTGTGCAGGTCCATGGCTTCATTCTTGAAGTTAGTGACACCGAGAACCCACCAATTCTGGACACAGTAAGATATCCCTGCCCTAAAGCTAAACCTAACTCATCAAGGGAGGAATAGGAGACAAGACCCACCTGCCTTCCCTGGATCAACTGGCGCCAGCTCTGGTGAGAAACCGAGGCCTGTCTGCTGGGCCTCACTCAGGACCCAGTTAATGGGTGACCAGGTTTGAAGATTTCTAGGCTTGTTGTCTGTGAGTCACTGTGACCTGAAGGGCCTGGCCCCATGCACTGAACAGGGGGCAGGAGTGGCTGTCACCCCCGCTGCCTGGGGCCCCCAGGACGGTGCTCCTGGTGGGAGACCCTGCCTGGGGAGGTGCAGGGCGGCTGGGAGAAATTCTGAGGACAAGGCCCGCAATGCAGGCGCAGAGGGAGGCATACAGGCCCCGGTCCTGCGCAGGCTCTGCTGGCCTGCCTGTGTGGTCCAGACGAGGTCCGGCTCACAGGCGCCAAATTCACATCTGCAACCCAGGCCCCTGAGGTGCAGGCTTGGACATGAACAGCCAAGGCCCAGAGGCATCCAGAACGAACACGTCCAAAGCCCAGCTCCTGGCCCCGCGGCCTGGTCCCGGACAGGCTCCTCCCCAAATCTTCCTGCTCTAGAGGAAATGGCAACTCTGTCTGTCGTTCCAGCTGCTCAGCCCGAAAACCCTTGAGTTGACCCTGACACCTCTTCTCTCACAGCCCGCACCCAGAATGCCCGCACATCCCCTCTGCACCATCTTCAGAACACATTAGAATGTGTTCGTGTCTCACTGTGGGCGCCACTGCCGAGGTCCAATCCTGCACCAGGTCCCCTCGCCCCCGCGCCTCTTCCGGAGGCTCCGTCCTGCTGCCCGGGCCCCTGCAGCTCCCCGCTCCTCCTGGCCGCCAGAGGGCGCTTTGAACACTGCAGGCCACCCAGTCTCCCTTCTGCTCTGAGCCCTCCAGGGACCCCCAGCCAGTGCAAAGGCCAGTGGCTCCAGGCCTCCTGTCAGCTCCCCACTCACTTCACCTCTGGCCCCGTTTCATTGTCCTCACCCCATCCTTCCCTGCCTTCTGCGACCGTGGCCTGTATTAGAGCACTCCTGCGAAGAGAGATTTATTTTAAGGGACTGGCTCATGTGATGTGGTGACAAGCAACTCTGAAATCCACAGGGCAGGTTGGCAGCCTGGAAATTCAGGAAGAGTTGATGTTGCATTCTCAAGTGCGAAGGCTGGGAACTCAAATCGAATTTCGATGTTGCGGTCTGAAGGCAGAAATCCTTCTTCCTTGGGAGACCTTACTCATTATTCTTAAGGTCTTCAACCAAGTGGCCCCACCCACCATATAGAGGGTGATCTACTTTACTGAAAGGCTACTAATTTAAATGTTAATCACATCCCAAAATTTGCCTTTGTAGCAACAGCTAGACTTGTTTGTTCAAACCATGGGCACCACAGCCTGGCCAAGATGACATAAAATTAGCATCACATGGCCCGTTTCCCCTTCCTTGAAGGCCAGTGTGGTCCCGCCTCCAGCCCTTACCGTCACTCCTCTCTGCCCAATACTCTGCTCCTATGCATGTGCATGAGTCTTAGCCTCCTAGCCGGCTGCCTCACTTCCTTTGGGTTTTTCTGGATGTCACCTCAGAGCAGCTGCCTCTGACAGCCCCATTTAGGTAGCAAGCCTTCTTCCACCAGCACGCCCAGTACTCTTCCATGCTGTATTTTTGGCCGTAGTCATTCACACTCATGCGAAGAAAAATACAAACTTCTTATTTCTTGTCCATCTCCCTTCCTAGAATATTTTTAAGCTCCAACAGGTAAGCTCTGTACGAGTATGTTTGCTACCCCAGTACCTAGAACAGTGGTACTAGAACAGGGTAGTTGCTTAAGAAACACTGGTTGAGTTAATAACAATAGCTTGAATTTATTAAGTACTTATTAAGTAGCATACACTGTTTTTTTTTTGTTGTTTTTTTTTTTGAGACAGAGTCTCGCTGTCGCCCAGGCTGGAGTGCAATGGCGCGATCTCGGCTCACTGCAGGCTCTGCCCCCCGGGGTTCACACCATTCTCCTGCCTCAGCCTCCAGAGTAGCTCGGACTACAGGCGCCCACCACCTCGCCCGGCTAATTTTTTTGTATTTTTTTTTGTTTGTTTAGTAGAGACGGGGTTTCACTGTGTTAGCCAGGATGGTCTCGATCTCCTGACCTCGTGATCCTCCCGCCTCGGCCTCCCAAAGTGCTGGGATTACAGGCGTGAGCCACCGCGCCCGGCCCTTTTTTTTTGGTATTTAAGTTTTAGGGTACATGTGCACAACGTGCAGGTTTGTTACATATGTATACATGTGCCATGTTGGTGTCCTGCACCCATTAACCTGTCATTTAGCATTAGGTATATCTCCTAATGCTATCCCTCCCCACTCCCCCACCCCACAACAGTCCCCGGAGTGTGATGTTCCCCTTCCTGTATCCACATGTTCTCATTGTTCAGTTCCCACCTATGAGCGAGAACATGGCTGTGTTTGGTTTTTTGTCCTTGCAATAGTTTGCTGAGAATGATGATTTCCAGTTTCATCCATGTCCCTACAAAGGACATGAACTCATCTTTTTTTTTTTTTTTTTTTTTTGAGACAGTCTGGCTCTGTCGCCCAGGCTGGAGTGCAGTGGCACAATCTCGACTCACTGCAAGCTCCGCCTCCAGGGTTCATGCCATTCTCCTGAGTCAGCCTCTCTGAGTAGCTGGGACTACAGGTGCCCGCCACCACGCCTGGCTAATTTTTTGTATTTTTAGTACAGACGGGGTTTCACCATGGTCTCAATCTCCTGACCTCGTGATCCACCCGCCTCGGCCTCCCAAAGTGCTGGGATTACAAGCGTGAGCCACCGTGCCCAGCCAACATGTAAGTCTTTAATCCACCTTGAATTAATTTTTGTATAAGGTGTAAGGAAGGGATCCAGTTTCAGCTTTCTACATATGGCTAGCCAGTTTTCCCAGCACCATTTATTAAATAGGGACTCCTTTCCCCATTGCTTGTTTTTGTCAGGTTTGTCAAATATCAGATG
The DNA here is from genome assembly GCF_006542625.1 of Nomascus leucogenys. Classification (NCBI taxonomy): domain Eukaryota; kingdom Metazoa; phylum Chordata; class Mammalia; order Primates; family Hylobatidae; genus Nomascus; species Nomascus leucogenys. The sequence continues at coordinate 8,677,941 of NC_044392.1, read as the reverse complement.
GTTGTAGATATGCGGCATTATTTCTGAGGCCTCTGTTCTGTTCCGTTGATCTATATCTCTGTTTTGGTACCAGTACCATGCTGTTTTGGTTACTGTAGCCTTGTAGTATAGTTTGAAGTCAGGTAGCGTGATGCCTCCAGCTTTGTTCTTTTGGCTTAGGATTCACTTGGCAACACGGGCTCTTTTTTGGTTCCATATGAACTTTAAAGTAGTTTTTACCAATTCTGTGAAGAAAGTCATTGACAGCTTGATGGGGATGGCATTGAATCTATAAATTACCTTGGGCAGTATGGCCATTTTCACGATATTGATTCTTCCTACCCATGAGCATGGAATGTTCTTCCATTTGTTTGTATCTTCTTTTATTTCATTGAGCAGTGGTTTGTAGTTCTCCTTGAAGAGGTCCTTCACATTCCTTGTAAGTTGGATTCCTAGGTATTTTATTCTCTTGGAAGCAATTATGAATGGGAGTTCACTCATGATTTGGCTCTCTCTTTGTCTGTTATTGGTGTATAAGAATGCTTGTGATTTTTGTACATTGATTTTGTATCCTGAGACTTTGCTGAAGTTGCTTATCAGCTTAAGGAGATTTTGGGCTGAGACAATGGGGTTTTCTAGATATACAATCATGTCATCTGCAAACAGGGACAATTTGACTTCCTCTTTTCCTAATTGAATACCCTTTAGTTCCTTCTTCTGCCTAATTGCCCTGGCCAGAACTTCCAACACTATATTGAATAGGAGTGTTGAGAGAGGGCATCCCTGTCTTGTGCCAGTTTTCAAAGGGAATGCTTCCAGTTTTTGCCCATTCAGTATGATATTGGCTGTGCGTTTGTCATAGGTAGCTCTTATTATTTTGAGATCTGTCCCATCAATACCTAATTTATTGAGAGTTTTTAGCATGAAGGGCTGTTGAATTTTGTCAAAGGCCTTTTCTGCATCTATTGAGATAATCATGTGGTTTTTGTCTTTGGTTCTGTTTATATGCTGGATTACATTCGTTGATTTGCATATGTTGAACCAGCCTTGCATCCCAGGGATGAAGCCCACTTGATCATGGTGGATAAGCTTTTTGATGTGCTGCTGGATTTGGTTTGCCAGTATTTTATTGAGGATTTTTGCATCAATGATCATCAAGGATGTTGGCCTAAAATTCTCTTTTTTGGTTGTGTCTCTGGCAGGCTTTGGTATCAGGATGATGCTGGCCTCATAAAATGAGTTAGGGAGGATTCCCTCTTTTTCTATTGATTGGAATAGTTTCAGAAGGAATGGTACCAGCTCCTCCTTGTACCTCTGGTAGAATTCGGCTGTGAATCCATCTGGTCCTGGACTCTTTTTAGTTGGTAAGCTATTGATTATTGCCACAATTTCAGAGCCTGTTATTGGTCTATTCAGAGATTCAACTTCTTCCTGGTTTAGTCTTGGGAGGGTGTATGTGTCAAGGAATTTATCCATTTCTTCTAGATTTTCTAGTTTATTTGCGTAGAGGTGTTTGTAGTATTCTCTGATGGTAGTTTGTATTTCTGTGGGATCGGTGGTGATATCCCCTTTATCATTTTTTATTGCATCTATTTGATTCTTCTCTCTTTTCTTCTTTATTAGTCTTGCTAGTGGTCTATCAATTTTGTTAATCTTTTCAAAAAACCAGCTCCTGGATTCATTAATTTTTTGAAGGTTTTTTTGTGTCTCTATTTCCTTCAGTTCTGCTCTGATTTTTGTTATTTCTTGCCTTCTGCTAGCTTTCGAATGTGTTTGCTCTTGCTTTTCTAGTTCTTTTAATTGTGATGTTAGGGTATCAATTTTGGATCTTTCCTGCTTTCTCTTGTGGGCATTTAGTGCTATAAATTTTCCTCTACACACTGCTTTGAATGTGTCCCAGAGATTCTGGTATGTTGTGTCTTTGTTCTCGTTGGTTTCAAAGAACATCTTTATTTCTACCTTCATTTTGTTATGTACCCAGTAGTCATTCAGGAGCAGGTTGTTCAGTTTCCATGTAGTTGAGCAGTTTTGAGTGAGTTTCTTAATCCTGAGTTCTAGTTTGATTGCACTGTGGTCTGAGAGACAGTTTGTTATAATTTCTGTTCTCTTACATTTGCTGAGGAGAGCTTTACTTCCAACTATGTGGTCAATTTTGGAATAGGTGTGGTGTGGTGCTGAAAAAAATGTATATTCTGTTGATTTGGGGTGGAGAGTTCTGTAGATGTCTATTAGGTCCACTTGGTGCAGAGCTGAGTTCAATTCCTGGGTATCCTTGTTAACTTTCTGTCTCGTTGATCTGTCTAATGTTGACAGTGGGGTGTTAAAGTCTCCCATTATTATTGTGTGGGAGTCTAAGTCTCTTTGTAGGTCACTAAGGACTTGCTTTATTAATCTGGATGCTCTTGTATTGGGTGCATATATATTTAGGGTAGTTAGCTCTTCTTGTTGAATTGATCCCTTTACCATTATGTAATGGCCTTCTTTGTCTCTTTTGATCTCTGTTGGTTTAAAGTCTGTTTTATCCGAGACTAGGATTGCAACCCCTGCCTTTTTTTGTTTTCCATTTGCTTGGTAGATCTTCCTCCATCCCTTTATTTTGAGCCTATGTGTGTCTCTGCACATGAGATGGGTTTCCTGAATACAGCACACTGATGGGTCTTGACTCTTTATCCAATTCGCCAGTCTGTGTCTTTTAATTGGAGCATTTAGCCCATTTACATTTAAAGTAATATTGTTATATGTGAATTTGGTCCTGTCATTATGATGTTAGCTGTTTATTTTGCTTGTTAGTTGATACAGTTTCTTCCTAGCCTTGAGGGTCTTTACATTTTGGCATGTTTTTGCAGTGGCTGGTACTGGTTGTTCCTTTCCGTGTTTAGTGCTTCCTTCAGGAGCTCTTTTAGGGCAGGCCTGGTGGTGACAAAATCTCTCAGCATTTGCTTGTCTGTAAAGTATTTTATTTCTCCTTCACTTATGAAGCTTAGTTTGGCTGGAAATGAAATTCTGGGTTGAAAATTCTTTTCTCTAAGAATGTTGAATATCGGCCCCCACTCTCTTCTGGCTTGTAGAGTTTCTGCTGAGAGATCCGCTGTTAGTCTGATGGGCTTCCCCTTGTGGGTAACCCGACCTTTCTCTCTGGCTGCCCTTCAACTTTGGTGAATCTGACAATTATGTGTCTTGGAGTTGCTCTTCTCGAGGAGTATCTTTGTGGCATTTTCTGTATTTCCTGAATCTGAATGTTGGCCTGCCTTGCTAGACTGGGGAAGTTCTCCTGGATAATATCCTGCAGAGTGTTTTCCAACTTGGTTCCATTCTCCCCGTCACTTTCAGGTACACCAATCAGACGTAGATTTGGTCTTTTCACATAGTCCCATATTTCTTGGAGGCTTTGTTCATTTCTTTTTATTCTTTTTTCTCTAAACTTCCCTTCTCACTTCATTTCATTCATTTTGTCTTCCATCACTGATACCCTTTCTTCCAGTTGATCACATCGGCTCCTGAGGCTTCTGCATTCTTCACGTAGTTCTCGAGCCTTGGCTTTCAGCTCCATCAGCTCCTTTAAGGACTTCTCTGCATTGGTTATTCTAGTTATCCATTTGTCTAATTTTTTTTTCAAAGTTTTTAACTTCTTTGCCATTGGTTTGAATTTCCTCCTGTAGCTCGGAGTAGTTTGATCATCTGAAGCCGCCTTCTCTCAACTTGTCAAAGTCATTCTCCATCCAGCTTTGTTCCATTGCTGGTGAGGAGCTGCATTCCTTTGGAGGAGGAGAGGTGCTCTGCTTTTTAGAGTTTCCAGTTTTTCTGCTCTGTTTTTCCCCATCTTTGTGGTCTTCGATGATGGTGATGTACAGATGGGTTTTTGGTGTGGATGTCCTTTCTGTTTGTTAGTTTTCCTTCTAATAGACAGGACCCTCAGCTGCAGGCCTGTTGGAGTTTGCTAGAGGTCCACTCCAGACCGTTTGCCTGGGTATCAGCAGTGGTGGCTGCAGAACAGCGGTGGCTGTAGAACAGTGGATATTGGTGAACCACAAATGCTGCTGCCTGATCATTCCTCTGGAAGTTTTGTCTCAGAGGAGTGCCTGGCCGTGTGAGGTGTCAGTCTGCCCCTACTGGGGGGTGCCTCCCAGTTAGGCTGCTCAGGGGTCAGGGATCCACTTGAGGAGGTAGTCTGCCTGTTCTCAGATCTCCAGCTGCATGCTGGGAGAACCACTACTCTCTTCAATGCTGTCAGACAGGGACATTTAAGTCTGCAGAAGTTACTGCTCTCTTTTTGTTTGTCTGTGCCCTGCCCCCAGAGGTGGAGCCTACAGAGGCAGGCAGGCCTCCTTGAGCTGTGGTGGGCTCCACCCAGTTTGAGCTTCCCTGCTGCTTTGTTTACCTAATCAAGCCTGGGCAATGGCAGGCCCCCCTCTCCCAGCCTTGCTGCCGCCTTGCAGTTTGATCTCAGACTGCTGTGCTAGCAATCAGTGAGACTCCGTGGGCGTAGGACCTTCCGAGCCAGGTGTGGGATATAATCTCCTGGTATGCCGTTTTTTAAGCCCATTGGAAAAGCGCAGTATTAGGGTGGGAGTGACCCGATTTTCCAGGTGCCGTCTGTTACCCTTTTCTTTGACTAGGAAAGGGAACTCCCTGACCCCTTGCACTTCCCGAGTGAGGCAATGCTTCACCCTACTTCGGCTCATGCACGGTGCGCTGCACCCACTTTCTGGCACTCCCTAGTGAGATGAACCCGGTACCTCAGATGGAAATGCAGAAATCACCCATCTTCTGCGTCGCTCGCGCTGGGAGCTGTAGACCGGAGCTGTTCCTATTCGGCCATCTTGGCTCCACTCTGCAACTTTCATTGCATACACTGTTCTAAACACTTTTTTTTGAGACGGAGTCTAGCTCTGTCACCCAGACTGGACTGCAGTGGTGCGATCTTGGTTCACTGCAAGCTCTGCCTCCCGGGTTCACGCCATTCTTCTGCCTCAGCCTCGCAAGTAGCTGGGACTACAGCCTCCAGCCACCACGCCTGGCTAATATTTTTGTATTTTTGGTATAGACGAGGTTTCACCGTGTTAGCCAGGATGGTCTCGATCTCCTGACCTAGTGATCCGCCCACCTCGGCCTCCCAAAATGCTGGGATTACAGGCGTGAGCCACCGCTCCTGGCCAAATTTTTTTAAAAAGGATGAAAGAAGAATAATTGATTTGTACCCACACCAGAAACCATGAGATTTGGAATCAGAAAAACCTAGGTTAACATTCCAGCTTTGCTATATACTGGAATATATGATTTGGACAACTTTCTTTCCTTTTTTTTTCTCTCTTTCTCTAATTTTTATTTTTTGACAAAAGGTCTTGCTCTGTTGCCCAGGATGGAGTGGGAGTGCAGTGGCATGATCTCGGCTCACTGCAGCCTCCACCTCCAGGGCTCAAGAGATCCTCCTGCCTCAGCCTCCTGAATAGCTGGGACTACAGGTGTGCACCAGCAGGCCTAGCTAATTTTGTTTATTTTTTTGGAGAGATGGGGTCTCCCTATGTTGCCCAGGCTGGTCTCAAATTTCTGGGCTCAAGCAATCCTCCCACCTCGGCCTCCCAAAGTGCTAAGATTACAGGCATGAGCCACCACACCTGTCCTGGACAAGTTTCTTAGATTCTTTTTTTTTTTTTTTTTGAGACAGTGTCTCACTCTATGGCCCAGGCTGGAGTGCAGTGGTGCAATCTCAGCTCACTGCAACCTCCGTCTTCCAGGTTCACGCCATTCTCCTGCGTTAGCCTCTAGAGTAGCTGGGACTACAGGCGCCTGCCACCACGCCCAGTTAATTTTTTTGTGTGTTTTTAGTAGAGATGGGGTTTCACCGTGTTAGCCAGGATGATCTTGATCTCCTGACCTTATGATCCGCCCACCTCGGCCTCCCAAAGTGCTGGAAATACAGGCGTGCGCCACCGTGCCCGACCAAGTTTCTTAGATTCTTGAAGTCTGAAGTTCCTAAGGACAGAGAAGGGGAGGGAATAAAAAAAGACCTTTTCTTTTCTTTTCTTTTCTTTTTTTTTTTTTTTTCATTTGAGACCGAGTCTTGCTCTGCCACCCAGGCTGGAGTGAAGGGGCGTGATCTTGGCTCACTGCAACCTTTGTCTCCTGGGTTCAAAAGGTTCTTCTGTCTCCGTCTCCCGAGTAGCGGCCCACCACCATGGCTGGGTAATTTTTGTATTTTTAATAGAGACGAGGTTTCGCCATGTTAGCCAGGCTGGTCTCGAACTCCTGAGCTCAGGTGATCTGCCCGCCTTGGCCTCCCAAAGTGCTGGGATTACAGGCATGAGTCACCACGCCCCGGCAAAAAAAAAATCTACCTTTTAATCCATCATAGGTTAGTTTCTTTAAAGCCCTTTTAGTATACTGGATCTGGTTTTATAAGCCATTACTGCCCTCTAGTGGTCAATTGAAATAACGGCATAACTGCTGGGATAAATACAAAATCCCCAAATGGTGTCGCCCAAAGGCTAGTAGTTTCTACAGATAAAACAGCCCATCATTTTTTAGTCTCCTGGATGCTGTTAGTCTTCAAGGACTAAGATCAGGGTTTCTCCAGAGGAGCCAGGGAGGATCATCCCATGTAGGCCCTTGTAGGAAAGAATAGCTCCAGGGGAATTATCCTGATGAAAAATACGTCATCCACACTTCCACACCCAAACAACTGAGCAAAGGATAACAGGCTTGTTGGGACTTACAGCTCAGTTGTCCAGACCTTCAAAGAATATATTCTCACTATGTGATTCATTTTATGTGTCAACCTGACTGAGTCATGGGCTGCCCGGTTTATTTGGTCAAACATTCGGAGTGTATCTGTGAGGCTATTTTTGGATGGGATTAACACTTGACTGAATAAAGCGGACTGCATGCCCCCATGTGGGTGGCCCTCATCCAATCAGACCTGAATAGAACAAAAAGGCCACCCCTCCCTCAAGTAAGAGGCAAGGTCTCCTGCCTGACCATATGAGCTGGGACATGGGTCTTTTCCATTCTATAGACTTGAACTGAAACATTTGCTTTTCTTGAATCTGAAGCCAGTGGACTTTCCGACTGGAACACGCATTGGCTCTCCTGGGTCTCCAGCTTGCTAACTGCAGATCTTGGGACTTCTCAACCTCCATAATGACATAAGCCAGTTTCTCAAAATAAATAAATGGGTCCTGGCCGGGTGCAGTGGCTCACCCCTGTAATCCCAGCACTTTGGGAGGCCGAGGTGGGCGGATGACAAGGTCACGAGTTCAAGACCAGCCTGGCCAATATGATGAAACCCAGTCTCTACTAAAAATACAAAAATTAGCTGGGTGTGGTGGCAGGCGCCTGTAGTCCCAGCTACTCGGGAGGCTGAGGCAGGAGAATTGCTTTAACACAGGAGGCATAGGTTGCAGTGAGCAGATATGAGGCCACTGCACTCCAGCCTAGGTGACAGAGCTAGACTCCATCTCAAAAAAAAAAAAAAAAAAAAAAGGTCCTGTTGGTTCTGTTTCTCTGGAGAGCCCTAATACATTTTTTTTTTTTTTTTTCGAGACAGGGTCTTGCTCTGTCACCCAGGCTGGAGTCCAGAGGCGCTATCTCGGCTCACTGCAACCTCCGCCTCCCGGGATCAAGAGAATTTCGTGCCTCAGCCTCCAAACTAGCTGGGACTACAGGCACATGCCATCACACCTAACTAGTTTTGTATTTTTATTAGTGATGGGGTTTCACCATGTTGGCCAGGCTGGTCTCAAATTCCTGACCTCAAATGATCTGCCCGACTCGGCCTCCCAAAATGCTGAGATTACAGGCATAAGCCACCATGCCCAGCCCTGACTGATACATTCGGTTTTATACAAACTGTTTTTACTGGGTGGAAAAAAAGGGAAAACTGCCTAACTTGTTTTGTAATACTAGTATGTCCTTGTCTCTCAGCCCAGGCCAGGGCAATTAAAGGTAAGAACATTTTAGAACAAGCTTAGTTATGGCTATGGATACAAACATCCTAAATAATAAAACAGAATCCATATGACATCTAAATTAGAAGCAAATATGTAGTAGAGTTTAGCCAAAAATGCAAGGATAGGTTAACAACAGGGAAAGAATTCCTGTTCTGAACCTTAATACATTAAAAGATAAAAAGTAAGGCCGGGCGCGGTGGCTCACGCTTGTAATCCCAGCACTTTGGGAGGCCGAGGCGGGCAGATCACGAGGTCAGGAGATCGAGACCACGGTGAAACCCCGTCTCTACTAAAAATACAAAAAAATTAGCCGGGCGTGGTGGCGGGCGCCTGTAGTCCCAGCTACTCGGAGAGGCTGAGGCAGGAGAATGGCGTGAACCCAGGAGGCGGAGCTTGCAGTGAGCCGAGATTGCGCCACTGCACTCCAGCCTGGGCGACAGAGCGAGACTCCGTCTCAAAAAAAAAAAAAAAAAAAAAAAAAGATGGCTAGATGTTTTCTCAAAAAACTATGAAACATTTTTAAATGTAAAGGAATACAAAACTAAACATACTCTTACCATACAACACAGCAGTCATGCTTTTTAATATTTAACCAAATGAGTTAAAAACATATCCACACAGAAAACCTGTGCATGGATGATTTATAGCAGCTTTATTCATAATTGTCAAAACTTAGAAGCAATTAAGATGTCCTTTAGTAGGTAAATGGAGAAACTGTGGTACATCCATACAATTGAATACTAATTCAACTCTAAAAATAAATGAGCTATCAAGCCACAGAAAGAAATGCAGGAAACAAATGCATGTTACTAAGTCAAAGAAGGCAATCTGAGGCTGGGCACAGTGGCTTATGTCTGTAATCCCAGCACTTTGGGAGGCCAAGGCGGGTGTGTCATCTGAGGTCAAGCGTTCGAGACCAGCCTGGACAAGATGCTGAAACCCTGTCTCTACTAAAAATACAAAAATTAGCTGGGTATGGTGGTGTGCGCCTGCAGCTACTTGGGAGGCTGAGGCGGGAGAATCGCTTGAACCCAGGAGTCAGAGGTCACAGTGAGCTGAGATCGTGCCATTGCTCTCCAGCCTGGGCAACAGAGCAAGACTCCATCTTAAGTAAAAAATAAAAATAAATAAGCCAATCTGAGAAGGCTACGTACTGCATGATTCCAACTAATTGACATTCTGGAAAAGGCAAAACTATGGAGACAGTAAAAAGGACTGTCCTGGTCATGGGTTAAGGGGAAGGGAGGGATGAATAGGCAGAGACAGATGTTTTTGTTGTTGTCCTTTTTTGTTTGTTTTTGCTTTTTTTTTTTTTGCAATGGCACGATCTCCTCTCACTGTAACCTCTGCCTCCCAGGTTCAAGCCATTCTCCTGCCTCACTTCTGAGTAGCTGGGACTACAGGCATGTGCCAGCACGCCTGGCTAATATTTAAATTTTTAGTAGAAACAGGGTTTTGCCATGTAGGCCAGGCTGTTATCAAACTCCTGACTTGAGAGGTGAAGCCAGCTGGACTTCCTGGGTGGAATGGGGACTTGGAGAACTTTTCTGTCTTAAAAGAGGATTGTAAAACTCACCAATCAACACTCGCAGCTAGGATTGTAAAAAGACCAATCAGTACTCTGTAACTAGCAAGGGGATTGTAAAATGCACCAATCAGCGCTCTGTAAAATGCACCAATCAGCAGGATCCTAAAAGTAGCCAATTGCAGGGAGGATTGAAAAAAGGGCATTTTGATAGGACAGAAACAGAACATGGGTGGGGACAAATAAGGGAATAAAAGCTGGCCACCCCAGCTGGCAGCGGCAACCTGCTGGCCTCCACTTCTATGCTGTGGGAGCTTTGTCTTTGTCCTTTTGCTTTTCACAATAAACCTTGCTACAGCTCACTCATTGGGTCAGTGCCATTTTTTTTTTTGAGACCCAGTCTCTCTGTCACCCAAGCTGGAGTGCAGTGGCGCCATCTCTGCAAGCTCCGCCTCCCAGGTTCACAGCATTCTCCTGCCTCTGCCTCCCGAGTAGCTGGGACTGCAGGCACCCGCCACCACGTCCTGCTAATTTTTTTGTATTTTTAGTAGAGATGGGGTTTCACTGTGTTAGCCAGGATGGTCTCGATCTCCTGACCTGGTGATCCACCCGCCTCAGCCTCCCAAAGTGCTGGGATTACAGGTGTGAGCCACTGCACCTGGCCAGGTCTGTGCCATCTTTAAGAGCTGTAATACACCCCGTGAAGGTCTGCAGCTCCATTGTTGAAGTCAGCGAGACCACCAACCCACCATCAGGAACCAACTCTGGACACGTGACCTCAGGTGATCCATCCTCCTCGGCCTCCCAAAGTGCTGGGATTACAGGCATGAGCCACGACGCCTGGCCCAGAGCACAGATTTTGAGGGCAGTGAAATCATTGTGTTATAATGGTGGATACATGTCATTTGCATTTGTCAAAACCCATAAAATGTACAACACAAAGAGTGAAATCTAATGTAAACCATAAACTTTGGATGACGATGTGTCATTGCAGGTCCATCATTTGCAACAAATGCATCACTCTGGTCGGGAATGCACCCCTTTTATGTGGGAAATAGGGGATGTGGATATTGGGGAGGCTCTATGTTGGTTGGCGGGGAGGCAAAGGATGTGTGGAAACTCAGATTTGCTGTGAACCCAAAACTTCTCTAAAAAATTAAGAAAAATCTAAATAAATGGAAATATTTAATTTGTTCATGGATAGAAATATTCAATATAGTAATGTGGCAGTAAACCTATAAGTAAATCTGTAATTCCAAAGCTATTCCAACAAAACAAACTTACCAGCGTTTTTCATGGAACTAGACAAACTGACTCCAGATCCATATGGATATAAAAAGGTCAGGCCAGACGTGGTGGCTCATGCTTGTAATCCCAGCACTTTGGGAGGCTGAGGCAGGCGGATCACGAGGTCAGGAGTTCGAGACCAGCCTGGCTAACGCAGTGAAACCCCGTCTCTACTAAAAATACAAAAATTAGCCGGGCGTGGTGGCAGGTGCCTGTAATTCCAGCTACTCGGGAGGCTGAGGCAGGAGAATTGCTTTAACGCGGGAGGCATAGGTTGCAGTGAGCAGATATGAGGCCACTGCACTCCAGCCTAGGCGACAGAGCTAGACTCCATCTAAAAAATAATAATAATAAAAATAAAGGTCCACGAATAGGCAAGAAAGGACCAAAAGGGAGGGAAGGGAAAGAAGGAAGAAAGGAAGAAGGAAGGGAAAGAAAAGAAAAAAACTAGAAATAAAGGAAAAGCAGTGCCAATTAAAACCACACAACCGGCTGAGCATGGTGGTTCACACCTGTAATCCCAGCACGTTGGGAGACAGAGACGGGCAGATCACCTGAGGTCAGAAGTTCGAGACCAGCCTCGCCAATTTGGCGAAACCCTGTCTCTACTAAAAATACAAAAATTAGCCAGGTGTGGTGGCGGGCGCCTGTAATCTCAGCTACTGGGGAGGCTGAGGCAGGAGAATCGCTTGAACCAGGGAGTCAGAGGTTGCAGTGAGCTGAGATCATGCCACTGCACTCCAGCCTGGGCAACAGAGAGAGACTCCGTCTCAAAAAAACACAAAATAAAATAAAGTAAAATAAATGAACCAGTTCTATATGTAGAAATATAATGTGACAAAACAAGCAGTAATGTATCTACAGAAAAATATTTTTAAATCACAGTTTGTAAAATTATTAAAATGATATAACTTCTTAGCCTTTGGGCTAAGATCAAGTGTAAAAATTATCAAAATAAAATCACTTCGGCCGGGCGCGGTGACTCACGCTTGTAATCCCAGCACTTTGGGAGGCCGAGGCGGGCGGATCACGAGGTCAGGAGATCGAGACCACGGTGAAACCCCGTCTCTACTAAAAATATAAAAAAATTAGCCGGGCGTGGTGGCGGGCGCCTGTAGTCCTAGCTACTCGGAGAGGCTGAGGCAGGAGAATGGCGTGAACCCGAGAGGCAGAGCTTGCAGTGAGCCGAGATCGCGCCACTGCACTCCAGCCTGGGTGACAGAGCGAGACTCCGTCTCAATAAAATAAAATAAAATAAAATAAAATAAAATAAAATCACACCCATTAAAATGGCCAGTATCACAAGAACAGGAAATAAGAAATCTTAATGAAGATGTGGAGCAATTGGAACCCTTATGCCCTGGGTTCCAATTCTCTGAACATTGGGTTGGTGGGAATGGGAAATGGTGCAGCTACTATGGAAAACGGTATGGAGGTTCCTCAAAAAATTAAAAATAGAATAACCATATGATCCAGCAAATATCATTTCTAAGTTTATGTCTGAAATAACTCAAAGCAGGATCTCAAAGAGATAGTTGCACACCCACATTCATTACAACATTATTCACAATAGCCAAGAGATAGAAGCAACCCAAAAACGGCCATTGATGATGCAACAATAAAGAAAATGTGGTTTATTCACACAGTGGAATATTATACGACCTTGAAAAAGAAAGGAAATCCAGTCACATGCTGCAACATGGATGAACCTCAAGAACATTATGCTAAGTAAAATAAGCCAGTCACAAAAGGACAAATACTACACGATTACACTCATGTGAACAAACTAAAGCAGTCAAAATTATAGAAGCAGAAAGTGGAAAGGTGGTTGCTGAGGGTGGAGGTGGGGGAGGGAGAATTCATGTTTAGTAGATACACAGTTTCAGTTTTGCAGCGAGAAAGAGTCCTAGATGTGTGTTTCACAAGCCTTTAAATACACTTAACGCTACTGAACCTGCACTTAAAATGGGTCAGAGGGTAAACAATGTTACGTGTTTGTTTAAGTACATTGAAGTCATCATTTTAACCATTTTAAAGTATACAATTCAGTGTTTTTTAGTATATGCAGATGTTTTGCAACCACCACCACTGCCTAATTCTAGAACATTTTTGTCACCCAAAAAGAAGCCCCACACCCATTAATCAGCCACTTGTATTCTGCTCATCCCCCTTGGCAACCACTAATCTGCTTTCTGTCTCTGGATTTGCCTATTCTGTATAAATGTAGTCACATAATATGTAGCCTTTTGCATCTAGCTTCTGTCACTTAAAATGTGTTCAAGGTTGATCACGCAGGGTGCAGTGGCTCACGCTTGTAATCCCAGCACCTTGGGAGGCCGAAGCAGGCAGATTGCTTGAGCCCAGGAGTTCGAGACCTGCCTGGGTGACATGGCAAAACCTCATCTCTACAAAAAATACAAAAATTAGCCAGGTGTGGTGGTGCGTGCCTGTAGTCCTAGCTACTTGCGGGGCTAAGGTGGGAGGATAGCTTGAGCCCAGGAGGTAGAGGTGGTAATGAGCAGAGATCACACCACTGCACTGCAGCCTGGGTGACAGACCCAGAGCCTGTCTCAAAAAAAAAAAAAAAAAAAAGGCCAATCCATGTTAGCATGGATTGGCACTTGATCTATTTTTATTGCTTAATATTTCATTATATGGATAGGCCACATTTTGTTTATCCATTTATCAGTTGATGGACGTTTGGATTGTTTCCATTTTTTTGGCTATGAAGAATAATGCTTCCATTAACACACATTCTGTTTTGCTCATCAAAATAGATTGGAAGGAAACACATCAGATTAGTAGTAACAACTGCTCCTGGGGAATGAAAGGAAGGGAGGAATTGGACTGGGCAGAGGAACAAAGGGAACTTCAGCTCTGTCTATGATGCTCTATTTGTTTCATATGAAAAAAACTGAAGCAAAAATGTTAACAGTTGCTTATTCTGAGTGGTAAGCACATGGGTGTTAGTTAAGTTCACCTCTGAGCTTTGTATATTTTAAATGTTTAAACTAAAACAATGCATACTCTGGACCTATGCCTTCCTATAGCATCAGGGGGTTGTGGGGCCCAGGATAAGCAAACATTGAAGTGTGAAGAGAGGCCAGGAGAAAGAGGCCAAGCCATGGCTAGGGGGCGAAGGCTAGAGGCCCTTTGAGACCCAAGGCAGAAACTCAGACCCCGCCTGCATGGCTTCCCTGGGACCCCTCCCCCCCAGGAAAAGGGCCTAGATCTAATCTCCATGACTCCTCAAAGAAAAACCAGGACAAGGTCCAAGTTGGGAGAGACTGTCCGTGACCCCATGTCTCCTGCCTTCTCTGCGTGCTCTGAAAGGGGTCATCCACCCCACTGTCCTTACTTTCCACCTTCCTCAATCTTCTGCTCAGGACCAGCTACATCATTTGTGAGGCCAGATGCAAAATGACAGTGTGGAGCCCCTTGTTCAAAGGCTGATGCCGAGGCAATTCCTAACTCCACACGGGCAGCCACAATCTGAGTGGTGTCAACATGCCAGGGACTGAGGCAGGAGCCACCAGGGTGAGTAACTGGGTGCATGCATCTGTTCGCACATGCTCCATTCAGACGAGTGCTTGGCACGTGCCTGGCCCAGCTAGGCCCTGAGCATAGAGGGTGAGCAAGACACAGTCCAGCTTTGAGAAGCTTTCATTCTAGAGGGGGCATAGATGTAATCACAGACACACGAGATCATCACAAATGGCAGTAAGTGCTATGAAGGAAAAGTAGAAGGACCATGAGATAACGACGGCAGGGTCCTCTGATCACGAGACTCCCAGGGAGGGACACTGGAGCCACGATCTGAGGGCTGTTATTTTAGCAAAAGATGGTGATATAGTGCAAGGGTGAGATTGGGAAGAGCATTCCAGAACGTTCCTGGCAGATGAGCATGTGACATCTTCAAGGACCTGCAAGGCCAGTATAGCTACAGCCAGGGAGGGAGGGACAGACAGCCCCCGATGAAACTGAAGAGAGGTCTAATTTCCTTAGCCTTGTTCTAGTACCATCGACGGTGTCTCCTCTTGTACTATCATTTCCTTAATATTTTTCTTTAAATTGGCTCCCTTTGTATCCTCCTAAGCAAGAATATTCATGAAATTAAAGAATGACATAACACTTCTATTTTTCTAATTCACAGGTGAAATTTTAAAATGTCCTTCCACATCCCACCTAAAATTGTCCACCTTATCACCTCAGTTTGGAAAAGACTTTTGCCAGCTCCTTTCTTAAGAGCCGTGGGAAGCCTCTAGCAGGATTTCAGCTGGGTGAGAGGCTGGCGACATGGTCTCATTTACATTTCTGAAAAAGGACTCTGTCTACCATGTGTAGAGTGGATTGCAGGGGAGACGGAGAAGGAGGCTGTTGCAGGTATCCGGGAGGAACCACTGGGGGATCAGATTTGGGTGTTCAGGAGGAGAGGGGAGCTGGCCTTTCCCACCAGTGCCCACACAAGCCCCGCTCTCCAAAACCAAAATCTTCTTTCTTTTGTGTCCTTGTGCTGACTCAAGGCCAGTTCAGTGGGTTCTCCTGTGATCCTCCTGTCTCAGTGTCAGCTCCAGGATTCAGGACGGTGTGTCCAGTGCCCCTGTGAGAGCCCAGATCCCTGGGCCAGTCAGGCTGACCACAGTCAGGACTTTGGGTCACACCCAGTCAGGCCCTGCGGTCTCCAGTACAGCAATGACAGCATCCACAGACAGGCCACTCTATGCGTGTTTCAGGAACTGAGTTAATATGATTTCTTTCTCTCTCTCTCTCTCTTTCTTTTTCTTTCTTTCTTTCTTTTGATATAGGCTGGCTCTGTCACCCAGACTGGGGTACAGTGGTGTGAACAGAGTTCACTGCAGCCTCAAACTCCTGAGCTCAAATGATCCTCCCACCTCAGCCTCCCGAGTAGGTAGGACTACAGGCGTGTGCCAGCATACCTGGCAAATTTTTTTTTTTTTAAGAGATAGGGTCTTACTATGTTGCCCAGGCTAGTGAATTCCTGGTTTCATGTGATCCTCCCAGCTCAGAAGTTATATGATGTCTATCACTCTATCACCTACATATTGATGACCCCTAAGTCTACATGGCCCAAAGTCCACATCCTTAACTACTGGGCCATACTGCTTTTTTTCCCTCATGACCCATCCCTCATAGCCTGCCTCACTCCCAGGCTTTCTACCTTCAGGAAGACTTGAGTCCCTCTGACATTGCTTCCCTGAAGGCTTCTGTCGGCTCTCCCAGCCTCCTCTGGGAAGGGCCCTTCCCCATTGCTGCTTCTAAACCATTGCTCTCCCAGTCTCCTGCAAAACAACAAAATCTCTCCACTTTTAAGACTCCTGCAAAACTGCCCTGTACTCCTCCAGTTCACAAGGTATATGATGAAGGATTTGGGGAAGGGGGTGCGCCAATGTGCCCACCATGAGCTAGATACCAGGGTGCAATGGTGACCAAGAGTGACACAACCTGGCACCCCCCATGCAGTGGAGAAAGGAAGCAATTCCAGGATGTCCACCCAAAGAAGGGGAGGAAGGCTTTCTAGAGCAGGCGATTTCTGAGCTGAAGATTTCAAAAAGACTGGAGCAATGCTGGAAGGTGGTAAGCACAGTCATGGATTGGATAAGGAGGGAGAGGAAAGCAGAGGCAAGGAAAGGACAGTTTTGGAAGATTTTGTTAAGACATTTAAAGTTTACTCTGGGCCTGGCATGATGGCTCACGCCTGCAATCCTAGCACTTTGGGAGGCCAAGGCGGGTGGATCACCTGAGGTCAGGAGTTTGAGACCAGCCTGACCAACATGGTGAAACCCCATCTCTAATAAAAATACAAAAATTACCCAGGTGTGGTGGTGGGCGCCTGTAATCCCAGCTACTTAGGAGCCTGAGGCAGGAGAATCGCTTGAACTCCGTGGGGGGGTGGGGGGGGCGCAGAGGTTGCAGTGAGCCAAGATCACACCACTTCCCTCCAGCCTGGGTGAAAGAATGAAACTCCATCTCAAGGAAAAAAAACCAAAGTTTACTCTGAAGGCAATGGAGAGTTACTGAAGCAATTGAGCAGGACTGGTTTTAGATTTGTTTATGTATGCATACATACATATGTATATAAACATACACACACACACACACACACACACACACACACACATATTAAGAGACGAGGTCTCACTGTGTTGCCCAGACTGGAGTGCAGTGGTGTGATCATAGCTCACTACAGCTTCTAATTCCTGGGCTCAAGCAATCCTCTCATGGGACTATAGGCAGGCGCCGTCATGCTCAGATAATTTTGTGTGTGTGTGTGTGTGTGTGTGTGTGTGTGTGTGTGTGTGTGTGGAGGCAGGGGTCTTGCTATGTTGCCCAGGCTGGTCTCAAACTCCTGGCTGCAAATGATCCTCCTGCCTTCAGCCTCGATTTGCATTTTAGAAAGATGCTGGCTGGGCGCAGTGGCTCACGCCTGTAATTCCAGCACATTGGGAGGCTGAGGCAGGCAGATCACCTGAGGTCACGAGTTTGAGACCACCCTGACCAACGTGGAGAAACCCTGTCTCTACTAAAAATACAAAATTACCTGGGTGTGGTGGTGCATGCCTGTAATTCCAGCTACTCGGGAGGCTGAGGCAGGAGACTTGCTTGAACCCAGGAGGCAGAGGTTGCAGTGAGCCGAGACTGGGCCATTGCACTCCAGCCTGGGCAACAAGAGCGAAACTCCATCTCAAAAAAGAAAAAAGAAAAGAAAGAAGAACAAAAAGAAAGAAAGATGCCTCTGGCTGCTGTGGGAGAATGGAAGGGGGTGGGGAGACCCAGGCTGAGAGACTTTTTGGAGTGGAAGGGAGAATTAGGACAGGTCTAGGGATCCCACGAGGTATGAGCAGGATGTGGCTGGATGGAGGAGTAGAGTGAAAACAGAAACAGGTTTATGCCCAGGCTCTTGTGATGTGGGCAATTGGGTGAATGGGAAGGACCAATTGAGTACCTGCCCTATGCTGGGAACTGAAGATGCTGGGAACTGAAGCACAAACAAGACCTACCAGACCCCTGCCCTCATAGAGCTTACCCTTCAAATAAATGAATATGTGACAGATTTCCATACGTCCTGGGAAGGTAATAAGCAGAGCACCACGATAGAGAAACATAGAGGCACCTACTAAGGAAGGGTGGCTTCCACGAGGAGGAGATGTGTGAGCTGAGACCTGGAGGATGAGAAAGGCTCCAGCCAGAGAAAGTGAGTCCTGGAATAAAGACACAGCTAATGCAAAGACCCAAAGGGCCAGGGTAGCTGGAGGGGATGTCATACACCAGGGAGGAGTGCTTGGAGGAGAGCCTGGAGACTAAAGGCCTGAGTGTCACCATCAGGGCCCAGAGGAAGTGCCTGCAGTGTTCAATATACCAGGCAGGGACAAAAGAAGAGGGGCGGGGAAAGACCCTCAGTTCAGCCTGAGGCTTCATGAATTTCGGGTGGCCCATGGTTCATCCAGGGAGCATGTTGGAGCTCGCTAGAGTGGAGCTGGGCTGTGGATGCACCTGTGGGGGTCACTGGCATGGATAGTAATCAAAGCCAGGCGATTAGAGGAAACCACCCAGGGACAGCAGCATAGAAAGTCAGGTCTAAACTTGAACTTGCAGCAGAGTGACCTGGAGGGATTGCTAAAGCACAGATTGCTGCCAGGCGTAGTAGCACGAGCCTGCAGTCCCAGCTACTCCAGAGGCTGAGGCAGGAGGATCGCTTAAGCCCAGGAGTTCAACACCAGCCTGGGCTACATAGTGAGACTCCCACCATCATGTATCTTAAAACAAACAAACACATATTGCTGAGCTGAGCTCCCACTGCTGAAGTTTCTGATTCAGTAAGTCTTTTTTTTTTTTTTTTTTGAAATGGGGTCTCGATCTGTTGCCCAGGCTGGAGTGCAGTGGCGCCATCTTGGCTCACTGCAAGCTCCACCTCCTGGGTTCACGCCATTCTCCTGCCTCAGCCTCCCAAGTAGCTGGGACTACAGGCGTCTACCACCACACCCGGCTGATTTTTTGTATTTTTAGTAGAGACAGGGTTTCACCGTCTTAGCCAGAATGGTCTCGATCTCCTGACCTCATGATCCACCCACCTCAGCCTCCCACAGTGCTGGGATTACAGGCGTGAGCCACCGTGCCTGGCCCTGATTCAGTAAGTCTTGGGTATTCCCGGGTGATTGTGAGTCTGCTAGCCCAGAGGCCCCACTTTAAGAACCATTGATATTACATGGGGAGAGAGGACCTAACAGTAAGAAACAGGACCATGTAAGGGATGATAGAGAAAGACCAACTTGTAAAGACACTGCTGAGAAGGGGCAACTGGAGAGGTAAAAGGAAGTTGTGTGAGTAATTGAATAATATGTCTCCCCACTAGGCCATCAGCTCTAGGAAGGCAGAAGTCAGGGCTGTTTTGGTCTCTATTGTATCCCGAGCACCTAGCACAGAGCCTGGTCCCAGAAGGCACCAATGTTTGTGAACTGGAATTGGGGAGATGTGAGTCAACTCACAGACGCCAAGGTAGGGAAACATTTCACAGGGGAGGCAGGCAATGGTGTCAAATGCTCCAGAAAGGCAAATAAGATGTGATCTGCACCCTTTGCCCACTTCAGCATCCCTCATTCTCAGCCAATTTTTCCAGAAAACAGGTCATCCACCAGGAGCTGCCTCCCCTTTCCAGAATCCTCCTCCCATCCTTTGTTTCTTTCCTCTCCTCCTTGGGAGGAACAGTGGAGGGCAACACACTCTTCTGTCCTGGCCGAATGCCTCCCCTAGAGCCCCAGGTCCCACCCCCTCCTTATTCCCTGGGGACTTCACCCCATGACTCTTCACTATCTCCGGGATCTTCCATCTTCTCCCTTCAACCAGCTTATCTTCAGCAACAAACACCCTCTAGTCACTGCTATCTTGAAAAGCCTCGCCGGTTGGATTTACAGTTGGAAATCCCACCTAGCTAGCACCACTGCCACCGTTGCCACCCCTCGGGCTACTCCTCAGCCCCCTCACTGGCCCTTCAGTGCAGGCATTCCAAAGGGTTCCAGTGTTTCACCTTCTCCCCTCCGCCGACTTCCGCCATCATGCAAATGCTGATGACTCACTAGCCTATGTGGTCATTTGTTCACTCAGCCAACGGTTCTGAAGCAACTGCTCCATTCCAGACATTGTGTTAGACAGTAGGGACACAATGGTGGAGAAGACATGGTCGCCTGACTCTGTGCGGTTTATAGTCTAGTAAGACAGGTGTGCTAGAATTGCTAGAGAACGACGGGCAGAGAAGGTAAGTAGCAAAGCAAAGTGGAGGCAGTGCTACCTTAGATGGGATTGGCATGAAAGGCCTTCGGTGGGAGGTGATATTGAGGGGGCACCTACAGAGTGAAAATGAGCCAGGCAGTAAAGAATCGGGCAAAGAGCCTTCCACGCAGAGGGAAGAGCAATTTGCAAAGGCCCTGAAATGCAAAGGGTTCAAGAAGCAGAAAAAAGAGCCGTGTGGCTGGAGCATCATAAAGAAGGCATGAAGTGGAATGAAACTGGGGAGGCAAGCATCAGTTAGCACATGCAGGGCCTGCAAGCCACAGTAAAGAGTCTGGATGCTCTTTTTATATTTATTTATTTATTTATTTTTGAGATGGAATCTCACTCTGTCGCCAGGCTAGAGTGCAGTGGCGAGATCTTGGCTTACTGCAGCCTCAGCCTCCTGGGTTCAAGCGATTCTCCTGCCTCAGCCTCCCGAGTAGCTGGGATTACAGGCACGCACCACCACGCATGGCTAATGTTTTGTATTTTAGTAGAGACGGGGTTTCACCGTGTTGGCCAGGATGGTCTTGATCTCCTGACCTTGTGATCTGCCTGCCTCGGCCTCCCAAAGTGCTGGGACTACAGGCATGATCCACCATGCCTGGCCTATTTTTGTTTTTTTTTAATTTTATTTTGTTTTATTTATTTACTTATTTATTTTTCTGAGACGGAGTCTTTTTCTGTCACCCAGGCTGGAGTGCAGTGGCGCCATCTCGGCTCACTGCAACCTCCACCTCCTGGGTTCAAGTGATTCTCTCACCTCAGCCTCCCAAGTAGCTGGGATTACAGGTGTGTGCCACCATGCCTGGCTAATTTTTGTATTTTTTGGTAGAGATGGGGTTTCACCATGTTGGTCAGGCTGGTCTCGAATTCCTGAGCTCAAATGATCCACCCGCCTCGGCTGGGATTACAGATGTGAGCCACTACACCAGGCCATTAATTTTTTTATTTTATTTATTTATTTATTTATTTATTTATTTATTTATTTATTTTGAGATGGAGTCTTGCTCTGTCGCCCAGGCTGGATGGAGTGCAGTGGCGCAATCTCAGCTCACTGCAAGCTCCTCCTCCCGGGCTGACGCTGTTCTCCTGCCTCAGCCTCCCGAGTAGCTGGGACTACAGGCGCCCACCACTATGCCCGGCTAATTGTTTGTATTTTTAGTAGAGACGGGGTTTCACCGTGTTAGCCAGGATGGTCTCGATCTCCTGACCTCGTGATCTGCCCGCCTCGGCCTCTCAAAGTGTAGTCCCAGCTACTCAGGAGTCCAAGGCAGGAGAATGGCGTGAACCTGGCAGGCGGAGCTTGCAGTGAGCCAAGATCGCGCCACTGCACTTCAGCCTGCGAGACAGAGCGAGACTCCGTCTCAAAAAAAAAAAAAAAAAAAAAAAAAAAAAAAAAAAAAAAAAGCAGATTGGAAAGCAACAGGAGCAAATTTAGGAAGCTATTGTATTGGTCCAGGTGAGAAATACAGCATGGGCAACAAGAGCGAAACTCCGTCTCAAAAAACAAACAAACAAAAAAAGGCCAGGCGCGGTGGCTCACGCCTGTAATCCCAGCACTTTGGGAGGCTGAGGGGGGCGGATCATAAGGTCAGGAGATCGAGATCATCCTGGCTAACACGGTGAAACCCCATCTCTACTAAAAAATACAAAAAAAGAGACTTGCAACCTCTCTTCTGAGAGCTGCCTTCAGATACCCAGCTTTTCTCTGGACATCTGCCCTCCCTCCTGAGTCCCCATCTTTAACCCAGTCCACATCTTTTCACTGTCACCTACTCGATGCCCTAAACTAAAAACCTAGGAGTGTCTTTTTCTCCCCCACTCTCTGTTGCATGCAATCACTAACTCCTGTTGACTTTATTCCTAAATTTCTCTGGGATAAATCCTTTTTTGTCTGTCCCTACTGCTATTGTCCTCATTTGAGCTCCATTAAGTAGCCTTCTCATGAGTACCCTCTTACGGGTTGAATTGAGCCTCCCCTCACCCCACCAAAAAACAAAAAGGATTTGCTTAAATCCTAATCCCCAGAACGGGACCTTGTTTGCGTAGGGGAGAAAAAGTAATGTCTTTTCCCCACCATTGCAAGGTTCATGGCTGACACCCCTATAACAAAAGACAGATGAACAAAAAGAGAAAAGCACAAAACATTTACTTCACCAAAGTTTTATATGACATGTGAGCCTTCTGAAGTGAAGACCCAAAGACCCAGGAAAAGGTAGAGTAAATTATATCAGGAAAAAGAGAATGGCCCACGTGTCTTTTCTGGAGAGAAGTTTTCTGGCTTCTTCAGTTAGTTGATTACTCTCCCCTTGGACTTACAGTGATGGAACTTATTTGTGAGATGCCTGCCTCCTGTGCTCTGTTCATCTCAACCTCCCCAGTATCCAGCATACAATCTATGTCAGATAATTGCTAGATGAGTGGGTGGACGGATGGATGGATGGATGGATGAGTGGATAGATGGATGAGTGGGTGGACAGATGGGTGGGTGGGTAAATGGGTAGATGGGTGGGTGGATGAATAAATAGTTAATTCTCCCTTATAACCTGCCCAACATGCTATCTGTACTTCATTCAGAGCTCACTGTTCTTTCATTTTTGGATTTTTTGTGCCTAATGCCTATGCCATTTCTTTCACTAGACTGTGAACTACTTGAGAGAAGGGTCTGTGTTTGCTCCGTGGTAGCTACTCTTTCAGAGCCAACACTTACAAAAGTGGTGTGTGGGGGGGTTGTTTTTTGGAGAGGGGGTCTTGCTCTGTCACTCAGGCTGGAGTGCAGTAGCACTATCACAGCTCACTGCAGCCTCAACCTCCCAGGCTCAAGTGATCTGCCCACCTTATCCTCCCAAGTAGCTGGAACCACAAGCATGAAACATTATGCCAAGCCAATTTTTTTTTTTTTTTGAGACAGATCTCACTATGTTGCTCAGGCTGGTCTCAAACTCCTAGACTCAAATGATCTTCCTACCTTGGCCTCCCAAAGTGCTGGGATTACAGGCATGAATGAACCACCACGCCTAGCTTACAAATGTGGTTTTATTGAGTCCGCACAATAGTTCTTTGAGGCAGACACTCATATATATCATTGAGATGTAATTCACATACAATTCACCTATCTGAAGTGTGCAGTTCAATTGTTTCTAGTATACTTACAGTTGTACAACCATTATCATAACTGATTTTCTCTTTCTTCTTTTTTTCTTTTCTTTTTTTTTTTTTTTTTTAAAGACACAGGGTCTAGCTCTGTGACCCAGGCTGGAGTGTAGTGGCGTAATCATAGCTTGCTGCAGCCTTGAACTCCTGGGCTCAAAGCAATCTTCCTGCCTCAGCCTCCTAAATAGCTGGGACTACAGGCATGTACCACAATGCCTGGCTATCATAATCAATTTCAGAACATTTTAATCATGCCCAAATGAACCCCCCCTATCCATTAGCGGTCATTTCCCATTTCCTTCTGAATCTCCCCAACCCCAGCCCTAGGAACCATCAGTCTCCTTCCTGTCTCTAAGGGTTTGCTTCTTCTAGACATTTCATAGAAATGGAATCATACAATATACAGTCTTTTATGACTGGCTTCTTTCACCTAGCATGGTGTTTTCATGGTTTCTTCATATTGTAGCATGTACCAATACTTTATTATTTATTGCTGAATAATCTTGCATTGTACAGATATCATAATTCCCTGGGGCTAGAGTGGGGCAGAGTGGGTGGTGGCAGGACATAATAGAGTGAAGCTTCTCAAACTATTTGGGATTGTGTGTGTGTGTGTGTGTGTGTGTGTGTGTGTGTGCGTGTGTGATAGAGTCTTGCTCTGTTGCCCAGGCAGGAGTGCAGTGGCGTGATCAGGGTTCACTGCAGCCTGGACCTCCAGGATCAAGTTATCTTCCCACCTCACCACCCCACCTCATCCCCCAGTGGCTGGGACCACAGGCGTGCGCCACCACACCCAAATAATTTTTCATGTTTTTTGTAGAGATGAGGTTTCACCATGTTGCTGGAGCTGGTCTCAAACTGCTGGGCTCAAGTGATCCACACACCTCGGCCTCCTAAAGTGCTGGGATTTAGAGGCCTGAGTCACTCGTGCCTGGCTGTATTTGGGATCTTGATAAAATGCATGTTCGAATTCCGAAAGTCCTGAGATTGTGCATTTCTCTCTCTTTTTTCCCTTCCCTTCCCTTACCTTACCTTACCTTTCGAGGTGGAGTCTCGCTCTGTCGCCAGGCTGGAGTGCAGCGGTGAGATCTCGGCTCACTGCAACCTCTGCCTCCCAGGTTCAACCAATTCTCCTGCCTCAGCTTCTTCAGTAGCTGGGACTACAGGCCAACGCCACCACGCCTAGCTAATTTTTGTATATTTAGTAGAGATGGGGTTTCACCATGTTGGCCAGGATGGTCTCAATCTCTTGACCTCATGATCTGCCCACCTCGGCCTCCCCAAGTGCTGGGATTACAGGCGTGAGCTACTGCGCTCAGCCCGAGATTCTGCATTTCTAAGAAGCTCCCAGGTGATGTTGAAGATGCAGAGGATTTCTACCAGAAGGGCAGGGGATTTGAGGCTCTTTCTTTTTTTGAGACAGAGTCTTGCTCTGTCACCCAGGCTGGAGTGCAGTGGCATGATCTTGACTCAT
This sequence comes from Nomascus leucogenys, assembly GCF_006542625.1. Taxonomy (NCBI): domain Eukaryota; kingdom Metazoa; phylum Chordata; class Mammalia; order Primates; family Hylobatidae; genus Nomascus; species Nomascus leucogenys. The sequence goes on along the minus strand of NC_044392.1, from coordinate 8,653,289 downwards.
TGCAACCTCTGCCTCCCGGGTTCAAGTGATTTTCCCGCCCCAGCCTCCTGAGTAGCTGGGATTACAGGTGTGCGCCACCATGCCTGGCTAATTTTTTTTTTTTTTTTTTTTTTTTTGAGACGGAGTCTCGCTCTGTCGCCCAGGCTGGAGTGCAGTGGCGGAATCTCGGCTCACTGCAAGCTCCGCCTCCCAGGTTCACGCCATTCTCCTGCCTCAGCCCCTCCGAGTAGCTGGGACTACAGGCGCCCACCACCACGCCCGGCTAATTTTTTTTGTATTTTTAATAGAGACGGGGTTTCACCGTGGTCTCGATCTCCTGACCTCGTGATCCGCCCGCCTCGGCCTCCCAAAGTGCTGGGATTACAAGCGTGAGCCACCGCGCCCAGGCTTTTTTTTTTTTTTTTTTTTTTTTTTTGTATTTTTAGTAGAGATGGGGTTTCACCGTGTTGGCCAGGCTAGTCTTGAACTCCTGACCTCAGGTGATCCACCCGCCTCAGCCTCCCAAAGTGCTGGGATTAGAGGCGTGAGCCACCGTGCCCAGCCAAGGCTCTTTCTTGTAGAAGGCATCCTTATGGTTTTAATCACACTGGTTGCCAAGGTCACTTCCTTCTGGGTGGGTCAGTTCTTTCTGGACATCAAATTGCAAATGAGAAGTCAACATGGTAAGTAGGAATTAGAGCAAGAGTAGCTGGTGATCTTTTTTTTTTTTTTTTTGATACGGAGTCTCGCTCTGTTGCCAGGCTGGAGTGCAGTGGCGCGATCTCTGCTTGCTGCAACCTCCAACTCCCCGGTTCAAGTGATTCTCCTGACTCAGCCTCCCAAGTAGCTGGGATTACAGGAATGCACCACCACGCCCAGCTAATTTTTGTATTTTTAGTAGAGACAGGGTTTCACCATGTTGGCCAGGCTGATCTTGATCTCCTGACCTCGTGATCCACCTACCTCAGCCTCCCAAAGTGCTGGGATTACAGGCGTGAGCCACCGTGCCCGGCCAGCTGGCTACTTTTAAGGGATGATTTGGTACAGCTGTAAATGGAGCCTGCTGAGGCATCCTTCTTTTCTCTAGATCTGTTTCTGGGTCAGAGCTAGATCATGGGTCAGGAAGCTGAGCCGCTTGCCTGCAGAGCTATCCTGGGCAGCATGCACGTCCCCTTCTCTCCTGAGCATCCCTCTTCCTGCTTTTGGTCACCAGACTTTCATGACAGGCTCCTGGTCCCAGGTGCTCAGGGACTGGGTTGCTGAACATGCTTCCTGTTGACATGCAATGAATTTGTGGGTATGAACTGCTTTGCTAGCAGGGCACTGTGGCTTATGCCTGTAATCCCAACATTTTGGGAGGCTGAGGCAGAAGGATTGCTTGAGCCCAGGAGTTCAAGACCAAGCTTGGCAATATAGGCAATATAGTGAGACCACATCTCTAAAAAAAAATAAAAAATTATTATTTTTTTGAGATGGCATGTCATTCTGTCACCCAGGCTGGAATGCAGTGGTGCAATCTTGGCTCACTGCAACCTCTGCCTCCTGGGTTCAAGCAATTTGCCTGCCTCAGCCTCTCAAGTAGCTGTGGCTACAGGTGCATGCCACCATGCCTGGCTAGTTTTTGTATTTTTAGTAGAGATGGGGTTTCACCATGTTGGCCAGGTTGGTCTCGAACTCCTGACTTCAGGTGATCCACCCGCCTCGGCCTCCCAAACTGCTGGGATTACAGTAGTGAGCCACCATACCAGGCCCCCCCAAAATTTTTTTAATTAGCTGGGCATGATGGCACACACCTGTAGTCCCAGCTACTCAAGAGGCTGAGGTGGGAGGGTCGCTTGAGCCCATGAGGTCGAGGCTGCAGTGAGCTGTGATTGTGCCACTGCACTCCAGCCTGGGCAACAGAGTGAGACCCCATAAAAAAAAATGAAGACCTGCGTGGAGGCTCAGGCCTGTAATCCCAGCACTCTGGGAGGCCGAGGCAGGCGGATCACGAGGTCAAGAGATCGAGACCATCCTGGCCAACATGGTGAAACCCCGTCTCTACTAAAAATACAAAAATTAGCTGGGCATGGTGGTGCACGCCTGTAATCCCAGCTACTCAGGAGTTGGAGGTAGGAGAATCACTTGAACCCGGGAGGTGGAGGTTGTAGTGAGCCGAGATCTCACCACTGCACTCCAGTCTGGCAACAGAGCAAGACTCTGTCTCAAAAAAAAAAAAAAAAAAAAAGAAATGCTTTGTCAACCTTAAGGGCCATCCACAAGAGGCACAATCGTTGAGAGTCTGTGTTAGTTTGGGTCCTCAGAAACAGACACCAAAATGGGGTAGGATGTGCAAGAAATTTATTTGGGAAATTCCTGTAAGGAAAAAGGGAGGGGAAGGGAGTAGAAGTAGTTGGGACAAGGCTTCATACCATGATGCAGGTCTGATAGTTGTGTTAAAGAACAAAATTGTTCAAGGATACTTGTTAAAACATGGTAAGGACGCTTGTAATCCCAGCACTTTGGGAGGCCGAGGCGGGCGGATCACGAGGTCAGGAGATGGAGACCACGGTGAAACCCCGTCTCTACTAAAAAATACAAAAAACTAGCCGGGCGCGGTGGCGGGCGCCTGTAGTCCCAGCTACTCGGAGGGGCTGAGGCAGGAGAATGGCGTGAACCCGGGAGGCGGAGCTTGCAGTGAGCCGAGATTGCGCCACCGCACTCCAGCCTGGGCGACAGAGCGAGACTCCGTCTCAAAAAAAAAAAAAAAAAAAAAAAAAAAAACAAACAAACAAAAAAAAACATGGTAAGGAAACTTTACTCAGGACCATCTTGCAGTGGGGGAGATCGGGCTCCAGTCTGAATACAGCATGGACAAGAGAGAATTTACTGCCAAGGAGCAGGGTGGGGGTCAGTGGATGGAAAATTTCTAAGAGGAAGTATCAGAAGTGAGGAGAATTCTGGCTAAACAGACCTAACAGGATTCTTGCTGAACGCAGGCCTGGGTGATCAGACATCACCTCGGGGATGGTGGAAGATGAGGAATCTGATATTACGGATTGGGGTCGGGGTGTCTGGCTAAACTGACTCAGCAGCGTTCTTTTGTTAAAGCTGGATTTTACAAGGAAGTGCACAGATTGGCCTAGGAGAAGTTTCAGAAGTCTGACTAGGCTGGGTGCAGTGGCTCACGCCTGTAATCCTAGCACTTTGGGAGGCCGAGGCGGGCGGATTGCTTGAGGTCAGGAGTTCAAGACCAGCCTGGCCAACATGGCGAAACCCCATCTCTACCAAAAAACACAAAAATTAGCCTGGCATGGTGACATGCACCTGTAATCCCAGCTACCTGGGAGGCTGAGGCACGAGAATTGCTTGAACCCGGGAAGCAGAGGTTGCAGTGAGCCGAGATCACGCCACTGCACTCCAGCCTGGATGACAGAGCGAGACTCCACCTCAAATAAAACAAACAAACAAAAAACCTAACTAAAGTTTGGCCAAGCAAAGAATCTTTGTCAGCTTTGCAAAAAAGTGGAAGAGAAGGTTGGGTACAAAGAGCTTCACACTGTAGCACAGTTTTGAGAAAATCTTGGCTTGGTAGATGAGGAGTTCTCAAGCAATGGATATGTATTAGAAGAGTCCTGTGCCAGGCAGGAACAGGCTGGCATTTATGCTTCCACTATGCTCACCGTTGGCTGGAGTGGCCTGGTGGAAGCATAGCCCCTACGTGAACGTGACAGGGGATCCAAAGGAACAATAGCTATCAATCAAGTACACACCCCACGGCAGCGTCTCTTGAAGGAGTTAATTTTGGCTAATTTTGTTTTTTTGGTAGAGATGGAGTTTCTCCATGTCGGTCAGTCTGGTATCGAACTCCTGATCTCAGGTGATCTGCCTGCCTCGGCCTCCCAAAGTGCTGGGATTACAGGCGTGAGCCACCGCGCCCGGCCTACCCCTCCTTTCTTAGTACAAATGTAGCTTGATAGTAATAGCTATTAACATTCATCCAAGGCTGGGCACATGGTGGCTTACACCTGTAATCCCAACACTTTGGGAGACTGAGGGTGGGCAGATTGCCTGAGCTCAGGAGTTCGCAACCAGCCTGGGCAACATGGTGAAAACCCGTCTCTACTAAAATACAAAAAATTAGCCCAGTGTGGCGGTGTGCGCCTGTAGTCCCAGCTACTAGGGAGGCTGAAGCAGGAGAATCGCTTCAACCTGAGAGGCAGAGGTTGCAGTGAGCTGAGATCGCGCCACTGCATTCCAGCCTGGGCAACAAAGTGAGACATCTCAAAAAAAAAAAAATTAATCCAAACAATTTATGTGTATTTATATGTATTCGTTTATTCTCACAATAACCCTTTTAAGTGTTAATAAGGTTTATTAATATAGTTCAGATGAGAAATTTGAGGGTCAGAGATGTGAACTAGCTTGCCCAAGGTAATATAGGTAATAAGCTCCCCCACTAGACAATAAGCTTCAGGAGGTCAGAGCTTGTGTGGGTTTTGCTCATCTGTGCCTAGTATTCATTTGTTTATTTAACAAATATTTAGGCCAGGTGCAGTGGCTTATGCCTGTAATCCCAACACTTTAAGAGGCCAAAGTGGATCGCTTGAGGTCAGGAGTTTGAGGCTGCAGTGAGCTATGATCATGCCACTGCACTCCAGCCTGGGCAACACGGTGAGACTTTGTTGCTTAAAAAAAATACATGCGGTGGCTCATGCCTGTAATCCCAGCACTTTGGGAGGCCAAGGCGGGTGGATCACGAGATCAGGAGATCAAGACTATCCTGGCTAGCACGGTGAAACCCCATCTCTACTAAAAAATAGAAAAAATTAGCCAGGCGTGGTAGCAGGCACCTGTGGTCCCAGCTACTCAGGAGGCTGAGGCAGGAGAATGGTGTGAACCTGGGAGGCAGAGCTTGCAGCGAGCCAAGATCGCACCACTGCACTCCAGCCTGGGCAACAGAGTGAGACTCCGTCTCAAAAACAAACAAACAAACAAAAAAACAAAAAAAAACCACACAGGCCGGGTGCGTGGCTCACGCCTGTAATCTCAGCACTTGGGGAAGCCGAGATGAATACATCACCTGAGGTCAGCAGTTGGAGACCAGCCTGGGCAACATGGTGAATTCCCATCTCTACTAAAAATACAAAAAGTAGACGGGCATAGTGGTGGGTGCCTGTATTTCCAGCTACCTGGGAGGCTGAGGCAGGAGAATCACTTGAATCCGGGAGGTGGCGGTTGCAGTGAGCCGAGATCACGCCACTGCACTCCAGCCTGGGTGACAGAGCAAGTCTCTGTGTCAAAAAAAAAAAAAAAAAAAAAGGCCAGGCATGGTGGCTCAGCACTTTGGGAGGCCGAGGCGGGCAGATCACGAGGTCAAGAGATCGAGACCATCCTGGCCAACATGGTGAAACCCCATCTCTACTAAAAATACAAAAATTAGCCAGGTGTGGTGGCACGCCTGTAATCCCAGCTACTAGGGAGGCTGAGCCAGGAGAATTGCTTGAATCCAGGAGGCGGAGGTTGCAGTGAGCCGAGATCGCACCACTGCACTCCAGCCTGCCAATAGAGCGAGAGTCCATTTCAAAAAAAAACCAAATAGCCAGGTGTGGTGGTGCATGCCTGCAATCCCAGCTACTTGGGAGGCTGAGGCATGAGAATTGCTTGAACCTGGGAGGCAGAGGGCGCAGTGAGCCGAGATTGCGCCACTGCACTCCAGCCTAGGTGACAGAGGAAGATTTCATCCCCCGCCAAAAAAACAAGAAAACACACACACACACACACACACACACACACACACACAAATATATATTGAATATTTATTTATTTATTTTTTAGTAACAGAGTCTCACTCTCTTGTTCAGGCTGGAGTGCAGCGACATGATCATAGCTCACTACAGCCTTCAACTCCTGGCCTCAAGCCATCCTCCTACCTCAGACTCCCAAGTAGCTGAGACCACAGGCATGTGTCCCCACACCCAGCTAATTAAAAGAAATTGTTTTTGTAGAGATGGGGTCTCACTCTGTTGCCCAGGCTGGTTTCAAATGTCTGGGATCAAGCAATCCTCCTGCCTCAGCCTCCCAAAGCACTGGGAGTATAGGCATGAGCCACTGGCCTGGCCAGTTACTGAACATTTAGTACATGCTATGTTAAGCACTCTTCTAGATCCCTGTTCTCATGAAGCTTATATACCAATGTGGAAAAGATAGATACTAAACAGGTAAACAGATACAGATAGGAACAACATAATTTTGGGTAGGAATAACAGGCTTGAAGACAAGAAGACAAGTTGGTGTGATAGTGATTAACGATGTTGATGGCTAGTTTAGACCACAGGGGGTCTAGGAGGATTTTCCTGAGGAGGGAATCTATAGAAGGAGCACTCCCATAAATGTTCCTTTTTTTTTTTTTTTTTTTTGAGACAGAGTCTCGCTCTGTCACCCAGGCTGGAGTGCAGTGGCATGATCTCAGCTCACTGCAACCGCTGCCTCCTGGGTTCCGGCGATTCTCTTGCCTCAGCCTTCCAAGTAGCTGGGACTATGGGCGTGTGCCACCATGCCCGGCTAATTTTGTATTTTTAGTAGAGATGAGGTTTCACCATGTTGGCTATGCTGGTCTCGAACTCCTGACCTCAGGCGATCTGCTCACCTCAGCCTCCCAAAGTGCTGGGATTACAGGCATGAGCCACCGCGCCCAGCCAGTGTTTCTTGATTTAATATACCTACTAGAATATAAACTCCATGAGAGAGGGAGTGACTTCTGGTCCACCATGGTATCTCCAGCCCCTGTATTGACATTGGCATAGAGTAGGCTCAGATTAACCATTTATTTGAATTAATTAATATGTAAATACACATATTTCTTCAGTCATTTACTTAAATCAGTGCTTTTGAAGGGGGATGTCTGTGTGTCTTTTGGCAATTTCTGTTTTTGGTTTTCACAGTGATGGCAAAGGTGGTTCCTGGCATTTATGGAAGAAGGGATGCTATATATCTTGCAATGCGTGTGGACAGTCCCATGTAACATAGTACCATAAAGTGATATGACTTTTTTTTTTGAGATGGAGTTTCGCTCTTGTTGCCCAAGCTAGAGTGCAATGGCACGATCTCAGGTCACCACAACCTCTGCCTGCTGGGTTCAAGCGATTCTCCTGCCTCAGCCTCCTGAGTAGCTGGGATTACAAGCATGCACCGCCACGCCTGGCTACTTTGTGTATTTTTAGCAGAGACGGGGGTTTCTTCACGTTGGTCAGGCTGGTCTCGAACTCTCAACCTCAGTGATCCGCCCGCCTCGGCCTCCCAAAGTGCTGGGATTACAGGCGTGAGCCACCACGCCTGGCCTGTGATATGGCTTTCAAATGACCTGCCGGACCCTCATGCAGATGAAAAGTCTTTTTATAATTATCCAAGCCTAGAAGAAACTTTAAACATAGGAACAGAAAGTATTTCTGTGCCCTTAAATACAAACTAAATGTCCGGGAATGCCACCAGCATGTCAACAGAGGGGATGCTTGTGTTTGGTTTCATTGAAGCTTTACCAAAATGTGCTCATCTTTTCAGAAAATCCCATCACCCATGGATACTGCTTGCATTTCTAGTTCATGATGATTCTACCTCTAGGTCAAGAGTATCCTGAAAACTTCTCAAATCTTTATTGTATTTGGACCCAGACATTTACCTATTGGACCACCTATTATTTTATTTTAACTTATTTTATGTCACCTTCATTTCACAATTTGGCATACCACTTAATTTTTTTTTTTTTTTGAGAGGGAGTCTCACTCTGTTGCCCAGGCTGGAGTGCAGTGGCGCGATCTTGACACACTGCAACCTCCGCCTCCCGGTTTCAAGCTATTTTCCTGCCTCAGTCTCCCGAGTAGCTGGGACTACAGGCGCATGCCACCACGCCCGGCTAATGTTTTGTATTTTTAGTAGAGACGGGGTTTCACCGTATTAGCCAGGATGGTCTCGATCTCCTGACCTCATGATCCATCCGCCTCGGCCTCCCAAAGTGCTGGGATTACAGGCGTGAGCCACCGCGCCCGGCCCCATACCATTTAATTTTAAACCTCATGCGTGTGCGGGTTAAATGGCTTCTAGGTTCCATTCCCGGGTGATGGGTGGGAGGGTGTTAAGATTTATTTGTTATAGAAAGGGGCCCTGGGGTATCCCGCAGCCGCGAGCTGGGCGGTCCTCCTCGCGCCAGGGGTCGCTGTGGCGCCGCGCGGCCGCGCCGGGTCGCTCTCGCGTGGCCGCCCCGCCTCGGGCCCCCGGGCCGAGTGGGCGGGCACGACTGCGCCCAGGTCGCGAGGCGCCCTTCGACCAGCAGCGCCCGGGGCGGGCGGGTATAAATGGAGCGGTGGCTCCCTCGGCCGCCTCTCTCCGCCCCGGGTCGCTGCCGCCTCCTCCGCTTTCGGGCTTCGCAGCCTGAGGAAAAAAAGAGAAAAAGATAAAAAAAAATCCGAAAACGCTTCAAAATCCTGAAAAAAAAAAAAAAGAAAAAAAGCGAATCCTCCTCGGAGAACCCGCGGGGAAGTCACTTTCGCACGCTTCCGGCCTGCCCCGCGCCCGCCGCCGCCGCGCTTGGCGTCCGTCGGTCTCCGTCCGTCGGCCTGGGGGTGAGCCGCCCGGCCCGCCGTGCCCTCCCCCAGCTCGGGCCCCGAGCCCCGCGCCCCGCGCCTGCCCCGGCGCACCACGTGTCCGCGCTGCCCTTCGCCGCCCGCCCGGGGCTCGCCGAGTCGGCGCCCACAAAGATTTGGTTTCCCTCTGCCCCGGCGGTTGTAATCTTAAACCGCCGGAGCTCGAGGCCTATATTTATAGAGAAACGCGTGTCCCCGAGGCCGCCGTGGGCAGCGTCCGGTCGCCTCTTAAAGGATTTTTACCCTTCGGAAGGGGATTCCCCGTTTAATTTTTTCCTACTTTGATTTTTTGAAATTTGGAGTTTCGCACCAGGACCGCGGAGAAGTGCAAAGTCGCGGGGAGGGCCGTATTGTGCGGAGAGCCTTTTGTCTGCGGTGCTGCGGCCGTGGGAGCCGGCCCCCGCCTCCCGTTTCCGTCCCGTCTCCGAGCCCGCCGACTCCAGCTCGTCCTCGCCGCGCCGGTGCCACCTGTGAGCCGCGGCGCGGGCCCGGGCTCCGAGGGCGCCCCTTTTGTCCTGCGGCGGGCCCGATAAGAAGTCCTCCTGGCGGGGCTCGGGGTGGTGGGGGGCGGGGAGATGAACGCTGCGGCCAGCAGCTACCCCATGGCCTCCCTGTACGTGGGCGATCTGCATTCGGACGTCACCGAGGCCATGCTGTACGAAAAGTTCAGCCCCGCGGGGCCTGTGCTGTCCATCCGGGTCTGCCGCGATATGATCACCCGCCGCTCCCTGGGCTATGCCTACGTCAACTTCCAGCAGCCGGCCGACGGTGAGTAGAAGCTGTGCCCACACGTGCGTGGGAGCCCGGCGGACCCCGGGAGTCGTCTTCTGGCAGGGCCCTCCTGCCGAGGAGGGCGGCATCACGACGGCATGTTGCCACCGAAGCTGGGAGCAGGGTGCAGAGATTGAGAACGTGGACCCGGCATCAGATGACTCGAATTTCAATCTTGTTTCTACCACTTGCTAACTGGGTGACCTTGGGCTACTTACTGGTGTTGCTGGTAGTGGGGTGGAAACCAAGGAGACTGTGAAACAGGATTAGAGTGAAGCCATTGGCATTCCACTGTGTGTGGTCCTTGTCAGTGGGGCTGGGCTGTTAAGAGACCCTTGCTTGTGCCCCTCACAGGCTGGCCAAAAAGGCGGGACGTTTGAAACACAATTCCCCGCAAAAGTTGTATATTGTAAAGCTCCTGCCCGCTCCGCCACCTTTACTAACCTTGACTACCTGATGTGCTGATAAAGGATCGGTCAGGGCAGGCAGGAGGCAGAGGGAAGGTTTCTGTGCGTTAAACTCTCGCAGAGACTTAGGTTAGTGCCACAAAAGCTGCGTGTGCCAGGCCAGCTCCTTGGTCTGTGTGTTTGCCACTGGAGTGGAGAAGTGCTTTACTCTGGACAAATGGTATCCAGGCTGTGTGCTGTAGAGAGTGTCGTGGAGGTAGTTTGGGGAAGCGTCACTTGAAAATCTGGTGGCATTTGTCACCTCAGCTGTAACAGTGCTTTGCACTCGTCAGAGCCCTTTTACTTCATCTAATCTGAAGAAAATGGGACTCCTGAGAAGGAAAAGGAATGCAAAAAGTTGGAAGCCAAGTTGGGACTCCCAGCACAGTGCTCTGCCACCTCAGATTGTGGCCTTAGCATGGAGCATGGAGAGAGGTATGCTGCAGGCGTGGCAGGAGTGAGGCCAGAGGAAACCTGATCAGAGGCTGCACGTGACTCCAGATTAAAAGGGAACAACTGCAGAGATCATTACTGGGAGAAACAAGCCATTCTATGGCAGAGGATCTCCAGGTCCCTAGTTTTGGGGTCCCCACTTTGTTTTCTGTCTGAGGCCCAGAGTTACTACTTGCCCAGGTTGCAGCTGAGACCAGAGAATTGGACATGTTGAGAGGGACTAGGTACTGCTACTGTCAATCCAGTGTGCTCCAAGCTGAGTTCTGTCCATGGCCATAGGAGCGCAAAGGTAGCTGAGTGTGGTCTTTTTAGGGGATAATGTACCACATTAGCTGTTGTCTGCCTTCTTGACTTTTGAACAAAAGTCGTGTCACTTAGAGATAGCAGAAGCCATTGGTCAGTGTGTCTGCCAACACATACTTCTGCAGGACTTCTCCCTGCTATAAATAAGTGCAGCCAGATTTGTCAGACTAAGCCGGCTTGCCTTGTGCAGTGTTGTCTGGAAATGAGGAGCTGTGTTGAAATGGGCTCCTTTACTGCTAATTAATGAAATAGTTTGCGATCCCAGCTATCTATCTCTGATAGCCATCACAAGCAAACTCCTTTCCCTGGCCTGTTCCTGACTTGGATCTGTCTTGTCATCTCCCCTTTTCCCAACTACCTGCCACACAGATGAGCCCACCTTCTGAAGGGGGTGGGGAAAGTTGTTGGAAATAATGAGTGAAAATAAATTCTCCTGGCTAATGAAACAGTTGAGCTTGTGGAGCGGCAGAGTTGGGGAATTTTGTCCCCCCCTTAAGTGAGATGTTGCCTTAAGGCAAGGAGCAGGTTCCGCTGCTCTGATCCTGTGTAAATTCTCTCATGGAGGAGGTTCTGGGTGATGTCACCGTTAGGAGATGCCATCATAGCCTTAAGGAAAAGTGGCCACCAGATCTGGGCATTCTTGTTGCGATTAGTGATGAGAAGTGTTTTGGCTGGCAGGTGGTGTTATATTTTAGCTTTTGGTTCTTTTTGTTGTTGTTTGTTGTGAGACGCTGTTTCACTCTTGTTGCCCAGGCTGGAGTACAATGGCGCGATCTCAGCTCACTGCAACCTCTGACTCCTGGGTTCAAACGATTTTCCGGCTTTAGCCTCCTGAGTAGCTGGGATTACAGGTGCCCGCCAGCACGCCCAGCTAATTTTGTATTTTTAGTAGAGATGGGGTTTCACCGTGTTGGTCAGGCTGGTCTTGAACTCCTGACCTCAGGTGATCCACCTGCCTTGGCCTCCCAAAGTGCTGGGATTACAGGAGTGAGCCACCGTACCGTACCCGGCCCAGCTTTTGGTTCTTTAAATTGTCTCTGGTGTACACATGGACTTGGTTGGGAAGCTAAGGAAGCATTCCAAGGCGCTGGATGGGGAAGTTGGTTGAGCACCCAGGGTAGCTGAAGTCCTAGAATTCTACAGAACTTGCATTAAGGCTTCAAAAGGTGGGTGCAGGGCCTACCATCTGTGCACTGTCTGCTTAGGCAGAAGGTATGGTGGTTTAATCCTTGTGATAGTACAGATAATTTTTCCATGTGTGATCAGTTGTATCCATTTTGATGATTGATGCTTTTTTGTTTAAATCAATGTCTGTTCTCAGAAATTGAAAATAAAAGAAACTGAACTGAATTCTGAATTCAGGGATAGCACGTTTTTTTTTTCCCCAGATCATTTGCTTATAGGTTTTGTCACTTGTCTCCATAGGTGGATTGCAGACTAAATGACTTGATAACTTTGATGCAATACCTCACTGAAAAATAAATCAGATAACCTAGTATTAGTTTCGTAATCACTAGCTAGCTGCACAGCTTAGTTACCCTAAACGTAAGTTTGTTCATTTTGTAAAATGTGTAATTTCAGCTGTCCCACCTGAGTCATGGTGGGTGGTAGTCTGCAAAGTCTCTTCTAAATGGTAAAGCTTAGTCAAATGTGAGGTATTATCATTGGATCTTGGTGTCATTAAAGCCATTTAGATTATCTTTACTTATGGCCTCTTTATCCAACAAGGGCACAGACCCAGAAGGGTGTTTAGACTTCTGTCATGAAGTAGAGTCATTAGCTGGAACTTACACTACCCTAACAGTGCAGGCTGGAGAAATCTGATGCCCTTTTATTTTAATAGAGTTGCCTTTTATCAAGAGTGATTACCTTGAAAAGTCCTGGAGTAATCTGTTCTTAGGCTGTTGGCCTGTGGGAGCTGATGTTTTCTGTCCTTATTGAAATGTGTTTCTCTCTTACAGCTGAGCGGGCTTTGGACACCATGAACTTTGATGTGATTAAGGGAAAGCCAATCCGCATCATGTGGTCTCAGAGGGATCCCTCTTTGAGAAAATCTGGTGTGGGAAACGTCTTCATCAAGAACCTGGACAAATCTATAGATAACAAGGCACTTTATGATACTTTTTCTGCTTTTGGCAACATACTATCCTGCAAGGTAAACATTGATTAAATGATTTCAGCAGAATAATTAATTGATTCTTGAAAACAAGATAAATACCAGACTGAGAACTATCTTGGAATTGGGCATCAGGGTATGGGAATTTTCAAAATGCTGGACATGGAATCCTAAAAGTTGCCATAGGTAATCTCGGGGCCACACCCAGCGTAACCAGCACACGCTTTCATACCCTTGTTCTTTCCTCAGCCTGAAATATTCTTCCTGTTCTTTACCTTTGGAAAGCCCACGTTTTTCTTTTGGGATGGGGGAAAGGAAAGGACCAGAGAAGTGTCTCTAGTCTTCAGGAAACTTAATCACTTTAGAAGCATAAATTCACTCTGTTCCTTCTACGTATCTGTTTTATGCTGAGCACTTTAAAACTTAAACGGTACTGCTTAAAAACATAGGGTAGTATGTTTAATGCCATACTACACTGAAAATCTGTTGTGGCGTTGGAAAATGTTTTGTTTTCTGCAGCACTGTGGTTTGCACCTAGATCTCTTAAAATGTGTTGTTGTGTTTTAAAGAGATAGGTCTTGCTCTGTCTGTCACCCAGGGTGGAGTGCAGTGGTCTAGTAACAGCTCATTGTAGCCTCGACCTCCTGGGCTCAAGCCATCCTCCCACCTCAGCCTCCCAAGTAGCTGGAACTACAGGCACGTGCCACCACACTCAGTTAATTTTTTTCTTTTTTGTAGAGACAGGGTCTCTCTCCATTGTCAGGCTGGTCTCCAGCTTCTGGCTCCAACGATCCTGCTGCTTTGGCCTCCCAAAGCATTGGGATTACAGGCGTGAGTCACAGCACCCAATTTTAAGTATTTTTTGTTTGTTTGTTTGTTTTTGATAAAAATGAAGAAAACATTTGGAATAGAAGCATCTTAGTAGTGGCTACCTTTGTAAATGGAACACTTACTAGGTACCTGGTGCTGTGCTAGGTGTTAGAAAAATTATACTGGTGTACTTGGCCATCTTTGGCCATGGATGGGCTAGAGTCTTCTCAGGCACAAGATGCCCTGAGGTTCTCATGTCTCAGGAGCTGGCCAGTGGTGCTAAAGTGGTCCACCTTGTCTTTGACAGGTGGTGTGTGATGAGAACGGCTCTAAGGGTTATGCCTTTGTCCACTTCGAGACCCAAGAGGCTGCCGACAAGGCCATCGAGAAGATGAATGGCATGCTCCTCAATGACCGCAAAGTGTGAGTGTCCCAGTCCGGAGCAACAACCATCGCATGAGCCAGCCGTGGCCCCACCTCGGTATTAACTGGCACACACAAGGCGGCTACTGGTTCTCGGCCCAAGTGTGGCCTGCTCCTACCTCTCCACTCCAGGGCTGGTGAGTCTCCCTGCCTGAGCCGTGGCAGCCCTTTTGACTCGCCAAGGTGGGCTTCCTGCCCAAGCCATGGCCTGCCTGCCGCCTCTCCCTTAAAGGCATCTGTCTGTGGGTTTTGTGAGCATCAACAACTGGGGCTGCCTGGAAAGCAGCTCTAAGCTCACTCTGAGTCGGGGTCTTGGCCAGCGGCAGAGTGGAGAGGGCCCTGGACTGACCAGGAGCTGTATACTAGCAGTGTGACCTTGGCTTTCCTGTGATGCAGGTCTGTCCATGGGTCCCTCGCTAGTGGTTGATGCCAAATTGTCCCCGCGGTTCTCCATTTTCTAACTTATGACTCAGTGACCTAATACAAGGCTGGCTCCATAGTAATACTTGGTGACAATGAAAAATCCCATCCCTTTGCAGAAAAACTTCATAACAGACCTTGTTGCTTTGGTGTGGTTGTTACTGTAGAATGCAGAGAGGGGGAACTTACCAAAGCCATATGGGGAGAAGAAGGGACAATAAAGTCTTGGCTATTACAAGCCAAAATAATTTTTGTCCTTTGTGTCAGTCAACATACCAGAGGAGGGGTTATGTTTATAATCTCTGTGTGTCCAGTGGTTGATCTACAGATATCACTAAAAAGAAATATAAAAATGCCAGTGTATGGATAAATTTTAAGTATAACAGTACCAAAATAAATAAATTTAAAAAGCAAAGGGTGCCCCTTCACTCCAACAATCTCATACCTAGGATTAACCACTGTTAACAGTTTGGTTTGTATCCTTCCAGACATTTTCTATGCATTTACCTAGTTGCACAGAAATGAACGTTTTTAAAACATGGCCATCAGGTTTCTTCATGAAGGCAGTGTGATGTGGTAGGAGTAGCCCTGGTCTAAGCCAGGAGCCCTGGGGCTGGTCCTCACAGGATAGTCCTGCCTTTTTCTCTTTCTGCTGGGGACTCGGGGTATCTCTGAGACTCCTTGGTGTGGTGGATGGGGATCTCGTGTTTTAACCTCTCCTGTCATTAACCTGTATTCCTGTGGGTCCCTGGACATCATGTTTTATTCCTCTGGGTAATTACTGTTCTTCATGGTTTCATTTTAGATTTGTGGGCAGATTTAAGTCTCGCAAAGAGCGGGAAGCTGAGCTTGGAGCCAAAGCCAAGGAATTCACCAATGTTTATATCAAAAACTTTGGGGAAGAGGTGGATGATGAGAGTCTGAAAGAGCTATTCAGTCAGTTTGGTAAGTTGGGGCTCGTTGTCCCCTTTCACAGTCTACCAGATCCAGCTGTTCTTTCTTAAGAGATGAGGGCACTGCTCCAGAGATTTGCTTCAAGTGAGTTTCCAGAGGGAAGCCTTCTCTCCTTGAGCTGTGCTCAAGATGTTGTTACTAATAGTTCTGTCCTTTGGTAATAGGTAAGACCCTAAGTGTCAAGGTGATGAGAGATCCCAGTGGGAAATCCAAAGGCTTTGGCTTTGTGAGTTACGAAAAACACGAGGATGCCAATAAGGTGAGTGTACCACAAAGATTGGGAAAAGCTTGTAAGAGGTTGCCCCAGAGTATGGGCAGGGTCTTGCTAGCACCTACCTGGACCTGGGATGGTCTGAGTATCTGGTAGTAGATGTAACATTACTATACTCTGGGATCATCTTCCTGGGTTCCACATGTTAACTTCATGTAGGTGTTTACAAAGCACTTGGCACATACCTGTCACCTCGGCTATCAGTTGTTGAAAGAATAGGACAGACGTTTGTTCTGCTGCAAAGGTGAGAGAATTAAAGCCCAGTGAGTGCTGATTTGATAACAGCACAGCAGCTACTTGTGGGCAAAGCATTGTGCCAGACCCTCAATATGTATCACTTAAATACCCACAAAAGCACCTGCAGAATTTACTGGCGCCGGAATATTATATCGCCCTAGGCTCATGTCAGCACACTTGTGTTTATACACCTGTACTATTTCTATATTATCTGGATCAATAACCCATTTAAATATTAACCTCACTTTACAGATGAGGAAGTTTGGATTTGTGTAAGGTGGAATGAATTTAGTTTTTAGTCCCATAGTAGAAAGAATATCTGGGACTTAGACCTCCAGAATAAGACCCCATTGCTGCAACTTTATTTTAAAGACATATTTTTCCTCTCTAGGCTGTGGAAGAGATGAATGGAAAAGAAATAAGTGGTAAAATCATATTTGTAGGCCGTGCACAAAAGAAAGTAGAACGGCAGGCAGAGTTAAAACGGAAATTTGAACAGTTGAAACAGGAGAGAATTAGTCGATATCAGGTAAGGTGGTCTTGGCCCAGCCTAGCAATGGGATTTGCTGTGAAATATTTGCAGAACACCCTTATGTTTAGGGGGCTTTCTTTTTGGGGACTTGGAGTGTGTTCTTCCCATTTTCCCCAAGAAGATCAGGTTTAAAAGGATATATACCTACTACATATGACTGATTATTATAGAACCAGAAACAAGAGATGAGTTTATTCATCAAGATGCTCTCTATTTTGGAAGCCTCAGCCTGTTGCTGAGGTTAGCCATGTAGGTTCCATTTACTTAAATGAGACTCCTTTGTTTGGCATAGCTTCAAGAAGACCCCTGCTGGGGTGGGTGAGTGGTCACCAGAGCAGCTGTGGGGAGAGGTGACAAAAGGTGACTGCACTGATGATCCTGTTTCAGGGCAGTAGTTTCACAACTTTGGGCTTGCATCAGATTCATCAGCAGAGCTTGTTAAAACAGATAGCTGGGCTCCAGCCCCAGAGTTTTTCAGATTCATTGGGTTTGGGGTCTGGCCTGAGAATTTCATTTCTTTTTTTTTTTTTTCTTGAGATGGAGTCTCGCTCTGTCGCCCAGGCTGGAGTGCAGTGGCACAGTCTCAGCTCACTGCAAGCTCTGCCTCCCGGGTTCACACCATTTTCCTGCCTCAGCCTCCTGAGTAGCTGGGACTACAGGTGCCCGCCACCATGCCCGGCTAATTTTTTGTATTTTTAGTAGAGATGGGGTTTCACTGTGTTAGCCAGGATGGTCTCGATCTCCTGACCTTGTGATTCGCCCGTCTTGTCCTCCCAAAGTGCTGGGATTACAGGCGTGAGCCACCGCGTCAGGCTGAGAATCTCATTTCTAACAAGTTCCCAAAGATGCTAGTGCTCCTGGTCTGGGGGCCACCCTTTGGGAACCACTTTCTTAGCGAATATTTGTGGTATAGAAGTGCAGTTAACAGTGATCTTTTTCCTTCAGGGGGTGAATCTCTACATTAAGAACTTGGATGACACTATTGATGATGAGAAATTAAGGAAAGAATTTTCTCCTTTTGGATCAATTACCAGTGCTAAGGTATTATACTGAGATCTGGGGATTGAAAGCAGTAGTATTCCATTATAGGCTTATTGGCATTTGTTCCATTGAAGGAACAGCATTTAAATTACGTTCATTTCTGAAAGTAGTTACTGCGTTTTTCTAGCAAAATTTCTGGATGCATTCTGGAGAATGACATTTCATTAGGTTAACATTACACTGTTTCCCAAGCACTGGAGTCTGGAGAGGAATTTGACCCAGCCCCTTCTTGCCAACCCAGAGCACCTGAATCTTTCCCATTCCTTGCTGCCTCGTGCTGGTGTGGGGACAGATGGTGCTACAGAATGAGCAGAGGAAATCCAGACAGGTTGTTTTCCATTTGTCTTGG
Organism: Nomascus leucogenys; assembly: GCF_006542625.1. NCBI lineage: Eukaryota > Metazoa > Chordata > Mammalia > Primates > Hylobatidae > Nomascus > Nomascus leucogenys. The sequence continues at coordinate 8,635,566 of NC_044392.1, read as the reverse complement.
GGCCTGTCTCTACAGCTCTGCCACATTTTCTCCTTGAGAATGAAGGTATTTTGAAGATTTTGGAGGTGGGCTTGGGAACTTCCACCCTGGTCTTAAAAAGAGAGGAAAGGGGAGTGGAAGGTTTTTCCATGTTTCGTAGTGTGCATCATTTGCTTGATTTTCTTTAATAATCATATCAACTGAGTTAGGGTAAGTAGGAACCTCATTTTAGAGATAAGGAATTTTAGTCCTTGAACAAGAGAATGCTGCCTACATGGGGATGGTGTCCTGCTTGTCCTTGGCACTTCGGGAGCAGGATGGAAACTGGTGTCATCTGAACATTTTGAGTTATGGCCGGATGCAGACTCCGTTCTTGCTAAACAGAGGTGTACCAGATGCCACAAAGTCCTTTAGTTGATGAGAAGGGAAGCCATGTGGGCTGGTAAGGGCTTAGTGGCCCTGCCCTGGCTCTTAGTGGACTTTGCTCCCAACCTGGGAATGTGGAAAGCAATGTTATCAGTTGTAGTAGGGAGTTGGCCAGAGGCCAACTGTGGGTTTGCCCAGTTCTTAACCCTTTCATTTTTGCTGTGACCCCCTTGACTGGCCCTCATCAGTGTAAGGAGTGATTTTCTATCCTTGCTTATCTGCCTAGTAGTCAAGTTGGCATTTGTTAAGAGAGCAAAAGAGCCATACCTTGAATTGTCACCATTTTCGTGATGATGGTGTGGCATTTTTTTTCACATACCTTACTGGCCCACCTCATTGGTAGAGAGTTATGGGGTGATGCACTTTTTTTTTTTTTTTTTTTTTGAGACGGAGTCTCGCCCTCTCACCCAGGCTGGAGTGCAGCGGCGCGATCTCGGCTCACTGCAAGCTCCGCCTCCCGGGTTCCCGCCATTCTCCTGCCTCAGCCTCTCCGAGTAGCTGGGACTACAGGCGCCCGCCACCACGCCCGGCTAATTTTTTGTATTTTTAGTAGAGACGGGGTTTCACCGTGGTCTCGATCTCCTGACCAAGTGATCCGCCTGCCTCGGCTTCCCAAAGTGCTGGGATTACAGGCGTGAGCCACCGCGCCCGGCCAATGCACTTCTTTACTTCCCTATCCTCCACTTCAGGAGGCTCTCTGGGCCATTAACTAAGACATAAAACAATGACAATCACACCAGAGAAGACAGTGAATAACCTTTTCTATTAGGAAAAATGCCATTTGTGAATGATGAACTTAATGTGGAAAAAGACTGCCTGAACCAGTACACCTGTGGTTTTGTAGCTGTTTGGAGTATTTCATGGAAATTGAGCCTCAAGAAGGCAAGTAAGATTAGAATCTAGGCTGCCTATCTCTGAGCTGGTCATCTCATTGAATTAATGGTGGCAGTCATTGGTTACCTGAACATTTTATGACTCCTGTCCACATGTGGTATTCCAAAAATGTTATCCTGACGTTGCTAAGAGCTTGTTAGAGTTTCGTCCACTGAGGCCTTGAAGCATAAGAGATCTGAAAATAAATTGCTCAATACTACTGTCAGGGTGTTTTGTGGTTACCCGGGGTAGCTATCCACCAGGTATCAGGAAACATCTTTGAGTTCCTGGTTTTATCATTAGCCATTTCATAGTGTTTCAGAACTTTAGCATCACCTGGGGACTCAAAGAAAACGCCTAGATGCCTTAGAGGTTGTGACTTAGTTGGTCTGGGGTAAATCCTATGCCAGAACCCTGACCTAGACTCAGTGACTGCAGCAGAACCCAGGCTTTCTGTTTCTTCTGAATAGTTCTGTGCCCACCCAGGGACATCCTTTTTTTTCCTATTTGTGGGTTTGTTTTGTTTTTTTTTGTTGTTTGGTTGGTTGGTTGGTGTTTTTGTTTTGTTTTGTTTTGGAGATGGAGTCTCACTCTGTCGCCCAGGCTGGAGTGCAGTGGCGCGATCTCGGCTCACTGCAATCTCTGCCTCCCAGGTTCAAGTGGTTCTCCTGCCTCAGCCTCCTGAGTAGCTAGGATTACAGGTGTGTGTCACCACGCCCAGCTAATTTTTGTATTTTTAGTAGAGACGGGGTTTCACCATGTTGGTTAGGATGGTCTTGAACTCCTGACCTCGTGATCCACCCACTTCGGCCTCCCAGAGTGCTGGGATTACAGGCATGAGCCACTGCGCCTGGCCCTTTGTGTTTCTGAGATGAGGTCTCACTACATTGCTCAAGCTGGTCTCAACCTCCTGAGCTCAAGCAGCCCTCCCACCTCAGCCTTCCAAAGTGCTGGGATTACAGGCACGAGCCACTACACCCAGCCAGGGACACCTAATTTCTTAAGTAGCTGGTCTCATTTTGTAGGTAATGCTGGAGGATGGAAGAAGCAAAGGGTTTGGCTTCGTCTGCTTCTCGTCTCCTGAAGAAGCAACCAAAGCAGTCACTGAGATGAATGGACGCATTGTGGGCTCCAAGCCACTATATGTTGCCCTGGCCCAGAGGAAGGAAGAGAGAAAGGCTCACCTGACCAACCAGTATATGCAACGAGTGGCTGGAATGAGAGCACTTCCTGCCAATGCCATCTTAAATCAGTTCCAGCCTGCAGCGGGTGGCTACTTTGTGCCAGCAGTCCCACAGGTGGGTGTGCTGTTTGGTCACAGTTCTTGGGAACCTGCCTGCTGGCAGTATTCTGCAGTGGTTGGGGAGAGGGATTTTTCGTTGTTAGAGTTCTAGAATGTCACAATAAGGACCCTTCAAGTAAAAATGAAGGACTTAGCCATGGTCACACACACACACCCACAGTGGCAGTGGTATCATAAAACAGTCCCCATTAGCTGACCCCTCAGCTTTTGAATAGAAAGAACATTTAAATAATTAGCTTAGGTCCTGGTTAGTGAGATGAGATACTTCTCTAGGATGGGTTCAGTCCTTAAGAGGGCGTTTGGGTATTCTTCTGTCTTACAGGCTCAGGGAAGGCCTCCATATTATACACCTAACCAGTTAGCACAGATGAGGCCTAATCCACGCTGGCAGCAAGGTGGGAGACCTCAAGGTAGGTGGTGGGGAACAGTAATTTGACGGCCCAGGATATACCTGTCCTGGTCTCCCCTGCCTTTCCTGCTTCCCTGCTCTGAGGCACAGCCTAGGTTCTGGTCCACATCACTTCTCAGTGATGTTCAATTTTTCTCTTCACCAGGCTTCCAAGGAATGCCAAGTGCTATACGCCAGTCTGGGCCTCGTCCAACTCTTCGCCATCTGGCTCCAACTGGTAATGCTCCGGCCTCTCGTGGCCTCCCTACTACCACTCAGAGAGTCGGTGAGCAAACTGGCCTTTAGAAGTGTGGCCTGGGGAGGAGGGAGTCAGGATGACTAGGCTCTGCCCTGGGTTGGTCAGTTTGTTGGGCTCGAATTTATCGAGTCCTGGTTCTGTAATCTTAGCTGTGTGCTTAGGTGGCCACTTCAGGAGCAGAGAAACAGTATGAGTTCTAGGTGTGTCAGTTGCTTTTAACATTCTTTGCTCATCGGTGAGTCACGTGAAAAAGGTTAGTTGTAGAAGTTTGCTAACTGGATGACCACAGAGGCAGCCTGTTCATTTGGGTGGGGTGAGGAATACAAGGAAACAGTGTGTACAGAATATGTCCTGTATTCCAAGATGTGGAAAGAGTTGTATGTTATCCTTTGGCTCATCCTCGAAAGTAGTAGTGGCCCCCTGTGCAATGTGTTGTGTAAACGTGCTTTGAAATTTCTCCTTCCGTGGGACGTGGCCAGTTGGACATCTGCTGCCAACACTGATGTGCATTTGCTGGTCTGTTGTAGGGTCTGAGTGCCCGGACCGCTTGGCTATGGACTTTGGTGGGGCTGGTGCCGCCCAGCAAGGGCTGACTGACAGCTGCCAGTCTGGAGGTGGTATTGGATGCACACAGAAGGGGGAAAGATGGGATTTGACGGGTCTTTGCCCAGACTGATGGGCTTTAATCATATTTGTTCTTTCCCTAAGGCGTTCCCACAGCTGTGCAGAACTTAGCGCCACGCGCTGCTGTTGCCGCTGCTGCTCCCCGGGCTGTTGCCCCCTACAAATACGCCTCCAGTGTCCGCAGCCCTCATCCTGCCATACAGCCTCTGCAGGTGAGGTCCACCAGACAGAATGCTTAAAAGGATTTCCCCCATTTCCACTTGATGTAAAAGAAGCTTTACTTTGATTCCTTCAACAGGTATTAAATGCCTGCTCTGTGTTATGATGCTATGTTCTGATTCACTGTCCCTGCCCTTCAGGGGCTCACTAGTGGGAGAGAAGGGGCTTAAAAGTGCTCTGCCTGATGCCAGTTCACTCAGAAATGCCTCAGAGCAGGCAGCCAGTGCTGCTTGCTCTCTTTGTACGAAATAATGTGCTCACTCAGCTCTTTGAGCCTCCAGGTCACTTCCACATCCAGTGACCTAATTGGATCCTTGGCTGCTCTGCAAGATGATTGGTACATTAATGCAGGAAATAACTTCAACTTACAGATCGGATGTTCAGCTTCAAAGATGTAATGTGTGTGTAGGAGGGGAAGGTGTTGAACCTAGAGCTTAGATTTTCTAAGCTGTAACTTGCTGTCTCTAGACCTGTGCTCTAGATGCAACTAGTTTGTTTCAGAGCTTAATAGCAATTTGCTGTGGAGGTGTCACCCTAAGCCTTCAGGCCCATAAGCTGCTTAGTAGATTACTCTTTAACTGCCCTGTCTCATACTCTCTTAAGTTGGGGATTTCTTAGAACTTGATGCTATGTAAAATACCTTTTCTTTGCAAGGCTTTGACTAGCATTGACATTGCATGTTGACAGTTTTTAAGCATTTGATACAAAAACATTTGGTACAATTAAGGTGATGTGGAATGTAATTATAAATGTGTTGATATTTACTCCCTTTGATCCGATCTGCACTGAGATTTACCCTAAAGGAAAACTGTAATTTTCAGAAAAAGGTTGTATACAAGTGTTTACCCTTATTTATATAACAAGGCTTTTCATTCTTGAGTAACTTTGGGTGTATTAAGGAAATGTCAGAAAATGCTTGCCTAGCACTATAGGTTTGTTTTATTATTTATGTTTCACTTCGCTTTCTGATAACATGCCATTTTCATTGTAATTGGTTGTGTTTACGTCCATACCACTCTGTTCCTCACCACACCCCTCAATCCTTCAAGGACTGAAATTAGTTCCTTTAGAGCAAGGACAGCCACCTCCTCTCCTCTTTCACATAGTCAGATGTTCAGATATTGAACAGGTGCTCAACCACCATCAGGTGTTGTCCTTTCCTCGGTGCTAACCCACTGCCTCTCCTGGTTCCCAGGCACCCCAGCCTGCGGTCCATGTGCAGGGGCAGGAGCCACTGACTGCCTCCATGCTGGCTGCAGCACCCCCCCAGGAACAGAAGCAGATGCTGGGTGAGTGACCCACTTGCTTGCAGAAGAATAGGGGCCCAGAGCCTGATGCCAGCTAGGACACCAGTGTCCATTGTTTATTGGGATTTGATTTGTTTTTTTATTAACTACCCTCCCCGTAGGAGAACGCTTGTTCCCACTCATCCAAACAATGCATTCAAACCTGGCTGGGAAGATCACGGGAATGTTGCTGGAGATAGACAACTCTGAGCTGCTGCACATGTTAGAGTCCCCCGAGTCTCTCCGCTCCAAGGTGAGCTGGGGCTCAGACCCTGCAGCTTCAGTTCTCAGCTTGGGAAGATTGGGGGCAAACTTGGATTCCCAGGTGCAGCAGAAAGTGGGATCTGCTGCCCCCAGGACCCCTCTCGTCATGCCTTGACTGTGACTGGAGGCTGCCGTGGGTATTTGGGAAAGTAGTTAGCACCAGAAGCCTAGGGATCATCTGTACAGTTGGCTTTGGTCCACCACTAGGTCTGGGCACTGGGGAGGAGTGGAGTAGCTCTCCTAGATTCACTGACCACCTGAAGATTTCTCACAGGTGGATGAAGCTGTAGCAGTTCTACAGGCTCATCATGCCAAGAAAGAAGCTGCCCAGAAGGTGGGCGCTGTTGCTGCTGCTACCTCTTAGACAAGGAAAAACCGTATGTGTGGCTATTTTCATTTTTGTTCCTATGAGCATTGTCTTCGTGGTTTGACCTGAGGTTGTATATGTGCTCACTGCTTAGCTCTGGGAATACAATAAGTACAGTTAGTTACACGGAGTGTGTTGCAGGTGACTTCTTGTCATGAGGACTGTGGACTTTGTCTGCAGGAGCTTGAGTGAATGATAAAACTAGTACTGGTTGATGGTGGTAGGTGTCTCCAGATAGGGAAAGGAGACAGTAAAATAAGCTAAGGAAAAAGCACGTGGTAAGGACCAGAGCTGGTGTGTTGGGAGGGTTGACTTGGCATAGTCATGACCCTCTTATCAAGGGCCTCAGGAGCCTTGTCATCTAGTGGTAAAGACCAGAGATGCTTCTAAACGTCGTACAGTACACAAGAGGACAGACCCAACAGAATGCCCAAAGTGTCAATAGTGCTGAGGTTGAGAAACCTCTTCTAGAATACCTTCCTTTATCCACTAGATGTTAATGAGTCTAAATTATTTGATTTTGCATTTATTTGTGTTGGTGCTTTTCTTTACAGGATTCAAAAGCCAAATAACCCCTTATGGAATTCAACTCAAGGTTTGAAGACTTCCTAGCTTGTCCTATGGACCTCAACACCAAGGATTACAAATTGCAAATTTAATAGGTCATTTTGTATCAAAAGGTCAATTATGAAGCACCTAGAATTTTTCAATTATACGAATATGTTCTTTGGGTTCTGCTGTGGCCCAGTGTTAACTTTTTTTTTTTTTTATTGTGGGTTTTGATTTTTTCCCCCAGAAATTGGTTTTATTTGATGTACCCAAGTCTTACGTTTCCCAATAAAGAAAAAAAATCTCCATAAAACTGCCTCTGTCTCTGACCACAGTTTTACGAGTTCCAGTTTTCACTGGAAGTAACTTTAGGATGTGAATTGGTTCCAGTGATAGGTTATTCTTTCTTGACTTGAAGCTGACAAAGATTAGCAAGATACACAGAACTGTTAAATATGATCCTGTCCCACAGCGTTCTGTTATAGTATGATTAGCCCCATTTAACTTAGGAACGGAGATCTGATGTGGTCAGAGCAGACCGTGGGTCTGGCCCAGGAAAATCTGGGGCAGAGTGGGGTTGGCACACACCCCGAGGACATAGGGTGAGATCTGCAGATGCCAGCTGGTTAGTTGAGCCCCGTCCTTCCCTTCCTGAACTCTGTTGGTTGGGGTTTGTCCTGTCCCCTCTTACCTCCTGCAGTCAGTTTATGCTGCATTCCAGTCAGCGGATCCAGTTCCCCAGATTCTGCAACCAAGGTTTCCCCCTAGCGGGGAAAATGTTTGGGAGGTCTGTGACTATAGCAAATGGTGCTGAAGTCCTCAGTGCTTGTGGTTTCTTTGATGTTCAAAGTGACAGTAAAGTGACGTCCTAAAGGCCAAGATGACATCCCTTTGCAGCCTACTTTCCCTGCGGCTCCAGCCTTGCTTGCTTTCCTTCCTGGGGCTTGGTTGGTGCTTCCTTAGTGCCCCTTCCAGGCAGTTCTTAGAATGCTCATCCCTCTTGGCAGGCTCTTTTTCCTTAAGATCTGGTGTCACCTTGGTGGGGCACGGTGGCTCACGCCTGTAATCCCAGCACTTTGGGATGCCGAGGCGGGCGGATCACGAGGTCAGGAGATAGAGACCATCCTGGCTAGCACGGTGAAATCCCGTCTCTACTAAAAATACAAAAAAAATTAGCCGGGCGTGGTGGCGGGCGCCTGTAGTTACAGCTACTCGGGAGGCTGAGGCAGGAGAATGGCGTGAACCCGGGAGGCGGAGCTTGCAGTGAGCCAAGATTGCGCCACTGCACTCCAGCCTGGGCGACAGAGCGAGACTCCGTCTCAAAAAAAAAAAAGATCTGGTGTCACCTTAACAGATCTAAAGGAGATGTCCTTGTTTCCTGACGGCCCCTTCTTTCCTTAATCCGGTGCCGGATGGGGCGGGGTATGGTGCGGGCTTCCGGCGGAAGCGCTGGAAGCAAGATGGCGGCCGCCGAGAGGTTCACAAAGGGTACGGTGGTGTGGAGCGAGGCAGGGTCCTCGCGGGCAGTGCCAAGACTGAGCAGAGTGGGCGGGGTACGGACCCATGGCCCTACGCATCCTGGGCCAGGTCTCCTGTGGTGCTTCACGCTCTCGACCTGTGAGTGGTGCCTGCTAGCGCTACCCAGATCCCTTTTCCCTACCCCTTCTGACCCTGGACCCAGAGTGGTGGTTGCGATCTGCTACCGTGACGTCAGCCCTCATTCCATTCGTTCCACAAACCCCACAGCTCTGGCCCGTTAGGGGAAGGAGGTCCCAGAATAGCTGGGAAATTACGAGAACGGCCTCACTGCATGAGTTGGTTGAATGCTGTGATGCGATTGTATGATGGACGGTGATGTTGAAACCAGACTGGGGAATGACCGCCCCATCCGGAGAGGGGAGGGTAAACTTTCGGGATGCTCTGAGTCCAGAGATGGGTTTGAAAGATGCAAAGTTAACCAAGCAGCCAAGGTGGGAGCCAGGCTGTTGCCTGAATGGAGACAAGCAGCAAGAGTCAAAACCCAGAGTTTGGCCATACTTAGTATATGGCATACTAAGAAATGTGGATTTTTCTCCGTTGGCCATTGGACTGCTTTTGAAGAATACCAACCAGAAGAGTAATATAATCGTATTTGTATTTTCTTGGGATAACGGAGGAGAGAAAAAGAAGGCGATCCCATTCAGGAAATTGTCACCATAAACCGGGGCAAAAATGTAGGTCAGAAGAGGGATAGGGAGAGGAGTGTACCTCACAAGTGGTTTTGTTATACCCAGAAGAGTATTGGGACCCCTCCCTTCCTCTCCTCCCTGTGCTCATGTTAACAAGGTGTTGGAGCAACTGCACCAGAAGTGTGGAGACATTGATTCAGAATGCTCTTGGTGTCTGCAGAGGGGGTGGAGGACAGTTCTTTGTGCTACTTTTATTCCTTTTGGAAACATTACAGATATTCTGATTCTGCTGTATTATGAAACAGGTGACACTGAAAAGTCCCTCTTAAGTCAGATTCCTGATGCCAGGAAAATAACTTAGTAAAAAATTTTAAGTCATGAGCATTCTGTGTATGTCTGGTATATAATGAATTTCAGGGGGATGTCTCTCTAGGTCAGCATGGTGGTGATCTTGGAAATGGAAAAGGAAGGTTCTGAGGACAGCAGGGCTAGGATGATGGTGTGGCTATGGGTTGAAATTTACAAAAATTAACAATCTGTTGGATTTGAGGGTAGACTTTAAGTTGGAACCATTTGGGGGCTTTGATTTCTCATCATTTAATATAAAAAGTGTATAGTAAAAAGGCCGGGCGCGGTGGCCCACGCCTGCAATCCCAGCACTTTGGGAGGCCGAGGCGGGCGGATCACGAGGTCAGGAGATCGAGACCATCCCGGCTGAGACGGTGAAACCCCGTCTCTACTAAAAATCCAAAAAATTAGCCGGGCGTGGTGGCAGGCTCCTGTAGTCCCAGCTACTCGGGAGGCTGAGGCAGGAGAATGGCGTGAACCCGGGAGGCGGAGCTTGCAGTGAGCCAAGATAGCGTCACTGCACTCCAGCCTGGGTGACAGAACGAGACTCCGTCTCCAAAAAAAAAAAAAAAACCAACAAAAAAAACCAAAGTGTATATAGTAAGAATCAGGAGGATAATCTTAGAAAAAAAATTTTTTTTTTTTTTTTTTTGAGACGGAGTCTCGTTCTGTCACCCAGGCTGGAGTGCAGTGGCTCGATCTCTGCTCACTGCAAGCTCCGCCTCCCCGGTTCACGCCATTCTCCTGCCTCAGCCTCCCGAGTAGCTGGGACTACAGGAGCCTGCCACCACGCCCGGCTAATTTTTTGGAGTTTTAGTAGAGACGGGGTTTCACCGTCTTAGCCGGGATGGTCTCGATCTCCTGACCTCGTGATCCGCCCGCCTCGGCCTCCCAAAGTGCTGGGATTGCAGGCGTGAGCCACCGCGCCTAGCTCTTAGAAAAAAAATTTTACGTTTGGTTCTTGTTTCACATCACCTGCTGGGTAGGTGTACTCTACCTCATCTGTGCACCTGAACTCCCTTCTTGGCGGCTGTGCTCTTAAGTAGCAGAGTGTAGCAGGGAAGCTCAGCCTCAGCAGTGAAGCCTTGGCCTCTGCTTACCTGGTTAAGTTTTTCTTCAATTGGTATCACAATTACAGTGCAAGTTTCTATTTGATCTTTTGTTTTTATTTTCTAGGTTAAGAATTTTAGACCCAGTTCTGCTACTAACTTTCTGTGTGGACGCAAACTCACTGAGCCTTCAGTTCTTCAAATCATTTTTTCTTTTTCTTTTTTTTTTTGAGATGGAGTCTCACTCTGTCACCCAGGCTGGAGTGCAGTGGAGCGATCTCGGCTCACTGCAACCTCCGCCTCCTGGATTCAAGCGATTCTCCTGCCTCAGCCTCCCAAGTAGCTGGGATTACAGGCGCCTGCCACCACCCCTGACTAGTTTTTTTTGTATTTTTAGTAGAGATGGGTTTCACTATGTTGGCTGGTGAAGCCAGGCTGGTCTTTAGTAGTCACCTGACCCAATGGTAAGGTCAGTGCTCTATACACAGTTAGAGCTTGGTAGGAATTAATGATTGTTAAACAACTTTTTCTATTTCTGTAAGTTTTATAAACAAAGGTCATCAAAATGCTTGGAAAGCAACTTCAGGTTTACATTCTATACTGGTACAACTGTATTTTATTTTAATTAGTTAATTAATTAATTTATTTTTGAGATAGAGTCTTGCTTTGTCACCCAGGCTGGAGTGCAAAGGCGCAATTGAGGCTCACTGCGGCCTCCACCTCCTGGGTTCAAGCGAGTCTCCTGTCTCAGCATTTCAAGTAGCTGGGCTACAGGTGTGTGCCACTGCGCCCAGCTAATTTTTGTATTTCTAGTAGAGACAGGGTCTTACCATGTTGGCCAGGCTGATCTCAAACTCCTGACCTCAGGTGATCTGCCTGCCTCAGCCTCCCAAAGTGCTGGGATTACAGATGTGAGCCACTGCAGTCAGCCTGAATTGTACAAAGTTTAAAGTTAGTTGATTGTTTATGTATATTTATTTACAATGAAATGACTAATATTTCTGGATGCATTGCTGAATAAGCCAAGAAAAATCTAAAAATTTGATTTTCATTTTGTAAATGACATCTGGATATGGCATGTTTCCTCCTATTGCTCACATATTAACAACCCATTTCTGCTTTTGCAGAAAAGCACCAAGGATTCTCTTTTGTTGAGTTTGAGTTGGCAGAGGTAAGTTTTCCTTTTAATGTTTGACTAGTGTCACTCTTGTCATTGATTACCAAAGGTGTCAGTCTGTTTGGATGCATGTGGTAGTTTCCTTGGGCTGTTGTAACAAATTACCATACATTTGGGTGGCTTAAAACAACAGAAATTTATTATCTCACAATTCTAGAGACTAGAAGTCCAAAATCAAGGTGTTGGCAGGGCCATGCTCCCTCTGAAGGCTCTCAGGAAGGCTCTTGACTTGCCTTCCTGGCATCTAGTGGCTCCTCACAATTCCTTGGCTTGTAGTATCACTCTGGTCTCTGCTTGTCTTCACATGGCTTTCTTCCTTGTATGTGTTTCTGTCTTCTCTTATAAAGATACCAGTCATTCAGTCATTGGATTTAGGGTCCATAACAATTCAGTATGACCTTTTCTTAAGTAATTACATCTGCGAAGGCCCTACTTTTTTTTTTTTTTTTTGAGACAAGGTCTCACTCTATCACCCAAGCTGGAGTGCAGTGGTGTGATTATAGCTCACTGCTGCCTGAAACTCCTGGGTTCAAATGATCCTGCTACCTGAGCCTCCCAAGTAGCTAGGACTATAGGTGCACATCACCATGCCTGCCTAATTTTTAAAATTTTTATAGAAATGGGGTCTCACTATATTGCTCAGGCTCATCTTCAACTCCTAGCCTCAAGTCATCCTCCCACCTCAGTTCCCCAAAGCACTGAAATTACGTGTGAGCTACTGCACCCAGCCCACCACCCCAAAGACCCTATTTCTAAATAAGGTCCGATTCTGAGGTTTAGGCAGACATGAATTTTGGGTGACACTATTCAACCCACTATAGTGGCTTGGTAGTGGCTTTTGCAGAGAAACAGGAAGTTCTGGCTGAAGGATGGCCCACCAGTTCCCCTCCTGTATTCAGAGTATAGAAGACAGGTCTTGGAGAGGCCTGAGCCCTCTGGCCTGGCATTGCTCATTCCTGTTTTACTGTGTGTATTCTCTCTCACTATCAACTGGGCACCCAGCTGTACACCACCAGCTCTAACAGGCAGTACACACTCTTAGTAAAATACAGTCTAGGCAAGTAGGAGGGGAGATTGTGTCTTTTTTTGTGTGCTTGTGCTACTGAGTTTTTATTTGAACACTGTAAGAAGAGTTGAACTATGGGCATGAACTTTTTCCTTGTTTACTTTTGGCAGGATGTTGCAGCAGCTGTCAACAACATGGTATGGCTGAGCATCTTTGTTTTTTACTGAAGCTGTTATTTGGTGCTACTTTTTGGTATAGGGAACGCCCATGTACCTATTGTGTTTCCAATTTCCATAGTTTCAAAGTTCTGTAGCAAGCACAGGTCATCATTATTTGAAATAATTCACCATGAACTGGCTACCAATAAAATTAATTTTTTTTTTTTTTTCTGAGACCGAGTCTGCTTTATCACCCAGGCTGGAGTGCAGTGGTGCAATCTCAGCTCACTGCAGCCTCTGCCTCCCCGGTTTGCATGATACTCCTACCTCAGCCTCCTGAATAGCTGGGATTACAGGCATCCGCCACCACACCCAGCTAATTTTTGTATTTTTAGTAGAGATGAGGTTTCACCATGTTGGCCAGTCTGGTCTTGAACTCCTGACCTCAAGTGACCCACCTGCCTTGGCCTCCCAAAGTGCTAGGATTACAAGTGTGAGCCACCACACCCGTCCTAAAATTAATTCTTAACCAGACATCCTTCTCATTTCACATTTGTTTTTTTTTTTTTTTCTTTTTTTTGAGACGGAGTCTCGCTCTGTCGCCCAGGCTGGAGTGCAGTGGCGCGATCTCGGCTCACTGCAAGCTCTGCCTCCCAGGTTCACGCCATTCTGCCTCAGCCTCTCTGAGTAGCTGGGACTACAGGCGCCCACCACCATGCCCGGCTGATTTTTTGTATTTTTAGTAGAGACGGGGTTTCACCATGGTCTCGATCTCCTGACCTCGTGATCTGCCCGCCTCGGCCTCCCAAAGTGCTGGGATTATAAGCTTGAGCCACCGCGCCCGGCCATCACATTTGTTAAATACCAACCACTTTTGTTGGCCAATCTCTTGACCATTTTGCAGGGACCAGCAAACTACAGCCTGTGGGCCAAATCATCCCACAGTCTGGTTTTTGTCTTTTTTTTTTTTTTTTTTTTTTTTTTGAGATACAGTCTCGCTGTATTACCCAAGCTGGAGTGGAATGCACGATCTCGACTCACTACAACCTCCACCTCCTGGGCTCAAGCAATCCTCCCACCTCTGCCTCCCAAGTAGCTGGGACTACAGGTGTGTGCTACCATGCCCAGCTAATTTTAGTATTTTTTTGTAGAGACGAGGTTTTGCCGTGTTGCCCAGGCTGGTCTTGAACTCCTGAGCTCAAGCGATCTACCACCTTAGGCTCCCAAATTGCCACAGTCTGTTTTTTGTGTCCTTTGAGCTAAATAATTGTTATCTTTTAAAGGGTGTGGGGGAAAAAACCCAATATGCAGGAGAGGCTGTATGTGGCCTACAAAACCAAAAATATTTACTATCTAGCCTTTTTCAGAAAATTTGCTAATCCCTAGGCTAGGACAGTGTACCGCAAATAAAATGTAACCTGATTGCAAAGTTTGTTTGTTTATTTATTTTTGACAGTCTCACTCTGTTGCCCAGGCTGGAGTGCATTGGCGCAATCTTGGCTCACTGCAGCCTCTGCCTTCTGGGTTCAAGCGATTTTCCTGCCTCAACCACCCAAGTAGCTTGGATTACAGGCGCACACCACTATGCCCAGCTAATTTTTGTCTTTTTAGTAGAGACAGGGTTTCACCATGTTGGCCAGGCTGGTCTTGAACTCTTGATTTCAAGTGATCTGCCCGCCTCAGCCTCCAAAAGTGCCGAGATTACAGGCATGAGCCACCACGCCCAGCTTGCAGGGTCAATTTGTGAATCTTATGTAAGAGCAGTGTTTCATGTAGTATATGAAAGTGATTATGGAGAACTGCTGTGATTAGCTGTAGTCAAAAACAGCCATTGAAGAGTTAGGCTCTCTTAAACCAATTAACATCTGAAGAAGAGAAAATCAGCAAGGATTATGACAAATTGAGTGCTTCAAAAGGAAATGATTTGAGGCTGAGTGTGGTGGCTCACATTTATAATCCCAGCACTTTGGGAGGTGGAGGCAGGAGGATCACTTGAGGCCAGGAGTTCAAGACCCAACCTGGGCAATAGTGAGGCCCTGTTTCTACAAAATAATAATTTTTTTATTTTTATTTATTTATTTTTTTGAGACAGAGTCTTGCTCTGTCACCCAGGCTGGAGTGCAGTGGCACAATCTCGGCTTGCTGCAGCCTCTGCCTCCTGGGTTCCAGTGATTCCCCTGCCTCAACCTCCTCGGTAGCTGGGATTACAGGCACATGCCACCATACCTGGCTGATTTTTGTATTTTTAGTAGACATGGGGTTTTGCCATGTTGGCCAGGCTGCTCTTGAACTCCTGACCTCAGGTGATCCACCAGCCTCAGCCTCCCAAAGTGCTGGGATTATAGATGTGAGTCACCGCGCCTGGCCAAATAATAATAATTTTTTAAAAAGAAAATGATTTGGCTGGGCGCGGTGGCTCACGCCTGTAATCCCAGCACTTTGGGAGGCCGAGGCGGGTGGATCACGAGGTCAGGAGATCAAGACCATCTTGGCTAACACGGTGAAACCCCGTCTCTACTAAAAAAATACAAAAAATTACCCGGGTGCAGTGGCAGGCGCCTGTAGTCCCAGCTACTTGGGAGGCTGAGGCAGGAGAATGGCGTCAACCCGGGAGGCGGAGCTTGCAGTGAGCCGAGATCGTGCCACTGCAGTCCGGCCTGGGCGACAGAGCAAGACTCCGTCTCAAAAAATAAAAAAGAGAATGATTTTAATTCTTATTGCCACTGTAACAAATTACTACAAATTTAGTGGCTTAAAACAACACAAATTTATCTTACACTTTTAGAGGTCAGAAACCTAAAAGGGGTCTCACTGGACTAAAATCAAGTTGTTGCCAGGGCTCTGTTGCTTCTGGGGGCTCCAAGGAGAATCTGTTTCCTTGCCTTTCCCAGCTTCTAGAGGCTACCCACATTTTTTGGCTCTTGGCCCCTTCCACTTCAAAACCAGCAATGGCCTCTTAAATCTTTCTCACACTGCATCACTTTGAAACTCTCTACTTCTCTTTTCCGTATTTAGATGACTCTTGTGATTACATTGGGTCCATCTGAATAATCCCGGATAATAATTTTATTTTAAGGTTAGCTAGCAACCTTAATTGTATCTGCAACCTTAATTCTTTCCTGTCATATAACATAACATAGTCACAGGTTCTGAGAAATAGGCTGTGGACATATTTGGAGAGCCATTCTGCCTACCACAAAACCCTTAAATGCCCCCGGCCCCCTGCTTTTTATTTTTGTGATTGATATTCATGACTATGAAACAAGGATGTCATTTAATGCTAGCATTCCATTTTTTAAAATTACTGGGAATAAAATTAGTACCTGATCCATCTTTTTTCTAAGAATAAAGGACATATCTGTAATTATAACCTCAGTCTTACTAAATTAGGGAATCTTTTTTTCATGTAACTTTTAGTTCTCATGAAAAGGCCCAAAACAAACTTCTTTTGAAGTATCAGTTGTTCTTGGCTAATGAAATATTCCTACACTTCATTCCATGTTCTTTGTTACGCCTTCATCAAACATGCCCCTCAACAGTCAACAATACCATTTTTCCTCCAGTTCAAAGCTGATCTTGACTTTCTAAGGTGGACTCAAGCACTTGGTAACTGCATTTACCCTTATAGTTTCAGAGTCCTGAGCTCAAATCCAAAGATCTTGCCAGCACAGACCTTCCTGTTTGTTGGTATTAAAGAAAGGAAGTGCATGGTGGCTCAAGGGCATTCTAGTGGTTAGTTTTGTGCTTAGCCTGCTTATGGGCTGCAGGCTCCCAGGCTTGGAATCAAGCAGGTCTCAGCCTCCTGGGAAGTAAATGGAAGACTGTCAGGTATTCTTTTAACCCAGCAGGTTTAAGCAGCTGAGTTGTATTTCAGTCTTTCCAGAATGAATCTGAGCTCATTTGGCCAAACCAATGAGAGTTAAGGAAGGCTCTTCCAGACCAGGTGAGTGGGAGCAACTCACAGATTCCCTGTCATGTCCACAACTCCACAACTTTGGCCTTGTGGCCTTGGCTGCTTTTTTTTGAGATAGTCTCATTCTGTCGCCCAGGCTGGAGTGCAGTGGCGCGATCACAGCTCACTGCCGTCTCTGCCTTCCAGGTTCAAGCGAGTCTTATGCCTCAGCCTACCAAGTAGCTGGGATTACAGGCATGTGCCATCATGCCTAGCTAATTTTTGTATTTTTAGTAGAGATGCGGTTTCACCCTGTTGGCCAGACTGTCTCGAATACTGGCCTCAAATGACCCCACCCACCTTGACCTCCCGAAGTGTTGAGGTTATAGGCGTAAGCCACTGCGCTTGGCCCTTGGCTGCATTTTTATCCCAGCCTTACTTCTCTTGTAGTGATGGTATAAACACAAGTAGAGTGGTTTATAGGGCAGAAGAGAATGTAGCACCTCCATGGAAGTAACCAGTTGGAGATTCTCAGCAAAGCTGGAGGCACTGCCCCGTGTCAAGGTCTAGCTTTTGGACATAGACTTAGACTATGCCATGGCAGCCTTGGCACAGGCTGGGACATTCCTTTTGGCTCGACTTAGTTCTCCCTCCTTATTCTCATTCACTTCTGTTAAGAGCTGGACTTAGGGCCTGACACTTACCAGTGACAACTTTTCTTGTCTTGGAGAGTTCCTAAGAGGGAACTTCTGACTGTGAAACCCTACATATTGAGTCCACTTTGCTGACCAAAGCAGTGAAGAACTGGACATAGCTAATTAGCTATTGGCTCATGGCTTGAATTTCTTAACATTCATTTGATTCCTTCCTTTCAGTCTGGTCAGATGAAGACTGGGTGGAGAAGTTTGCTGGGAAGAGGATAAAGAAGAAGGTGGTTGAGACTTCCCAAAGCAGAAAGCCAGGAGGTGAGAATGAAAGTTCATGCTTCCAGAGGAGAGGCTGCTGCTTTCCACATAGGGAATTTCTGAGGTGAGTGGTGGTGGGTGAATTTAAAGGAGAAGTTTTGGGTTTCTTATCTAGGTGAGAAATATCTTATGTGGGTTCAGGTATTTGTGATTGCTGCTGAGCAAGGCGGATATCTGAGGTGAGAAAGGATGGTGAGTACTCTGCATCACGAGCATCCACTATCCTCCTAGTCTTTGGCAGCAGGCTCACTGTCTTCCTGTTCTTGCCCTGATTCCAAGGGGGCAGAATCATGTAGAGGCCCCTTCCCCTCAGTCAGTACACAGGCACAAGGCTCTCCCTGCCCACTCCACTTGCTCCTGCTTCTCTGTCAGGCCATCCTGAGTGTTGCTTCCCAGGATAATTTAGGGGCTCCTCCTCCTCTGTCCACCCTTTGAGCAGTGATATTTCCCTGAATTCCTTCCTTAGCCCTCAGCTCCTCTCTCCACATTATCCTTATGCCATGTCAGCCACTTCTATCTCCTAAGGTTATAACGATCTTTCATTGTCGGAATGATACTCTGATCTCTGTCCCTAGCCCTGACCTTTCACATATTTCTGTCTGGGTGTCTTGTAGGCACCATAAATAAAGCATATCCCAAATGGGTTTCATCACCTTTCTGGTCTTCTTTTATGCCCAATCTTAGTTCACTTTGCCGTCTTCAACATAGTCACACCCAAACCAGATTCCTTGGTGCCAGTTTAGATCCCTCACTATATTTCATACCTAATGCATTGCCAGACCCTGCTAATTTTATCTTTTAAATCTTGCATTTCTCCTCTCCAGTTTTCTTCTGCCACTGTTGCCTTGGCTGAGGCCTTATCCTCTCTCCTGTGAATAATTGGAGTAGCTTCCTAACTGGTCTCCCTGCCCCAGGCCTGCTTTCCTCCTATCCTTAGCAGCCAGAGGGAGCTTTCTAAAGGGCAGACCTGACAATCTCACTCTCCTCAAACATTCTAGGGACTCCCTTGACTTACAGGATTGAGCCCAGCCTCCATCAAAAGGGACAGAAGGCCTCTCTGTGTTCTGATTCCTGCTTATGTCTCCATATTTTATCCCCATTTTATATTCTAGGAAACAACAGTTTCTAGATACCTGTAAATCTCTATGTTTTGGTGTAAGTCATTCCTCTGCCTGTAGTGTCCTTTCCAACTTATTTTATGTGGCTAATGCCTGCTCATTTCTCATAGTGCAGCCCATTTACTGCCTTCTCCAGGAAGCTTTTCTGAATCCTCCAGTGAGTGAGGCAAGTATCACTCTGGGCTCCCATGGCCTCTGGGTTCCTGTGGCATCCTCTGTCCTGGCATTATATTGAAATGTGATTATGTAGAAATGTGACTGCATTATATTGAAATTACTTATTTAACAAATGTCTAAATATTGCTTACTCTATGCTAGGCACTGTTCTAAGTGCTCTACTAATATTTAACCCTAATAACAATTACTTGAGATAAGTACTGTTATTATCCCCAGTTCTAGGTGAGGAAGCTGGGGCACAGTGAGGTCAGTACCTTGTTCAGTGTTACACAGTTCATAATGGTGGAACTGAGGTCTGAACTAAGGCTGTAGAGCTCCAGGATCTGTGTGCCTCTTACACTGTGGGTATCTCTCCCCTGCTGGCTAGCCAGTTCCTCAAGGGCAGGGGCCATATCTATCTTACTGCCTATCTATTTATTTTTTATTTTTTGAGTCAGGGTCTTGCTCTGTTGCCCAGGCTGGAGTGCAGTGGTACCATCTCAGCTCACTGCAGCCTTGACCTTCCAGGCTCAAGTGGTCTTCCTTCCCCAGCCTCCCAAGTAGCTGGAACTACAGGCACACAACCATACCCAGCTAAATTTTTCATTTTTTATTTTGTAGAGACAGGGTCGTACTGTGTTGCCCAGATTGATCTCAGAACTCCTGGGCTCAAGCAGTCCTCTTGCCTTGGCCTCCCAAAGTGCTGGGATTACAGAGTGAGACACCACATCCAACTATATCTGTTTATTTAGGAATCCCAGTACTTGGCCTGATAGCTCAATACCTGTATGTTGAACTATTAATCCAAAAAAGCAATAGAGTTGGCTGGGTGTAATGGCTCACGCCTGTAATCCCAGCATTTTGTGAGGCCAAGGCGGGCAGATCACGAGGTTAGGAGTTCGAGACCAGCCTGACCAACATGGTGAAACCCGTCTCTACTAAAAATACAAAAATTAGCCGAGCATGGTGGCATGTGCTTTTAATCCCAGCTACTCAGGAAGCCGAGGCAGGAGAATTGCTTGAACCCAGGGGGCGGAGGTTGCAGTGAGCTGAGATCGCGCCACTGCACTCCAGTCTGGGCGACAGAGCAAGACTCCATTTTAAAAAAACAAACAAACGAAAAAATAGAGTTTTCTCTATCACACAAATGGGAAGGTTTGTATTGAATGTTATATTTATCCTCTATCCAGTCTTGTCTTGGAGCACAAAGCAAAAAGGCCCAGCATCCTCCACTGTCTTCTGAAAACTTAGGCCTGAGCAAGAGGGCTGCCCGCTTGCTTCCAGGTAGCCAGCCAGCGTATGTGCAGGGCCAAGTATAGAGGGAGGAGGGGGTGGCACATGGATGGTTTTGTTTAATTGGAAGACAGTAGGTAGATTGGAGCTGGCATTTGAAGGTGTCGAAAGTTGTGGATCATGGGCAAGAAAAGCGCTGTTCTGTGACTGCGGGGCAGGAGAAGGAAACTGATGCTTCTGAGGGTGAGCCTGATGAGGTAACACGCCCGTGTGTGGGCCTCAGGTTAGACAGTGCTAAGGTCTCCTGTCACTGGGCGTCCAGCTGGGTGCTACGGCCGTGGCTCCTGCCTCCTGCAGCCCTGTCAGGGCCCAAGGCCTTCCCCATCAGCACTTGCTCCAGCCTACTCACTGGAGTTGTGTTCTGGGTGGGTGTGTAGAATACTCGCAGTCCTTGGGGCATCAGGGAGTTTTCTAGCAATGTCTTCTGCACCTAGGGAGAGCCCACTGCTAAAAAAGGCCTGGTCAAATCCTCAGGTGTACATGGACATCAAGATTGGGAACAAGCTGGCTGGCTGCATCCAAACCCTCCTGCGTTCCGACGTCGTGCCCATGACAGCAGGTGAGCAGGACGCCATGGTCAGGATGGCGGGACATTGGTGGCTGAACGAGATGGGGAGGAAGCTACCTGGAGTCCTGGGCCCTTAACACTATTTCCATCTGAGGCGTCTCAGATCCCAGCATCTAGTAACAAATGAGGCACAGCAGGCATTTTTAAAGCTCTATAAAGGCTTAGAGCCATTAGAAAGAGTAGGCAACTAAAAGTTCTAAACAGTTTTAATTATCCTCTGGTTTGGTTTTATTGTTGGGTTTTTTTTTTTCGTAATTTTATTTGGATATATTTTCAGACTTACAGATATATAGAATAAGAATTCTGTAAGAATATTTCAAGGGGCCAGGTGCAGTGGCTCACACCTGTAATCTCAGCACTTTGGGAGGCCATGGTGGGAGGATCACTTGAGTCCAGGAGTTTGAGATCAGCCTGGGCAACACAGCAAAAGACTCCATCTCTACAAAAAATACAAAATTAGACGGGTATAGTGCGATGTGCCTATAGTTCCAGCTATTTGGGAGGCTGAGACAGGAGGATTGCTTGAGCCCAGGAGGTTGAGGCTGCAGTGAGCCATAATTGCACCACCACACTCCAGTCTGGGCAACAGAGCAAGGCCTTGTCTTAAAAAAAAAGAAAAAAGAAAAAAAAGCAGTTAGAGGAACTCTCATATATTCTTTACCTTCTCATTAATTTCCTTTTTTTGCCCTGTATGCTTTATCATTTTCTTTACATACATTACACACAGATGCATATGTGTATTTTTCCCATTTCAGTTGAGAAGTTGAAGACCATGCACCTTTACTCCTAAATACTTCAGTATATATTTCCTAAGAACCAGAATATTCCCTTGCATAATCAGAGTACAACTATCAAAATTATAAAATGTAACATTGAGTGATCAGCCATATTCAAATTTTATCACTTGTCCCAATATTATCCTTTATAGTAATTTTTAGCAATTTTTCTTCCCTGACAAGGATTCCCACGTTGATTTAGTTGTCAAGTCTCTTTAGTCTCCTTTTATTTGAAACCATTTCTTAATTTTTCATTGTGTTTTTTGATCTTGACGTCTTTGAAGAGAATAGGCCAGTTGTGTTTAAGGGTGCCTCTCAGTTTGTATTTGCCTAGTACTTCCTCATGATTAGATTTAGGTTTTGTGTTTTGGCATCAATAGCACAGAAGCAGTGTTGTTAGTGCATTGTATGAGGAAGTACATGATGTCAGTTCAGATGTTTGCAATGTTAATTTTGTTGACTTGGTTAAGGAGTTCTTTGCCCAGTGTCTTCACTGGAAAAAATGCTTTTTTTTTTTTTCTTTGAGACAGGATCTAGTTCTGTTGCCCAGGCTGGAGTGCGGTGGTGTGATCATGGCTCACTGCAGCTTCCACCTTCCAGGCTCAAGTGATCCTCCCAGCTCAGCTTCCCAAGTAGCTGGGACCACAGGCATGCACCATCATGCCCAGCCAATTTTTTATTGTTTTTTGTACAGATGGAGATTTCACTATGTTTCCCAGCTAATTTTTTTTTTTTTTTTGAGACGGAGTCTTGCTCTGTTGCCCAGGCTGGAGTGCAGGGACGCAATCTTGGTTCACTGCAAGCACCGCCTCCTGGGTTCACGCCATTCTCCTGCCTCAGCCTCCTGACTAGCTGGGACTACAGGTGCCTACCACCATGCCCAGTTAATTTTTTTGTATTTTTAGTAGAGACAGGGTTTCACCGTGTTAGCCAGGATGGTCTCGATCTCCTGATCTTGTGATCCGCCCGTCTCAGCCTCCCAAAATGCAGGGATTACAGGCATGAGCCACTGCGCCCGGCCCTTTTGTATTTTTTTTGTAGAGATGGTGAGTTTTGCCATGTTGTCTAGTCTGGTCTTGGACTGGACTCAAGTGATCCTCTCACCTTGGCCTCCCAAAATGCTGGGATTACAGACATGAGCGACTGCACCCAGCCAGAAAGTACTATTTTTAAGGGTATTAATCAGAAACTAAAACTTTCTCTCCTTACTATTCAGCCCATCTCCCAGAGGTAGCTACAATTGACAGTTGTGTTTTCCTTTTTTTCTTAAATATTCATGATGACCTTTTTTTACCCATAATCTTTTTTGTCTTAATCTAGCTTTTAAAAATGTTTCTCAAAGTCATAATTGCACATAGTTTAAAGAAAATCAGCCGGGCGCGGTGGCTCACGCTTGTAATCCCAGCACTTTGGGAGGCCGAGGCGGGCGGATCACAAGGTCAGGAGATCAAGACCATGGTGAAACTCCGTCTCTACTAAAAATACAAAAAAAAATTAGCCGGGCGTGGTGGCGGGCGCCTGTAGTCCCAGCTACTCGGAGAGGCTGAGGCAGGAGAATGGCGTGAACCTGGGAGGCGGAGCTTGCAGTGAGCCGAGATCACGCCACTGCACTCCAGCCTGGGTGACAGAGCCAGACTCCGTCTCAAAAAAAAAAAGAAAAAGAAAAAAAAAGAAAATCATTCTATAATAAAATATTCTTCTGCTCCCCCAACATCATTTTTCTGCCCTGCCAGAGGCAACATGCATTTCTTTCTTCTTTTTTTTTTTTTTGAGACGAAGTCTCGCTCTGTCACCCAGGCTGGAGTGCAGTGATGCTATCTCGGCTCACTGCAAGCTCCGCCTCCTGGGTTCACGCCATTCTCCTGCCTCAGCCTCTCCGAGTAGCTGGGACTACAGGCGCCCTCCACCACGCCCGGCTAATTTTTTTTTTTGTATTTTTAGTAGAGACAGGGTTTCACCGTGGTCTCGATCTCCTGACCTCACGATCCGCCCGCCTCAGCCTCCCAAAGTGCTGGGATTACAAGCGTGAGCCACCGCGCCTGGCCTAACATTCATTTCTTTTTTTTTTTTTTTTTTTTTTTTTTTTTTTTTGAGACGGAGTCTCGCTCTGTCGCCCAGGCTGGAGTGCAGTGGCACAATCTCGGCTCACTGCAAGCTCCACCTCCCGGGTTCACGCCATTCTCCTGCCTCAGCCTCTCCGAGTAGCTGGGACTACAGGCGCCCGCCTCCACACTGGGCTAATTTTTTGTATTTTTTAGTAGAGACGGGGTTTCACCGTGGTCTTGATCTCCTGACCTCATGATCCACCCACCTCAGCCTCCCAAAGTGCTGGGATTACAAGTGTGAGCCACCACGCCCAGCCACATTCATTTCTTTTAACTATTTTAATTATTTGGCCTTTTATTGCTATGTCTCTGAAAAATATACTCCTATTACTGTTGGTAATCCTAGGCTGGAGTGCAATGGCATGATCTCGGCTCACTGCAACCTCCGCCTCCCGGGTTCAAGTGATTCTCCTGCTTCAGCCTCCCGAGTAGCTGGGATTACAGGCGCCCGCCACCACGCCCAGCTGGTTTTTGTATTTTTAGTAGAGACAGGGCTTCACCATGTTGGCCAAGCTGGTCTTGAACTCCTGACCTCAGGTGATCCACCCACCTCTGCCTCCCAAAACGCTGGGATTACAGGTGTGAGCCACAGCACCTGGCTTCCCTCCTCTGCTATCCATTTTAGATACCTCTCATCCTCACCTCAGCTGGCTCCTCTGCTAATCTAAATGGCTTATCTGGTGGGGTGACCTAGACCTTTGTCTGTGGGGATTTGAGCTCCTGGTCATTATATACCTTCTCAGGTCATGGCTGCCTAGCATAATTGGGTAGGGGAGTCCAAATGTTTTTTCATTTGTCCTAAGACCAGTTTATAGAAAGTCCATCTTTGCCCCAGTGATTTAAGATGCCAAGCTTTATGAAATACTTAATTCCTTTATATATATATATATATATACACACACACACATATACACATATATATACATATATACACACATATATACATATATACACACACATATATACATACATACACATATATATACATTTTTGTGTATATATGTGTGTGTGTGTGTGTGTGTGTATGTGTGTGTGTATATATATATTTTTCGAGACAGAATTTCACTCTTGTTGCCCAGGCTGGAGTAAAATGGCATGATCTCAGCTTACTGCAACCTTCACCTCCCGGGTTCAAGTGATTCTTCTGCCTCAGCCTCCCGAGTAGCTGGGATTACAGGTGCACGCCACCACGCCGAGCTAATTTTCTGTATTTTTATTAGAGATAGAATTTTACCATGTTGGTCAGGCTGGTCTTGAACTCTGACCTCAGGTGGTCCACGCATCTCGGCCTCCCAAAGTGCTGGGATTACAGACCTGAGCCACCACACCCAGCCTATGTATATATTTTAATAGAGATGAGGTCTTGCCATGTTGCCCAGGCTGGTCTCCAACTCCTCTGCTCAGGCAATCCTCCTGCCTTGGCCTCCCCAAGTACTGAGATTACAGATGTGAGCCACCATGCCCAGCTGAAATCCTGAATTTTCATACGGATCTGGGTCTATTCTGGACTTTCTCTTCTTTTCACCTAGTCTGTTCAATCTATTTGTGTGCCACTTCCACACTTAAGCATTTAGTTTAAATAAAGGTACTATGTACTTTTTTAGATTTGGAGAGCTGGAGTTTGGGGGGGTGTGTGTATTTTATTTTAGAGACAGGGTCTCACTTTGTCACCTAGGAGTGTGCCACCATGCCTAGCTAGTTTCTGTATTTTTAGTAGAGATGGGGTTTTGCCATGTTAGGCTGGTCTCGAACTCCTGATCGCAGGTGATCCACCCACCTCAGCCTCCCAAAGTGCTGGGATTACAGGCATGAGCCACCGTGGCTGGGACCCAACTGATTATTTTTGTAGAGATGGCATGTTACAGAGAGCTGGAGTTTTAATTATCTAGTTAGGTATTCTTACCTCAGCACTTTTCCCTTTCTCAATCCCAGAGAATTTTCGCTACCTGTGCACCCATTTAAAGGACTCGGCTTCAAGGGAAGCAGCTTCCGCCGCATTATCCCCCAGTTCATGTGCCAGGGCAGTGATTTCACAAACCACGGCGGCACCAGGGGCAAGTGCATCTACAAGAAGAAATTTGATGATGAAAACTTTATCTTCAAACACACAGGACCAGGTAGGAACCACTCATCATGTGGTGACAAGGGAGGCTGGGCGAGGGCAGCTGGCCGTGCAGGATGGAAGGATGAGCCGTGGTTCTGGCTGAGAAACAGGGAATCTGGAGGAGACCCAGCCACCAGACATAGGAGGACCGTTGAGCCTTGCTAGGGTGGAGTTAGCTTTGGGCTTTGAAAAGCTTTTTTGTTGTTTATTTTGGCTTATTTCAGTTCCCATTTGCCTCCTTTCATTAAAAGAGGAAGAAGCATAGACGCCTGGGTCTGCTCCTACCGTGGTGTCTTGTTTTTGTAACTTTTTATTTTATGTAATGTCAAGCTCACGGAAGAGTTACAAGAATAGTGCGATGAACCCCATACACCTTTGCTGGCATTTACTCAAGTTCACCAGTTGTTTATATTGGTGAACATCATTTCCTATTTATTTTCCTTCTGTGTATTTTTATAGACAGTGCGTATTTTTTTAGAGCCATTTGAAAGTAAGTTGGAGAGTTCATGTTCCTCTACCACTAAATACTTCAGCATGTATTTCATGAGAAACAGGGTATTTTTAATATTACCAGGACATAGTTCTCAAAATCAGAAAACAAACACTGCTACAATACTATTCTCTCAGCTGCAGTGCATATTGAGATTTCCTCATGTGACAGCACGTCATCCTTTTGGGGGTTTTCATGGTTGGCACGTGTCCTAGACTCATAGATGTGCTGCCCATCCACCCGCGCCACACTGCCCTGTTGCCTCACTCACATCTCACGTGCCATCGCTGGATGCACTCTCCTTCCTCTTGCCAAGGAGCCCGCTGCCTCTCTTGTGCTCCTTCTTACCTAGTGCAGAACTCTGTGTGCTGGAGAAAAGCACAGCCCTGAGCTATCTGGTCCCTCTTGAGTTGAGGAGCTCAGGTCTTAAGGGCACCTTGAGCAATGCCCAGTGGTCCTCCCAGATTGCTGGAGGTATTTGTCATCCATGGTCTGACTGGAAAACACGCCTTTTCTTCACTCCTCAGCCCTCCAGCATTGCTTCATACACTCTCCCTCTCAGCTGATGGTGTCGCTTATTTATAGAAACAATCAGAAGAGAACTATTTAGTCTTCCTGCAGCCAGATCTACTCCCCTGCCTGCATCATTCTCTCCTGCCTGGCCTGCTTGCCTTCCTGTGACAATGGTGGCCTCCCTCTTCTCCTACCTTTCGCCCCATGGTGTCTTCCCTTAGTCTCTTCCCTTGTCTCTTCCTCCTCCTAGTCTCTAAATTTTTGGAGGGACCGAGTACTCACCATGGCTTTTCTTTATCTGTATTCACTCTTTACCTTAATAGTTCTCACCCTTCTACCCTAGCACCTGCCTCTTACAGCTCATGCTCTAGTGTGCTGAGATGGCAGTCACAGCTCTGCACCCTTCCAGTGAATGCCTAATTAAAAACACAGTATTGGCTGGGTGCAGTGGCTCACGCCTATAATCCCAGCACTTTGGGAGGCCAAGGTGGGAGGATTGCTTGAGCCCAGGAGTTTGAGACCAGCCTGGGCAACATGGCGAGACCCCATCTCTGCAAAAAATACAAAAATCAGCCAGGCATCGTGGCGAACACCTGTAGTCCCAGCTTTTCAGGAGGCTGAGGTGGGAGGATGGCTTGAGCTGGGGAGGCAGAGGTTGCAGTGAGCCAAGATTGCACCATTTGGACTCCAGCCTGGGTAACAAAGTGAGACTCTGCCTCAAACAAAAAACAAAACTATTTCATAGTTGTAATATAAAGGGAAATTAAAAGAAAACAGTTTGTAATAACATATTATGCATTTCAGTATTCAAATGCTTGGAAACAACTACGTGTATGAAGTACTCGAACATGTGTACTTCTGCCTAGAGCTGCACTTAGTAGTGTGGACTGATTCAGGTGTGTTGTTTTGGCAGAATCAAAGTTAACGTGATGTTTTGACATAGTAAAAATCTCTTGGTAAAATTCTGAGCAAAAAGAAATGAAATGTGACAGGATGGGTTGATTTCTGGAAAAATTTGATACAAAAAAATAATTCTTTGGATTTATATGGAACATGGAGTTAGGGTGTAGGCTCAGATCATTATAAATAGATTTTTCTTATCTACATGAATGTTATTCAGGGCTTTTGAAAGTCCAGGATTTAGAATAACTCTCCATTACGTAGGAGACTGCAGGACATCTAGAGTCCCTCCCTGATCCCTTCCTTCTAATGCCAGTAGCACCCTATTACCACCAAAAATAGACTGCAGTTTCTGGTAGCCCCTAGGGGGCAGTATGATATCACTGAGAACCCATGCCCTGGGCAGTCAGGCCGCCCAGTCCCAGGACTTTCAGTGAAATCACTGAGTTAAGCTTGTCCACATGGGTCTCCATGCTGATGGCTCCCTGAGCTCCAGACTCCTGTCCAACCACCTACCTGTCACCTTTGCTGGATATCCCACGAGCATCTCACACTTCACATGTCCAAAATATGGCCTTGGCCTTCTCCCCCACACCCTTCCTCCCCCTTTTCCCTGTTTCAGTAAATGGCTCCACCATCCACTTAGCTGCTTGGTCAGAAACATAGGCGTCATCGTGGACTCCTGCGTCCCCTGCAGGTTACATCTATCTGACTTCAGGTCATCTCCTGGCCCAGCCACTCTTCACGCTTCCCCCACGACCACCAAGTCCTGTTTCCAGCCTGGCTTCTTCGCCCTTATAGTCTGATCTTCACCTGGCAGTCAGAGTGATTGTTTTTAATCATAAATCTGATCACATCATCCTCCTGCTGACCCATCCTGCGCTGTGCGTGGGGACCCTGTCCTACAGGGTTAACGCAACTTGAGTCCTGGCACCTCTCTGTGCCCCTAGGATGTGCTGCCCTTCGCCCTCTGCATCCATAGGCAGTCTTGCTGTTCCTCAGATGTGCTGAGCTCAGTCCTGCCTCAGGGCCTTTGCACATGCCCTTTTCTCTCATGGAGTGTTCTTCCTCCACTGTCCAGATGGTTCACACCCACTTCCTTCAGATGCCACACATGTGTCCCCTCGGCTGAGAGGCCTACCCTGACCTCTCCCTAAAATAGGCTTTCCTGCCATCTCACTCTTCTTTTTAATCAGCTTCAGTTTTCTTCTTACGCTTATTACCTGAAATTGTGTTATACATTTATTATTTTACTTATTTATTTTCTGTCTCCCTTTCTCCCGTGTCAGCCTCGTGAGGGCAGGACTTAGGCTTTCTTGTTCACCATTATATTCTGGAACAGTGTCTGGCACACAGCAAGCATGCAATAAATATTTGAATATTTATTTTAAAAAGCTATTGGTTGTGCGTGGTGGCTCATGCCTATTATCCCAGCACTTTGGGAGGCCGAGGCCAGCAGATCACCTGAGGTCAGGAGTTAGAAACCAGCCTGGCCAACATGGTGAAACCCCGTCTCTGCTAAAAATACAAAAAAATTAGCCAGGCGTGGTGGCAGGTGCCTGTAGTCTCAGCTACTTGGGAGGCTGAGGCAGGAGAATTACTTGAACCCAGGAGGCAGAGGTTACAGTGAGCCAAGATTGCGCCACTGCACTCCAGCCTGGGTGACAGAGCAAGACTCCATCTCAAAAAAAAAAAAAGCTATTGACAGGCTGCTTTTTTATGTGCCAGGCTCCCTGAATGACTCTGGGAATCGAGTGGAATGGGGCCAGGTGCGGTGGCTCGTGCCCGCAATCCCAGCACTTTAGGCCTAGGCAGGCAGATTGCTTGAGCCCTGGAGTTTGACACCAGCCTGGGCAACATGGCAAAACCCTGTCTCTACAAAAAATACAAAATTAGCTGGGCATGGTGGTGTGTGCCTGGTCACAGCTACTCGAGAGGCTGAGGTGGGAGAATCGCTTGAGCCTGGGAGGTTGAGGCTGCAGTGAGCTATGATTGGGCCACAGCACTCCAACCTGGATGACAGAGTGAGATCATGTCTCAAAAAACGAACAAAAAGAGTAGAATGGGACATGGTCCCCATATGAAGGGCATACCCAGTCTAGAGGCCCAGCCATGAAGAGGGGGTTTCTTATTGCCACAACGAGATGTAGCTCCTTATCCTACGCCCCCTAGTCCCCTGGCAAACCCAGGCTTTTTGTTTGTTTTGTTGTTGTTGAGGTAGAGTCTTGCTGTGTCTCCCAAGCTGGAGTGCTGTGGCATGATCTTGGCTCACTTGCAGCCTCAACCTCCTGGGCTGAAGCGATCCTCCTGCCTCAGCCTCCCAAGTAGCTGGGACTAATAGGTACATGCCACCACACCTGGCTAGTTTTAAATTTTTTGTAGAGATGGGATTTTTCTCTGTTGCCCAGGCTGGTCTTGTATTCCTGGACTCAAGCGATCCTCCTGCCTTGGCCTGCCAAAGTGGTGGGATTACAGGCGTAAGCCACGGTGCCTGGCCCCAGGCCTTTTAGACTGAACTCAGACATCACCTCCTTCAGAAAACCTTCATGATGAGTGTTTGTGTGAGTATCTCTTTCTCTTTTTCTTTTCTTTTTTTTTTTTTTTGAGACAGAGTCTCGCTGTCGCCCAGGCTGGAGTGCAGTGGCGCGATTTCGGCTCACTGCAGGCTCCGCCCCCCAGGGTTCACGCCATTCTCCTGCCTCAGCCTCCCGAGTAGCTGGGACTACAGGCGCCTGCCACCTCGCCCGGCTAATTTTTTTGTATTCTTAGTAGAGACGGGGTTTCACCGTGTTAGCCAGGATGGTCTCGATCTCCTGACCTCATGATCCGCCCGCCTCGGCCTCCCAAAGTGCTGGGATTACAGGCGTGAGCCACCGCGCCCGGCCCTCTTTCTCTTTTTCACAAACACTTAGGTGACTCTAGTGCTCCCATTCTATGCACACATGTCTCTGTCACTGGGCTTTGCCATTTTGTAGTGTAATTATCTTTTTTTTTTTAACAGCTTTAGTAGGATATTATTTACATACCATCCAGTTTGCCCATTTAAAGTACACATTTTAATGGTTTTTAATGTATTCACAGAGTTGTGCAACCATCACCACAAATAATTTTAGAACATTTTATCCCCCAAAAGGAAACTTCATACCCTTTAGCAGTTGCTACCTATCCTGTTGGTCCCCTGCCCGAATTTACTTTCTGTCTTTATGGATTTTCCCATTCTAGGCATTTAATATAAGTGGAATCATACAATATGTAGGCTTTTGTGAGTGTCTTCTTTCACTTAGCATAATATTTTCAAGGTTCATCCATGATGTAGCATGTATCAGTACATCATTCCTTGTTTTTCTTTTTGTTTTATTTTTTGTTTTTGTTTTTGTTTTTTGAGACGGAGTCTCCCTCTGTCGCCCAGGCTGGAGTGCAGTGGCGCGATCTCGGTTCACTGCAGACTCCGCCCCCTGGGTTCACGCCATTCTCCTGCCTCAGCCTCCCGAGTAGCTGGGAGTACAGGCGCCCACCACCACGCCCGGCTGATTTTTTGTATTTTTTAATAGAGACGGGGTTTCACCATGTTAGCCAGGATGGTCTCGATCTCCTGACCTCATGATCCACCTGCCTTGGCCTCCCAAAGTGCTGGGATTACAGGTGTGAGCCACCGTGCCCAGCCTCTTTTTGTTTTTGTTTTTGTTTTTTTTGAGATGGAGTCTCGCTCTGTCGCCCAGGCTGGAGTGCAGTGGTGCAGTCTTGGCTCACTGCAAGCTCCGCCTCCTGGGTTCACACCATTCCCCTGCCTCAGCCTCCCAGCTGGGACTACAGGTGCCCGCCACCACGCCCGGCTAATTTTTTGTATTTTTAGTAGAGACTGGGTTTCACCGTGTTAGCCAGGATGGTCTCGATCTCCTGACCTCGTGATCTGCCCACCTTGGCCTCCCAAAATGCTGGGATTACAGGTGGGAGCCACCGCGCCCAGCCCCATCATTCCTTTTTATTGCCAATTAATACCCACTGTCGGCACCCCACATTTGTTTATCCATTCATAAGTTGATAGATTGTTTCAACTTTCTGGCTATTACAAATAATGCCACTGTGAACATTCACGTACAAATTTTTGTGTAGACAAATGTTTTCATTTCTCTTAGATATAGCCATAGAATTGGAAATGCTAGGTTATATAAGTATTTAATTTTTTTTGAGACAGAGTTTCACTCTAGAGTGCAGTGGCACAATCTCGGCTCACTGCAACCTCCACCTCCCCGGTTCAAGAGATTCTCCTGCCTCAGCCTCCCCCAGCTAGTATTACAGGCATGCACCTCCATACTTGGCTAATTTTTGCATTTTTAGTAGAGACGGAGCTTTGCCATGATGGCCAGCTGGTCTCAAAGTCCTGGCCTCAAGTGATCTGCCCAAAGTGCTGAGATGACAGGCGTGAGCCACTGTGGCTGGCTGATAACTATTTTTAATGTTTTGAGAAACGACCAGACTGTTCGAAGTGGCTGTACCATTTTGCGTTCTTTTTTTTTTTTTTTTTTTTGAGATGGGGTCTCACTCTTTTGCCCAGGCTGGAGTGCAGTGGCGCAATCTCAGCCCACTGCAAGCTCCACCTCCCGGGTTCATGCCATTCTCCTGCCTCAGCCTCCCGAGTAGCTGGGACTACAGGTGCCCGCCACCACGCCTGGCTAATTTTTTAGTATTTTTAGTAGAGACATGGTTTCACCGTGTTAGCTAGGATGGTCTCGATCTCCTGACCTCGTGATTCGCCCGGCTTGGCCTCCCAAAGTGCTGGGATTACAGGCATGAGCCACCACACCATTTTGCATTCTTAACGGCAGTGTATGATGTTTCTGATTCCTCTGTACCCTCACCAACACTTGTGATTATCCTTCTTTTTTTATTAGACCTATCCTAGTGATGTGAAGTGGTATTTCATTGTGGTTTTGATTGGCATTTCCCTGCTAGTTAATGATGTTGAGCATCTTTTTATGTGTTTATTGGCCTTCTCTATATCTTCTTTGGAAAAATGTCTATTCAGACCCTTTACCAATTTTTAATTGGATTGTCTTTCTATTGTTGAGTAAGAATTCTTTTGTTTTTTGTTTTTTGAGACAGGTTTTCACTCTGTCACCCAGGCTGGAGTGCAGTGATGTGATCACAGCTCACTGCAGCCTTGACCCTCTGGGCCCAAGTGATCCTCCTGTCTCAGCCTTTCGAGTAGCTGGGACTACAGGTGCATGCCAGCAGGCCCAGTGAATTTTATTTTTTGTAGAGACAGGGTCTCCCTGTGTTGCCCAGGCTTGCCTCCAGTGATCCGCCTGCCTTCACTTCTCAAAGTGCTGGGATTACAGGCATGAGTCACCACACCTGACCAAATAAAGTCATGATTCCTTCTTTTTTTATTTTTATAGTGACAGGGTCTTACTCTGTTGACCAGACTGGAGTGCAGTGGCACAGTCACGGCTTGCTGTGGCCTCAAATTCCTGGGCTCAAGTGATCCCTCTGTCTCAGACTCCTAAGTAGCTAGAACTACAGGCATGCACCACAAGGCCCGGCTAATTTTTTCTTAGTTTTTGTAGAGATAGGGCTCTCACTTCGTTCCCCAGGCTGGTCCCAAACTCCTAGCCTCAAGTGATCCACCCGCCTCAGCCTCCCAAAGTGCTGGGATTACAGGCGTGAGCCACTGTGCCCGGCCTTTTCTCTCATTCTGTGGGTTGTCTTTTCACTTTTTTGATGGTGTCGTTTGAAGCACAAAATATTTTAATTTTGATAAAGTCTAATTTATCTTTTTTTGTCACTTGTACTTTTGGTGTAGTGATTATGAAGATTTATTCCTACACTTTCTATTAAGTATTTTATGGTTTTCTCTCTTACACTGAAGTCTTTGCTCCATTTGGAGTTAGTTTTTGTGTATAGTGTGAGGAAAGTGGTCCAGCGTTACTCTTTTACATGTGGATTTTCAGTCGTCCTAGCACCATTTGTTGAAAAGGCTAGTTTTTTTCCTGTTTAATTGTCTCGGTATCCTTGGTGAATATAGTTGACCATAAATGTAAGGGTTTCTTCTGGATTCTAAATTATATTTTGTTGATCTGTATGTCTGTCATTAGGCCATTACTACTGTGTCTTAAATTCCATAGCTTTGTAGTAAATTTTTAATTCTGGAAATGCGAGTCCTCCAACTTTGTTTTTCCTTTCAAGATTGTGTTGGTTATCCTGAGTCTCTTAACATTTCTTAAGAATTTTAGGATAAGCTTGTCAACTTGTATGAAAAAAGCCAGCTAGGATTTTAATACAGATTGCACTGAATGTGAAGAATTTAGGAGTATCATCATCTTAACAATGTTAAGTCTTCTAATCCATGAACACAGGATATCTTTTCATTTGTTTAGGTCTTCTTCAGTGTTTTTCAGTAATGTTCTTTGGTTTTCTTTTTTTTTTTTTTTTTAATTGGGATGGGGTCTTGCTATGTTATCTAGGCTGGTCTCCAACTCCGGGGCTCAAGCAATCCTCCCACCTTGTCCTCCCAAAATGCTGGGATTATAGGTGTAAGCCACCATGCCTAGCGAGTCAGAATTCTTTAAATATTCTAGATACAGGTCTCTTATATGTATAATTTGCAAATAGTTTCTTTCTTTTTTTTTAGACAGGGTCTCGCTGTATTGCCCAGGCTGGAGTTGCAGTGGTGCAGTCACAGCTCACCACAGTCTCGGAACTCCTGTACTCAAGTGGTCCTTACGTTTCAGCTTTACAACTAGCTGGAACTGCCGGGCGCGGTGGCTCACGCTTGTAATCCCAGCACTTTGGGAGGCTGAGGCGGGCGGATCACGAGGTCAGGAGATCGAGACCACGGTGAAACCCTGTCTCTACTAAAAATACAAAAAAAAATTAGCCAGGCGTGGTGGCGGGCGCCTGTAGTCCCAGCTACTCGGAGAGGCTGAGGCAGGAGAATGGCGTGAACCCGGGAGGCGGAGCTTGCAGTGAGCCGAGATCACGCCACTGCACTCCAGCCTGGGCAACAGAGCGAGACTGTCTCAAAAAAAAAAAAAAAAAAAATACTAGCTGGAACTATAGGCACACACCACCACACCTGGCTAATTTTTAAAAATTTTTCTGTAGACAGCTGTGACTGCACCATTGCACTCCAGCCTGGACAACAGAGCAAGACTCTTCTAAAAAAAAAAAATATATATATATATATATATAGCAATTATATTTCTTTTCTTTTTTTTTTTTTTTTTTTTTTTTTTGAGACAGAGTCTCGCCATGTCACCCAGGCTGGAGTGCAGTGGCATCATTGCAGCTCACTGCAAGCTCTGTCTCCCGGGTTCACTCCATTCTCCTGCCTCAGCCTCCTGAGTAGGTGGGACTACAGGTGCCCGCCACCACGCCCAGCTAATTTTTTGTATTTTTAGTAGAGATAGGGTTTCACCATGTTAGCCAGGATGGTCTCGATCTTCTGACCTCATGATTTGCCCACCTCGGCCTCCCAAGGTGTTGGGATTATGGGTGTGAGCCACCGTGCCTGGCTGTAAATACAGCAATTGTATTTCTACACATTAGCAATGAACAACCTGAAAACAGAATAAAAAGAAAAACAATTATACTTACAATAGCATAAAAAAGAATAAAATATTTAGGAATAAGTTTAAAAGATGTATACAGCTTATACTTTGAAAACCATAAAACAGGCCAGGCATGGCAGTTCACACTCATAACCCCAGCATGTTGGGAGACTGAGGTGGGAAAATCACTTGAGTCCAGGAGTCTGAGACCAGTCTGAGGCAACATAATGAGACCTCATCTCTACAAAAATATATATAATCAATTGTATATTGATCTTATATTCTGCAACATTGCTAAATTTATTAGTTGTTTTTTTTTTCCTTGTTTTGAGATGGAGTCTCACTCTGTCGCCCAGGCTGGAGTGTGGTGGCACGATCTCAGCTTACTGCAACCTCTGCCTCCCAGGTTCACGCCATTTTCCTGCCTCAGCCTCCTGAGTAGCTGGGACTATAGGCACCCGCCACCACGCCTGGCTAATTTTTTGTATTTTTAGTAGAGCTGGGGTTTCACCTTGTTAGCCAGGATGGTCTCAATTTCCTGACCTTGTGATCCGCCCACGTTGTCCTCCCAAAGTGCTGGGGTTACAGGCGTGAGCCACCATGCCTGGCCTGTTTATTAGTTCTAATAGTTTTTTTTGTGGATTTTTTAGGATTTTCTATATGCAAGAGCGTGTCATCTGCAAATAGAAATCGCTTTACATTTTCCTTGCCGATTGGATGCCTTTCATTTCATTTTTTTTCACCTAATTACCCTGGCTAGAACCTTCAGTACAATGTTGAATAGAAATGTTGAGGGCAGATATCCTCGTCTTGTTCCTGAACTTAGGGGGAAAGCATCTTGTCTTTCACATGTAGTTTTCTGTTGATACCTTTTATCCGATTGAGAAAGTTCCCCCTTCCACTCTTAGTTTATTGAGTTTTCATTATGAAAAGGTGTTGGATTTTGTCTACTGCTTTTTCTGTATCTGAGATGATTATGTGGTTTTTGTCCTTTATACTATTGATAATTGTCTATTACATTGATTGATTTTTAGATGTTAAACCAACTTTGCATTCCTGAGATGAATCCACATCTTTTTTGGGTGGCTCTATTTCACTAGACTGTGAGCTCCACTACTGTTAGGGCCAGTGTCCCCAGGGGGCAGGTAGGGGTGGATGTCCCTAAAGTCTGTCTTTATTCTGCTTCTTCACTCCCGTGAGTGTCCCCTCTTCTATTCTGTCTGCAAAGGCAAGGATGGGAAGCCAAGGCAGAAGGTGATCATTGGCAACTGTGGGGAGTATGTGTGAGGCGGCACTCTCTCTGCTTTCCACTCTGCTCTTGCCCCTGCACATCCAGGAAGGAGCTGCCGGCCTCAGAGGAGGCAGCACCGAGGGTGCCCTGTTTGAAGCAAGCAGGATTTGTGGCATGAGGCCTGCCTTAGGGTCAGCTTGGAGCACCTTTGTAGGCACAGCCTGGACTGTTCCCAAGTGCAGCTGTGGGCCCACGAACCAGCACAGGTGTTCCTTCACCAACCACCACTTTTCCCGGCATTTGCTGCTGGGTCTGCTGTGGGCCCACCAGTGTGGCTCCTGGATGTTTTGTTCTGTTTGGCTTGCTAAAATAAATCCTAGTTCTTATACTGCTGCCTGCTAGCCAGGTCCTAGGTGTTTTCAGAGGTTGCTGCTGGGACAGGCCATAGCATCTCTGCTGCTGCAGGCTCTTCTCTCTTAGGCCAAGTCCCTTAGGAGATGCCCTCCTCAGCCCATTGTGGGGCAGTAGAAGTCAAAGCCACGTAAAAGTGCCTCTGTCTTCTCTTTTTGGTTGGTTACCATTCCTGCTCTCACACCAGCTGGTCTTGTGCCTGATGGACATTTGTAATCAGTCTCACTGACCTGGCACTCATTATGCACTTCCTAACCAACAGAACTATATTACCGAGGAGCACCCAGGGCGCTTCTTTAGTCAGCGGATGTGCTTGGTGCTGGGGAGAAACAAGCCAGGGGTGGCTCCTACTTCCTCCTCCCCAACCCCAGGCCTACCTGGAAACTGCAGTGTGGTGTCATGGTACGCAGCCTGTGCAGGATGGCCTCTTACCCTGCACCAGTTTTGGGCCAGCCAGGCCACCTCATGGCCTCTTTCAGGTGTTGAAGCTGAGCCCTATCAGTCTCCAGAAACCTCCCCCAGGGCTGCCCACTGGCTCCCATGACCTGTCCTAGGAGCTCTGTCTGAATCAAGTCTTTTTTTTTGTGTGTGTGTGATGGAGTTTCGCTTTTGTCACTCAGGCTGGAATGTAATGGCATGATCTCAGCTCACTACAACCTCTGCCTCCCAGGTTCAAGCAATTCTGCCTCAGCCTCCCAAGTAGCTGGGATTACAGGCACCCGCTACCATGCCCAGCTAATTTTTGTATTTTCAGTAGAGACAGGGGTTTCGCCATATTGGCCAGGCTGGTCTTAAACTCCTGACCTCAGGTGATCCACCTGCCTCAGCCTCCCAGAGTGCTGGCTGAATCAAGTCTTGATGTTGAGTATCCACCAGGGTGAGGGTGGTGGGGAAAGAGGAAGCCTATTGCCCTGGCCCCAGTGACCCCAAGCCAGCTCCACCTCTGGCACCCTGGGTGGGGCTCCTCCCCCCTTGATCAGCTTGGGCCTGCAGCTTTCCCAGCAGGCACTCTCACTCCTCAATGTCGATGTCATTACTGGTGGTCAGTCATGGCCGTCAGGACAGGCAGCATTGAGGCCAGGATAAGGCAGCTACTCAGGGCTGCCATGAAGCCCAGGAGAGAAGAGGATATGTGTGAAGTGCTCAACACTGGGTTCTGGGGGTGACAGGCAGGCTGGCCCAAGGCCCCGGGAGGGAGAACTGGTCCCACAACCCTGTGAAACAAGGGAGGACCTTAGTGCTGTGCTTGCCTGATTACCCTGGGAAGGAGGGACCAAGGGACCAGCCAGAGGCCAGTGGGAGAGGAACCATCAGGGTTTCCTGGGAAGTTATCCCAGTGGGTCCAGCTGTGACCCTTGTACTGTGAGGTCACCTAAGCCTCAGAGGTGAGGCACCTGCCCCTGCTTGGGCCAACTGCTGCACAGAGGAGGAGTGGAGGTTCTTGCCCCGGGTATTCCAGACCCGTGGCCAGCCTCATGGCCATGCGATCTCAGCACTGGGCTGCCTGCCACCCTGGTCACGGGAGCCCCACCCCGGCCTCTGAGGAAGGGAACGCAAGACCAGACATACAAGGGAGAAGCTAAAGCAGAACTGAAGGGATGGAAGGCTGCTAACAAACAGTTATGTTTTCAAAGAACATTTAATCACAGAAACTTTCAAAATGTTTCATACATTGAATAGATCCGATCACCAAGCAGTGCATATAGTAGGATCCTAACTTTGTAAAATATCCATATGTCATATATAAAGACAAATGTGTATGTGCCAAGAAAAAAGACTGGAAGGAATTATGAACAGTGGTTATCTCTGTGATTGATTATGGGTGTTTGTATTCTGGTTTTTGTTATTTTCAAAATTTTCCCCAGCACACAGATAACATTTTCTTTCGTGAGAAAAAAATTTTTTTAAAAAGCAGGGGGTGGAGAGCGGCAACTGTTTGCTCAAGACTTCTCAGTAAGGAAAGGAACCTGGGGTAGAAAGCTCCCCCTTCAGCTGCCCATGAGGGCACAGGTGGGCCCCACACTCACTACAGGGCCAGGGCAGGGCCGCACACCTGCCACTTCCTTAGCAGAGACCCTAGCGTGGGGGTCACTGCTGGCCCAGACTCCTTCCACGAGCAGGCGAGGGTGCAGGGTCACACCTCATCCAAGAGATGATCACGTTTAGGTTTTTGAGGAAAAGTACAGCTCTCAGGTAAATACAGCAGCACCTCCAAGCATATTCTGGGGGGAGTGGGTTTTATGAGGAAGGCACGCAAGGAAGGCCCAAATTTGCAAGTCCCTTTAAAATGAGCCTGCTCAGAATTGCTGTTTATTCCACAGGTCTGCGCAGGCATGGCACTAAGTGTCCCATGGCACATTTGGTCCTCATGGAGGCCTCAAAAGGGCAGGACCAGCACCCTCTTCTACAGAGGAAGGAACAGGCGCAGCAGGTACATGATGTGGTCAAATTAACAAGAGGCAGAGGCCAGGTAAGTGACTCACGCCTGTAATCCTAGCACTTTGGGAGGCTGAGGCAGGAGGATTGCTTGAGCTCAGGAGTTCAAGACTGGCCTGGGCAGAGTTTAAGACCAGCCTGGGCAACATAGTGAGACCTGGTTTCTATAAAAAATATAAAAATTAGCGGGGTATGGTGGCATGTGCCTGTCATCCCAGCAACTCAGGCTGAGGTGGGAGGATTGCTTGAGCCCAGCAGGTTGAGGCTGCAGTGAGCCATGACACTGCCACTGCACTGCAGCCTGGGCGACAAAGCAAGACCATGTCTTAAAAAAAAAAAAAAAAAAAGGCAGCCAGGACCTGATGCCAGGTCGACTTGGCTCCAAAACCTGCCCTCTCCTTTCACAGCCTCCTTTCCTGTGAAATAATAGGGAATTTCTCTAAAGCACATCGCCCGGTCCCTATGCAAAGACAAAGAAACAGGACTTTGCACACTCATCTGGCATTAGGGCCAGCACTGTGCTGCAGTTGTGAAGATGGCCACTGGGTTGGGGGGTTGTTCTGCACCGAATGGCCCCAGACTCCCTGTCAGTGGCTACTTGTTGCAGCCAGTGGGCCTGAATTGACCACCCTTATTTATGCTCCTGATGTGCAGCCTTGAATGCATCCTGGGCTGTGGGAGGCAACCAGGCCAGAATATGACCTTGATAGCTGAGCACTGACCCCTCATCAGCTGTGTGTCCATACGACCTCCTGCCTTTCTGAGGCCTTCTCTATGTGATGTCATTTGGTGGGTGGCTAAAGTTGCTAGAAGTCTGGCCACCAGGAAGGCCACGACTGTCACACTTTGTGCTTTGCTGCATAAAAAGGGAGTCTCATCATGATCCTCAGGCCTGCTGTGCATACCTGATGGGCACAGCAGCGTTTGCATCTTGAAAACATTAATTTCACAAACTCCTAGCACACCCAAACCATGCCAGGTTACACGCTGGGCACTGAAGAGACCACACATTTGTCAGTTTCCAAAACTCTACTGCCCAGTATTGGAAGAAGAGAGCTGTTCAATCAGGTCCTGCAATGGCAGATAGGCCCCAAGTCCTATGGCAGCTGGGGGCTCAGGCCATGTCTCAAGCTCTGGGAGAAGGTCATGGGGGCAGACGGGTTCTCTGGGTTGGAAGAGCCTTTGGAATTAAAAAGTCCTATGTCCTCAAGTCACAGATGAGAAACTGAAGCGTGAATAAGAAAGGGGACTTGTCCTGACACCAAGTCAGTGGCCGAGTTGGAACCAGAATACCTGTCTCCTAACACTCAGGCCATTGCCTCTTCCAGTCCCTGCTAGCTGAGCTTGAAGCCTTAGACTAGTGGGGAACTCACCATCTTCCAGACAGCCTGGGGCCACCCTTTGTGTACATGAGAGGGTCTCTTTCTCTGCGCTTGCACACAGAGGCCCTCCCTGGTCCAGGTGGAGGGGCTGCTGTCCCCCAGCGTGGCCCCAGCCTCCATCCCTGCTGCCAGACCAGCTCTCCCCAGGCCCCTCCCTGGGGGTGCAGCACGTGAACTCCAGAGAGGCGCATCCTCGGGCCCATAGGGAGGTAGAACCACCCTGCCAGGGTGTGCCTGTGGATGGGGCGGGCCCAGGATCTGCTTTTAATGACACGGTTTGGGCAGCTGGATTCTGTCTGTTCCAGCAGGTAAATTACAGGCTTAGCAAGTCAGAAATCAAATAAACACTCCAACTTCCAGTGGCTGCTCCAGGGAGAACAGCGGTTTCCGGGAACAGTGGAGGCTGAGACAAACCTCCCCACCCAACTCAGCCTAATTACTACTTGTCACTCCCTGAAAAGGACCTTTTCTTTGACTCACAGACCCAAGACACAGGACAGCGCTGGTAGGCACCCAGGGTGACGCTGATTTTGGTGGCCAGCTTGTTCATAACTCCTAGACACAAGCAAACACTGGCAGTCCCCACCCTTGCCCCAGGCCTGGCTGGAGACCGCCAGTCACCCTGCTTTAGATGGAATGGATTGCTCCACAGTGGGGCAGGAGGGGGAACTGAGGTCTTATTGACAATGCCTGGTGGTGGCTGTCTGCAGTTCTGTGCTGAGGCCCGGAGGCCCTGTCCCAGTTCAGTGGGAAAGGTACGTAGGTTGATTATTACTGACATAAGCCATGGGCAAGGGGAGTAGGCTGTGGGGGCATTTGCTTTGTGCCAGCCTACACATGTTGGAGCTGCTGGTCTTGCCTCTGTCTCAGTGCTGAGCCCCAAATGGGTCAGCGTGGTAGAAATGGTGGAGGGAACTGGAAGCCCCCAGGATTCTTTGCTCCTCTGGGAGTCATACCTCTTTCCCAGGCAGAAGGGGCAGGCCCAGGGCAAGGGAATACACATGACATAAAATATCCCCAGTGGCCAGGCATGGTGGCTAACGCCTGTAATCCCAACACTTTGGGAGGCCGGGCGGGTGGATCACCTGAGGTCAGGAGTTCGAGACCAGCCTGGCCAATATGGTGAAACCCCATCTCTACTGCAAATACAAAAATGAGCCGAGCGTGGTGGCGGGCCCCTGTAATCCCAGCTACTCAGGAGGCTGAGGCACGAGAATTGCTTGAACCTGGGAGGCGGAGGTTGCAGTGAGCCGGGATTGCACCACTGTACTCTAGCCTGGGCAACAGAGTGAGACTCCGTCTAAAAAAAAAAAAAAATACAAATCCCCAGTGGCTTCATGGGGATGTCCAGCTTATCCTTTTTCTAATATGCTAACTGCACCCCGGACCAAATGAGAAGAATCCCAGAACACACCGTGCTGAGAACATGAGCGTGTCCAATTATGCCCAGAAATGGCCAGTGTTGTACCTGGGAAGAGGCAGAGCCCTTCTCCCCACACCTAAACTGTCTGGTGAATGGAGAAAAGCTCGGGTCAGCCAACCTCAGACCATCCAGGGCCAGCCAGTCTGACAGGTCCCAAGATAGATAGGACTTCTGTGCTGACTCCAGACAGTGCAGTCAGCACAGGCTCTGAGGCTGCTGTGTGCCTTAGGCCACCAAAGTGTCGGGCAGGGTGACAGCTACCAACCCCAGGGGAGGGGCACAGAGGGACCTAGAAAGGACCAGAAGGCTGACAGGAAGTAGGCACAGAGTGAGGGCCCCTGACACTCCTTCTTGAGCTGTGACAGCATTTAAGGCTTTTCTGCCTCTGCGGGGCCCGATCCAGATGAGAAGGGCAGCTGCAGCTGGGCCGGGCGGGCGGACTCAGTGGCAGCCGCAGGCCTTGACCACCATGTTGCGATGCTTGCGCAGGATGACGTTGTTGCTGCTGTCATAGTAGAGCACAGAGGTGGCGCTCAGCTTGGTGGGTGCACAGCATGCCTTGGGGACTGCGTCTGGCTTCATCAGGTGCACCTGGCCAGGAAGGGGGCACAGGCAGGGGCATGAGCCCAGTGGCCTCCTCTGAGGACCCACCCAGCCCCCCCGCCCCCAGCTCCACCTGCTCCCCGCCCTGGCCATCTCCAGGCCACATGGGAGCAGCACACTAATAATAATTATTAACAGGAATAAGAGCAGCCCTGATTGCTCTGGGAGCAGGAGCCATGGTGACCCACAGTGCCCAGGGAGGGACAAATGGCAGCCCCAGGGCAGGTGGGCAGGGCACTAATGAGGGGCCTCCAGTCCCAGGCCAAGGGCTCAGACTTCTTCCTGGGGATAATGGGAAGGAGAACCCCATGGCCAGATTTGTGCCCTTAGTGAGGTCCCCGAGGGGGAGCCTGGAAGGACCACTTTCTTCTTTTGGCCCTTCGGACCCCTAGAGGCCCTGCCTCCCCACACCCTGGCTTCCCTCCCCAGGCTCTGGGAGGCCAGGCCTCGGCCCCTCTCTTGTGCTGCTCCTTCTCCCAGAGGACTGCATCCGCCCTCAGCACTTCAAGGCCCTGCACGTGCCCCTGCCTCTCCACTCCCCAGGCTCAGCTTGGATCTCTCTTCTGAACTCCAGACTTGCAGATCCTGCTCCCCTCCCCACTTCTGCACTTGGGGTCTAATGAGGCCTTAGTGGAACACAGAATTCTTCCCACCCTGACATCATAGCTCCCGCCTGGGAGGCCTCCTGGATGACTCCTCTCGCCTCCTCCCTTCCCTGAGAGCAGCCCCTGGCTCAACCTCCACCTCTGTGCTGCCTCGGACCACCTGCCCAGTCGAGCTGCCGTCACCTGCCAGGTGACCACAGCAGCCCTCTCATCCCCTGCTCCTCTGCCTTCCACTCCCCCCACCATCAGCCTCCCCAAGCCAGAAAGGTCCTTCTGGAGGGTGACGCAGACCAGGACACTGCTTTGCTAAAGACCTCTGACAGCCTCTCGGGTTGCTTGGAATAAAATCCACCCTCCTTCCCAGGGAACCCCAGACCCTAGGGGAGCCAGCCCTGCTCACCCCGGCGTCACCTCCCTCCACTCACCTCCCCTTCACTGCACCCAGCCCCTCCTCCCTGCTGGCCCTGAACTTAGGGCCAGCTTGCTCCTGTCTTAGGGCCTTGCACTTGCTCCTTCTGCTGGAACATTCCTCCTCCAGCTGCTGACGTGCCCCTCCTTCTGTGGAGAGTTCGGGCCCAGTCTCACTCCACTGACTGCGCGGCTGCTCTGCTCTTCCTCACAGGAGGCGTCAGCTCCACGGTTGGTTTGCTTCCGTGCCCACCGACAGCCTCCCCTAGAGCACAGCGCCTGTTTGCTGCCCTGCAGGCTGTGAGTGCTCACTTTAGTTGAGCCCCTGAGGGGCAGGGGCAGAGGGGATGGAGTCCGGGAGCTACAGGTGCAGTCACCTTCCCGTGTGCCTCCCACACATGCAGCCATGAGAACCACACGGCATAAAGGGTGGCTGGGCCGGGCCACCCCACGCGTCCTCATCATCCCTGGGCCTTTCCAAGGAGGCGGTTCCAGGTGTCCAGCAAATGCCACTTGACTGCCCAGAAAGGAAGCATTATCATAGGCTCAGAGCAGCTTTTGGTAATTTCTTTCCTCTCACACCAAGGCATTGCGTGTGCACGTGTGTGTGTGTGTGTGTGTGTGTGTGTTTGTGTTTATTTTAGAGACAGGGTTTTGCTGTGTTGCCCAGGCTTGTCTCGAACTTCTGGGCTCGTGTGCTGCGATTACAGGGTGAGCCACCACGCCTGATCAAGGCATCACCGTTGAACCTCCTAAGAGGAAAACAAGGCTGTGCGATACCAGGAACTGGGATTCTAGGTAAAAAGTTCTAGAAGGAAGCCTCGGTGCCAGAATCCGCAAACACACAGAGCACTCAGCGGTGAGCAGCACCAGTGATCCCATCAGAAGCCTGTTTTCGTCATTTAAGGTTGCCCCAGACACCGAGGCATCAAAAGCCAGGGGATCCAGAGAAAACACAGACGGCCAAGAGAGAAACTGGGGGAAAAGCCAAAAGGTTGAGAGCCACACCATCTAGAAGCTTCCTGCCTGCGGTGCGGCACAGGTGGGTGAGTGCACACGCACATCCCGCACACTGTGCACGCATATCATGGGTGGTCGGACTTGCCAGCGTACTCGGGGGCCCGTGTGTTAAGATCGCACAGCCCCACACAGTGTACACATCTATTTCATGTGCTGTGCCTCTGAGCGCCGCACGCAGGTGCGTAAGTGTCCCACAGGAGTTTGTTCGGTGTATAGAACAGGCACATATACACGACTGTTCACGTGTGTCCGTGTTTTGGGTGGGAGTCTCCGTGTAGTAGTGTGGCTGTATGAGGACCAGCTCCTGCAGAGCTGTGGGAAGTTAGTGACGTTACTGACTCTGTGCAAAGCCCCCTGAGACGCAGAGCAGGTGGCCTCACTGCCCCTCCGGCCGGCTGGACCAGACCCCTCTCCGCAGGGCCCCCCACCCCAGGGGGCTGGGCAGGATGGGCATGGTACTGACCAGGGACTGCAGGATGGCGTGGTTGGTGGCGTTCATGCAGGAGTCCAGCGGGAAGGAGCACTCCCCCTCACAGTAATAGGCCGAGTAGCCTTGGGGGGCGATGACCCAGTCCTGGGGGGCAAGGGAGAAGGTGAGT
This sequence comes from Nomascus leucogenys, assembly GCF_006542625.1. Lineage (NCBI taxonomy): Eukaryota > Metazoa > Chordata > Mammalia > Primates > Hylobatidae > Nomascus > Nomascus leucogenys. The sequence continues at coordinate 8,590,575 of NC_044392.1, read as the reverse complement.
CCCATCCATGTGCCCGTCCCTGAGCCTCAGGGCCCAAACCCATCCTCCACCCCTGCAGGGCCGTCTCCCCCAGGAGGCTTGAATCCACCCAGGAACCCCCAGCAGACAAGGGTGGGCAGGAGCTCAGGCCCAACATCCCCCATCTTCACTTTGCGTCCCCTCCCCAGCCGGCCCTCCCCTGCCCACGCCTCCCAGAGCTGCAGTCGCAGCCGATGCAGGGAGGTCTCAGTTACCCTGCAGCAATAATGACAGCTTAGTTGGTTGATTCAGTCTTCATTTTCATGGTTTAAAAAAAAACAACAAAACAAAAACAAAAAAAAACCCTTTCCCACCATATTCTCACTTTAGAAAACTTGGAAAACACAAGAAAAAAATACATAAGAAAATTGAAGTCACCCATGATTCTATGTCCTCCCTACAGATTCACTTCTGATCTACAGGTGGTGATTGTCATTTCAGAAACAAGGAGAGTCAGCAATTACCAGCCAGCCGAGGTCCTGGAAGCTGACGTAGAGCTCGTGCCGCCGGCAGACCTGCCGGCCATGGGAGCCGTGGATGTCATCTGCAGGGACAGAAGAGGGGCAAGGTCTTTTCTGGGGTTCCTGCTCTGTGCGGCTACTACAGGGTACCAGGGTGGGGGATGCCCCGATGAGCACATTTGTCAAATAAATGAATGACAGGAAACCATTTGGTCTCATAAAGCCCATCCCTGGAACTCTGCTTGTGCCATGACCCAGCTCAAGAGCCTGCCATGGCTCCCAATGGCTAGAGTGACACTGTGCCCAGTCCTCCCCTGTCCTTCAGCCTATGAGCGTCTTTATGCTCCAGTAAACAGCCCAGCAGGACCCTCAGCCATCCTGTGCCTCCTCCTCTCTGGAGACCCCTGTGACTCCAGCCCACCCTCTCCTGCCACACCCATTCCCAAGGTTCAAGTGGCTCACGACCAGGCCAGTCAAGGGCCGACTCCCTGGGAAGGAGGGTATGGGGTTGGGTCAGGCCTGTCCCTGATCCTGAAGGGCTTGGCCCAGTTGGGGAGAAAACTTTGCATAAGCAACCGAGGATCCTGCAGGGTGCCCAGGCACAACCACAGGTCACGAGGGGCTGCGGCTCCCAGGGAAGGGGCAGCTGATTCTGATGGAGGCTCCTGAGAAAGACCTGGAGGAGCCAGGGGGAGAGAGGGGGCCTTCTGGGCAGCAGGGACAGCCAGAACAGGCCTCTGGAGTGCCGGTCACCAGGGTGCATCAGGGCAAAGATGGTGTCAGGAAAGGTGGCTGGAGAGTGGCCGTCAGCTTGAACCGACCTGAGCCTGAGGGCTCTGGGCCACCACTTGGTTCTCGCCCTGCCTCAGCCAGAAGCCCACAGGGCCTCGGCCCCAGCCTGCCCGACCCTCACCAAAGATCCCTGGGAGTCGGTTGGCCTGCGGCAGCTCGTTGGTTTTCTTCGGCTGCCTCCTCCTCAGTGGCCTCACTGCCCGAGGGGTGCGGATGGGACTCGGACTGGCCCTGAAGAAAGTGACCACAAAAGGCTGTTGGGAACGTGGGGCCCGTTGACCCAGCAGGCCGGCCAGGCCAGGATCCACGCTGTGCCCTGAGACAGAAAGGAAAGAAGGGTCACTCACGGGCAGCGGCCCTGCAGCAGACACAGCAGGGGTCTCTCTGCCGGGGACTGGGCAGGTCCAGGAGCGTGGAGGCTGAGTACCCAAGGGGTCCTGCTGAGACTCAGTTTCCACATCTGAAGCCTGGAGTCCTTGGTCCAGCCCCAGCCAGTCCACATCTCTCCTGGGGGCAGATTTGGAGGAGGTGGGGGGGTGGAGGGCCTCAGTGAGCCGCAGGTGGTGTTATTAGTGACAGCTGTGTCAGGCATTTGTGAAGTGTTTTACAAGTTGGAAGATTTTTCCCACGGATCACCTCATTGGGTCTTTACAGTAACCCTGCAGCTCCTACTTCACAGGAAACCCAGAGTCCTACTGCCAGTGACTCTGAGAACCAGCGCTCCCACCTTGGTCCGAGGACCCCGAGGCCTGTGTTCTGTCTTCTGTCCTGCACTTTCTGGGGTGTGAATGTCAAATTTATCAGCGAGACAGCTCATGGCAGCATCTGCCAGGTTTAGCGAGTGCTTGTTCTGCTGGGCACAGCCCAAGAGCAGGGCACTAACTGTCCCCCTGATGCCCACAAGGGAGATGCCAGGCAGAGCAGAGACATTGGAACCAAGTCCCAGAGCCCAGGTTTCAGCCTGCGGCAGTCTCATTCCAGAGCCCAAGTTCTTATGCACGAGCTGGGTTTATGGACAGGAAAGAAAAAAAGCGCTGGTTCTCAGTCACTGGCAGTAGGACTCTGGGTCTCCTGTGAAGTAGGAGCTGCAGGGTTACTGTAAAGACCCAATGAGGTGATCCGTGGGAAAAATCTTCCAACTTGTAAGACACCTCACAAATGCCTGTGACACAGCTGTCATTAATACCACCTGCGGCTCACCGAGGCCCTCCACCCCCCCCCCACCTCCTCCAGGAAGAGTGACGCCTGTAAACAGGAGATTGTCCCCCACAGCTGCTTCCAGACTGAGGATGCCGCTGAAAACATGATAACTAACCCTGGAGATGCCAAGCCTCACCAATAAAACTGTGTATCCTGTACTTGTTTGGATTTCAATAACCTTTCTATTGTAAAAGCATTTAACCATGATAAAGTTTTGAGAAAAAAATACCATATTAAAGCCTCTCCAACTTCCATACATTTTCATTTTTCTGGGCTATTCTGTCCATTTAAGTTTTACACAGTTGTCAGCTCAGCAAAGAAGTCCTCGTTTTTTTTTTTTTTTTCAACTTTCAAGTAGCCAGGTATGGTGGCTTACACCTGTAATCCCAGCACTTTGGGAAGGTGAGGCTTGAGGATGGCTTTAGCCCTGGAGTTCAAGACTAGCTTGGGAAACATAGTGAGACCCCATCTCTACTAAAAATAAAAAAATTAGCTGGGTGTGGTGGCACATGCCTGTGGTCTCAGCTACTTGGGAGGCTGAGGCAGGAGGATTGTTTGGGCCTGGGAGGCTGAAGTGAGCCATGTTTGTACCACTGCACTCCAGCTTGGGTGACAGAGCATGATCCTGTTTCAAATAAAAAAATAGAAATGTCTGCTGTTTAAAAAAGTCTCGGCACCGTGGCTCACGCCTGTAATCCCAGCACTTTGGGAGCCCGAGGCGGGCAGATCACTTGAGGTCAGGAGTTCAAGCAGGAGTTTGAGACCAGCCTGACCGACATGGTACAGAAATTAGCCAGGCATGGTGGCGTGTGCTTGTAATTCCAGCTACCCGGGAGGCTGAGGCAAGAGAATCGCTTGAACCCAGGAGGCAGAGGTTGCAGTGAGCTGAGATTGCGCTACTGCACTCCAGCCTTGGGGACAAGAGCGAAACTCCATCTCAAAAAAAAAAAAAAAGTCTCTAAAATAAACATTTCAAATGTATAAAATCCCTTGGAGCAGTACACCATAATTTACTTGATATTGGCTCATCATCAGACACGTAGGTTACTTCCTGGTTTTCACGACAAAGATGGGAGTGCAACAGAGCCTCTTCACTCTGTGCATGGGTGAAATTTCCTGATACTGAATTGCAGAAGCATGATTACCAGCTCACTGTCTTGTCTCTTTAAACAGTGCCAGTTGTTCAGTTTACACGAAAGTACATTTCACCTCCACTTTACAAGCACAGACGTACACACGTATGTACACACATGCATATACGTAGGTCTGTATAAACAGATGCACATACGCTTAGACACACATTATACATACAGATGTATTTACTCCTATGCAGTTCTCCAGTACACTCTACAGGTCAAGGACACTGCCTGCCCCACCCGCAGTCCCAATCAAAGGTCAGCCCTTAAGCAGCTGTGCCTCAGTCCCGGTGTCCGCTGGCCACTTGACTGAACAACCAGTGAATCCAGAGACCAAACTTTGACCAGTGACATCACCTGCCACAAAGGAGCATGGACAAGAGCTGCTGAGACAGGGAGGCTGTGAGCTGCAGGCGCTGACAGGAAGGAAGCCCAGAGAGAAGCCACTGGGCAGAGCTTGGTTCACGGTGAGTCAAGGTTATGGGGAAGCAACAGAAATAACAAGGAACAGAGCCGGGGTGTAGAGGAAAAGGCAAGTGAGGTCACAACGGGGAGAGAACAGAGCAGCCTGTGTGGGGTGATGATGGTTACCAACCCGGCACTGGAGTGGCACTCTATGGACTGGCTGACACGTGGGGATGGCCTGGGGTCCAGGGCAGCCCTCCAGGCTGCATGTGTGGCTCTGTCCTGTGATTCTCTGGTGAGCCCCGGAAGCCTTGGGGCCAGAAGGGCCATCAGTCCTGCAGGCTTTGCTCACTATTCTGTGCAGATGTGTTCAAGGGTATTATGGGGGCTCTCCCAGACACAGGATAGAATGTCGCATTAGTTACACCACAGACCCTCACAGAGCCCCTCTGAGCCAGGCCTGCCTTGGGTGCTGGGAACTCCTCAGTAGGTCTCAGAGGCCAGGCGAGCCTGACTGGGGAAAGCAGCTAATCCCGGGTTCCCATTTTACAGAAGCAGAAACTAAGACCCAGAGAGAGCAGCAACTGTCCAGGATCCCAGAGCGAGGTGGGTCAGGGCCAGGATTGTCATATACTTTCCAGCAAATTGCAGGGGCCTGGCTGGGTATGGCTGGGGGAGATGGGGGTGGTGAAAGAGGACTAACAGCCAGTCTGGGTTCAGAGCCCTGCATCTGGCAGGCCTGAAGAAGCTCCCCCACCCTACTCCTCTCCTTCCTTGCAGTGCTCAAGGAACACAGAAAGGAGCTGATCTGTTTTCCTTTTGTTTTTAATTAAAGTCGCAGCTCTCTAGAGGAGCACAGTCCACCTAGTCCACCTAGGGAGGAAAGTCGGAGGCCAGCAGCAAACCCCTCCCAGCGCTGGGGAAATGTATTCCCGCGGTAACCAACGTCCCCTGGGGAACCCGGTGGGATCCCCTAAGGAGCGCACCTCCCCGCCCAGATCCGGGTCCCGCCAGGGTGCTACCTGCTACATGGGCCTGAGGTTCGGGGACACAGCAAAGGCACACCCCGTGCTCTTTCTGACGTCGTCCACCGTCAGGCCCTCCCAGAGCTCCGTCAGCGTCAGCCCTCTCTTCCTGTGCACGTCGAACACGGCCTTCTCGGTGATGATGCGGTCCACGCACCCCTTCCCGGTCAGCGGCATGCTGCATTTCTCCAGGATCTTGGGGGTGTTGTCGTTTGTGCAGTGCTGCATGGTGACCACCACTCTGGTCTTCTGACTGGACACCAAGTCCATGGCACCGCCCATGCCTTTCACCTTCTTGCCAGGGATCATCCAGTTCGCCAGGTCGCCGTATTTGGAAACCTGCATGGCTCCGAGCATGGTTAGTTGGATGTGTCCCCCTCGGATCACGGCGAAGGAGTCGTCGCTGGCGAAGAAGCAGCCCCCGGGAAGCACCGTGACCGTCTGCTTGCCTGCATTGATGAGGTCGGCATCCACCTCGTCTTCCGTGGGAAACGGGCCCAGGCCCAGGATCCCGTTCTCACTGTGAAGATGGACGGTCATGCTGGGGTTGATGAAGTTGCTGGCCAGCAGGGGGATGCCTATGCCCAGATTGGCGTACATGCCGTCCTCAAATTCCAGAGCTGCGCGTCTGACGATGCGCGTCCTGGGGTCCTTTCTTTTCGGCGTTTTCATCTTCCTCTTTCCGGATCCTTAAGCGCTCGATTAGTTTCTCGTATTTCTGCCCCTTTATCACGCGATCTACGTAAATGTTAGGAACGTGGATATCTTCTGGGGGGAAAGCCCCCACGTCCACGATCTCTTCCACCTCCACCGCCGTGACGTCTGCAGCTTTGCACATGGGCACGTTGAAATTGCGGGCGCTTCTCCTGAAGACCACGTTTCCTGCCCGGTCGGCCTTCCACCCTTTCACCAGGGCGAAGTCCGCCCGGATGGCGCGCTCCAAAAGGAAGTGGTCGCCGTTGAACTCCCTCACCTCTCGGGGCTGGCTCATGAGCGCCAGGTGGCCGTCCGGGGTGTAGCGGATGGGGGCACCCCCTTCCTGGACCAGGGTCCCGTAGCCCGTGGGGGTGTAGAAGGCGGGCACCCCGGCGCCCCCCGCGCGGATGCGCTCGGCCAGGGTGCCCTGGGGCGTGAGCTCCAGCTCCAGCTCTCCTGCCAGGTACTGGCTCTCGCACAGCGTGTTCTCGCCCACGTAGGAACAGACGATGCGGCGGACCTGCCTGGCGGCCAGCAGGAGGCCCAGGCCGAAGTCCTCCATGCCCACGTTGCTGCTGACCACCTGCAGGTCTTTCACGCGGGTCCTGAGCAGCGCGGCGATCAGGTTCTCGGGGATCCCGCAGAGCCCGAAGCCCCTGACCATGACGGTCGCCCCGTCAGAGATGTCCTTCACCATCTCCACCGGGTCCGTGTAGAACTTGGCGCGGGGCCAGGGGCTGGTGGCAAAGCAGCAGGCGCAGCCCTGGGACAACGCGAGCCCTGAGCCGCCGGCGGGGACCCCGCGCCCGAGCGCCGATGCCAGGAGCCGCAGCGCCGCCATAGTCGGCCCGGGTCGGAGGCCAGGACAGGCGGTGTGAGCCCCGCGTGCGCCTCGGGCCGCGCGTCACAGAGCAGGGAGGACGCCCGCGCTGACGCACTCCCTCCCAGCAGGTCTCCAGGGCCAGGCGCAGGCTCTAAGCCAAGCCTGCGACCCGCGACAGGGAGGGGCTGTTCCCCTGCTCCGCCCTGGGCTGGGGGCCCCAGAGTCAGTCCTCCGTGTCCAGCGCACAGGCCCAGGCGCAGGACAGAGCTGAGGTCAGGCTCCGCGTGAAGGGCACAGGCCAGATCCCCTCGCCCCAGTGGAGCCTCAGACACAAACTCCAACCGCCCCGCCCAAGCTTCCCCGCAGCTTCCCCAGCTCATTAGAGATACCAAGTGTCTAATGAGCAGGCGCCACTGAGTGACACCGACGCTCATGAACACCTTCACTGGGCATCACTCTGTGCCAAGCACCCTCCTTTAATCCTGTGACAACCCAGACAGTCAGTGCCTGCCCCACTACAGCCCCCCAGAGCTCAGGTTCACCCCTCACTGCGACAGTGGGGACACTATCCCTCACCTCCATCAGGAAGGGTCCCTGCTCTGAAGAGGCCCCTGTCTGGTCCTCTGCATCCCCCCGCCCTCTCCACCTCCCCCACTCCAGCTCCCTGCTCCAACTTGTGTGGAATTTTGCAGTTTTCTTCCCTCTGCACAGAATCACTCCATCACAGCAGTGTGCAGGCGTCTCCTCACCTGTAAAGGACCTGCCTTGTCCCAGGTTCTCTCCAGCCCCAGCCCATGTCTCTGCTCCCCTTCCCCAGCAAAGGTTCTGGAAAGAGCTGTCTCCTGCCTCCACTGCCTGTCTCCCTCCACCTCCTCAGTCAGACCCACACTCCACAGATATCTGGGCCATCAACAACCTCTGTGATGGCAAAACCCTTGGTCACTTCTCTGTTCTTGCCTTCAGCGCCCACAGCAGGACACAAATGACAAACCCTTGCTTCTGGAAACACTTTACTCTGGCGTCTGGGTCACCTCATCCTCCAGGTGTCCTGCTCCCTCTCTGGCTGGTCTCTGTGGGCTCTCTGTGGCCCCTCCTTGTGAGGTCTCTGGATGTTGGAGGTCCCAGGGCTCTGGGCCAGGCCCTCTTTCTTCTCCATCACTACCCTCCTTCCCTAGATGACCTGGTCCCATCCCATGCTTTAAACCCACTTACATGCCAGCACTTCTCTTGCCTGGGTCTTCACGCTCACCTGTCCCTGGAATGGCATTTCCATGAGGACCAGTAATCTCAGTAACATCCCAGGGGCTCAGTAATATTCCAGCCAAAAGAGAACCCTTGGCCACCCACCTCAAACCTGCCCTTCATCTATCTTTCCCCAACTCAGGCCAAAAGAAAGATCTATTGAAAAAAATCCACTGGTTCCATCCACACATCATTCAGGCTTCCTCCCATTCCCTCACCTCCTCACCACCTATAAGCGTGTCCTGACACTGAAATCGACTCATCTTTCTCCATCTCCACTGCTACCAACAAGCCACTCACAGTGCCCACCTGGACCATTGTGGGGCCCCCACACGTCTCTCTGACTTCACTCTTGTCCATCTCAGTCTCCTCTCTCCACTGAAGTCAGGGGGTTCTTTACTTTATGCATATATTAAGTTCGAATTTTACAACAGTTGATAGTTACATAAAACTTTGCAAAGACGGTACAGAGGCTAAGGTGGGAGGATCGCTCGAGCCCAGGAGTTGGAGGTTACCGTGAGCTGTGATTGCTCCACTGTACTCCATCCAGCCTGAGCAACAGAGTGAAACCCTGTCTCAAAGAAAAAAAAACTACACAAGGAGTTCCCATATACCTGGACCCAGTTTCCTCTGGGGAATGTTAACATTTTACACTAGTAGGGTACCTTTCTCATAACTAATGAACCAGTACTGATATCTTATTATTAAGTAAACATCATGATTGATCTGGATTTCATAACTTTTCCCTAATGCTCTTTTGCTGGCCCAGGACTCCACCCAGGACCCCACATGCTCTGAGCTGGTCTCCGTAGGTGCCTCTGGGCTCCTCCAATTTCCCAACCTTCCCTTTTTTTGATGAGCTTGGCGGTTTTGAGAAGCGCTTGTCAGGTATTCTGCGGAAAGCCCTTCTCTTTGGGTTTGACGGTTTTCTCATGGCTGGACTGGGGTTTCGGGTTCACGGAGGGGGCCCTCTGAGGCTCAGTGGCCTTCTCCTTCCCTTACACCCAGGGCACATGCTGGCGCCGTGCCTGTCACTGCAGTGAGCCTTCCTCACCTGGCTGAGGCGCTGCGCGTCAGGTCCCCCACGCCCTGTCCACACCGCACTTTCGGGAAGCAAGTCATTGGGTGCAGCCCACGGAAGGGGTGGGGAGCTCTGCTCCACCCCGAGAAGGGGTATCTCAGAGGGTTCTCTTTTAAAACCTGAATCAGATCCTGTCATCCTCCACTGCTATTAAATAAAATAAACGACGCTAAGAACCCCAGCACTTGGCCCTGGTTTACTCTGACTCAGAATGGCCCCTGGGACCCCCGCCCTCACCACTGCTCCATGGCGCCCCCTTGCAGGGCCTCAAACACACCCATCTCGTGCCCACTTTGGCCTTTGTATTCCTCCTGCCTGGCATAAAAGAGGCTCTCCCCAGTGTCACTTGTGGAATGAACAAGGGCGTGAATCCCCATCCTGCGGAAGAGAAGACGGGGTCTGGAAAGGTAAGTCCCAGCCAAGGTCACTGAGGCAGGGCACTGCCGAGCTGGGCCTCAAACCCAGCCTCCTGGCCTCAGTGCCTGAGGGTACAGCCACTTCCCCTCCTTCCCTTCCCAGGACAGAAACTCCCAAGGTGGAGGCTGCTCCGTGGGAAGAACTGCCTGCTTCCTGGGAAGCAGACGGAGAGGAGGGAGCAACCCCACTGGGCCAGACCTTGTGCCCTGGACCTCAGTGACCCTTGCAGCGGGCACAGCTGGTGAGGCCGGGCACCCAGGGCCACAGGAAGCCACTACCACTGCCTGTGCTGGCACAGAGAAGCCCCAGGGGCTGCTCCCACAGAGCCCCCAGCCTCACCATCCTCAGTCTCCACATAGAGGCGGAGTCCCAGGTCCTTGTGACGCTTCAGCAGCCAGCGGTCACTGGCTGCTGTGACATCCAGCACCAGCCAGCCCTCGTCTCCAGCTCGGATCGTCTGAAGATCCAAAAAGAACAAGTCAGACTCCCTGTGGACATGAAAGAACAATTAACTGGCGGCCGGCACTGCTGCCTCCATGTCTCCAGGGCCCACTGGGGGCTGTCACCGGAGTGTCTCCTACCTGACTCTGGCTGCACCCGTTCTGAGCCTCATCTCATTGCCTCAGCCCACAGAGGTGTACACATGGGGAAACTGAGGCTCAGTGGCTCAGTGACTCATCCAAGTCCCCACAGCCAGGATGGCAGAGCAGGGACTTGAAGGCAGGACTGTCGCTGGGGCTCTTCCCGCAGTGCAGGAGGCTCGGGCCAAGCATCTTTCCCGTCTTTGAGGGTCTCTTTCGGGTCCTCTGGGAAGTGCTCCACCCACCCCCACTCCCTGCTGGGCTGCCTTGACCATGAGACTGTGAGGCGGGCAGGGGCAGGGGGCACCTGGGCCAAGGGGAAGGCACCTGTTGGACTGCTCCTGGACCACCTGGAACATGCTGATGTGGAGGGTCCTGTTGAGCAGGTGGATGCTGGGCACCTTGTAGATCCGGAACTCTGCAGCTGTGACCGCCTCCCCAGCCGGGATCTGGGTCAGGTCAAAGCGGAACTCCTTCCAATGGGGCTCCTGGTGGCCCAGGGCACGGTCTCGCTCCACTAGAAGACACAGCAGAGCTGGGCTGGCACTTGGAATGTCAGAATGGCTCAGGCTCTGGAGTGGGCAGAGCTGGTGTGAGCCACCGCCCCCAGCCACCCACCACTCAAGGTGGAGGGGACCCAGGGAGGCCTGGGTGGGGCCGGCTTCCTTTTGTGCAAACGTTTGTTCCAGGCTTGGTCCCGGGGTGTAGACAGGGCCGAGAGGCCCTGCAGCCAGGCTCACCCTGAGCCCTGCATCTGGCTGGTGCTCAGCAGGCCCCAGGCTCCAAACCTCGAACTCCCGTTGCGCCCCTTCTCAGCCTGGCTGGTCCTGGGACTCATAGATGAGACAGAGGAGGGAGCCTCCTCTGGGAACTTCCAGGCTAAAGGGAAGATGGACATTGGACCCAAGGCAGAAAAGGGCCCCGGCCCTGCAGGGAAACCTGGTAGACAGGGACATAACCGACATAACCGATGGCATCTCAGGGGACACAAGCCATCCAGAGCCTGCCCACTGCCTGGATGGGAGGTGCGGCAGGGGAGGGCTCAGGGCTGACAGCTGAGCTGGGCGGAGGCATGAGTGCAAATCTGCCATGGTGTCAGGAAGATGGGCCCTGCAGGGGCCGGCCAGCCAGGGCAGAGGGCCAGGGCAGAGGGCCAGAGCAGAGGGGCCTGAGGGCAGGGCAGGGAAAGCAAGCACCAGGAAACAGCAGAGGGCAGGACACCCACGTTTCCTTTCTGGAACAAGGTGGAAGAGGAAGGAGAGAAACATGGAAAGGAACAAGAAAAACCAGGGCAGGAGTGACAACTCCTGGAGAGGCCAGTCAGGTGCTGGGGAAGTCAGAGGGTCTCACTGAGGCGAATCCCGGGCCAGGAGCCTGGGCTGCGCCTCTGGCCAGTGGGAAGCACAGGGGACGGGCGCAGCAGGGAGGCGGTGTGGGTGGAGGGGAATTAGAAGACACGGTGGAGGCGAGGGTGGAGGCCGGGCTGGAAGTGAGATGGGCAGCAGGGCCCCGTGGCGGGGGCTGGGCTGCCAATCAAACAAAGGCTGCAGTTGCGGAATAAAGCCCACATCTCCCCAGGTGTCCGGAAATATCCGGAAATACCCAGGACGCTATATTTAGGGCAGTCTCACTTTAGCCTCCCATCCCTTTCAAACTCTAGAAATCTGTGTTTCCGGAAAGCAGGGGTGGGAGCCGCCCAGTGCCTTCCCCAAAACCCAACACTGAGATTTCAATGATATGTTTGAGAGTCTTTTTAAAAATTCTCTCTGGTTACTGGGCTCAGTGACCACAGTCAGGTTTGGAAAAGCACCAGGCTGTGCGGGCCGAGGCGGATGTGGGGAGCACTTCCTGTCCTCGCGGTGGGGACCTGGTCCAGCCACGGGCAGGCGAACAGCTGTGCGGGGCAGGGGACGGGGCCAGACGTGTGTGGGCAGGAGGAGGTGGCCGCTCATCCCAGCCCAGGGCGGAGAAGAAATGAACTTGCCTTGTCCCACAGCACCCGAGGGTGCTGGGCACGCAGCAAAAGCTCGCCTGAGAGCTGGGCTGCTCAGATGCCGTGACGCAGGCGATGATCTCTTCCCATAGGCAGAGATCACTGATGGCAGAGCTCTGGACCTCCTCCCATGAATATCTACACACGTGTGCTCTCTTCCCTAACACACTCACACAACACGACTTGGGTGACGATTTCAGTGGGTTCAGGAACTGCAGACGCCCCTGTGTTACATGGCTGTGTAAGAATCCCCCATTTGCAAGATGAAATCAGTCCATGCTGTTGGCTGTCACAGGGCATGCGACAGTGATGGAGCAGCTCAGTCCCGGCTTCTCCTGTCCGCTTTCAAAGCGTGGCTCTATGTGCTTGTGCCCCAGGGCACAGCAGGGCTGCTGGGTAGGTCCTGGGGCTCAGTGGTATCCCTGTCGGCAGACCACATGCTGACTTCATGTGGGATCCGAGGACTGAGGGAACAGCCCACAAACCCATCAGCTCTGTGGGGACGCCCATGCTCTGTGGCCTCCCTCCCCGCCTGACCTGGGGGTCTACCCAGGCTGACTCAACAGTTTTGCTCAACTGAACCGACCTGAGTTCCAAACTTCCCCGCTGTGGGCTTGTGAAATCGATAAACCACCCAGGAATTCCAGCACAGGAAGCTGCCTCCCCTGGCTGTTCCAGGCAAGCCTGGAAGTTGGGAATTTTTTAGGAAAATGATGATTTTTATCAGAAACTGATAAAACTTCCTGGGGTGTGGCACTGAAATAGGCATTACTGTGACGGGCGAAAGGAGTGCCCTTTGTTTGCTGGAGCCGTGTGGGTCTGGAGCTGGCCAGTGGTTGTGCCTTTGGATAGAAAAGATATTTCTCAAAAGCTGGGGCTGAGGAAGAGCATTTGTTGGGACCCAGATTTTACCCTGTGAAGGTTCGTGGGCAGACAGCCCCTGCTTTAGCCGCTAAGAGAGCATTGAAAAGGGTAGATTCTCTGGCCAGTAGCTGGGCTCCTGGTCCCAGCCCTGACTCTGTGAGCAACCTGTGTGACATCAGTCTCCTTGTCTGCGAAGTGGGGATTCTGTCCTTCCCACCCAGGGCTGTGAAAGGGCAGGGGCCATGGGATAGGAGTGGCAGCCATGGCTCTGGAGGTTAACAGCTGCTTTTCCAACTTAAAGTATCAAAGTGACAATATCCAGCCAGGACCATCAGGAGGCCACGTCTGAAACTCAGCAGCCATGGTGGGGAAAGGGAGATGTTCAGTTTTCTTTTTTTTTTTTTCTTTTTCTTTTCCTTTTTTTTTTTTTTTGAGACGGAGTCTTGCTCTGTCTCCCAGGCTGCAGTGCAGTGTCACAATTTCAGCTCACTGCAAGCTCCGCCTCCCTGGTTCACACCATTCTCCTGCCTCAGCCTCCCCAGGAGCTGGGACTACAGGCGCCAGCAACCACACCTGGCTAATTTTTTGTATTTTTAGTAGAGACGGGGTTTCACCGTGTTAGCCAGGATGATCTCGATCTCCTGATCTTGTGATCTGCCCGCCTCAGCCTCCCAAAGTGCTGGGATTACAGGCGTGAGCCACTGCACCTGGCCAGTTTTCTTTTTTTCTAAATAAAAGTATAGAATGAGAGAAAATACACCATGGAAATCTATCAGTTCAACTTCTGGGTGCCTCCTTTTCACCTGCCTGATCTTTGTCAAGGCACTTAACCTTCTGGGCTCAGTGTCCACGCCTGCAAAATAACATTTTGAAACAGGGTCAAATTAAACCTGTGAAGAGCCAGGTTTGTTGACGGTAATCAGTACTTGGTTACGGTCCAGCGAATGCTTCTCCCACCCTATTCGGGAGCATTTCCTTGTCAGTGAATGCCCAGCCCCCACCTTCCCATAGAACCAAGGTCTGGAATCTCCCAAAGATGCCTGGCTGAGCGGCAGCACCTCAGCAATGCCACTGGGACGGTCCCCCAGTTCTGGCTCAGACAGAAAGTACCAAATACAATCTCCTCCCATGTTCCCACATGTGGAAACAGAACCCTGACTCCTCGCTGGACTTCTTCTGCTACCGTGGACCTCCGTCTGATGCTGGGAAATGGGGCATAAAAACCAGGCTGGAACTGGCCAAAAGCGCTCGAGGCCTCTAGATAGGTCCTCAATACACAGCATGCGATGCCTGCTGCTGCCTCCCAGTGGCTGCTGATTTGAGGGTCCATGGAGGGAATTCATGGGAAAGGCCTAGGTTTGCACAGCGTGATTTCTTGGGTTTTCCCAGTAAAATTCTGCTGCCAGTTGTAAGGTTGGGAAGTTCATTCCAGGGCTCCCTGTCAGATTCAGATAGGCTGGGGGGCCCATGCAGGAGATATTCTCTGTCCGGCCAATGTCCTGATCCCAATCATCTGAGATACATCCTGCCAGGAATCCTCTCTCTATGATGGCCCTGGAAGGAGCCATTGATGTTTGGAGCAAGGTTTCTGGGCAGTACATTTATTTCCCTCATCTGCAAAATCTGGGACAGTGATCCTATTTTTGAGGGTCCCATAATTTCACTTTTGGGCATGAAGGAGGAACTTCCTGACTGTTACCTTCTCATGATCTGAAGGCTTTATAAGAATATTGACTTTTCCTCATTCATTTTTCCTGGTCACAGCCAGGAATATGAATTAATTCATTATTCAGTACATTTTAAAGCAGTACTAATGGTGCACAAGTCATTATTTAGGTGCAGGAGACACTGAGGTAAGCAAGATGGGGCAGCTCCTGCCCCCGTGGGGTTTACAGGCTTGCAGGGAAGTCAGATAACAAACATGAAAGTTAACAAACAAGATTAGCCTATGTGCTAAGTGCTAGGAAGTACACAAAGACAGGGGGACTGGCAATAATGCAGGGAGTGTGGGGGCTGCCTTATTTATGTTTTTAACTTGATTTTGAAATACTTTAGGATTATTTAGATCTAAAGACAGGTGGCATGAACAGTGCAGAGACTTCCCATACATTCTTTCCCTGATAGCTTCCCCTAATGACAGCTACTTACATAACCAATCTGTAGTATAAGAAAACCAGGAAATTGGGGGGGCGTGGTGGCTCACGCCTGTAATCCCAGCACTTTGGGAGGCTGAGGCGGGTGGATCATGAGGTCAGGAGTTCAAGACCAGCCCGGCCAAGATGGTGAAACGCTGTCTCTACTAAAAATACAAAAATTAGCTGGGCGTGGTAGTAGGTGCCTGTAATCCCAGCTACTCGGGAGGCTGAGGCACAGAACTGCTTGAACCTGGGAGGCGGAGGTTGCAGTGAGCCAAGATCGTGCCACTGCACTCTAGCCTCGGTGACAGAGTGAGACTCCGTTTCAAAAAACAAAAACAAAAACAAAAAAACAGGAAATTGATACTGTTAACTAAATCCAGACTTTTCTCTAATTTTACTAACTGTCCTACTAATATCCTTTTTCTGTCAAGGATTCAATCTAGGACCCCATGTTATTAAAACATGAATACATGTAGTGTCATTTCCCTTGGGGCCCCACTGATCTGACTATTCCTCAGTCTTTCCTTCCCTTTCAACCTTGACACTTTTTTTTTTTGAGACAGGGTCTTGCCTTGTCACCCAGGCTGGAGTGCAGTGGCACAGTCACAGCTCACTGCAGCCTCAACCACTTGGGCTCAGGTGATCCTCCCACTTCAGCCTCTGAGGTAGCAGGGACCACAGGTACACCCCACCATGCCCAGCTAATTTTTTAAAAAATTGTTTATTGAACAAGGGCTCATTATGTTTGAGTGGCCGAGGCGAGTGGATCACAAGGTCAGGAGATCAAGACCATCCTGGCCAACATGGTGAAACCTCATCTCTACTAAAAAACAAAAAATTAGTCAGGCATAGTGGTGTGTGCCTGTAGTCTCAGCTACTCGGGAGACTGAGGCAGGGGAATCACTTGAACCTGGGAGGTAGAGGTTGCAGTGACCCAAGATTGCACCACTGCACTCCAGCCTGGGAGAGAGAGCAAGACTCCATCTCAAAAAAAAAAAAAAAAAAAAGACTGTAAGCATAGTGCCACTATGCCTGGCTAATTTATTTTTTGTAGAGATGAAATCTCACTATGTTGGCCATGCTGGTCTTGAACTCTTGGCTCACTTTGCTGGGATCATAGACATGAGCCAATAGTGATTTTCTTTTTCATTTTTTGAGACAGGGTCTCACTTGGTCACCTAGGCTGCAGTGCAGTGACGCAACCTCAACCTCCCAGGGCTCAAGGGATCCTCCCACCTCAGCCTGTCAAGTAGCTGGGACTACAGTCATGTCCCACCACACCTGGCTATTTTTTTTTTTTTTGTATTTTTTGTAGAGATGGGGTCTTGCCATCTTGTCCAGGCTGGAATAGTGATTTTCTATTTCCTTCTTTCTTTCTACATTTATTAACTGGAATTCTTTTGAAAGAAGACTTGTCCTTTCTTCTACAGTTATTTATTTATTTAAATATTTATTTTAAGACAGAGTCTTGCTCTGTTGCCCAGGCTGGAGTGCAATGGCATGATCTTGGCTCACTGCAACCTCTGCTTCCTGGGTTCAAGTTATTCTCCTGCCTCAGCCTCCTGAGTAGTTGGGACTACAGGTGTGTACCACTATGCATGGCTAATTTTGTATTTTTTTTCAATAGACAACAAGGTTTCACCATATTGGTCAGGCTGGTCTCGAACTCCTGACCTCAGATGATCTGCCTGCCTTGGCCTCCCAAAGTGCTGGGATTACAGGTGTGAGCCACTGTGCCCAGCCTAATTATTTATTTATATCATATGGATTCAAGGGTATTTATCTTATTCTATCGGCTATATCCAATACTATTGTTATTTATTTCATTGCTCAAATTGTTCCAGTTTTGGCCACTGGCAGCTCCTTCAGGTTGGCTCCTGTGTCCTTCTGACCATCCCCATCATCCTTTTCTGAGCACTTCTAACTGGCACGGCAAGATGCTCTAGGTGCATCCTGGGAGTTTCCATCCCCATCCCTAGAATCAGCCATTTCTGCAAGGAGTTCTGTTTTGTTTTGTTTTGCTTTTTGGAGAGATATTTAGAAACCAAGATTTGGGCACTGTGTTGCTCACTGTCCTGGAGTGTCAATACTTTTAGGCCCTTTCAGTGGACAGAGCTAGGAAATATATGTGTGTACATTAATGTGTGCAAAAACACACATCTGTATGTATTGGTATATATATATATATTTTTTATTTTAAATATCTGAGGTCATATTGGCACCTCCAATTCCAGTCCAGTGTGGGGTTTTCTTTTCTTTTCTTTTTTTTTTTTTTTTTTTTTTTGAGACAGTCTCACTCTGTCAGCCAGGCTAGAGTGCAGTGGCGTGATCTCAGCTCACTGCAACCTCTGCTGCCTGGGTTCAAGCAATTCTCCTGCCTCAGCCTCCCAAGTAACTGGGATTACAAGTGCCTGCCACTGAGCCCAGCTAACTTTTGTATTTTCAGTAGAGACAGGGTTTCACCACCTTGGCCAGGCTGGTCTTGAACTCCTGACCTCATGATCCACCCGCCTCGGCCTCCCAAAGTGCTGGGATTATAGGCATGAGCCATCGCGCCCGGCCCAGTGTGGGGTTTCTTTAGATGTGATGTTTGAGAAGGCCTCGTGAGTAAGATACTCTAAGATCAGACCTGAACACTTTTGGGCATTGCTGGCAGGAATGCAAAATGGCACAATCCCTAGGGTAGGAAATCTGGCAGTAATCTAGCAAAATGATACATGCTGTGACTCAGAAACTGTACTTCCAAGAAAATGTCCCAGCTGGCTGTGATGGCTCACATCTGTAACCCCATCACTTTGGGAGGCCAAGGCAGGAGGACCACTTGAGGCCATGAGTTCAAGATCAGCCTGGGCAACATAGGGAGGCTCTGTCTCTAGAAAAATTTTTTAAATTAGCCAGGCATCAGAGGTTGTAGTGAGGTGAGATCACATCACTGCACTTTAGCTCTTTGTTTTGAGGCAGAGTGAGACCCTGTCTCAAAACAAAACAAACAAACAAACAAACAAACAAAATTAGCCAGACATGATGGCACTTTGCTTATAGTCTATTCAGGAGGCTGAGGTAGGATGGCTTGAGCCTGGGGGGTAGAGACTGCAGTGAGCTGTCACTGTGCCATGGCACTCCAGGGTGAGACTCTGACTCAAAAAAAGAAAAAGAAAAAAGCAAGGTGAACAGTACAGATAATATACCCCTTGCTACAGTTTGGATGTGTTTTAACCCTGACAAAACTCAGGTTGAAATTTGACCCCCAATGTGGCTGTGATGGGAGGTGGGACCTAGTGGGAGGTGTCTGGGTCATGGGGATGAACCCCTCATAGACTAATGCCATGGAGGAGGGGGCCAGTGGGTGGGTTTCCCTCTCAGGGGAATGGATTAGTTCCCTAGACGGGGGAGGCTGCTAAAAAGTCTGGCTTGCTCTCTTACTTCCTCTCACCACATGCTCTCTTTGCACTGTCCTTCCACTTTCTGCCATGAGTTGAAGTAACCTGAGGCTCTCACCAGATGCAGCTGCCCAGCCTTGAGCCTTTCAGCCACTAGAATTGCATGCCAAATAAACCTGTTTTCGGCTGGGCGCGGTGACTTACGCCTGTAATCTCAGCACTTTGGGAGGCTGAGGTGGGTGGATCAGCTGAGGTCAGGAGGTTGAGACCAGCCTGGCCAACATGGTGAAACCCCATCTCTACTAAAAATACAAAAAATTAGCCAGGTGTGGTGGCGGGTGCCTGTAGTCTCAGCTACTTGGGAGGCTGAGGCAGGAGAATCTCTTGAACCCAGGAGGTAGAGGTTGCAGTGAGCTGAAACTGTACCATTGCACCCCAGCCAGGGTGACAGAGCAAGACTCCATCTCAAAAATAAAATAAAATAAAATAAACCTCTTTTTTTTTTTGGTAAATTACTCAGCCTTAGGGAGTCTGTTACAGCAACACAAGACAGAATAAGACAACCTTGTATCTAATAAAGGGTGAGCCCATCATCATCCTCACCATCAAACACGGGTCACCTTGAACAGGTTTCTCAACTGTGGCACCACTGACATTTTGGCCAGATAATTCTTTGTTGTAGGGGCTGTTCTGTGTACTGCAGGACGTTGAGCAGCATCCCCGGCCTCTGCCCCTTAGCCGACAGCAGCACTCCCTTCCCCTCCCCATTTGCAACAACTAAAAAGGACTCCAGATATTGCCAAATGTTTCCTGGGAGGCAAGATTGTCAGTAGTGGAGAAACACTGCGTTTCAAAAATGCTAGGGATCCATTCATTAGTCTAAAACATGGAAAGTAAGGGGAAAAAATACCCTCGACTGTAGGAGAAGGAACCAGTTGTGTGAAGATGTGGACAGCCTTCTAGGCAGAGGGAACAGTGGATACAAAGGCTCTGCATGTTTGAGAAACATCAAGGAGGCTGGTGTGGTTGGAATCTAGTGGTCAGGGGGCTGAGGTGTATGAGGAGGTTAGAGTGACAGGCAAGGCCAGTTCATCTCCAAGAAATCCTGTTTCTCAGCCTCCAAGAACTCAGCACAGTGATTCAAAGAAGCCCTGTGACTTGGGAAGAACTTTAAAACTTCAATTGTTGCCAACCAATATTGTGACAGTCCATGACCCTGGGAGGTGAGAAGTCACTTGGGCCACAGTGCGCCTGTAGAGCTTTCTGCAGCCAACAGGGACTGGTGACAGCCAGTTCCACTGAGACACACCGGCTGGGGGGCTTGGCTCAGAATCCAGGACAGACAATGCCACCCACGCAGAGCTGCACATGGGAGGCAGAAAAGGTTACTTTCTGAACCACCTCACTGTGGCTCTGGGAAAATAAACAATCAGAGAGCCCTCAGCCTCCTCCTCC
Source organism: Nomascus leucogenys (assembly GCF_006542625.1). NCBI lineage: Eukaryota > Metazoa > Chordata > Mammalia > Primates > Hylobatidae > Nomascus > Nomascus leucogenys. Next base: position 8,570,868 of record NC_044392.1, on the reverse strand, counting down.
AGCCTTGGATAAAGCAATCTCCGGACCCTGCTCTTCCAGGAAAGGCCACTGTGGGCAGGAGGTGGCCTTCACCAGGCATGGCCACCAGCTAGGCCTCCAGATGCCAAACCCTGCGACCCTCAGCCCGACATCAACAAGGGCTCTGGCTATTTTTGTGCCCTGGGCAATTTAGTCTCACCCAGACAACCTAAATCTGTCTTATTTCTGACCAAAAAATGAGACTTCAAAAGACACCCTCATCTTCCAGCTCAGAACAGAATCCTGTGGCCTGTGACCCGTCCCACCTCCCCTCAGACCCTCCCCAGCCCCGAAGGGCCCACAGGAAGAGTGTCCCAGGGCCCTCCCTGCGCTGGCCCTGCCATCTGTCCCTCGGGCCTCTGTGCCGTCTGCCTGCAGACGCCTCCGCCAGAGTCCCTCCTGGAAGCTGCTCTCCCCGGGTGGCCCCGTCCCTCTCAGTCCGGCTGAGAAGCCTCCCAGTCCTCAGACCCCAGGCAGGTCAGGCTTTCAGCCTCTCCCGGCCCCCATGCCAGGGCTTGCTGTCTCTGGTTCGGCTGTTCCTCTGGACAGCGAGCCCTTGGAGGGCCGGGAAGGAGCCACGTGGGTGGACATGGGAGGCTCGCGTGTCAGCTCATCGGCCGCCGTGCTCCAGGGCCCCAGAGCGGGGGTGCCCCGGCCCCTTCTTCCCAAGGGCCTCTTGTCCCCAGGACAGCGGCTCAGTGTCCGGCACTCAGAGCCCTTTGGGCTGCATATCACTGCCAGTCTGGGTGTGGCTACCATGTCCCCGTGTGGCTCCATCAGAAGCCACCGACATTCCCATTGCTGTGGACCTGCCTCCTCTCCCGGCCTGGCCCCTGAGGGTGGACAGCGGCTCCCCCAGAGCCCGGGGCGCATGGGCCGGGCCTGCCTGGCTGGTTCCACAGGCAGCAACGGCAGGGGGCAGGGGCACTTCAGACCCAAAAGAAGGCTTGGGCCCCACAGCCTCTGCAGGCCAAGGGAGGGCGGGACTCATGACCTGTGGGTCCTGAAGGGGCTCCTCCCACCCAGAAATCTCAGCACCGCCTCGAGGCGGGCCCAGGGCTCCATGCTGAGGTATTTCCAGCCGGGTCTCATCACTGGCTTGCTTCGAGGGCTGTTTCCATAAATGGTGCTGCTCTCATAATTACCGGCCCAGGCCTCAGACAGCTCTGGACCCCAAATTAAAAGGGAACACCCACACACGCCACCACATCAAGCCTGCCAAGGCCAAGAATAGATCCCAGGAGATGTGAGCAAGAAAGACGCAATTCCTCCAGTGAAATCCCGGGAAAGAACTGAACTGTGGGAATTTTCCAGAAACAAGTGGTCACGGTGACACATCCTCTCTTGCCTGTGGGAAAGAGGTTCCGGGAGGAGGGGGGCTGGGTGCACCTCCCCACCCTGTGCCTCAGCCTGGAGGAGCCCCCATCAGCAGGCAGGGGGTGGGCACATTCTTTGGTCAGAGCTGGAAAGGCCTTCAGGCAACCCTGCAGAGATGGGGAAACTGAGGCCAAGGAGGGGCAGAGGGTTTCCAGGGTTAGATTAGAGGCCCGTGTCAGATTAGAGGCCTGTGATGTGGATGTTCACATTTGGGGCCAGTGTGAAATGAGTGGCCCTGGAGTTCAATGGGACATATTGGGATGGGGGTCACCCGTCCACAAGGCCCTCCTATCAACAGACGCCCGAGAACGCCAGTGAAGCCACCTTCCTCCAGGCAGGGCTCTGTGGGGACGTGGGGTCCCAGGGGAGGGCCCAGGGAGCTATAGCACCCATTGTCGGCCCCCACACAGACAGGGAGGGCTGGCCCCACTCTGTCCCACCCGACCAGACCCAGGCTCCTCCTGGCTCCCTCTGCCTCCTGCTGGGCTCCTCTTTCCCTCAACTTCCTGCCACAGGGTGGAGGGCAGGGGCGGGGAAGAGTCAGAATTGGTCCTGTTCTCAGGTTGTTCAGGGGTTGCTGGGGAGTAGGAGAAAGAGGCGCTAGGTGAGCCCCTGGGTCACACAGGCAGAAAGCGACTGGAATCCTAAGAGAAGTGCACGCAATGCAGGTGGGGCTTCTGCCTGGAAAGAGCCTGTCCCTGTGGGATTGTCGGGTAGGGGCAGAGAGATTTATGGAAACCCTGACCCACCTTCATTTAAAAGTGGGTGGAGTTTTCACAAGCAAAAATGGAGGTAAGTGTATTCTATGAAGGAGCTACCCAACGAGCAATGGCACAGAAGTGGGGCACAATCGATCAGCCCCCATCTGTAAAGTTCCTACTGTGTGTCGGCCTCCAGCTGGCCACACTGCATGCAACCCCAGGAGGCTGGCTCACTGAACTAGTCTCAAAGGTGTGGAAACTGAGTTTCAGGACTTTCAGCAAGCTGCTCAACATCACACAGCTCCCAAATGGCACACGCAAGATTAAAACCCCTGCTTTAATACATCCACAGAGGGATGTGGATAAAAGTGCTCGGAACAACGCGAATGTCCGTAACGATGGATGGACTGTGGTATGTATATTCATGCAATGGAATACAACTCAGTTACGAAAAAAAGAACTACAGATACAACAACATGGAGGAGAATGGAAAAAGGAGTATGCTGGGCCAAAGACTAGACTCAAGAGTATGCCCTGTAAGATTCCATTTATGTGAAGTTCAAAGAACAGGCCATGGCAATGACAATCAGAAAGTAGTTGCTGGAGGGATTGTCTGGTAGGAAGGGGGCTCCCTAGGGGCACCCAAGTTACATGCTTCTGCAGAATCTGAATTTTGTAGAATGAGCATTTATTATTTTTATAAATCCCCCCCAAATAAAAATACTTTAACAACAGGCTTCTCAGCTTACAATACACATTCACATTTCGTTCAATTCGACAGCACTTACTGCATCTAATGATAGGCGGGGACCTGGCCTGGGGTGGAGGCAGCTGCTGTGTCTGACTTGGAGGCAGGGAGACAACCTGCTATGTGGCCTTGGGAAAACCACCTAACTGCTCTGAGCCTCATTCTCCTCTCTTTTAAACACAGATGTGACAGCAATTGTGAGATACCAATGAAGGAAGAGATGCGGAGGTTCTGGGCACGTGGGCATCGCTGGGTATCATCTCACACAAGCCCGCAACAGCCCCATAAGATGAGTATCTCCATTTTACAGAGGAGGAAACTGAGGCTTGGGGAGGGTGACTGGAAAGCCCAGATCACACTGAGATCAGGTGTCAGTGTCAGGATGCAAATTCCGTGTGTGTGGGTCTCAGGTTAGAAACCCCCAATCTAGCCCTGTCTGTCCTGCCATTGTTCAGCCCCTCCTGTTTCCAGATGGGGCGTTGCTGTCTAGCACACTCGACAGTTACCTTTAGGGCTCATGTATGTATTATGTGCCTCTCACACTAGAAAGCCATCTCCCTGAGGGCAGGGACTTTACTTTTCTCATTGTTGTATCCCCAGCAACTAAAACTGTGCCTGGTCCGTGGTAGGTGCTACAGAACTATTTGCTGAATGAATGAATGGGAAAATGAAAGAGGTCCCTAGAAAAGAACCAAAGGAAGTGGCCCTGGGGCCCACGGAGATGGTGCCACCCTTCCAGGTCACACGGCTGGCAAGGGCAGAGCAGGACCCAGGCCAGGTCCTGAATTCCCACTCAGTCCTGCTTCTCCCAAATCCAGACGGCTCTGTTCATCAACACCCCTGTCCATGGCCACCGGAGACCACAGGAGCAAATCTGTCTGGTTCAGGAAGGGATCAGGACAAAAACGAAGCTGCCTGCATTCTGATCCTGGCTGGACTTCTGCCTGCTAGTCCTGCTTATGCCTCAGTTTCTCAATCTGGAACATGGGCACCTGCCTCTCTGCTGACGTGGGTGGAGAAGGATTCAGAAGGAGTGTGCAGAGGTGGTCCTTCCTGCCATCCTTCCTCCCTCACGAGGGGCCGGGCCGGCCTGAGGCACTGGGGCCAAGGCATGGCGGTGTTGTGGGAAGGCGCCTCTGCCACAGAGCCACAGGGTCAGGGCTGGGAGGCACCTTGCTTTTCTGATGCCATCACCGTAGAATGGACGAGAAAGCAGAGGTCTAGGGAAGGGAAGGGCCGTGGCTCAGGACATGCAGGAGTTAATGGTGGGCCCAGGCAGCACAAGAACCTGGGTCCTGCCTCCCAGCTCAGGGCTCTCCCCTCCCTGAGCACAGAGAGACCAGGGACAGAATCCAGCCGCTCCATCACTGTCCTGCCCAAGAGAGCCCAGGTCTACAGGCTGATATGGATGACAGGCCAGGCAGGGCCCCGGCTCTGACCCCAGCCCTGGCCTCCCAGTGCAGGCTCTGAACATCACGACACAGGCTTGGCTTCCTAAAGCACCTGCTCTGCACAGAGGCCTGAGCCATGGTGGGAGGCCTGTGACAGCCCCGCCCCCTGGGTCCCACAGGCTGCCATCAAGAGTTGGGCCCTAGGGGTACCAGGCCTGGCTATTCAGGAGTCAGATGAAGCTGATAGGAGAGGTGGAGCTGGCGGGAGCAGGTGTGGGAGCCTGGGTGTGGGCGGTGACACCACAGCGACCCTGCTATTAGATCCCTTGGTGGCCTCTGCCTGCATGCCTATAATCTCAGCTACTAGGGAGGTTGAGGCAGGAGAAGGGCCACCAACCTCCAGGGGCCTCCAAACATGCAGAGCATCCTGGTATGTGTCTAATCCATGCCCCCCCGCCGCCCCACCCGGCCTCAGTAATTACCAGTTAAAGCTACTCTGAGAGAGTTCTACTAGTGCAGTTAGCACAGCAGAATAAAGAAGGCCTTTCTGACAGCTGGCTGCGCCCACCCGCAGCCTGGGCTTCCACTAACAACGATCTGCTTGTTAATCCCACAGCGCTGGACGCCCCGAGTCTTCATGAAGTGCTCAGAGCTGGTGCGGGAAGAAGCTGGGATTTGGAATCCACAGCCGTGGATGCACCTTGGATGTGCTGTGTGGCCCTGGGCTGGCCATTTAATCTCTCTGAGCGCATGAAACGGGGCTGGCAAAACAGTCTCACATGAATTAAATGAGGAATTGTAAGGCTGTGAAAGTTCACATGTGGCCAGGCATGGTGGTTCATGCCTGTAATCCCAGCGCCTTGGGAGGCTGAGGTGGGAGGATCGCTTGAGTTCAGGAGTTCAAGACCAGCCTGGGCAATATAGTGAGACTCTCCGTCTCTACAAGAAATATTTAAAAATTCTCTGGGTGTGGTGGTGTGCAACTGTAGCCCTAGCTACTGGGGAGGCTGAGGGAGGAAGATTGCTGGAGGCCGGGAATTAGAGGTTGCAGTGAGCTATAATTGCACCACTACACTCCAGCCTGAGGAATGCAGTGAAATCCTGCCTCTTAAAAAAAAAAAAAAAAAAAAAAAAAAGAAAGAAAAGAAAAAGTTCACACGCTACTTTTCATTTTAAAAATGAGTACAAACACCTTTGATTGGCTTTTAGAATTCATTTCTGGGTTTCATGTGTATAAGACATGTGGAGATGTTCCTGTCACCTCCACACTAAGGCTGGGCCACAGCTGGGAGGCCAACAGTGCCCAGGTCCAGGTTCACCCTCTGAGGGGAGCAGCACAGACTTTCTACTCCTGCCCCTCTACCAATCACACAACAACCCTGAGGACAGATCACCAGGTGCCTCATTTTATAAGGAGCGACCAAGGCTGAGAGGGTGAGGAACTTCCCTAAGGTCACACAGAGGGGTAGGCCCTGCCCAATTCACAGCAACAGCGCTACCAGGCTGTGCATGCCTTGACCCAGGAGATGCCAGGGGAGGTAGGATGTGGGCTGGGTGGTGGTGACTCATTCTGATGGGCGGCTCCCCCAGGGACATTCTTGGACAACTCTTCTTGGTCCTGAGCCCAGTGTCAGCCTGTCCTGATGACAGAGCCCCAGCCCCAGCTTCACAGATGGTCTCCTCTGTCCCACATCCCCACCCTGTCCTCTAACTACAAAAGCAGCATCCAGATCCCACCGGCCAGAGTCCTGTGCCTGACACTGGGCGTTCAGCGATGGTGAACGGCTGCCTCCTGCTGCTCACCCCCACCACCAGCTCTGGGTTGCGGGAGGCAGAGGCTTGGCCATGCCCTCTTCTACCCTAGTGTAGAAAGCAAATGGCTGATGGCCCCACAAAACCTGCTGTGGCTCAGTCCCCTGTGTTCCTCAGCCCAGACTCCTCAGAAAGCTCTCTGCACCCTGAAAGCCTGACCTGACAACAGAAATGTCATCTCATGGAGCCCTGGATGGACAGTCAGGCTTCCTGGGCCTGTCCTGGCTCAGCGGCGTAGAGGCTGCGCTGTCGTAGGCATGGCGCTGCCTCTCTGAGCCTCACTGTCCTCATCTGGGAGATAGGGATGAAGACCGTGGCTGCTATCAGGGTTGTCGGGAGGATGAAGAATTAATGATGCTGTCTGTGGAGGGAGGCTAGCGGCTGGGGAGGTACCCACTCCCTGCTCTCAGCTCCACAGCTCCCCGACTTCGGGCTGAGCTATGGTCCTTGGCTCCCAGACCCCGGCCCGGCACTAGCCACAGACAGGAGGCAAAGCAGATGGGGGACCTGACCAACAGTAACTACACGACCATAGACCAAAGAGTTTAGTACTGGAAAAAAAAAAAAAATCTGAGATCTTAAGGAATAAATAGCTCCAGGGTTTGATACAAGATGTTTGCAGACAGGAAAAGCCGGGCTTTGCCTGGGAGAACACAGTGGGTCCACCTGCCCACTGGGCCATTCCACAGGACCGGACACTCACCCTATACCAAGCCACATGCCAGGTGCAGGGCCCAGGGTGACAAGGCCACAGTCCTTGCCCCACGGAGCTGAGTCTGCTCCTTCCCCAGCCGCTCCCCTGACAGCCGCACCCCACCCAGGCTCCGCACAGGGAAGAGCCTGCTGTGGACTCAGGGCACGCGACTCAGCTCTGGTCACTCTGATGATGACCACAGGTTTCCACGCTGAACTTTGTCCCTCTCCTCAGTACTGCCCTTATCACAGTGACAGCATCCTGGCCTCTGTTTACTCACCTGTCTCCCCAGGACCAGGATGTCTTCCCCGGGCAGCCCAGGTGGGCAAAGACATCACTTGATTCTTACTCCTGGGTGTGTTTGGGGCAGGGTGAAGGCAGCGCCTGGGAGTCCACAGTCTCCCACACCCTGCTCCTGACCACCCCGCAGCCCAGGGGGCCCCATGACCCTTAGACCTTCCCTAACCACGGCGGTCCCACTCCCCTGTGGTTCGCGTCCACCGTCTGTAATTTCCCGTTCGGCCAGGGCCCGGCACCGCCCGCGGAGGCGCGCCCCTCCCCTGCAGCCAGTTTACTCCGAGGGTCTCCGCGCTGGCGGCCGCACTCACCCATGTTGACGAAGCTCATGACCAGGTCGGCGCGGCCCAGGCGCCGCTCCGCGAGCGCGCCGTCCTCGTCGTCGTCGCCGGCCATGGCGTGGTACAGGTCCAGCATGAAGAGCGGCGCGGACGCGGGCAGCCGGGAGGCGGCGGGTGGCGCGCGGGGCCGGGGCCGCCCAGGCAGCCCGAGCACCGCCAGAATCTCGCGCTGCACGTCCCGGCGCTCGCGCGCGCCCAGACGTCGCTGGGGACAGCCGGGCGGGGGTCGCGGGCCGGGGCCGCCCCCGCCCAGCGCGCACAACGCCAGGCCCAGGAGCCAGAGCGGGCCCGGGAGCGCGGCCATGGCGGGCCGGGGGCGCTCAGCGGGCGCGCATCAGCTCCGCGGCCGCCCCTGGGCCCGGGGACGCCCCGACGGCGAACAGGGAGCTGAGTTCGGCGAGCAGGGGGCGGGGCTCGGCGGGCGGCGTCTGCGGCCTCAGCGCTGGCCCTGGGGCGCCCTCCGCGCGGCACCTGCCCAGGCTCCGGGACAAGCGGACGCTGACGCGGACGCGGACGCCAACGCTTCGAGGCTGCTCTGACGCCTGGGACTGTCAGTCAATCCGTCTGTCGCCGCCGTTCCCACCAGTCCGGCTGTGGCTGCGGTCTGCGCAGAGCAGGGGCGACGAGCGAGCTCCCAGCGACCCGGGCGGCGCGATTCCCGCGAGTCCCTGCTCCCGCTCAGCCGTCGGTGCCGCCCGCCCACCCCCAGGACTGACCAATGGGGGCGCGGGGGCGGAGCCTGGGCGCAAGGCCACGAGGCCGCGCCCGCGAGGGGCGCGGGGCGGCGGCAGGTGTTGCGGGTGAGGCGACCCCGAAGTGCGACCTCGGCGTGGCTGGCGGGTGGTCCGGGCGAGGAGCCTGTAGCCTGGGCGTCAGCGTGGTCAGGGCCGTCGTGGCTCCCGCCGCGGGCCTCGGCGCAGAGATCCTAAGGCCGCGGCGCCGTCCCGGTCCCGCCAGTGGTGCCACCCGGCCGCCCCGCCGTGGTATGCCGGGGTCGCCACCGGGCCCGACACGCGGCCGTAGCCCCGTCTGGAGAGCCGGGTGGTACCAGCCAAGCCCCGCGGGTGGGGCACGTTCCTCTGCCCGCAGCAGCCTGCCCGGGTTCTGGCCACCGCGGCCCTTCACCGCCTCCTGGCGCCTTCCCCGTGGCCCCTGCATGCGCTTCTGCGGGCGCCTCCTTCCTGGCACCTGCTCGGCTGCTTCTCCCTGCGTCCCCCACCTGGCTCCCGCGTGAGCCCGGGCAGCGCCCCAGTCGGGCCGCACCCGCCAGCCCTCGCTGTGCGCCCTGCGTCCCCGGTACTGATCCAGCTTGGCGGAGGAGGCTCCGCCTCCTGCCTCCAGCCGGGCCAGAAGCTCTGGGGCCCTTCCCGAGCACTCGGGAGCCACCTGTGCACATCTTCTCAGTCCCCACGGCCCCGGTGCAGGCTTGGCAAGAGAAGGATCCCAGCGGAAACGTCTCGACTGACTCAGTCCCTTTCTGCACACCCTGCTCTTCCCTGGGCGCGCTCTCACCTTACATAATTATTCCTGTGTGGTTCAGGCGCTGCGGAAGGAGAAGGCACATAGACTGCGCTGGGAAGGCTCCTGGAGTTGACCTGGAGCGCCAAGAAAGGTCAGTGGAGGAAAGTGCTCCAGACGGAGGGAATAGCTTGTGCCAAGGCCCTGAGACCCCAGCTGGGGAGCCTAATAATGGTAACAGTCAGCACTTGCCACGCGCAAGGCATGTTCTGAGTGTGTGTCTCGTGTCATTTCTGTGATGCTCGCACATCGTTAGGGGGTACATACCACTGGAACCTCCTCTCTTAATAAATGAGGAAACTGAGGCACACGGCGGTTAAGGGAATTACGCCAGGTCACACAGCAGTGGAGCTGGGCTGGGGCAGGGGGGCAGTGGAACCTGGAGAGCCCAGGGGGCAAATGGCGGAGGCTGGAGGGGCTGGCAAGGGAGGGACCGCAAAGGGCCTCAACAGGGGCTAGACGAGGGCCCTGGGCACCAGAGATTATGGTGCCCCGCCATGTGGATTGAAGATTAAACCTCGAAGCAACTGTATAATGCCCTCAAAATCACATTTTGAAGTCATCACTTAAATAAAATTTTCTACATCAATTTCTTAATCCAAATAGTCATTTGCTGGTGCCTTAAACACGTGCCTAGTTTGTCTTTTACCCAACAGGTATATTTCCACACTGCTCGTAAATTTTCTGCGCGGTCCCCAGAGCGCCCCACATGAGGCACCTGCACCAACTCCGGGCGGAGCAGATGAGGACTGGTAGCCGGGGCTACTCTGTGGACTGGGACTGTCCCGCAAGGATACTGAGCTAAGGATAATGCAGAATAACTGTTGCAAGTACCCAAGACCAGAGCATGGAAGCAGAGCGGAATATGGATCAGAGGGAGACAGGAGTCAGGGCCCTGCAGTTGGAGGCAGGTACAGTAATCAGATGTGGGGGTGGGTACAATGAGTCTCTAATGGTGATGGGGTGGACGGGCAGAGGAGAAAGCTGTTTAGGAGGCTGAATCCACAAGGCTTTGTCCCCATGTCATCTTGGTCAGTCTTGGAATCTCCTGCCCATGCCCCCTTCACTGTCCTCTCTGCACGCCCCTTTTGAATCCACTGCACATCACTTGAGGCCCTAGATCCAGCCTGTACAATTCTCAGGTTTGTTTTGTGCAATTCTGGGCTCCCAGCTAGACTGCAAGCTGCCCAGTGCTGGGCTGATTCTTGTAACAGAAATCATTTTTCAATTTAGGATGTGGAGATAGAGCTGTGTTCTCTCAACAACGGGCTTCACATTCCCATAAACCTAAACAGCAGATTTTAGCCATTCCAAGGGCCTCTGCCCACGATTTAGTTCAGCAACAACCATCGTGAGCTGCTTTATGCTGTGCCCTGAACCAGAGATGGAGCAGACAAGCCCCCTGCCCCTTAGCAGCCCCACAGCAACAGGGGTGACAGCTGGTGAACACGGCAATTTCCCAAGGCAAAATGAAAGCTGTGCTCCCACAGAGGAGCCAGCAAAGTGGCTGGAAGGGCAGAGGAGCGGGGAAGTGGGAGCAGAACACGTGTGAGTGGAATCCCAGAACATTAGGAATGGAAGGGAACTGAGGTGGGGTAGGTTTCTTGTAGAAAGTAGTGTCAAAACAAGGGCTTTCCCTAGCCACCTCGCAACTCTGTGATCTTTTTTTTTTTTTTTTTGTATTTTTAGTAGAGACGGGGTTTCACCGTGGTCTCGATCTCCTGACCTCGTGATCCGCCTGCCTCGGCCTCCCAAAGTGCTGGGATTACAAGCGTGAGCCACCGCGCCCGGCCAACTCTGTGATCTTAACCTCTCTCAGGCTCAGTGTCTCATCAAGAAAAGGGGGCTAATGATCATAGAACTGTTAAGGGTATTCAGTGAGAATGTATACAGAGCACTTAGCACAATCACTGGCTTACAGTAAGCAGTCAATAAACATGAGCTAGTTATTGCATCATTCAAGGCCCCAGCAGACACCAAATTTTCCTTCCTCATTTAGCATTTCTATCACAGGACTGTGATATTATATATATATATATATATATATATATATATATAATTTTTTTTTTTTTTTTTTGAGACGGAGTTTCTCTTTTCTTGCAGGCTGGAATGCAATGGCGCAATCTTGGCTCACTGCAACCTCCGCCTCCCAGGTTTAAGCAATTCTCCTGCCTCAGCCTCCCGAGAAGCTGGGATTACAGGTGCCCACCACCACACCTGGCTAATTTTTCTATTTTTAGTAGAGCCGGGGTTTCACCACGTTGACCAAGCTGGTCTTGAACTCCTGACCTCAGGTGATGCACCCGCCTCAGCCTCCCATAGTGCTGGGATTACAGGCATGAGCCACCGCACCCGGCCTAGGACTGTGATTATACTTTAACCCTTTTCCTATCATCTCATTATTTCCTACATGGTCTTCCCTGCAGGCATTTGTTGAATGGAAATGCACTTTTTTTTTAGCCAGGCATGATAGTGTGCACCTGTAACTCCAGCTACTCGGGAGGCCAAGGCAGGAGAATCGTTTGAGCCTGGGAGGTGGAGGTTGCGGTCAGCCCAGATTGCGCCACTGCACTCCAGTGGGCGACAGACTGAGTCCCTATCTCAAAAAAAAAAGATAAAAAAAAGAAATGCACTTTTCGTTGGTGCCGCTGGCAGCTGAACTTTGCCACAAAACCCCAAAAACCTAAATTACTTGGTAAGATTCTGGACCATAATCCACAATCTGGGAAGATGGAGGTCAGGCTGGTCTCGCATGCTTCTGCTGCCAAGAGGCCTAGAAGGGGAAGCAAATTAGGGTGAAAACACTATCCTATACAAAGTCCTGGCAGCTTGAAGTTCCCCAGTTCCATGGAGAACAGAGTAAGCACTTCCTTCAGAATCCAGTAGGCTCCAAATTCCTTTTAATCTGGATATTTGGCCTTAACAGCTTTGGCAAACATGGATCGATCTCACCAAATGCCTATGTCCTAAGGAATGCGGCCTAATGACCAAGAACGCAGGTGGCATGAGTTTCAGCCCCTTTACCTCCGAAGCCTCTAGCCCTTTTCTTCTTGTTACTAAGTTAACATTTGGCTGCTCTATTATAAAGCCAACTGACTAGAGGCTGGAGGAAATAGAAGTGCCAGACTTGAATAGGGAGTCGAGGACTGGATTCAAGGTTCACTTCTGTCATTTATTTATTTTGTGAGCTCAGGGAAATCACTTTCTCTTCTACTTTCCCATCGCAGTTTCTCCATCTGTAAAACAAAAGAGCTAGATATGATGACCGATTTTGCTTCCACCTCTGAAATTCTACCATTTAACCAGAAATTTCAGCATACTGTGACAGTGTGAAAAACTGGTCCCATTCTGAGAACCCAGGATCTCCATGATTTCTAGTATCTTTTTACATAATACTATTTGTTTAATCATGTAAGTAGGACAGATACCCTACATGTTCATGTTAATATCCTGTCTTTTTTTTGAGACAGGGTCTTGCTGTGTCACCCAGGCTGGGGTGCAGTGGTGCAATCGTGGCTCACTGTAGCCTCGACTCCCAGGCTCAAGTGATCCGTGCACCTTAACCTCCCTAGTAGTTGCGGCTACAGGCATGTGCCACCATGCCTGTTTCTTTAGTTTTAGTAGATAGAAGGTCTTACTATATTTCCCAGGCTGGTCTCCAACTCCTGAACTCAAGTGATCCTCCTGCCTTGGCCTCCCATAGTGCTGGGATTATGGGCGTGAGCCACCATGCCCAGCCATATTAAACAAAATTAACAAGGATGAAATAAAACAAAATCTATTAATCTCTATAATTTATCCATCAATATATTTTGATTTGCATAATGCATTTAAGTACCTACAACATGATTATACCCCAGGGTAACATTTATAGATAAGGTAATGGTTGAAAAGAAAATCAGGAAATACAAAATATTTGTTACGGCAAGCAATTTTAATACAAAAGTGTGTCTTGTTTCTAAACAGTTCATTGGTAGAGCTTCAGTTTCTGCCTCAATTAAAACCAATTGAGATAATCACACAGCAACATGGTCGGAGCTGAAGAACAGCAGCTAAAAAACAGGAGCCCCAGACAGCCCCTTTTCATGGTCACTTGGTCAGTTGACTTTATTACGCACAAAAAAAGACGAAAGCAAACGGGACTGGTTAACAAGTGTGCTGGTGAACTCCATTAAAGGACGAGCACGTGTTTGTCTTACGTCAACATTTTCAGAACAGGCTCGTGGAATTCATTCCTCAGTTTGTGGGAAGTTGATCGACCATTTAAATAAATAGCAAAAAAAGTGGATAAAACAAATCTGAAATTCACAATGTCACCAACGAGCCTATCCCTTGCCAAGGGTCTGGGTCCTGGTGAACACAAGAGTTACTGGTGTCTAGGCTGGATAGGGAGCAACCAATCAGTTTAAAACCCCAAATGTTCTGACGTTTTCTGAACACTTACATTTACCCCTGAATTCTAGCAGCTATTTGTCCTTTAAACACCCAGTACTGAAACAATATCCAAAGACAGTATTGCAATGAACTCCTTTTGCTGTATCATGTGCAAATGTTACTTAGATGAGGTTCCCTCTCTTTAGCTAAAAATCACAAAACATTAAACAATGGAAAAAGCCCTCCCCTCAGTTCTTGCTAATTGAGGTGTCTGTGATTTACAAAAAAAAAGAGTTCCTTAAACACTGCAGGATTCTTATTTTTTTTTAATATAATTTATCTTGCTGAGATAGCAAGTCAAGTTTATAAAGAAGATGCATTTAGGAATAATCCTAAAAGATAAAGCAGGTTTACAACCCTGCACCGCGCAGAAACCCTATTAATAGGCTTTTTTTTTTTTTAATACACATTTGTATCTTGACCTTTTCACTTGTTTTTCTCAAATATTTCATTTCTGGGCCCCATCCATTACAGGGTTACCAGGAGGCAAATTTTATCTACATAAATATTCACATGAAAATAGTAACTTACAAAAAGAAAAAAAATAAGGCAGCTTCATAACACAATTATTCTTTTACACTTTTAACAATATAACTTCTCCCGTTCAGAATAAATATACACCCAATGTATGGAGCAGGATTCAAAGTGGATAGTGGCTTGAGGGTGCTTAGACAGTGTTATCGCTTGGGACCTGGAGTCCTGGGGGAGGCAGTGGTGGTCTTCTTAGACATGGTTGGGATTTTGGAAGGTTTGTTTAACCCTCTCCTGGAGTTGCCTTGGCCCCCTGCAGCGCTGCTTTCTGAAGTGTCGGAACAAGCAGACTGCGTCTCTAAGAGGTCAAAGTCAGAGGCGTCACTTCCTCGCCGGCTGCTGGCTCGACTCCCGGCTCGACTCCCAGCCCGACTCCCAGGGCGACTGGCTGACTTTTTAGGGTCTGGAATTCAAGAATAAAACAGTAGACTTAATAGAGATGGCTTGGGGTGGAAGAACAAGTGAGCAGAAGCTAGGGTTCTGATCCTGTGTGATCTTAAGCAAATCTCACAGCCTTTCTGCACCCCAGTTTCCTCATCTATACAGAAGTTGCTGAAGCCTTTTCTGGCTTTGTGATTCTACTTGAGAAGCTGCCTCCTGGGGATTAGAAAGCCACTTCTATCAGCAGCACTGTCACCTTCCATGGCCCCAACGTGGAGGCAAGCAAGGTTGCTCAACCACCTCAGTACAGGTGGGTGAGCCTGCCAGCTGGGCTAATCCATGGGCAGGATGGATAGAGGCAAAATGAGGGGAAGCAGCCAGCCAGGAAATGAAGGCAGATTCCTAGGTTCCCATGAGGAACAGTAGCAGGAGAACAGATGTGATCTTCCCCTGCCTTTCTTGGTTCAACAGCAGCCATAATAAGTATGACGTGATGGAAAAATTACTAGCAAGCTGCTCATCCCAACACTGGACTGGTGTCTGAGGAAGACCCACATTTCCTTTAACATTCTCTCAAATGTGATCATTTCTGATGAGAACGCATGGCCCAGCTTTGGCTGTGGAAGCATCTCGTCTCAGAAGGAAAGCTTAAAGCTAATTGTAATGACAGAAAAAGTAAAGGTCACTTGAGCATCTGCAGGTCTGTCTTTGTGGGCATCACACTAAGTACCACTCTCATTACCGGCTCCTTGGGAGCAGTGAAACATTCCACATAGGCTGTTGTTTCCAAATTATCAGCCTGGCTTGTAGGTCATGGGGCAGGTACTTACCTGCCCGATTAGTTTTGGCACCTGTGGAGGCTGGGGAAGAACTATTGCTAGTATCACCAGCAAGGGATGTCCGACTAGAATGAAAAGTTGGTGTTGGTCGTTTCAACTTGCTACCTGATGATGGGATAACCTTAAAAAAATAATAATAAAAAGGTCACATTTTACTTGGTAAAATCTTTGCCAGAAATTCAACTTTAAAAGGTCTCCTTACACCTCCTTATATTTGCTCAGTTGAAAAGCAAATTAAAAGTCCAGGAAAACAAAGATTTCTCTTAAAGTATCCTAGGTCATATATTTTGAAAATTCCCAAAATAAAAGTTTTATGTTCCAATTAAAAATTTCAAAATGTCCTCAAATACCTTTTGTTTTACTAATTTCCCCTAGAAATGGAAAAAAAAAATCCTCAGTAAGAATACAATAGTTACAACAAACAATTATGGTGAATGAGTACAGGAAAAAGAAATTCAAATAATACTAGGTATCAAGATTTTGGGGTTAAAAATTTGAAATGAGTTTTAGCCCAGCTATTTGATATGGAGATTCAAGTATTACTCCAATCTTTTTTTATTTTTATTTTTTTGAGACGGAGTCTCGCTCTGTCACCCAGGCTGGAGTGCAGTGGTGCAATCTCGGATCACTGCAAGCTCCGCCTCCTGGGTTCACACCATTCTCCTGCCTCAGCCTCTGAAGTAGCTGGGACTACAGGCACCCGCCACCACGTCAATTTTTTTGTATTTTTTAGTGGAGACGGGGTTTCACTGTGTTAGCCAGGATGGTCTCGATCTCCTGACCTTGTGATCCGCCCGCCTCGGCCTCCCAAAGTGCTGGGATTACAGGCGTGAGCCACCGCACCTGGCCCCAATCTCTTAACAATAAGTAGGTGCAGTAACTTTAGTAAGATCTTTTAGTCAGTATCCTTACTGGTAAAATGCAGATAAAATTACTTAACTCGTGGATCAAATAAACTATGAGAAGCACACGACTGTGGGACTGAGACATCAGGAACAAGTCTGTGCATGAAGAACCAGGAGACCTGGGTTTGAGTCTGGGTTCCAGGACTGATTGAAATTAACACCTGTGTCTTTGCTTCTCTCTTGGGAAATCAGGGATTAAATCCTGCCTCTTTGACTTCATTTCTGCCACACTCCTCATCAGTCCATTCCAGCCACACTAGCTTCCTTGCTGTTCCACCAATGGCCCGGTGAGGGTCCACCAGTCTTGTCCCCTTGCTGTTCATTTTGCCTGGACTGTTGTTGCACAATCACCACCCCCCAAGCCTACCCCAGATACACGTGTGGCTCACCCCCTCATTCCCTGCAGGGGCTCTATGGAAAGGATGACCTTAGTAGAGGTCTTGTCTCACTACTCAGAACACTGCTTGTACACTTCTATTCTCTCCCCTGCTTCCTGTGTTCTGCACAGTACTCATCACTGCCTTACATATGATATTACTTGTTTGTTGCCTGTCTCTCCTGCATTAAAGTATCAACTCCATAAAAGCAGGGACTTTGTTTTGTTCACTCTCACATCCTCAGCATGTAAAATTGTCTGGCACAGAAGAGGAACTCAATAAAAACTTGAATGATTAAATGATGTATAGAAGCATTTCCCAAACTGGAAAAGAGCTATATATTATTATCACTGCTACCAATAGGTGCTATGTTTCCTATTTGAGTGATTTTTTTTGGTTTTTTAGGTAGTAGGCTTAACTGGAGGAAAAAGAATATTTTAAATGTGTGGGTTTTTTGTTTTTTTTGAGACAGAGTCTTGCTCCATCACCCAGACTGGAGTGCAGTGGCATACTTCATGGCTCATTGCAGCCTCGACCTCCCAGGCTCAAGCAATCCTCCCACCTCAGCCTCCCTAGTGGCTGGTTTATTTTTGTATTTTTTGTAGAGACAAGGTTTCTCCATGTTGCCCAGGCTGGTCTTGAACTCCTGGGCTCAAGTGATCCGCCCACCTCGGCCTCACAAAGTGTTGGGATTACAGGGGTGAGCCACCATGTCCAGCCTTAAATCTGTGTGAGTTTTTTTTTTTTTTTTTTTTTTTTTGAGGCAGTCTCGCTCTGTTGCCCAGGCTGGAGTGCAGTAGCACAATCTTGGCTCACTGCAACCTCTGCCTCCCAGGTTCAAGTGATCTCCTGCCTCAGCCTCCCGTGTAGCTGGGACAACAGGTGCCTGCCACCACACCCAGCTAATTTTTGTATTTTTAGTAGAGATGGGGTTTTGCCATGTTGACCAGGCTGATCCTTAAATGTTTTAAACATCCATTATTTGACCTTGTCTCTACTTCGCTTTTTAAAAAACGAAAAAAAAGAAACAAGAAAAAAAAAAAAAACCCAAACTATTACTTATGCCACATGCTACAGCATACCAATTTTTTTTTTGAAATCAATTATGTAAATTGTTTTCCAGGACCTTTAAGATGTTTATGCAAACAGAAGAGAAAAGCAATCCATCTCATTGTGTTTGCTGTACTTCTTAAATTTATAAAGAAAAAGCATAAGCGATAGAAAGTGGTTAACACTCAAGCACAAACTTTCCTGGCCACATAGGAGGAAGAACACCAGTTTCAGAAGCTAAGGTTCCTGCACACTGCTGCTGGAAGACCAAGCTAGACCCCGCGCTAGAATTCTAAGTCAGGAGATGGCCTGGCTACAGAACACCAATAAGTTAAGGAAAGATGAAGCCTCAAAATGAAATGAAACAGAAAATAAAACCTTAAGACAGAACAAAAGCCCTGATTTATCAGAACTGTATGAGAATTTGTACATCATTAAACATCTAAAATTTAAAATAGAACTGAGATTTTTATGAAACTGGAGCCATTAAGGAAAGAAGAAAAGCAAGATAAGCAGGGTGAGTCTAGGAGCTTAGTGGCAGTAGGTCCCCAGATCATATTCTAAACCAGATATATTTCTGAACTGGAGTTTTAGCTTGGAGTGAAATGAACCTCAAAACAGCAGCTCATTCATAGCCATTGACTTCTTGTGCATCCCCTGTTTCCCTGGCTACGGCTTTCCAAGACTGAAGGCAACACTGTCTCGAGGCACAAGAATCCAATGTTTCTTGGTAGGAGCTAGAATGCAAACTGCACTGCTATCAGGCAAGCCACTAGTCCATGTTTTATTTCTAAAACACTGCTCTTCCAAAAGCGTTCAGGCACTTTAATGGCTGCACTTGAACATGCTTAATTGCTGGCATGTGTATTCAAATCAAGGCTACAGAAACTCAGGTGCCTAGGCCAAGAAATTGAGAAGCTAGAATGTAAGCCTCAGGGCAGTGTTCACTGGTGCTGTGCTTGGCTGAAGGAGACAGCACCCACGCCTCGGACTAGTGTGGTGTGGCAATACCAACCACCCTGGACATGTGTCTCAGGGCGGGTGGCACCAACCACTCTTCTGTTCTAAGCGAAGATAGAACATTGTAGAACATGCGCCATAGTTGAATTTCAAGTGTTCATAACTCGTCTGAGTATCTGACATTTGGAGATTCCAAGAGGCCTGATTATAAATGACATCAATAAACAAATCTCCAGCAATGACCATCATTTACCATTCTGAACAAATATCATTCTCAAGATTGTTATAAAGTTATTAAGTTATTAATCTAGTTTCAGGCATCTCTTAATTTCTCTCCAATTTTGGTGAATCCGAGTTAGAAACCCCTGAAAACACTGGACTAGATGAATCAGCTGTGACAGCAAGCACCACAGAGATGAAAGTGCAGGGATTCGTGTCGGGAAGAAGAGCTGGTCGAGTCCAGTAGCGAGGGCCTCGTCTTGACTGCGTGGTCAGTCAGCAAAGCCATACTCTACCTCGGGGGTGGGCAGCTGGAGGTCAGGAGAATGGCTGTCCCTGATAGGGGTGCCAGCTTTACTGTTTACCAACCAGGGTTTGTCATAACAGCGAGAGAAATGAAGTGAAGTCTGTGAAACGGAAATCCAAAGGGAAGGACGGGAACAATTGAAAAAGGAACAAAAAGGGTGCACATTGGGAACAGAAAAAAATAAATAGAAGATACTAAATTTTAAAGAAACAGAAAACAAAATAAAATGCACGTCGGTCCATCAGGATGAGAAGGACCAGGGAGGCACTAACATCATTCATACATAACCCATCATAACATCAAACTTAGCTGTTAGCTCCACTGCACAGCCAGTGCCTGGATTTTCTTTCCTTTTTCCTTAAAAAATTTTTTTTTTAATTTTTATTTTTTAGAGACAGTCTCACTCTGTTGCCCAGGCTGGAGTGCAGTGGTGCAATTCATAGCTCACTGCAGCCTTGTATTCCTGGGCTCAAGCAATCCTCTTCTCTCAGCCTCCTGAGTAGCTGGGACTATAGGTGCTCACCACCATGCTAGGCTAAATTTAAAAATTAGAGATGATAAATTTAGAAATTTGTAGAGATGGTCTTGCTATGTTGCCCACGCTGGTCTTCAACTTCTGGTCTCAAGGGATCCTCCCACCACAGCTTCCCAAAGGCTAGGATTACAGGCATGAGCCACTGTGTCCAGCCTGGATTTTCAAAAGTAGTAACACTGGACGGGCTCAAACTTAAACTGAGAACATGAGGAAATAAACATTTCTGACATAACCAAGCTGAGTGCATATTTTAATAAATGTCCTTTGGAGTCATCTTAAAGGCCATATATCTGTGTACTGCTAGGAACAGGGCAGCCTTGGTCTGTGTGTTTTCATGTTTTATTTCTAAAATAAAACATGTTTTCATTTTTATTTCTTCTCCTCACTAGAGTCTTTCAGAGGCTACCGTGAACAATGAACATCTGTGAGGGTGGGAGTGGGGACAAAGGGCATAATGGAGATCAGTACATACCTTGGTTCCACTGGCTGGGGTGGCTGGAGAAGATGGCATGGATGTACAGCTGTGGTTACTCTGACTAGCACTGGAGCTGGAACGAGTAGGGGAAGCTGCCCGGGAAGATGGTTTGGACCTTCGACCCCGTGAGCGGAAGGGGGTCATTCCCTGGGATGCTCCCTCTGGTAGGATGAATTTCTCTCTAAGTTCAATGTTAGTTCTGCCTCGTGCTAAAAAGGAAATAAACACACACACAACGTCAGTTCTTCTAAAAAATATATCTTTGACGCTTATACAGCAGCTTGACCCCATAACAGTTATATAAGTTATATGGGTTTAGTACCATCTGTGGGTTCTTCAAAAATAGAGATAAATTCATGACACATCAGCCTTGTCAAGGTTCCTACCCACAGCAGATATGTTAACTGTATAATAAGTCTCTGTGTATAAAGGACCAGTCCACTCTGCTGTTAGCATCTTGCTTTGCCACTGTCCCTGGGGTAAGCACACTGTGACTGCTCGAGATAAAGCAGATCCAACAGTTCGTAAACCTCTGAAGTTAAATCAAAACCCCTCTTTTCTCTCTCTTAGTACATGTGTACTTTTTGCTTAATTTTTGCAGGATATGTGGTAATGAAAGAGTAGAGAAAAACATTACTGAAATCGACATTGTCTAGACTCTTCTATTTGAATTCAGTCAGTAACAATCCTAAAGAAAGGAGTCCAGGAACTCAGGACAGTAAAAAGATCAGGAGAGAATCATTAAGAAGCAAACATGTCGGTGGGGAGAGAGAGAGAGATCAAGACCATGCACAAAACTTGCCAGTGAGAAACTGTTAAGTGAAAAACTGAAAGCAGTAAAAGGCCAAAGGAGTAACTGCAAATAGGAGGAACATCAAGATGCAAAGAACGTGGAGACGGCATGGGAAGCCAATTAGCGCTGTCTTATGGCTTTCTGGGGCTGCACAACCAGAACTCAAAATGTGGATTCCACTGGAAGATCTCACGCACAGCCAACAAAAATGTTAAATGTGAAAGATGCTACTAATTTAAAAGACATAATCCCTCTGGAATATGTTCTTAGATTATTTCTCACTGTAAGATGTAATCCTGCAGAAACCCTCTACCTCCTCATCCACCCTAAACTGTGCACTCTTTACGAAGTACTAGACACAGCTAAACAAATGGGACTGCTAGAGAAAAGGGAATCATTATGAACAAAATATTTGTCACTCTTTTCTATAACAGATGTTTAACTGGTCAGAAACCGTAAATCTAGAAGGTGGTAGGAAATTTTGTCCACTTTCTCTTCTGTCCCACCCCATATGTCCCTCAAGGAATTTGAGGAATTTTGGTAGAATCAGGTTTTAAATCAGGTTGCATAAGTGTCCAAGCAGCATGGTTCCAAATTCCTAAATCAAATCCAAATTCTTCTCAATATATTATATGTTGACAGAACATATCAAAGTATCTGGTTAAAAGCACTCACTTGGATACCAAAACCTCTGAGTTATAGTCCAAGCTCTGCTGCCAACTGTGATTTTTTTCCTGCTCTGGCCTCAGTTTCCTCAGGCTCACCAGAGGCAATCAGGTCAACCGGTCTCTAAGAGCCCTGTTGTCTGGATGATCTATGACTTAATGGTCCCTGAAATGCTAAGCTGTTTCCTTCCATGATCCAGTGTTTCCTTCCTCCTCAAGCCTCAACAATACATGACCCTTGGCCGGGCGAAGTGGCTCATGTCTGTAATCCCAGCACTTTGGGAGGCCAAGGCAGGTAGATCACTTGAGGCCAGGAGTTCAAGACCAGCTTGGCCAACATGGCAAAACCCCGTCTCTACTAAAAATACAAAAATTAGCTGGGCATGGTGGTGCATGCCTGTAGTCCCAGCTACTCAGGAGGCTGAGGCAGGAGAATCACTTGAACCCAGGAGGCGGAGGCTGCAGTGAGCCGAGATCACGCCACTGCACTCCAGCCTGGGTGACAGAGTAAG
Organism: Nomascus leucogenys; assembly: GCF_006542625.1. NCBI lineage: Eukaryota > Metazoa > Chordata > Mammalia > Primates > Hylobatidae > Nomascus > Nomascus leucogenys. The sequence continues at coordinate 8,548,988 of NC_044392.1, read as the reverse complement.
ACCCCATCTCAAAAAAAAAAAAAAAAAAAAAAAATTCACTTCTGAGCAAACTCTGCCAGAAAAAAAAAAAAGATATAAGAGGAAAACTTTGAAATTGTACTGCAGTTGAAGGAAGTGACATTTTAAATGTTTTAGGAAGGGCATTCTCTAATACCATAATGGTGATATGTTGTTCCCTATGCACTGCACAGTTCACAGAATATGCAATAATGCAGCTAACTGTAATTAGCATCCCTATGTTACAGAGAAACTGAAGTACTCACAGAGGCTGAGGTCAAGCAAAGTGGCAGTAGAGGTTGACCTAGAACCCACGTCTTCCACTTGAGTTGTCCTCTTTGTCCCCCGACCCCCAAGCCATTCCCAGCCTAGCTCTCTGCATCACCACCTACACTCGCTGTCTCCACTCCTCCCCTCAGACCACTCACGCTTCCATCCCCACCACTCATGGAAATTGCTCTGGCAAAGGTCACTGACAACCTCTATCTCAGGAGGGCAATGAAAATTGCTTAATGGCTGGGTGTGGTGGCTCATGCCTGTAATCGCAGCACTTTGGGAAGCTGAGGAAGGCAGATTGCTCGAGCCCAGGTTGGAGACCAGCCTGGACAACATGGCGAAACTCCATCTCTGCAAAAAATTAAAAAATTAGCTAGGCATGGTGGCATGTGCCCGTGGATCCAGCTACTGTGGAGGCTGAGGTGGGAGGATTGCTTGAGCCTAGGAAGTCAAGGCTGCAGTGAGCTGTGATCACACCATTGCATTCTAACCTGGGTGAGAGAGTAAGACGCTGTCTCAAAAACCAAAACAACAACAAAAGTCGCTTAATCTCACAACCCAAGGGACATCACTATTATAATGTTGGTGTGTCTTATTCCTTTGCACATCTGTGTGTGTATATATATACACTAAGTGTATATATGTGTGTGTATATATACCTAAGAGGGAGAACGGGACTGTGGACAGACCCAGTGGACATCCATGTTTTAGAAATGGGCAGGGAGGAGTGGTCAGCAAGGGAGCAGGCGTCCTTGAAGCCAGGGGAGGACAGTGTTTCAAAAACACTGACCTGACCCCAGGTGATCCACCCGCCTCAGCCTCCCAAAGTGCTAGGATTATAGGCGTGAGCCACCGTGCCCAGCTTGTATATATTTAATTTAAAAAATCAGAAACTTTCCTCCATGCCCTACATGTCTCACGCAAAACTTTAACTAGCTGCTAAGTATTATTTCATCATATGGATGTGAATTTATTTAACCAGTCCAATATTGCATTTTTGTTTAAATATTTTAAACATTGTAGCCAATGCTGTAACAATTTGTAAAACATTTTGCATGTATCCACCATATTTCCTTAGGATAAATTTTTTTTTTTTTTTTTTTTTTTTTGAGACAGAGTCTTGTTCTATTGCCCAGGCTGGAGTGCAGTGGCCCAATCTTGGCTCACTGTAACCTCCGCCTCCTGGGTTCAAGCGATTCTCCTGCCTCAGCCTCCCGGGTAGCTGGGACTACAGGCGCGTGCCACCACGCTTGGCTAATTTTTTGTATTTTTAGTAGAGACAGGGTTTCACCATGTTAGCCAGGATGGTCTCCATCTCCTGACCTCGTGATCTGCCCACCTCGGCCTCCCAAAGTGCTGGGATTACAGGCATGAGCCACTGCTCCCAGCCTAGGATAAATTTCTACATGTAGATTTTCTGGGGAGAAAGGATGCATACCTAAGGTAAAAACATCAACTGATGAATGTCAACCATGTGTCAAGGTTGATAGATGCCAGCTGATTCCAAAATGTTTTACTAGCATACACTCTCCAAAATAATATGAGTATATTAAATTTACTTCATTCTGGCCAATTATTGTGCTATGAGCATGAGCACATACAGGAAAAAAGTCTGACAATTTGTTAGGTAAAAACATCTCTCTGCTGTTGTAACTTGCGTGTGGAGGGTTGCTATACACTGCTCTCTTGTTTTTGAAACCCTGTCCCCCGCTGGCTTCAAGGACGTCTGCTCCCTTGCTGACCACTCCTCCCTGCCCACTTCTAAAACATGGATGTCTGCTGGGTCTGTCCACAGTCCCGTCCTCCCTCTTAGACTTGACCTGGTGATGAGTCAAGCCTCAGGATGACCACTGAGGCTTCAGTGCCACCATTATAGTCACATCCAACTCCAAATATATTAGCAGGGCAGGCCTTCCTGCTGGATGCCAGAAGTTATATCCAACAACTGATTAGACATGACCAGAGCCGGGAACCAAAACCCTGGCACCAACGTAGGTCCCTCCCTCCCAAGGGCAGTTCAGTCTGTTGATTCTACCTTCAAATGCCTCTTGAATCCCTGAGCCTGTGCACGCCCCCTTGTACTCAGGTGTTTCAGGGAGCACCTCCTCCCCACTGGGTAACTGTAGCAGCTTTCCCACTGGTCTCATCTCACCACCCACCCAGCCCTCACTCATTTTCTCATTCTGCAGAATGCATTTTTTTTTTTTTTTTTTTTTTTGAGACAGGGTCTCACTGTCGCCCAGGCTGGAGTGCAGTGACGCAAACATGGCTCACTGTAGCCTTGACCTCCCAGGCTCAAGTGATCCCCCGACTTCAGCCTCCTAAGTAGCTGGGACTACAGGCATGTACCACCTTGCCTGGCTAATTTTTGTATTTTGCAGAATGAATTTCTAAATGAAAATCTGTTATCAACAGCTCAGAATCCTTCCATGGTGTTTCACTGCTTATAGCAGAATTCCTCAAGTGAGGTTTTCTAGGGTTTTCCTATAAAAGGGGTTTGGTCCTCTGTATTTCCCTGCTTGGGAGAGTTTTAACTTGGCATCTCCCAAATTCATTTGACCGTGACTTTTCGTTTTCTTGAGGACCACATCTTGGGGATTAGGAAGGCACAATGTGGTAAGTACCCAGGACCCAGTGGCCTGGCATCCATCATCTGGCCCCTGCTGCTGACCCCTGTCCAGAGTCTTATCTGGTTGCTAACCTTGTACATTTGGCTGCAGTCCCATGGGACTACTTGTCCCCTTACTTTTTCAGCTGTTGACACTTCTGTTCATATGAACTTGTGGTTTCTGTACCAAGAACGTCCAGATCCCTTTTCCTTCTGGTCAAGTGTTACCTCCTTTAAGATGTAGCTGAAGCAACACCTCCTTTTCCTTTTTCAAAACCTTTTTTCTTGAGATAGGGTCTCACTCTGTCGCTCAGGCTGGAGCGTAGTATATACACACATACACTTACACACCCACACACATTTATTTTTATTTATTTTTTGAGATGGAGTCTTGTTCTGTTGCCCAGGCTGGAGTGCAGTGGCACAATCTCAGCTCACCACAACCTCCACCTCCCCGGTTCAAGTGATTCTCCTGCCTCAGTCGCTTGAGTAGCTGGGGTTACATGTGTACACCACCAGGCCCAGTTAATTTTTGTATTTTTAGTAGAGACAGGGTTTCACCATGTGGGCCAGCCTTGTCTTGAACTCCTGACCTTGGGTGATTTGCCTGGCTCAGCCTCCCAGAGTGCTAGGATTACAGGTGTGAGCCACTGTGCCTGGCCATATATTTATTTATTATTATTATTTTTTGAGACAGAGTCTCCCTCTATTGCCTAGGATGGAGTGCAGTGGCGTAGACTCGGCTCACTGCAACCTCTGCCTCCTGGGTTCAAGCAATTCTCCTGCCTCAGCCTTTTGAGTAGCTGGGACAACAGGCTCATGGCACCATGCCTGGCTAGTTTTTTTGTAATTTTTAGTAGAAACAGGGTTTCACCATATTGGCCTGGCTGGTCTTGAACTCCTGACCTCATGATCTGCCCACCTCAGCCTCCCAAAGTGCTGGGATTACAGGCATGAGCTGCTGCACCCGGCCTATATTTTATTTTAAAACAGAGATGGGGTCTTGCTATGTTGCCCAGGCTGGTCTTAAATTTTTGGCCTGAAGTGATCCTCCCCACTAGGCCTCCCAAAGTGTTGGGATTATACGCGTGAGCCACTATGCCCAGCCCAATATGTCCTTTTCCTGATACCTTCTCCATCTTCATGGGCAGAGTCATCTCTTCCCCTCTTTGCTCTCTCAACCATTCATTTTATCAAATACAAGGGCATGTATTCACATGTTTGTTCCCTGCACTAGGCTGAGAGCTTCTGCAGGCAGGGACCATCATCTTAATTTACGTTTGGATCCCAGTGCAAGGCTTGCATTTAGGGTTTCTGTAAATATCTGTGAAACAGAGTAGCCTCTGTTTCTCTGAAATGGCCTCTGAAAACAATAGTCTCTCAACAGTTCCAAGGAATGGATCTCGCAACCTTCATGAACTCACTAAGAAGTGCTTCCATTAAGAAGTGTTCATTATTTCATGGGGATGAAGAACAGAAGCACCAAGCTGTGTTAAAGTGAGGAGTCAGTGGCCAGTGAGGCGCACTCTCTCGCTGTGTGACCAGCTCTCTTGCACACCAGCCACAAATGCAAATCCATGAATTTTCATGACTGAAACCACAAAGTTAAATTTGTGACTGCCAACACCTACTACATATAGAATATTAAAGCAATTTAAAAGAGCAGATAGAATAGCTTTCCATAAGAAAGATACTAGAAGAAGGAAGATTATCCCATGTTAACAGCAACACATTTAACCTTTGCATTTTGTGATCTGAGGACCTGTTTAATTCTATCACACGATCCTATGCTGATCTCCTATGTCATGACCCTGTTAGCCCCAGAGGCCACCATGAGGTAGGTACATTGTAACGCCTCATTAAATGACTGCTGAGGGCCCAAAGGGTGTCTCACTTGCTTTCCTAGCTGGGTGCATGCAGGATGCTGGGAAAATACAGTTCATCATTTTCTCAGGGTACGCTTACACGTCATAACGAAACGAACATAATGAGACAGTCCCTGTTTTCACAAGGAAATCTCCAGCCAATGGTCACCTCTTGGGATAGTATTTCACTGGCTAGAGATGCAAAGACGTGTCAACAATTCCCTATCGTCATCCTTCCAGGTTACTGCAGCCATGCCAAAGACACGCAATATAGGCATTAAGGCAATCTGAGACTGTAAACAGTGGTTAGCTAGCTCCTGCACGCTTCCATGAGGCCTGATTTAGAAGGTCTAAACTCAGGTGAAACATAATGGCTTACTTTAATTGGGGCTTTAGAGGCTTGTCTTCTCCCTTTTATTTTCCCTCCTCTCTGTAATTTCCATCTTCTTGGTCCTTATGCTCTTAAGCTCACAATAGTAAAATTCCCATATTTCTGGTGCTCTCATCTTGGTCAAGAGACCAATGAATAATTAATTTATCCCAAGCCATGCCTCGCTAATATTAGCTTAATATGCTACAACTCCCATGGATATTTGCATTTTAAAAGAAAATATTTGAAGATGCAAGGCAATGAAACAATTCTTGGTAAGGAACATTTTATATACATATCACTTGGAAGAAATGAAAGCTCTTTCTTCAGAAATAAACTTAAAGCGGCCAATTTTAAGAATTAAAAAAGGTGTCAAGGGGGCAATTAATACTTTGATAAGCTAGAAAAGGTTGGGATGGGAAGAGGCGACAACAAACAATAAACAGTTGGAAGCTGTGAAAATTGATTTCTGGAGCAATCCCACAAGTAAAAAGTAAACATTTTTCTCGAACTAGAAGGAAACACCAAATTCTGATTAAGCAAAATGTATGTACTAGCACTTGAATTTAGTAGTAAAGATACTTTTAATATTTACATTGATTCAAATATTTCCCAAAATTGGTTATTATAGTCCTAAAGTTAAAAAAAAAAGAGAAGATTCCTAGTACTTGGTTGACTACTGTGATAGGATTTTCCCCCTCACCATTCCTTTCACTGGAGAAAAGATCTACCGTTGAACCTACAGAACCAGACATGACGGCAGCCAACTCAAGTTCCGTTCATCGACCACCAAAGAGGCTGTCTTTGCTAAGGGAGTTATGCTGGCCACCTGAAACTGGCTGACGCGGGCATGTTAAAATTCAGTTCTAAGCGATTGTTTAACGGGTATAGAGTTTCAGTTTTACAAGATGAAGAGAGTTCTGTGGATGGACGGTGGTGACGGTAGTATGACACAAATATACTTAGTCCTGTACTTAAAAATGGTTAGGATGGTAAATTTTGTGTTATCTGTATAACAATCTGAAAAAAAAAAATCAGTTCTATGCCAAAATGTGTCTTTTAAATCTTCATAAATGAAATTTCCTAGATCTTCACTTATCTGGGGGAGCTAATATGTCTAATGATCAAAAACATATATAGTACCTTAGGTACAGGTATACCCATTATTTAGGCAGAAGCACTGTTTTTCTCTCCATCCAAAACATCATAATTTCCTGTGCCACGGATAAATTCAGAAACTGAAATATCTGATTTTGGCAGTACCAGGAGACTGGCAAATCTAGCTAGTAAAATATTTTCATTTTTTTACACATGACTAAAAGCGACATGCAGTTTGAGATATCTTCTACCTTTTAAAATAGCTGTGTAAAAGGAGGTAAGAAATGATAGTGCACACTGGTGTTAAGAACCTTGTCATACATCTTGTACTGTCCTCAGTATAGCATTCTCTACGGTCCAGAGACCCAAGGAAATATGCAACATAAATGAGTACAAAACCTACTGTAAGCAGTGTTTCCAGAAGCCATATTAATCCTTATAGAACTTCCAATATAGTTTTGAGTAACTTTGTTCTCTTCTCATCCTTCACACCCTTCTAACTTATTATAATCCATCCTAGTCCTTAGGTGTTCATCGCCTAGCACCATTTTTTATTTGATTAAAAATAGCTCATCCTGCCCATCACTGATAGAGTTATGAAATTTAAAACTTCTGGAGAGTTCTCTCCACAGTCAATGGATTATTACTGAGTTCCAGGAGAGCACTCCTGGAGAGACACAGGAAAGTCTTACCTTGTTTGCTCCAAGGGATGCTAAAAAAGGTTACTAGCTTTCATAGAAAATAGCTTCTAGATGGCCCTCCCCAATTTCCTTGGGGTTCCAAATTTTAGATACTAAGATAAGGACAAAGCAAGCAGTGTTCTCCTTGGCCAGCAGCATGATGTTATCATAAATAGAGCAGGCAGCAAATAAACAGGCAATCAAGGATTCCAAAATGCCACATGCAATATCTCTTTTATTTAGTCTGATCATACATGACAGGGAAAATAGGACCTTATTCATAGATTTGGAAAGGAATAAAGTTGTTTTACTGAGTTAAAGTTAAAATGGCATATATTGTTTCTCATTAAAGCAATAAAAGACGCCTTTTAAATTAAATTCTAAAACTAAATACTTTCAAGTTTTTAAGTGTTTTCAAAATTACTTTTTTGTAGACAAGTCTTGCCCTGTTGCCCAGGCTGGAGTGCATGATCATGGCTCACTGTAGCTCTGAACTCCTGGGCTCAAGCAATACTCCCACCTCAGCCTCCAGAGTAGCTAGGACTACACATGTGTGTACCACCATGCTTAGCTAATTTTTAAATTTTTTTTGTGGAGACGGAGTTTCACTATGTTGCCAAAGGTGGTCTTGAACTTCTGAGCTTCAACAATCCTCCTGTCTTGGGCTCCCAATGTACTGGGATTCCACTGTACCTGGCCCCAGTTTTTTAAAAAAAAGGAACCTCTAATGAAAATTATTACTGCTGAACTTTTACTTTGGTTTACTGTAGTAAACACAGAATGAGTTAAAATAAGAGGAACTACTTATGGGCATATCTGAATTCATGTGAAAACTGCTGTCTTTAGCTCTGTCCTCACTAAATGCTTCAGAATATGACTATAAATCATTTCCAAAGAAGTTATGTACTGTACAGCAAACATTTCTGCTAGGTTTATAAATAAACCTTAATAATTATGCAGGCTGATCCAATAATAAACATACACAAAGGTGTGTCGGCCTCTGAAAGATATAACATGCTGACTAGGGGCACATACTCTAGACCCAGATTGCCCTGAATTTGAATCTCATCTCTGCCATTTACTAGTTGTTTGTCTTTGGGCAAATTATTTACGTTTTCTATGCCTCAATTTCCTATTCTGTAAAACAGACATTAAGAGCATCTACACCTCATATGAGGCATAAATGTGTTACTTGTAAAGTACTTATAATAGTGTGTGGCACATAAAACTATACAAACAAGTATTTGTTAAATAGAAACTCAAAACAAATTCCATGGACATTGTTTCAACAGTATTTTATGCACCATCAACTTGAGTAGTTAGAAAAGCTATGGTTTGGCCATTTCAAGCATTCATGAATGCAGCAGATACACAGAACCAAGAGATGTTACAGTTTAAGAAGCAAAGCCATTCTCAATGGGCTAGGGTGTGAGGAAGAGGGACAAAGCTTAAAAGCCAACCTATGGGAGACTGACTGGAAATCGAAGAGCTGGAATCAGAGCGCTTTATTTTACTCCCAGGATGGTGAACTAGAATAAAAAATACGTAAACACAAAGAAACAGAGACAGGGCAGGAAACGCAGAAACTAGTCAAGAAAGACAAACTGGCACACAGTTGGGGAGCCTCCTGTGCACCCACATGCAGCTCTGCTAATAGGAAAAAGGCAAGGACACAGCTGAAGAGGATTTAGCAATTGGAACTGGTCATCTCTTCCCTGTTGCAGTCCCCACACACCCCCTAGCTACAGGTGCCACCACTCATGCTCATATTAAATTGACAGTCTCCTTATGCTTCTGGGCTGGTGGGCCAGCCTTTTCATATTTAGCAGAAAGACAGCCCATGGTCTTGCTTAGGTGGCCACCTGTCTTAGAAGTGAATGGGCTCACATGTAGGTGTCTTTATCCTCCCTCCTGGTCCAGGGGGATCACCAGTTCTTTCCTGTATGAGAAGGGCCTAACACTCTCCCAGAGTGTCAGTCACAGGAATTATAGGCAAAGGGATCTGAGGCACTAAGAGGGAACCTAAAGGGCTTCACCAGGCTCCTTTCTAGGATAGTGTTAATACCCCAAACTGAAACATTCGAGTAACACCAATACACTCTTAATTCTCATTACTGCATTCCTCTAGACCTACCTCCCCAAACAGCATCAACCTCTTCAGCTTTTTCTCCCTGACCTATGCTGGCACCCCTGAGTTCTAATCTGTGCTAGTGGGATGACACCCGGGCAGCTTAACAAAATAAAAAACAGACAGACCCCACCATCAATGCTTCCTGTAAGCATAAAAGATCACTGCTGGGGGCATACCTAACACGTAATTCATGCTCAGAATGGTTCCTTACCTCGGCAGGGATCATTTTTCACTAAAAATTCATCCAAGGCCATCCATCCTCCACCAACGCGGACCATCACGGTGCTGCGCAGAATACGGACCAGCCGCAACTGCTGAGAATCCCCAAACTGTAGAATCAAAAGGAAATTTAATTAATATATATGTCTTAAAGCAGATCTATGTTTTTCTCCCAAAGCAGACTGTATTCAGACTGGAATGACAATTTGATAGCTACGGGAGAATTGTTAACTCTCACAATTTTGCATTTTTATATATTTCACAAAAGGATTTTAAAAATAGAAAAGCAGAAATATCAAGCTAAAGACTGGTGTTGTGATATACTTTTTTCTTTGTGAGACAGAGTTTCACTCTTGTTGCCCAGGCTGGAGTACAACGGTGTGATCTTGGCTTACTGTAACCTCTGCCTCCCAGGTTCAAGCAATTCTCCTGCTTCAGCCTCCCGAGTAGCTGGGTTTATTAGGCATGTGCCACCACGCCAAGCTAATTTTTGTATTATTAGTAGAGACGCAGTTTCAACATGTTTGCCAGGCTGTCTCGAACTCCTGACCTCGTGATCCGCCAGCCTCGGCCTCCCAAAGGGCTGGGAATACAGGCATGAGACACCGCGCCGGGCCCATATACTTTCTATTGGGATAAAAATAACTTTTAATGGTCACACCACTGCCTCTGCACCAAAAGGAGAGGTAGGAAAACAGACAAAGTGTTAGGTCATTTTATTTTTTTAAAAGAGATTCTGCCCAATTAAAAAGTCATATTCTTGGTATGCTAATTTGTTTTCCTAAAAGAAAGATGGTGGATGTCAACTTCTGAATACAGTATGCTTTAAAGCTAAATGGGAAATAGCAAATACTATCTCAAGCCTTAAGGAAACCTTTGCAAAGCATCATTATTACAAGCTTAGAAGAAAATTTCATTTTCTGCATCAGGTTTTCCGAAATAAACCCGAAGTATTTGCTAATTGCAGTGTCACCAGCAGAAAAGTTTCTTCAGTTGAACAAATGATTAGGTCATATTTATACTAAAATTGAGTTGAAGCAATTAAAAATTGCAGCTCCCATGATGATTATGAACAGTATCCAATAATCATTTTAGATGCTAAAACAAGCATATTTTTGATTATTTATGTTTTCCCTTTTTTCTTGCCCAAACATTCCTACTTCCCAGCTCTAAACATTTGGAGTTTCTCATGGCATAAATTACCCTCTTTCCAAAATGAAGTAAGAAGCAACAAAAGAGAAGCATGCAGAGTTTCCAAAACAAACAAACATTTGGTTGGAGAAATGGAATTCCTAAAATTACTGAATTCAAGGGTTCCTCGGGTATGGAGTTGGTAGGATTTTCTTTTGTTTTTTTTTTTTTTTTTTTTTGAGGCGGAGTCTTGTTCTGTCGCCTAGGCTAGAGTGCAGTGGCGCGATCTTGGCTCACTGCAAGCTCCGCCTCCTGGGTTCACGCCATTCTCCTGCCTCAGCCTTCCGAGTAGCTGGGACTACAGGTGCCCGCCACCAGGCCAGCTGATTTTTTGTATTTTTAGTAGAGACGGTGTTTCACCGTGTTAGCCAGGATGGTCTCGATCTCCTGACCTCGTGATCTGCCCACCTCGGCCTCCCAAAGTGCTGGGATTACAGGCATGAGCCACCATGCCGGGCCAGGATTTTCAAAGTTATAAAGGACAACTGTAACTTTAAAACAAGGCAGAAAAATTGAAAATGCAAGAAAGGATATCTGAGGTCATATAGCCATCCTCCCTCAAAATTAATATATTTGTGGTAATTCTCCATATTCCTTAGCTGCTCTGACTCAAATGCAGTATTTGCATGGGCAAGGCGATTGAAAAATACTGTATCCTCCCTCCCAGCCCTTTACTTTGAAAATAAAAGTAGTCCCACACCTCTCATCTGATACAATTTGAACAGTTTATACAAAGTGACTGCAGCAAAAGCACTGTGTGGTAGCAGCAGCACTGAACCCAGACTTGAAAGAGAATATATGTCCTGTCCTGGGAAGGAAGCTGCCCCCAAGGCTCTGTGAGAGCCCCCCTTCAGAAGCTGGGCCCCACAAGTGAAAATGGGAAGCCCTGTGGGAGGTTCTGAGAGACATGGAGGATTCCACCCAAGAGCAGTGCTCTTGGACCTGAGTCACTGCAAAGGGTTTTCTCTGGATGGGTGAGAGGCAGGGAGTATGCGCCTGTGTGTCCCCCAGGGTGAATCAGAAAGGAACCACAGGAGTACTTTATTCTTGGAATACTGTATACTATAATTTATCACTCCATGTATTTCATGTCCCCCCCGCCACCCCCAACCTTAATTTCACACTAAAGCTCTCTTTGAAAGATTCTAACTTGTTTCTGCTAAGCTATGGGGGAAAGGAGGTTTGACCAAGCCAGCAGCCAGTGTAGCTGGGGAAGTTGAGGCCAGAGTCACAAGTGGTGGGAGGGATTATGGCAGCTCTAAAAACGGAGACCTGTGCACACCTGGTAGGACAAGGTTGTCAGTGAGACAAAGAACGAATAAGAGTCCTAAGGGTCAGTAACTGTTGTTTCCACCTTTTAAAAGGAAAACCTCTTACAGAGACTTGGGTTCTTGCAGTGGCTGACATAAGCTGTGTGAGAGCAGGCATGTGATCTTTGAGGCCTCAGGTGCCTGTATATAAAATGAACTTCATAATTCTGTTCCCAACATTAGAACTCATCTGACCCTCTCCTGGTCAATGGAGCAGTAGAAGAGGGTGTTGGGACTCTTCAAAGGCACCCTAGCATTCACACACAGTCATTAGCAAATAGGCATATTGGACACTCTCAAGCAATGGTTTTTTTTAAAGCCAGTTTGTTCTCATCTTTCGTTTTTTTCTCTTATCCCCTGTTCTTCCCACTTGCCTAGAACATTTCTATAGTGACTTGCAAGGCCTGGGATGTTTGAGGGCCTGCAATCAACAATTAGTGTTTATAATTTCATATCAGAGAGACAGATTTTACTCATGCAACTTCCTTCCACATTGGAGGACACAGGACCCCACAGCACTCAAAAAGATCTGAAAGGTTAGAGTTACCAAGTGGAGTCAAAGCATCCAATCTTTTTTGCAAGTCTAATTTGGTCCCATTAAATCTTGGCTGGCTGGCCATAATCAGCATACTTCGGGCCACGGCCAATTATGAACTCCACACTACACTTCTCAGGTACCTTGTAATTATAAAATACAATACAAGTAACTACAAATATTAAAAAGATATTTAAATAGTACTTTAGTTCTTCAGGAATTGACTTACCATAGATTACAAAATTTATTAACTGTCAAAAGATTCTAACATAAATAAGAACTGTGCTGTTTGGTAATCTGACTTCTAACACAGAAGTACAAAACCAGGCTCTTTTTAGAAGTGTAATGGATTGATACCATAGCTTCAGTTTCCTCCATTTCATCTCCTTTATAAAAAATTATACTTATATTCTTTTGCTGCTAAGATAGCTTTGCAATGCTGGCCCCATCAGCAGTTTCTCCACTTGGTAAGACAACCAGGTGTGACCCAGGCATGCTTCAGATTACATCCTCTCCCCATAGCGAAGAACAGGCAGCATTAGCTACACAGACCATATCCATTGAGAAGGAGAACATTGCAAGGCACACTGTACCTGATTGCCGAGGAAGAACTATAGACAGTAAAGAGTAAAGGATGGAGGAAAAGGAGAAGAAAAAAAAAGAGAACATTTTGTCAAATTAATACTAAAGAATGAAAATCACATCATTACGTTTTTCTGGCAAAGTGACACACACCAAACATATTCTTACCAAGCTCCTGCCATAGGGATGTGGTTTTAATTTTTTTTTTTTTTTTTTTTTTTTTGAGAGTCTCGTTCTGTTGCCCAGGCTGGAGTGCAGTGGCACAATCATGGCTCACTGCAACCTCCGACCCCGGGGTTCAAGCAATTCTCCTGCCTCAGCCTCCCTAGTAGTTGGGATTACAGGCATACGCTACCAAGCCCAGCTAATTTTTGTGTTATTAGTAGAGATGGTGTTTCACCATGTTGGCCAGGCTGGTCTCGAATTCCTGACCTCAAATGATCCGCTCGCTCGCCTCTCTACCTTCCAAAGTTCTGGGATTACAGGTGTGAGCCACCACGCCTGGCCAGGGATGTGGTTTTATAAACTATGAACTAACTCTTCACGCTATGTTTTTGTTAATTCATTTCTCTCATAGATAATTAAAAACAAAAAACAAGAAAACAAAACCCAACAAGCAGGCATAAGATTATATGGAGCTTTATTAACTAAATGCCCTAGGTTATATTCAAAGCAGATTCACCCAGCACTCCTCAGGAAACTGCAGCATGGGGTGGATTTGGTGTACTTTGAGGACATTTTGGATATACTAATGAAACATGGATCTTCCTGTGTTTCTTAGTGCAATCTAAATCCTCTTTGCCAATCACAGATTTTTCTTAGGACTTTAGAGAATCTTGACGAGCTGTTGATATATTTTAGAAGACCTGTTTCAGATCCTTCTATGTCCCTGACCCTGGTCCCAAAAGAAGCTAAAACACAAGTATAGTTCACTGTCAGTTATGGCCACACCTAACATGGCTTTCCAGGGAAGACCACTGAGCCTGATGTCTCCTCAGTGCTCCTGGGCCCCATTTGTAGCCCAGCTCAGAGCAGGCACAGTGTCTGCTGGGGCTTCAACAGTTTCCCCAGGCCTCTCTAGCCTGGGAGCCACTCAGGCTCACAATAACCATCTCTTTGGGGGTAAGTGGTCAGTCATTAGATATAATTGCTTCCAAAGGTACCTTCATCCCCCTAAAAAGTTTGTCAGATGTCAAGTGACAGTTCTGAAATATCTCCTATCTTAAAACTTAAATACAAACTACTACTATCTAGGTAGATATGGGACTAGTTTTCAGATGGAACAGGGTACCTGACACTTGGCATCTATAGAGATGGGGTCAGAGAGTGACCACATCTCAAGTCCAATGGGCTCTGGGCCTCCAAGCATGAGGAGGAAAAGGTGGGATCAGCCACATATGAGAAATCACCACAACAAAGGACTGCTTTTTCTCTTCCTTACCCGGTATTTATTCTCTCCGATCTGCTCCACCTGAAACCTTTTTGCACATTTGCACTGAGCCACTTGTCTTGTAACCTATTGGGTGTGAAAAAAAAGAAAAGTGTAAAGGGTAGAGCAAGACTTCCTATTCAGAGAAACAAAGATTTTTACACATAAACAGGGAGGCTATTCATTATTTACACTTTTTTTTTTTTTTTTTGAGATGGAGTTTCGCTCCTGTTGCCTAGGCTGGAGGGCAATGGCGCGATCTCGGCTCCACAACCTCCGCCTCCCGGTTCAAACAATTCTCCTACCTCAGCCTCCCAAGTGGCTGGGATTATAGGCACGCGCCACCAGGCCCAGCTAATTTTTTGTATTTTTTTAGTAGAGATGGGGTTTCTTCATGTTGGTCAGGCTGGCCTTGAACTCCCGACCCTTAAGTGATCCGCCTGCCTCAGCCTCCCAAAGTGCTGGGATTACAGGCGTGAGCCACTGCGCCTGGCTCATTATTTAGTTTTTAGGGAATTCAGGCTTTTGACATATACATTTATCATCTGTTCCAAATTAATATATGTTCTTCTTACTAAGTGAACTAATTGAGACTGAGAAAAGGCATGAAAGAAAATTCCCAAGTGACTATACAACACATTCTTTATTCCTGCTTCAAAATTCCTTCAGAGACAAGTGCTAATATGCTTGCATCAAAATCAGATTATTAATAAAGCAAATGATGAACTGCTTTAAATTTCACCCTAGGAGTCCAAGATTCCCTGGAAGTCAGTCCTGGTGTTTTCCAGGGCCACTCTTCAGACCTGTCCCAGCACCTCTCCCTTCCCAAGATCTGTTATCAACAGATGCTAGGATTTCTAGATGGCACTAATAAATTTGGTAGTTTCAATGTGGTAGTTTTTAACAAGGCAGAAAGCATGATGGGTATACACCATTTTAAACATTACATTTTACCCCCCTTTTAAATATTTGTTTTTATTTTTTGAGACAAGTCTTGCTCTGTTGCCCAGGCTGGAGTGTAGTGGCATGATCACAGCTCACTGCACCTTTGATCTCCCATGCTCAAGTGATCCTTCCACCTCAGTCTCCTGAGTAGCTAGGGCTACAAGCACTTGCCACCACACCTGGCTAATTTTTTTTTTTGGGGGGGACAGACAAAATCATACTATGTTGCCCAGGCTGGTCTCGAACTCCTGGGCTCCAGTGATCCTCCCATGTTGGCCTCCCAAAGTGCTGGGGCTACAGACGTAAGCCACCATGCCCAGTCCATTTCATCCCTTAAATGCTACACTGGTAGACCATTTCCCTAGATTCCAGGTAGCATGCTCAAGAGTGAAATGAGTCTATCCCAAACACAGGACGAGTGAACCAGGATGAGTATGGTGCCCTGCAAAGGTTCTCTGTAAACTTCAGAGCACCACACAGACATGACTCACTAGAATAATCCATCTAGCCTGAGCTAGAGCTCAGATGTCAGAGATCCTCTGGGACTCTTCGAGATGCTATCCAAAAAGAGATCTCAAAATAGAACTCCAAATAATTATCTCCCAACAGACAAGTCAAAGGCTAATATGATCACTGAACCCAACCAAATTCAGGATATTATAAACCTACAGCCAGAAGTGTACTCAAAATATAATTATTTCCCTTACCTCATCTTCGATTTTATCTGCATCGGTTGTTGGTCGATACGCATCCTTGTTGGGATGAAGAGCAGCCACAAATTCATAATAATCAATGTAACCATCCCCATCTCGGTCGAAAATGTCAGCCACAGCAGTCATCTCTAACTTGGTGGTGGGGAACTCTGGAGAAAAGGAATCATATTTTGAAACATTAAGAGGGGTACTTGTTTGGTTGGTGGTTATAGAAATACTTTTTTTTTTTTTTTTTCGAGACAAGGTCTTGCTCTGTCGCCCAGGCTGGAGTGCAGTGGTGCGATCTCGGCTCACTGCAACTTCTGTCACCTTGGTTCAAGCGATTCTCCTGCCTCAGCTTCCAGAGTAGCTGGGAATACAAGCGCCTGCCACCAGGCCCGGCTAATTTTTTTTGTATTTTTAGTAGAGACGAGGTTTTGCCATGTTGGCCAGGCTGGTCTTGAACTCCTGGCATCAAGTGATCCACCCATCTTGGCCTCCCAAAGTGCTGGGATTACAGGCGTGAGCCACCACGCCTGGCCAGAAATATTTCTTAAGAGCAAAAAAATGTATGTCTTGATTTTTCCTGAAAAGTAATACATATCCACTTATAGACTTCCCTACCCCAAATGCAACGAAAAAAGGTAATATTCCCCATTTCAGATATACCAAAAGGCATAAACATAATATTACAACCACCCACAGACCTACCACTCAACTCAAGAATATACTTATCTACCCCACAATTATTGGATATTTAGATTATTTCAGAATAGTGACAGTTTGGAATAGCATGAAGTTTTCCTACGTTTAGATTATTGTCTTAGATTCTAAACAAATTGCTATACAAAGGGAAGTGTGAATATTTATAGTAGTCACAGTGATTTACTAAAACATAGACCAAATCATATTGTTTCCCAGCTAAAAACCTCTGGTTAACCACTGTCTTTTTTTTTTTTTTTGAGACAGAGTCTCACTCTGTTGCCCAGGCTAGAGTTCACTGGCACGATTACAGCTTATGCAGGCCTTGACCTCCCCAGGCTCAGGTGATTCACCTCAGCCTTCCAAGTAGCTAGGACCACAAGTGTGCCACCATGCCTTTGCCACCTGCCTCCCAAAGTGCTGGAATTACAGGTGTGAGCCATAGCTCCTGGCCAGCTTCAGAAAGACTGTTTAGCTAGAATATTACAGCTTCTACAAAGTGCAAGGAATCCAGGTGTGACCCATGTTTGGAATGATGACTAGACTCACTGGATGCTAAAATGCCATCGATAAACTCCTGACGTGTTATCTTCCCATCCTGGTCCTTATCAATGCGCCGGAAGAAATCCATCACTCGAGACTTTTTGTGATTCATCCAACGCATATACTTTTTCCTCCAGACATCAAAGTCAAAGTTGGCAAATTCCTTCAACTACACAGAAATCAGAAGTGTCAGTAAGATTTATTTTTTGGGCCCTCAAAAGCTGCCCAGAGCATACGCAAACTCTCAGACATTCAGTAAAGCCATGCTTCCAGGGGGCACCAACAATGAAATTTATGTGTTTGGTTCTTTTGTGAAGGCACAATCTTGCTCCTTCACTTAAAGCCATGACTATTTACACGAGCTGCGGTATAATGGAATAGCAAGATAAACAATAACTGAACCACCATGGAAAATATGGAGCACACGGAATGAGAATGGGTGAAGCCAGCCTTGCTTTCTTTCCCTTTGGGCTTTTCAAAGGATCACTCTTTTAGATGCAAGGAAATGGATTCTAACCCAGAAGGGAGGTCCTTAGCACTCCTCGATTATGTTGTTTTGAAAGGCATTATAATCACACATAGGGCTCACATCAGGAGGCTGGTGTTTACCACTATCTTCTGAGATTTCAATCAGAAAATCTGAGTTCTGGATGTTAGCATTGGGAACCCAATGTTGTATCCAAGCATGTTTCTTTGGAATGGCACCAGAGAGCAAATTGCCCATCTGACGGCTCCATGTTAAATATTTGGCCTTGATGGAAAACAGCAGGCCTATGCAGTGGGCAAGACAATTTTCAGCTACTTAAGTCTATGTTAATGACATATACTCAAAATGACTTAAAGAGTGCAGCAGTTTCCCCTTGGTCTTTCAAACTCCAAAGTTAGAAGGAATGGGGGGAAAAAGCACCAAGAACCCAATAAGCTTAAAAGTCAACTGACCTAAGGAAAAAATAAACAAAACACAGAACACTCACTTCCAGGCATAGCTGCTTTGATATGCACAAATAAAAAAATACAAAAGATATTAGAGGCTTGTTTTAGAAATTAGGAAGCATAGTACTATATTTTTTACACTGGGTAATGACACTTCAAAATAGAGTTGCTTCTCATGATCTAGTGAAGACTAATAACAAAGTCATTAAAAATTACTCCTATTTCATAATTCTGTAGCATCTATTTTTACATGAAAGGCTCAACAAGGGTCATTTTTGTGCTATGCTACATATCTGGAGATAAATTTCCAAAGTTCTCTTCCTGATTCCCAACCACAGCAAGATGCTGAGGCAGATCAGGTCCTGGCCCTCATTATGGACTGGCTGTTTTCTTGCTTTCCACACCTAGAAGCTTTAGCCTACTCTGTCATGGATGGTTTTCTTACAAATGTGTCTTTTCTCATTAAGGGGCCTCAAAGAATGAGTACTGGCTTGGTATAGGTCTGTTTCTATTTGTGAAAAAGTAAGTTAAGACACACGGTTCACACTAAGAGAGCCTCAGAAGGGCTGGGTTTTGATTGAAAAAAATCACTTTGTTTCAGGGAAGGCCACTCAGCAGGGCATTACCTCCTCCAGCCGATCCAAGGCGTCATTCAGTTTCCTTTGCCGCTCCAGTGCTAAGAGCCACACCTGCTGCCAGCGGGCAGAAAGCTGGTTGATTCGTGGGTTTTTTGCTTCAGATTGTGAAAGGATTGGCATGGGAGGAGGGGCTGGCTGACTTAGGGATTTCCCTAAAAGGAAAAATAATCACAAGATTAGAACAGCTGGTTAGTACACAAAGAGAAATAGCTGTATGTATAAACCTAGAAGATCTTTAGAATAATATCCAGTCAATAACTGAGAAAAGAAATACGAGACTTGGCAATATTTAGATAGGGAGGTGTACTAATTCCAAAAGTATTGATCCTCCCAGCACATACTTACCTGCTGCCTACATATCTCCAAGCAATTCTGTCCTACCTTAGTGAGCTGATGACACGTTAACTCAACTAAAAAAGCAACATATTCTGTAGGAGCTGTTTTGTTATTAAATTAGTGCAAGCCAAATGTAAACAGCTAGGGCTGATAACCAAAACAATGGAAAGGCCACTGTTAAAAAATAAGCTTAACCACCTCGTAATTTCATACCAATCACACCAAAGAATATGGAGTATAGCTACTGTCTGTTAATGTAAGAAAAGTGAGTTTCAAAAATGAGAGGTTTTGGTTAAAAACCAACACGGTTTTTGAAAACAGAATATAATTTTTTTTTGACAGGCATTTGGAAAGTGCTCATCTTCAATTAGCAGGAATGAAGCATCCTAACACAGGGGACTGGAAACATACTGCCTCCGCTGCGGGATTTCTCTATGAAAGGCGCGTGAGTAGGCTCTATGTTTTTCCTTTTGTATGTCTTGGTGACCCGGTCCACGTCAGGCTGTTTGCGAGTCATCTCCTCCATAAACGTCTGTTAAACACAAAAAATAGGAAAAAGAGTTAAAAATTGTATTTTTACTCTTATGGGGGCAAAGGAAGAGCTAGGATGGGTACTTTACGGCCTGTGGTGGCAGGAAAGGCTGCGTGGAGGCTGGTGCCTGAGTTGAGTTACTGAGGGATGTAGCTTGGATATTTGTCCCCTCCAAATCTCATGTTGAAATGTGATTTCCAATGTTGGAGGTGGGGTCTAACGGGATGTGATTGAGTTATGGGGGCAAATTCCTCATGAATGGCCTTGGTGCCCTCCCCATGGTAATGAGTGAGTTCTTGCTGTTAGTTCACATGAGAGCTGGCTGTTTAAAAGGAGCCTGCTATCTCCTTCTCTTTCTCTCTCTCCCTCTCTTGCCATGTAACACGCTGGCTCCCCTTTGCCTTGCACCATGATTCTAAGCTTCCTGAAGGCCTCACCAGAAGCAGATATTGGCACCACGCTTCCTGTACAGCCTGCAGAACCGTAAGCCAAAATAAACCTATTTTCTTTATAAATTACCCAGTCTCAGGAATTCCTTTATAGCAATGCAAATGGACTGACATGCTGAGCAATGAAGAAATAGTCAACAAATGGTGGGAAGGCAGTCCTGGAAGAGGGTGCAACCCAAACAGAGACAGGGATGTCTGACAGTGCTGTGACCAGGACCCCTCCACTCACTGGCTGGGCAGAGGATGCAATCAGAGGAATGGCAAGAGGCAGCGTTGGAGAGGCAGGCAGGAGACAGATCACAAAAGGCTTCTGTGTCAGGCTAAGGGTTGGCCATTTATTCTGAGAGCAACGGGGGGCAGCTGAAGGATTTCGATCCAGGTAAGAGACATGATCAGACCTATGCTTTACAGCTATCACTCTGGCTTCAGTGTAAAAGATGGAGTGATGTGGGGGTGGGGGGAAGTGTGGGATGGGGAGTGGCTAGCAGTGAGAAGACAGGTTAAGAAACCATTGCAGCAACTGAGGCAAAACATGGTGAGGGTCGGAGCCAGGGCAGGAAAGATGGAGCCAAGAGGTATTTTGAAAGTGGGACTGACAAGCCCCGGTGAGTGGCTAGATGTGAGGAAAAGGAGGAACTCCAGACATCACAGGCTTCTGAATGAGGAAAGGGGGGCAGATCTGGAATGGACAAGTGACATCAGGCAAGGGGGCAAAGATAAAGTGGAATTTTAGAACTGCTTCTAGTTTACTGTATGTCTGGACTTTAGGAGATGATGGTGCTGGAGATGAAAAAGATGCAGAAGCTTTACAGGTAATAGCTAAAGCTGTTAGACCAGATAAATCTCAGCAGTGTGAGGACAGCATCAAGAATGAGACATCAGGGAACAACACTGATGAACAGGCAGGGAAGAGGAACCAGCTAAAAAGGCTAAAAAGGAACGGTCAGAGAGATCAGAGGAAAACACAAAGATTAAAGGACACAGAAGTCAAAAGGGAAGTTTTGGGAAGGGATGAAGAGCCAGCTAGGTCACATGTCAAACAAAATAAAGACTGAAAAACCTCTGTTGGATTTAGCCAGTAGAATGTGACCACAACAGTGTCAGCCAGACCACAGGGACTTGGGGAGTGATGGGAAAAAAGGAGATGAGACAGGGAACAAGAAGCATAGCTGAAAAAGGAGGGAGGCAACACAGTGGTAACTTGAGGGGAACAGTGGGTTGGAAGGACATGTCTGGAAGCTTTAGAGAAAAGAATAAACAGGGACAGACTGAAGACATAGAGGAGAGACGGGAAAACAGAAAGGAGAAGAACTGAATAGGAAGAAGATAATCTCTCAGAGAGGAGGTACATCCCACAGGAAGGACAGGTGCTCCTCGACTTACGACGAAGTTACATCCTGGCAAACCCATCGTTAAGCTGAAAATATAACACACCTGAACTATGGAACATCATAGCTTAGCCTGGCCTACCTTAAACATGCTCAAAACACGTTAGCCTACAGTTAGGCAAAATCATCAAACACAAAGCCTATTTTATAATAAAGTGTTGACTATCTCATGTAATCAAAGTGAAAGAATGGTTGGATGGGCACTCAAAGTGCATTTTTTTTTTTTTTTGGAAACAGAGTCTTGCTCTGTCACCCAGGCTGGAGTGCAATGGTGCGATCTCAGCTCACTGCAACCTCTGCCTCCCTGGTTCAAGTGATTCTCTTGCCTCAGCCCCTCCCCTAGCTGGGATTACAGGCAACCACAACCACACCGACTAATTTTTATATTTTTAGTAGAGATAGGGTTTCACCATGTTGGCTAGGCTGGTCTCAAACTCCTGACCTCAAGTGATCTGCCCCCCTTGGCCTCCCAAAGTGCTGGGATTACAGGGGTGAGCCACCGCACCCGGCCTCTAATTGTATAGTTTCTACTGAATATGTATAACCTTTGAACCATGATAAAGTTGAAAGACTGTAAGTCAGGGACTATCTGTATAGTGAGTTCTCACTTGCTGGGGTAATTGTTTATATAAACTAAAAAGACCATATAGTCTACAGTATAACTAATCAAGACTCACGCTTTAATTCAGTATAAATGATTATGGTTAAAAATACTATTTGCCTCTTAAGGACATATTATGAAGATGGCCCACCTGAGCTTTCCTCCATTCAGTTTAGTCTGATGTGCACCTTCACTGACCACTGGGTTCATGCGAGACAGCTTCCTGAACCAGGTATAATGGGGACCAGTGGGACCTTGGCTCAAATGATGGTCAACAAAAACAGGCTGTGGTAGGCAGACTTCTAAGAAGGCCCCCAAGATTCCCACTCCTGTATGCACACTCTATGTAATCCCCCTCCCTTGAGTGTGGGCAAATGATGGAATATTCACTCCCTTAATTACATTTCATTCTCCATTACATTTCAAGACTCCATAGAGCACCTTGGACAGTTTCTCCGGCTGGCTGTGTGGCTGAGACCTGAGGGGGCCTCTAGAAGGCAAGAGCAACTCCTAGCTGAGAGCCAGCAAGAAAGTAGAGACCTCAGTCTTACATCCACCAGGATCTGGATTCTGCCAACATCCTGAGTGAGCCTAAAAGAGGACCCTGAACTCCAGATGAGACTGTAGTACTGGCTGACACCTTGATTTCTGCCTGGGGAGACTCCAGGAAGAGGACTCAGTCAACTCATGCCCAGGTATATGAAGCACAGAAACTACGAGGTAAGCAAGTAGGTGTTGTTTTACGGTGCTAAGTCTGTGGTAATGTGTTAAGCAGCCATTTAAAAACATATACACAGGGCAACAGAGATGGTCTCCATGCCCAACACAGAAAACACCAGTGATCACACAGTGAGGTTAAGACACCTGATGCTCAGCGATAAGGGCTTTAACTCGGTCAATGTTCTGCGGGATTGGCTCCTGATCCCGCTGAATGAGGGTGGTCTCAGCCCACTGGATCCATGCCAGAAGTTCTTCCAGGAGCTCAGCATTAGCCACCAGTTCTGACAAGGCCGTTTCAAGACGCTGCTGGTGCTGCTTAGCCCATGTCAGGACCTGTGGAAAAAGAAGGAAACCATGGCCTCTTTCAGTCAAGCATACCCCTTTGTTTCCAAAGCCCTTTTTCATCTGATTTTCACAATGGCTTTTCAATTTATTTTTTTGGAGACAGACTCTCGCTCTGTCACCCAGACTGGAGTGCAGTGGCACAATCTCGGCTCACTGCAACTTCTGCCTCCTGGGTTCAAGTGATTCTCCTGCCTCAGCCTCCCAAGTAACTGGGATTACAGACTTGTGCCACCATGCCCAGCTAATTTTTTGTATTTTAGTAGAGACGGGTTTCACCATGTTGCCCAGGCTTGTCTTGAACTCCTGAGCTCAGGTAATCTGCCCGCCTCAAGCCTCCCAAAGTTCTAGGATTATAGGCATGATCCACTGCTCCCGGCCAACACAATGAGTTTTTAGAGGAGAGACCACCCAAACAGTCAAGAGGCTTCACTATTACCCCAGTGACAATTGGGATAAGAGCTGGAATAAAATATCAGCCCTCCTGAAAGCGAATCTAGTATAGTTGTTTCTTGGTATCCACGGGGGACTGGTCCCAGTATCACCCGCGCATACTAAAATCCATGCATACTCAAGGCCTGTAATTGGTTTTGTGGAACCTGCAAAAGTCTGCCCTCTGTACACATGGGCTTCGCTTGCCGTGAATACTGTATTTTCTATCCATGTTTGGCTGTGAATGTGGACCCCACCAACATGGAGGGCTGAATGTATTTACTGAACAATAACCGCATGTAAGTGGACCTGTGCAGTTGAAACACACATTGTTCAAGGGTCAGCTGTACATCCTGTTAACCCAGGACTTCCCAGGAAGGAGTGGACACTACACACAACATGTCCACTGGAAGTCACATTAACATAGCACTATGCCAACACTACCCCTCCAGGTTGCCACACGTTACCAAGAAAACAGTCTTTACTAAAATGTTAACTTAATTTTTGCGGAGTTATTCACAGTGAGTGAGAGATTCCTTACCTGGGGGAAAAATACTATAATATAGTGATAGTTTACTGGGTGTGTGCGGTCCTCCTCTGAACCAGGGACTCACCTCCTCGAAGCGAGCTCGGATGATGGTGATCCAGTGTTTGATGGTTGTGATGCAATCGGGGTGGCAGACAGCCAGGATGACTTCTCCCATGGCTACTGCTGAGTTAACGTCCACTCGCTTTTCCTCTACTTTCTTCATGAATTCCTAAACAAAAAAGATTTGAAAACAAAAACTTAAAAAGTCTATATTAGCAGCACTGTTAGTTTACACTGAAGGGGGATAAATTTCAATGTTTTCTTTTTCCTCCATGTGTTAACGCAGACCTCTAAAAGCCTGTATAGTTATTTATGGCATTTTAATTCTAAAAGATGTGGGAAGGTGAGGGGTTTACACAAGAATGACTTTCTCTGGTGGAGATGACAACAAAGAATAGGACACACAGAGGTATGCCCCCTTTTTCCTATTCAAGTTAGTTTCTCTCTTTTTTAATCCCATTTTTCATTTATTCTCATTTATATCCTATTTCATTTCATGTTGGTAAACATATTTGTATTGGAAAAATATAATTATAGTTGTAAAAACCATAATATTAAAAAAATACCCATAACAGAATATAATAACAAATCCATGATTAAAATCTGAGTGGATAAAATAAAAATTTAAAAAGGGAAACATTTCCCACCTCATTAGGACAGACTGAGACCCCAGACACTGCACCATACTGTACAACTTAGTAAGTGGTTCTGGGGGATCAGATCAGGGCCTAAAGCTGGTAACATAAGGAAAGGCAAACAAAGGCGTATGCAGATGAGGAGTAAAGAAGATGAAATAGTCCACATTTTCCTTAATACCATGTTTAAAAAACTTGTTACAACCAACATATATTACTTTTATAAGAATGAATGTTACTGTTTAAGGTGTCAAAAAACCCACCAGTCCCTTCCCTCTCATTCCTGCTAAACCAATGAGCTAGGGCCACTCTGGTTTTGTTCCTTTTCATGTGAGTTCTGATATTTCCAAGAAAAAGTTGCTTTCATTTAGTGGTAGGCAGCCCTCAAGGTGGTAGGTAGCATGAGGTCACCAAACCCCAAGGCTGGATTACCTTATGGGTGTCAATGAGAGACTGCAGGGCCTCTGTGTCATCAGGAAGTGCTCCCCGAAAGCGAAGCGTTTGCTCTGCTTCAGAAAGCCACTCCAACAGCATGTGGACTGTGTCTCGAAACACTTCCGCCTGAAATAATCAAGCACAAAAGATTCAACCTCTCCCTGCAGCCAAGGACCTAGATACTGGGACATGCCAGGGAAAGGGTCCAGTATTCATTCAGACATTTCATGGCCTCATCAAAACTCCACAAAGGTTATCTTTCATTTGTAGATCTTTGAAAATCAACTGAATTCATTATTTCTCAAAATGAATGTTAAAGTTTTATAGAACATTCAGAGTATCAATTTTCAACTCTGTTATACTTATTTCAAGACTGACTGGAACAGATTCTAGTAAAAGAAAAACCAAATAAACCTACTCAGATCTATCCCTTGGGTTGGGACAGCAAATATCCCTTACCTGTTTTAAGGCCTGCTCAAGCCGGCTTTGTTTGGAAACAGAGAGTTTACAGACAGTGTCCCAGCGAGTGCTCAGTTCCTGGAGCTGCCCTTTTACCCAAGTGGTGTCATCTCGACTATTCTCAATCAGCTCTCGGCCTGACCGCTTCAGGACCTGAACGGTTCCTGTTCGCTTTCCCAGTTCCTTCTGGAAAACCTAAAAAAGAAAATAGGAGAATTTGTTTGTTTGAGGAATGTTTTGAGTCCAAGAAGCCACTGGGAAATAATAATTTTCTTGGTAGGTTCTAATCATGTGTCTTTTATGCATAGAGGGAGGCAGAGCAATGTATAAGAAAAAACAACCAGGCCTGGCGCAGTGGCTCATGCCTGTAATCCCGGCATTTTGGGAAGCCGAGATGAGAGGATTGCTTGAGCCCAGGAGTTCAAGACCAGTCTGGGCAACATGGCGAGACCCAATTTTCACGGAAAAAAAAAAGGAAAAACCAGAAAATGTGGCTCTAAATGCTAGCTCAGGCATTTAGGAGATACGTAATTTTGAAAAGTTGCTTAAGGCCCAGTTTCTTCATCTGTAAAATGGTAACCATTATACTAACGTTTCCAGAATTATGGGAAATAAAAACATATCTGCTGTGCACATAATAAGAATCTGTTGTAATTTCAAGGTAAAGTTAAATGCTTGTGCTGAAACAGAAGGATATTACATAATTCAACATGACAGAAGAGATTACGTTAAATATCGGCATGCGTGGTATTAGGATTGTTAGGTTCAGAAGTGGTTTAAAAAAAAATCACTAATTTCCATTTTAGGAGTCAGTGGAAATGGGTATCTTACGGGTTTCCGCTGGAATTTAAATCCATTTTGTGACTCAACTGAGAGAAACAAACAGGAAGAGGGGCAACCTTGAAGTGAAGTTTACACATTGCCAAATCTGAATCAAACCAATTTTGGTAAATTCTTTGTGACTAATGCAAAATCTCAGCAACAGTTTATTTAAACACACAAAGCAACTGTCAGGCTCTCTTTCTCCCCTAGAAAGAAGGGCAGAGGCAGTCATATGTAGAAGACCCACTGCACTCCAATGTAGCCCAGGCCTCGCCCCTACCTTGTGTGCATCCATGAGGTTCATGACAAGGTCAAGGTCCCCGTGCACGGGCTGGTCCTCGGCCAGCTGTGGCTCCACCTTGTATAACCAGTCAACCAAGGCCTGCAAAGCATCCATGAACTGACCCGAAAAGAGCAGGGCTTCCTCCAACTTGTGCTGCCTGAGAAATGCACACAAACGCTACCATTTTTAGGGATTCCTTTTACAAATGGCCCACAATTCTGCCTCGCTGAAAGGGAATATTGCTTGAACCCTATATAGAGAGTGACTTCTACGTTAGAGCAGTTAGAAATAGAGTAAAAAGTGACTGAGAGATGGTGAGACATTTTAAATCAAACCACCCTCTAGAATGGATTAAGGGTAGCACAGGGGACAGGCAGAGATACACTTTAGGCATCTTATAGCCCAGTGACACACAGGCACACCCTAAGAACCCAAGGTCTGTGTTAATCACCTCATACCACTCCAAGTAAAAGATGATAGTTTTGGTAATGATCTGGAATCAGTTCAACTCCTAGTTCTGTATCAGTTGTGTGACCCTAGGCTGTTTCTTCATCTCCTTGAACCTCAGTCACCTCATCAAAAAAAAAATTGGATTACAGGCCAAGTGTGTTGGCTCACACTTGCAATCCCAGCACTCTGGCAGGCCAAGGTGGGAGGATCACTTGAGGTCAGGAGTTAGAGGGCAGCCTGGACAATAGCAAGACCTTGTCTCTACTCAAATAAAAAACAACGGCTGGGCATGGTGGCTGGCGCCTGTAATCCCAGCACTTTGGGACGCCGAGGCGGGTGGATCATAAGGTCAGGAGTTCCAGACCAGCCTGGCCAATATGGTGAAACCCCGTCTCTACTAAAAATATTTTTAAAAATTAGCTGGGCGTGGTGGCGTGCACCTGTAGTCCCAGCTACTCGGGAGGCTGAGGAAGGAGAATTGCTTGAACCCGAGAGACGGAGGTTGCAGTGAGCTGAGACAGTGCCACTGCACTCCAGCCTGGGTGACAGAGGGAGATTCCGTCTCAAAAACAAAACCAAAAAACACTAGCCAGGTGTGGTGGCACATGCCTATAGTCTGAGCTACTCGAGAGGCTGAGGTGGGAGGATCACTTGAGCCCAGGAGTTGGAGGCTGCAGCAAGTTCTGCACTCCAGCCTGGGCCAGGGAGCTAGACCCTGTCTCAATATGACAAAACAACAACAACAAAAAAAATGCCAGGTGCGGTGGCTCATGCCTGTAATCCCAGCACTTTGGGAGGCCGAGGCGGGTGGATCACGAGGTCAGGAAATCCAGACCATCCTGGCTAACACAGTGAAATCCCATTTCTACTAAAAATACAAAAAACTAGCCAGGCGTGGTGGCGGGTACCTGTAGTCCCAGCTACTTGGGAGGCTGAGGCAGGAGAATGGCGTGAACCTGGGAGGTGGAGCTTGCAGTGAGCCGAGATCGCACCACTGCACTCCAGCCTGGGTGACAGAGTGAGACTCTGTCTCAAAAAAAAAAAAAAAAAAGTACGAATAGGGTAGCAATATTGTAATATTTAGC
Source organism: Nomascus leucogenys (assembly GCF_006542625.1). Classification (NCBI taxonomy): domain Eukaryota; kingdom Metazoa; phylum Chordata; class Mammalia; order Primates; family Hylobatidae; genus Nomascus; species Nomascus leucogenys. The sequence continues at coordinate 8,520,686 of NC_044392.1, read as the reverse complement.
ATGGCATAGTGGGTACAAATAGATAAAAGTACAACTTTTAGAACCAAACTGCCATGGTTTAAACCTCAGCTCTGCCAGTATGGTAGCTGAGTGACCTCAGGGGAGTTAAGAACCTCTTTATGGTCATTTTCTCATCTGTAAAATGGCAATAAAAGTGGTACCCACCTCAGTGGTTATGAGGATTAAATGATTATCAGCCACTGTTTGGTACGTACTCAGTAGTAATTGCCAAGCAAAGGTCAGGTATCATTATGGTTAAATGAGGTAATGCATGTAGAGGCTTTGGAGTGTCCAAGAGCAGTCAATAAGACAGCTGTTGGTATACAAATTGATGATTTACAAATACTTTTGAGTTACTGATCTTCTATTATTGTTGGTTTCATTTTATAGGCCTCTCTCTAATACAGTAAGGTCCAAGTTTAAAATGAGAATTTTTACACATTTTATTTAAATTATAACAGTCTTTGAACTAACTGGTGGTGTTAAGATGGTACAAAACCTCTTACTGATGCATTAGCTTTATCACCATTTTATAGAATCTGGTAAGAACCTCTTGCTTTTGGGATCCCGGTTAGACCCCTGAAGGGGACATTCATGCTCACCGCTCCACAGACTTGCCACAAACAGTATCCCATTTGTCTCTGACTTCTCCTAGGAAATTGTCAAGTTTCTGAGTATCTTCGGGAAGCAAAGTCTTTTCTTTCAGTGCTCTGCCAGTTCTAATTGTGGTATCATACACAGGCTGCTTGCCACCAAGAGTTTTCTGAAACTCCTATGTTTCCAGAAAGAAAACAAAAAAAGTGTTAAAAGTCAGATGACATCTTGATTTGGAACAAAAGAATTTGAGTTTTCAGGCTAGAAACCAAATAAAGTATGAATATCACCATTTTTTTTGAACTAAAATTAACCATAGCTTATCCTTAAGAAATTTATAATTTTTTGTTATACCATATACAGAAGTGCCTGACAATTTGTGAAAGCCTACAGTTTTAACTAGTTACTTCCGTAACTACTTTGCTTAAACTGTTATTTAAATGAGCAAATATCATGATTAGACCGTCTAGATATAAAACGGAACCCTGGCTTCATCATTTTGACTTTTAAACATTAACCAATTGGTTTTCTTTTTACTAGCTCTGATTTTTATTTTTGGCAAGATACAAGCTTTAGCAAATACTATGGCTCGGGACCTAAGAGCAATTAACTGCTTTACCTTATGCTTAGAAAGCTGAAGTTTAATTTTGTCTGGGTCATTGGATATCTCTAGTTCTGAGTCCAGGTGACTCTCTGCATCTTCTAGCCAGTCAATCAGTTTTTTCCAAGCTTCATGGAACTAAAATTACATAAGAAATAAGTTAAGAGGAGTGAATATACACACTATACAGCACGTTTGAGAATCATCCCAGAGACTCAATACATGCAGCCCAAGATTCTTCAGTGAATTAGTATCTTTCTTCCCCAACTTACTTGTTTTGCCCGCTTCCTGGCATCATCTAGTGATCGCCCTCTTTCAATAGATCGCTGGACAACCTTCTCCCATCGAGACTGCACGCTCACCAACAAATTCTTGATCAGAACAACATCCTGTTTTTGGCTAAGGAACTTTAATTGATTCCCAGTTTGATCCAGCTCAATGATCTGGTCTCGATGAGCATTTACTTCATTAGCAAAAACCTGAGGGAACAATAGTGCTCTTTTTAAGCTTAAGATAAGATAAAGGGGCATTTCTTCCAATTAGTGCTTTCAAAAAGAATGCAGTATCGTAGTATCATAGTTACCTTGTGCTCTTCTATCTGGGAAAGGACAGTATTTAGAATCAGGCTTGGTGGAGAAGCGATGTTTAAACTCTGCTCTGCTAGAGTGAGCCAGTTGATAAATTCTTGTAGGGAATTCTGGAATTCTGTTGCCAAGTTGAGGGCCTCTTCCAGCTTTGACTGAATTTCAAGTAAAACACACACACACACACACACACAAAGAAAAAGCGCCAATTTCAGGAATTATAGCTTCAGCGACAAAGGCATGAATTGTACACCAAATGAAATGACCTCTAAAAAGGAAGCCTCATTTAATCAACCTCCAAACATGCTTTATTTGTAAAGAAGGGGACATTTTAATGTTAGTGTCTGAAACAAGTGGGCAAGAACTGTGTACATGGAAAAGGAAATAGAGCACAATAAGCAGCTAAGTTCCTTTCTCTGCTACTCTCCACTTCCTTGAACGGGAATAAGACTATTCAATAACTGTAAGTGAACAGACCCTTTAGTGGTGACAGCTGCAGGATCTACAACCTGCTTTGGGTAATGTTTCAGTTTCCTTTAATGTACTTTTTGTGGTATAAAAACAGCTAAATGAAAAGCAATTTACTATAAAGATGATGTTCAATGTAGTACTCTTTGTTTAAATACATGTTTTCAGAAAATATGGCATATGAAAATATGAGTCTGAAAATTATGCTTATGCTATAAGAAGAAGAGGTAACGAAAGAAGCCAAGACATTCTAGGCAAAAATCTGACAACACTAGATGTAGATTTTCAGACACTTTCATTTACCTAAGAATGGCAACAACAACAGCTTGTTCAGGGAAAAGGCTACTCTTCACAAGTACACTTCAATCCCACAGAATTCATAAGCTCCATCCTCAGAGACCTACACTAACCTTTTGGTAATGACTTCTGCCTCTGGCCCACCTACTAGGCAGGCAAAGTAAAAATGACAGGCTGACAAAAATGAGTATTTCCAAAACATTCACAGAAAAAACTCCAAGATGTACGCTAAAAATGTTAGCTGTTGTTAATTCTACCTGACTGGGTTGTAATTTCTATTTTCCTCTTTGTGCTTTCAGGTTATTTTTGTAAACACCCCCCTACCAAAAAAAAAAAAAAATTACAATAAATGTTATAAAAATGTACAAACCCAATCTAAACAAATCAGGTAGAAAAATGAAATCCACTTCAAATATATAGAGAAATGTTTAGAAATTAATATATTACAAGTTCCTAGATGATAGGAATTCTTTCCACATCATTCTATCCACATATTCTTTGTATTTTTTATATCTACTTTATAGATATAAAAGATATACTTTTATATCTAATTTATATCTTTATATTCTTTATATCTACATATTCTTTATATTTTCTTAATACAGCACCATGCACATTTAATAAATGATTTTACTGATCCTGAAGGTAATGTTCCTGCGAAACAATAAACTATCCTTCACACTCACCTTTTGCCTGACCATTTCTGATAATGGGCAACTATGTCTTAAGGTATTTTGCTCAACTATTAAGAAAACTCTCTGAAAATTTCTTGGTTATGAGCTGGAATCTGTCTCAGTTTATTTAATATTAGCTTTGCCTTCTGCAGGATCTATGGATGACAGCCTGTCCAAGGATTGGGTATTTTTTTTGAAGACAGGTTATTGATGTCACCCAGGCTAGAATGCAGGGGCACCATCACTGCTCACTGCAGCCTCAACCCTCCAGGCTCAAGTGAGCCTCCTACTTCAGCCTCCCAAGTAGCTAGGACTACAGGTGTGTGCCACTACACCTGGCTAATTTTTAGGTATTTTTGTAGAGATGGGGTCTTTCTATATTGCCCAGGCTGGTCTCAAACTCCTGGCATTAAGCAATCCTCCTGCATCAGCCTCCCAAGTGCTGGAATTACAGGTGTGAGCCACCAGGTCTGGCTCTGTCCAAGAATTAGCATACACTTAGTTCCTTTAGCCATTCTTAATATAATCAAATTACCCAACCCCACGCTAGGTGGTTTTCAGGAAATTAATGCTTCTCTCAAGATGTTCATGTGTTTTATGCCCTTCTGTTCATTAACTTCCCAAAGATAGGGTCGTCTTTAGTGTTTCCACCATAAATCAGGCACAGGACTTGGCACATACTTGCTCAATAACTATTCATTGAGTGAATGTGGTCAACAGGTTTGTGTGTATATATATATATATATATATATATATATATTTCATACTTGATCTGACCAGCGAAAAATACAGTGAAACTCTGTACTCATAAAAAATAATCTTTTTGGGCAAACACCTTGATCCCTAATCATCTTTCATTATTTTGTAGAGAAGAGAATTTGATTTTTGAGGATGAGTGGGAAGAGGTCATATAATTTACTTCTCTCCTGATTTCTAGTAAAGTTCCTTGCATACTACATGTACATTAGGAACCAAATTCCTTGTGGGGAATTATTAGTCATAGTCCCTACATGCCCTGTCCCCAATCTCTCAACCCCAAGACACCAACTCCAGCAAAACCTTGTTTTTAAGTAGAACACAAATTGGTGATTAATATAGGACATAAAGCCCATCACAAAGTGATAATGGCAGTAATATCTTAACAGGTAAGGAATGAATAATTATAAAAGCAAATGACAACAGAAACTTATACCATCATTGCAACTCAACACAGATGGAATCAGTGCTGCAACTTCTGTTACAATACCCTGGTCTTCAAAAAATCTTCATATAAATAAGATGGCAATTATACATGCAATCACTCAGCAAATTACTCAAACATGGGGATCATACACTGTACCTTTCTTTCTTCCATCTTACTGCTGACCACATGCCACTTCTGCTCCAAAAGTGCTACACTCTGTTCTGTCTTGGAGCCAGACCCAGAGTCGTCACGGCTTAGAAGCATGAGTCTGCCCTTGTCAAGTAGTTGATTATAAGTCTCTTCCTTGGCTTTCAGCTGGGAATAGAGTTCCTACAAGAAAAGGCAGGAAAGATATCAATTATACAAATTCTCTGGAAGACACCTACATATAGATTCTGTAGCAGAGTCTGGGAAAGTCCAGGAAGGGCTCATCTTAAAAGCCATTCTTTTGGATTCAGCTGAAGTGCTGAGCCATAAGGGAATGAAATCCACTATACTTAATAATAAAATTAATTGTAATAACTAAATACTAATTACTTAGAATTCATTTGTATTAAAATATAAATATTAACATATTTTACTAAGTAACAAGTGACAAATTAAAATATTAAAATAATTTTATCACTCATAGAAGAAAAACTTTTTTTTTTTTTTTTTGAGATGGAGTCTCACTCTGTCACCCAGGCTGGAGTGCAGTGGCACAATCTCAGCTCACTGCAAGCTCCACCTCCTGGGTTCACACCGTTCTCCTGCTCAGCCTCCCGAGTAGCTGGGACTACAGGTGCCCACCACCACGCCTGGCTAATTTTTTGTATTTTTAGTAGAGACGGAGTTTCACCGTGTTAGCCAGGATGGTCTTGATCTCCTGACCTCATGACCCGCCCACCTCGGCCTCCCAAAGTGCTGGGATTACAGGCGTGAGCCACTGCGCTCGGCCAAGAAAAACATTTTTTAAGGATTAGAGATCCCACAAAAGACTCCAATAATCTATTTCCCCTTTTCATGAAAAATTTGCCTAGGAATTATGTTGCTTTTTGTTCTAGCATGCGTTCTTGAAATACTGTCGGTAACTATTTGATTTCCCTAAACCCCCATTAAGTAGTTTCCTTCTTAAGTAAAAACACATCTGTGTTATATATTTGTCTTCTTGATGCTGTCATCTTCAAGTCAGTATGTGTGTGTCAATAAAGCTGATTAACTCAAAATTTCCAGCTGACCTTCCCTGTCACTACTGTTGCCTACTGTAAGGTATTAGAAGCCTGTAACAGGCAGCAATCCCCAAAGGTTATACTATATTTTTGATAAAAATGCACTACTTTGTAGATTTCCAGATACATATTAATTATGACTGTGAATTTGGAAAGGAGCTATTGAATATGGGATGCTTATGCTCAATTCCAAAAAATTGCTATTACCATATGTGTATCAAGCTGCTCCCTAGCAGTTTCAGGAAGTCCTCCTGTGGGCTTAGATGCAGAAAGCTGGCTCTCCATTCTAGTAAGTTCCAAGAGGAAATCTTCAATTTCACTGTGGAAGCCCTGGGCCTTTTGAGAAAAAGATATATCAACCATGTCAGTAGTCAATTCTCAGCTTTAAAAGTTAACTTTCCAAATGATATGAGGAGTTTATCTTGAGGAAGGAATTTTCGGCTGCTCTCTGGCAAAGCTGTTCTGTTGCTAGATTAGCATGGGGCCAATACTGTTGCTAGAATCTAGCAGAATCCTTCAGACCTCACTATAACATATTATAAATGCCTGATATGATCAGATGAATTGACTATATGATTAAGGTACTGTTGAATAGGGAGAGACCTGACTTGATCCAAGAAAAAAAGGAATCTGTTATAGTGAAGATCTACTAACTTTGAATAGTGAATAAAGAGACTGAGCTACAAATGAATTCAGAAAAGAACTACCCAATCAAAAGCTGTTCTTTCCAGATAAGTTACAGCACAGTATTAACCTTCCCCTCAAGACATAAGGGATTCTTTGCTTTTCAAATTGATCTCTCTGATTTAGATAAGCTTTCTGTTATCTGTATAACTCTTCCCTACCTTACTTGGATGTCACATGTACCTGCTGCAGAGTTGACTGAAGCTGCTGCTCCCTCTCCTCTGTTTTCTGTAACACTGACTCCCAGCATTGGTTCATGGTTTCCAAACGGCTCCTTAAGCTGCTGGCATCATCTCCAGCACTGGATTCAAGAAGCTCATTGCCAGCTTTGTTGACTGTTTCCACTGTGGCTTGATGAGCCAAAACATCATTTTTTAGGACCTAAAAAATGTTGAACAACATAATTTATCTCTATGGATATCATCTAACTTGGTTCTCTAAGGTATACACAACATTCAAAGGCTTCTGGTGGCAACATCTGGTCTCAAATCAATAGTTAGAGATGAAAAAACGAAAATACTTACATGGTGTTTTGCAAGCTCAACTTCAATGACTTTTGGGTCTCCACTTATTGGTCTCTGAGCATCTAACAACTCTTCAGTATGAGTCAGCCAACTCATTAGTTCCTCTAAGGCATGCTGGAACTGACCAAGGGCCAACAGAGCCCCTTCTAGTTTGTGCTACTCAGGAAAAGACAGAAAGGGAACATTCATTAGGAAATTAGAAAAGAGCAGAGAGTAGTTCACTGACGTCATCTACCACCTGCCTTACCTGTCGGTGGGCAATTTTCTCACCCAGGTTCTCCCAGAGGTGTTTGAGTTCTGTCAGTGGTTCTCGTATAATGTCTCTGTCCGTCTCATCAGTTGCTTTCTTTAACATCAGTTCACCCTGGTGATTAAGCTTCTCCATCTCAATTTGCTGTTGGTAAACTTCTACTTTGAACTCCTGTCAAAAACACACTCAATGTTAACATCAAATCAAGCCTTTAAAAACTAAAATAAAACAATTCTTCTTCAAAAGCCATACCCAGATACAAACCTTCATTTCATTTAACTGATCTTTAACAGTATTGAGGTCAGTGCCAACAGGAGGCATGGTGCAGAGTTTAATCACAGTGTTATCTAGCCAGTCAAACATAGCCTAGAACAAAAGACAAGTAAACAGTCAAAAACAACCAGAAGATTTTGGGAGAGAATTAGCATTATCCCTGCTAACATAAGAAGACATAAATCAATCAAAGCACCTTGTGCTGTTTGTGATTTTAGGTAAGGGGCACAGACAAAGAATAATGATCTTTATTAACAATATGGTGATTTAATAATGGAGCCAACATTATCAAGATAATGTTCAAAATAAACTACAATTTGGAAATACTAAATTTGAATAAAAGTGAAGATTTCTCAATCCCAGCTAGCAAGCTCATGATGTTCTGAAGCAACTGTGCCAAACTGTGCTTGAAGATAACCTCGGTTTGGAACCTCTGGCAAGCAATGACCTTTCACAATAAGGCCAGCTTCACAACGTAGCTAAATGAATCTATGATGAGCAGGCAATGATAAAAATGGCAGGAAGAGTAAGAATTCAGACAGATGTCACTACTTTTTCCACTACAGGTGGGGAACTTTGGCTAGATTTGTGGAAACAGCACTATCTTAGGTCTGCAGTCCTGTGAAGGTGATCCACTTTTGTGCTTAATTCCAAAAATGACAAAAATGGCAAAAAAACAGAACCTGTATTTCCTTGGTGGTCACCTCCTGGCCTCTCACCTGAAGAGTGTCCTGATACTGCACAGCAGCTTGCATAGCATCCTCAAGTTTTTCTAGCCTCTCTTTCCATGTTTTGTTTAAGTTCTCCCAAGCATTATTCATCTAGGGGAAAAACATTCAATCAGATTCTTCAATCAATACCACTCTTTAGTCTGGGCCCACTAATGTTCTAACTAAGTGCCTCATCCATTTCTCCACACCTCATCAATGCTCTTCCTCACTTCAGGCTTCTCAGTTTCTCCGCAGGCAAAAATCAAATCTGCTCCAAGGATCCGAATAAACTCCAGCTCTTCATGCAGACCATCTGTCTCTTCCTTAATAGTCTACATGTAAACGAATAGAATATAAGCCAAAACAGAAAACAGAACAGACCTTACCAAACTTTGCAAATGTGATTTATACCCCATCAACAGCAGATGCTCAACATAACTGTCAATTTCACTTATCTGGACACTAAAGCTTCAGACTCTACGTGGTTATTTTTCATATATACAAAATATATATTACATATAGGTATATGTATATGTAAAATAGTATAGAAAAGGTATGGTGAGCTTCAATAATTTACCAAAGGTTCACCCCCTCCTGCCTCCAAAGAAATTATAATCAACAGCTAGAAGTCTATTACAGAGAAACATATCAAGGGTAAAATAACACAGTACAAGTCACAAATGTAAGTGCTGACAATAGAGTATAACAGAAGTGCTGGGGTCTATGATCTTGAAAAAACTCTGTGCCAGATCCTAAAAATTGGCTCATGTATTGGTATTGACCCAAGGTGGGGAGGGAAAGAATTTCTCTATGAAAAAATAGCTGGAATAAAAGTAAGAAATTAGGGAAATAATATCAAGATAGGCTTGGCTTATGCTAAATGGACAATATGAGGTAAGAAATGTTGTTGGTAAAAAATAGACTCCTGGGCCAGGTGCAGTGTCTCACACCTGTAATCCCAGGACTTTGGGAGGCCAAGGCTGGAGGATTGCTCGAGCCCAGGAGTTCAGGACAAGCCTGGGCAACATGGTGAAACCTCATCTCTATAAAACGTAAAAGAAAAATAGTGCCAAAAACTAGAAAAAAACTATATCAAAGTAACAACTGTTATCTCTAGATGAGTCCGAAATTGATTTTTATTTTCTACCATCTATTTTTCTACATTTAAGGAATGTAATATAATGAGCAGGTTTTTTTTTCAATTGGAGAATGTCTCACTTAAAAAGAAATTTTAGGCCTGGAGCAGTGGCTCACACCTGTAATCCCAGCACTTTGGGAGGCCGAGGTGGGTGGATCACCTGAGGTCAGGAGTTCAGAACCACCCTGGTCAACATGGGGAAACCCTGTCTCTACTAAAAATACAAAAATTAGCCAGGCATGGTGGCACATGCCTGTAATCCCAGCTATTCAGGAGGCTGAGGCAGGAGAACCGCTTGAACGTGGGAGGCGGAGGTTGCAGTGAGTCGAGATCATGCCATTGCACTCCAGCCTTGGGGACAAGAGCGAAAAACAAAAACAAAAACAAAAACAAAAACCTTTAAGGTACTCAGCCTGGCTAAGCAGTTAACATACCTCACTTTGATTTGATAAAGTGCTTTTTCTAGAGGACAGACACCTAAGAAAAAGGGTTTTGTTTCCTTCTTACCTCAGCAGCTTCAACCTGTTGTTTGATGATGGAAGGATCAATGCCTGGGCTTTCCAAGTCATGGACAATATCCTGGGTGTCTTTGATGGTGGTCAGGAGAGCTGCCATGTCATACCAGAACTTCTCTGCTAATTCAAGGACATCAAGAAATTTGATTTCTCGCTCTTCAGCCCGAGCTTTGATGTCCTCCCAGAAGAATACCATTTGATCCAATTTATCCTGGATTTCTGAGGAGGTTAATAAAAGAGATATGAATAGGACTTTCCTAAGAGCCTGAAATAGGTCTATTCAGAAATTCCATGTAACTCTGACCTTTTCAATGAAACTATTTTTTTAAAAAATGCTAAGCATTTATAACTAAAGGATAATTTTCTATTTTAGTTTTACTATTATTTCTTTCTTTTTCTTTTTTTTTTTTTGGAGATGGAGTCTCGCTCTTGTTGCCCAGGCTGGAGTGCAGTGGCGCAATCCCGGCTCACTGCAACCTCCGCCTCCCAGGTTCCAGAGATTCTCCTGCGTCAGCCTCCCAAGCAGCTAGGATAACAGGCATGTGCCACCATGCCCAGCTAATTTTTGTATTTTTGGTAGAGTCGGGGTTTCACCATGTTGGCCAGGCTGGTCTCAAACTCCTGACCTCAGGTGATCCACCCGCCTCGGCCTCCCAAAGTGCTTGGATTATCAACATGAGCCACCGCACTCAGCCTATTATTTCTTTTGTTTTTTAGAGAGAGGGAATTTCACCCTGTCACATCAGGCTGGAGTGCAGTGGTGCAATCTTGGCTCACTGCAACCTCTGCCTCCCGGGTTCGAGCAATTCTCCTGCCTCAGCCTCCTGAGTAGCTGGGATTACAGGCGCATGCCACCACGCCCAGCTAATTTTTGTATTTTTACAAAATTTCACTGTGTTGGCCAGGCTGGTCTCGAACTCCTGGCCTCAAGTGATCTGCCCACCTCAGCCTCCCAAAGTGCTGGGCCACTGCGGCCGGCCCTGGCCTATTATTTCTATACCAGCGTTTTCCTCTTACATTGGTCTCCCACATACAGGGATCACAGAAGTAATCCAGAAATGGGCTATCATCTACTATAAAGGTGGTGCTAAGATACAAAACCCCTAACTTACAAAAGGGCTAAGATGAGAACTCTTGTTTCCAGTGTTCTGTGTTAAACTTGTATGTTTCCCATGGAAAGTGTTACAAAAGGTAGCTATGTTCTACCCACTATTGATACTGTAGTTTACTCACGTTAGGGGTTAAAGGAGCTTTTGTTTCCTGGCCTGGGAATCTAACTACCAATTGTAACCTTGTTTCAATGGGGAAATGTGTTCTGAATTCCAAATGATTTTCCAATGACTTTCTGGAATACTCATTACTGGGGACTGCCTTTACATTCAAAGAAATAAATAAATCTGGTGGGATGCTGAAGATAACCACAGCCTAGAATTTATTCTGTTGATTTTTTAAAATAATGACAGTCATCAAGCACCTTTTGCAGCCAGATCCTTGTCTGCTCCCTGAGATCGTCCAATGAGCTCCTCTCCACGGTGCTTCAAGGCCTCAAAGGATGGCTGCAGTTTTTCTAGCTCCACAGTGGCACTCTTATTGTCACTGATGCACTCTCTGATCTTGTCTACTTCAGCAGGGATCAGTGGTGGCATACGCAGGCGAGAGGAAAGATTCTCCAGTGTCTCCAACATAGGCTCAATTTTATCATGAAACTAAACAAATGTTGGAACATTACCATCACAGCATACCTCATCACTCTTCTTGGAGAAGTGTTAGGGAATAAGGACAAGATATTATCCTACTACTGTTCAGGATAACCTGTGCTCAGTCTAGCCCAATGGCTGTTAAGTGTTGAGTTTGGTTAAGAAACTGTTTTGGGCCAGGGGTGATGGCTCACACCTGTAATCCCAGCACTTTGGGAGGCTGAGGTGTGTGGATCACCTGAGGTCAGGAGTTCAAGACCACCCTGGCCAACATGGTGAAACGCCGTCCCTACTAAAAATACAAAAAATTAGCCGGGCATGGTGGTGCGTGCTTGTAGTCCCAGCTACTAGGGAGGCTGAGGCACGACAATCATTTGAACCCGAGAGGCAGAGGTTGCAGTGAGCTGAGACAGCACTACTGCACTCCAGCCTGGGCGACAGAGTAAGACTCTGTCTTAAAAAAAAAAAAAAAAAAGAAAAAGAAAAACAACAACAACAAAACTGTTTTGGGCGTATACAGCACTGGCCCATTAGGGAAAAAAAAGCCAATGTTTATTTTAAGAATCTAAATATATGAATGTACTAGAAACCAATTCAAATCTTTAGTGCTGCCACAATATTTCTCCTATTCCAACTAATGTAACAAAAAAGGGACAAGATTATGAAACTGCTGAGAGTCAGTATGTCAACATCTGAGATGACAGTTGCATGCAACAGACTAGACCAACAAGTTAGATGCCCTCCACCAGCTGTGTAAATGGATGGGAAACTTAATATGCTACACGACTTGTAGTTTAAAAGTATCATGGCATGCAATTTAACGACCCACCTTATGGAACAATAAGAGAGAAAAAATGTTGGAATAATGGAAGGTAATTAAGGAAGACCAAATCTAACCTTATTCTTAAAGAATTATTACCTTCTCACTTTTCTGGTACTTTGAATAACATGACTACAACTGAAAAGTTCTCATTAAAATTTGATGCAGAGAGGGGAGAAAAGAGCAAAACAGATAAGCATGCCTCCTAAGAAAAATCTATCTCAAACCAACTCTGGTTTTAGTTAAAGAAAGGTTTATCAATTTCAAATGTCCTGTAGAAAAAACATGGTGGGATTCCTTAACAAAATCACTTCCCATCACTCTCTCACTTCTAGGTTCCACCCCAAATGAAACTGGCATAATAAACTGCACTAATTAAATTTATTCCACTAAAGTTAAGGGAAATTCCCTTATAGGTAATGACCTCAATTTTCAGCATTATAAGAACACCCTAGTCCCAATGGGGATGGGTACCTTACCTCTGTAATCTGTAATGGTGGGCGCGGTCAACACAACAATGAAATGTGACGATGTGGGGAAGACAGGAGCAGGCAGCAACAACACAAAGTAACACATTCCACAATGTGAGTGAGAGATGGGACGGAAGGTGGGGGGAGAAACTTGAGTAAGTACAAATATTAACCAAGAATATTGACTAAACATAGGAATAAAATACCCAGACATGACAACAGTACCACTAAGAGTAATATATTAGTTGAAAGTATGTAGTTACATGCTTTAAATCCCTCTGCTGGTTTATACTTCTCTTTGGCTCTTACTACTCCCTACTCAAGCATCTTAAACTATGAGTTAGCTGGTTGCTTAAGAAAACTAATGTGCCGTTGCTCTAAAGCAAAAAAGTAACAGGTTCAATAAGTACTTTTTTGAGGCAGTCACTGCTTTTGAATCTGCAAGGTAAATTTATCCAAAATCATCTGCTAAAGGATCATCACAACATAAAGTTTTCAGAGAAACCATCAACAGACAATATATACCAGCCAAGACTCATTTCACTCTCCTTAGAATGTCAGTATGCCAATGTTCCTTGGAATAAAAATGGAGATAGGCTAAGCTTTCTGTTCTATCTACCGATCACATATTAACATGCTGGTCTGGACATTCCTGAGCACAGAGACATACCTGATACAGAGACCTCTTGTTTAGAACAGCAGACAGTTCAAGGTTATGAGTGTCAGACACACACATACCTGCGTGGACTGGGACACGGCCTCATCCAGAGCCAGGGCTCGCTGGCGCACCTCCTCCTTTATTTGGGCATACATGTTTTCTGCTTTCTGGTATTTTTCTTCCACCATTTCCCCTTCCTCGGGGTTTAATTCCTTTAGTTGTGGGCCTATCTTTAGTAGTTTGTCAATATGAGGTTTGTGTTCAGCAATAGATTCCCTTAATTGCTAGGTAAAAACAGAATTAAACCATAATGAGTACTTTTATACCAGTTTACTTACTTAGATACTTTGATCAGAGCTAATATCAACTTTAAGAGGAACAAACAAAATTGTTAAAAATCAGCAAGGCCCAGCATCTCACCATTTGTGCGGGAACAGAAAAACACCTAAGTCTTAGGTTCTGACACTACTCAATTCTCTTAATTTTTGAAAGTCAGTTCTGATGTCTCATCACTCTAGCAGCCTTCCTGGAAACATCCTCTCTTCTCTTCCCCTACCACCTGTGTCATACAAGTCTACTCCACACTCTTCTGTAATCATAAGTACTTCTATGTACTCTATTTTACTCTACATGGTTTAATAATTGTCTACCTCCCCAGACTGAGATACCAAGCTGGATAAGCTATGAATGGCAACATTTTTGGCAATCTAACCACTCCTTGACTTTACTGCTGGCTACGTCCAGTTTATATCCTTCCACTTATAGGAATAGCAATAAGCACAAGCCATAAACCAGAAATAAACATTTTAAAGTGTCATTAACTACACAGAGCAAATGTTTTCTGACATTACCTCATGGCTTTCACTCCAGCTGGTGCCTAAGTAGAAAGTATCATCCAACCACACCTTGAGTGTAACAACACCCTATTTTTTAGTGAGTTCTTTCTTTAGCTCTGTCATTCTAAGGTTCTCGACATCTCTATAACCTTAGTGTTTAATCAATTGATATTAAACAACAAAGGAAATAATTCAGATTATATATTATGAAAGGAATTCTAACTGATCAAGAATTAACTTCGTAACACAGAACTTGCACCTATAGACACTAACAAATGTTGTTTTTAAATAAATTATAGAGACCATTTTAGAGCAATAAAATGAAACTTGGCATGCTCCTTACCCTCATTTCCTCTTGTTGCTGCCTGAGCTGCTCATGATCAATGGCTGGAGGGGGTAACTGTGCTATTAGTGCCCGAGTTTCCTCAATCCAGGGGCTGAGCTCTTCATAAGTTTCCCAAAACTGGTTTACTAAGACCTGGGCCCGCTCTAGGCGGGCGTAACGCTCTGAATTGAGTAGGCTAATGGCTTCATATTGCTGTATTAGAGACTCTGTCTTTTCCTATGTGAGTAAAAAAAAAAAAAAAGGATGAGTATTACTATTATAAACTCTTAAGAAAAAAAGTAGGTATATATACATTAAAAAGTCTAAATACACGAATAAATTATTTTAAAGTATCAATAAAGATTACAAGTGATTTTTATTTTCTTCTTCATACTTACCTGAAATTTTCTAATTTTCCTATCATACATATATTTTATTTCTATAATTTTTAAAAGATAAAAGTTTAAAAGGCAGTAAAATAGTATAAGAAAAACACAGCAAAATTAACCTTTCAGTAATGATACACAACCTTAGATATAGCATTATTATTATTATATATGTTTTTGAGATGGAGTCTCACTCTGTCACCTAGGCTGGAGTGCACTGGCGTGATCTCGGCTCACTGTAACCTCCGCCTCCTGGGTTCAAGGGATTCTCCTGCCTCAGCTTCCCAAGTAGCTGGGATTACAGGTTCCCGCTGCCACATCCAGCTAATTTTTGTATTTTTAGTAGAGACAGGGTTTCTCTATGTTGGCCAGGCTGGTCTCGAACTCCTGACCTCAGGTAATCCGCCCACCTTGGCCTCCCAATGTGCTGGGATTACAGGCGTGAGCCACCGTGCCTGGCCAATATACCATTATTATAATGGATCAGTTTAAAACTGAACATCTAAGGGGCTACGATGGAATCCTTGCCTATCAAGTTTTGCCTGTCATTTTTCTTCTGATTAAAAAAAGTCTCCAGAAACCTGCCATTTATGCTTCAAATGTTTAGGATGAGTAGCTCAGTCAGTTTATGACTATTTCTGAGGAAATGTGCTTAAACATATCCTTTATAAAACAAAACAAAACAAAATGAAAAAGCTTGTCTACAAACTATCTTGACCAATCCTTTTAAAACTAGGTGTAACCTTTTAGGAGGATATAATGAAGGAATTAATATCTGCGTACGGTTCTGAAGAAAACTACCATAAATACCTTGAAAAGTAACTCAAAGCTTGCTCCCTGTGGAGTGAGGATAAGTAGCAATTCCCCTGCTATAAATAAGATGGATTTGCAATATATTTCACATTATATAGGATGGCTGTTTTAAACATCTGTGGACACAGGGTTAAGATTCTGAATTCCCCAGAACATCAAGCTGGACTTTAATAACAATCATAAGAAAAGTCCAGGAGGGAAAAAGCCTTAAACCATCATTTCACAATTGTGCTTCTAATTCACCATGATCAAAACAGGAACAATATGGCAAATAAATAAATGTAATTCACCTGTAATACAGTTTTCTGCTCCTCCCCACATGTGCCAAAGATTTCACTACGGTGACTGAAGAGTTCATCCATTGAATCTTTGTGTCGAATAATGTCAATGGAGAAAGCCTTTGAAAAGTAAACTGTAGTTAAGTCAAGAAGTAAAAAGACCCTATTACTGAAGGTTAAGACAAAATCTATGAAAAAGCCACATCAAAAATTGTTCTTATACAGTTTGACACTTTGCCTATCCAACATCTTCTCTAGCTTATCTTTTTAGTAGCTTACAAAAATTTCTACCAAGGAAATTGCTAATTATGGATTAATGGGCCTATTTTTCCTTTCTCACAAAGCAAAAAAAAAATTCTTCCTCATCTCAACCAAGTACATAGAAAATTAATTTCTATTTACCATCATGCCACTAAATTATTCCACTTGACATGGGATAGTCAGAAACTCTCCTAGTCACTCTAAGTTACTGATGATTCTATTACCTCAGGAAAGAGTGGGCACGTACCTTCTGTACCTGAAGCTGAGCTGTGGTCTGGTCCTGTTCCAGGCGAATTGGACCCAGAGCCATCAGTTTCCGTTTTGTTTCAGCAACCCAAGCTAGTTCTGCATCAGCAGCTTGCTCATACTAATAGACGTATAAAAGAAAAATAAACAAATTATATACAGCCAAGTCTCCTCAGAACTGTAATTTATTCAACACAGCAAGGCCTGGATTTTCAGTAATACAGTTTGTATCTCATGAAGTAGAGTCAAAACTGGAAAGAATTTCATAAAATCACAAATCAAGATACAAACAAGTTAGAACTGACCATATTTCAATTTCTTTAAAATAAGTTACAGAACTCAGTTTCTACAGCTAGAAATAACAGATATCAATCCCCTTCAAAAGAAATATGCCTCTAATCAGTATTTTTATGAGACTACACTCTTCCTGCCATTGCTCTTTCCTACCCAGACATGGAACAGTAGTAGGTTTAGTCCGATGTTTAAATATAAACCTAATATGGCAGTAGACAGCTGAGTCAAGTTAACTTGGAAGTGCCCGCTTAGCTGAAGCAGCATAAGACCCCAAAAGAACAACACATTTTTAAATGGTTATGTAATAACGAAAACCAAGAACATGTTCTACGTGACTGTTATTTCATGAGGGCTTCCCAATCCTCCATCCTTCCCTGCCCCCTCAGAGACAGGGTCCGATTCTGTTGCCCAGGCTGGAGTACAGTAGCACAATCATAGCTCACTGCAGCCTCTAACTCCTAGGCGTAAGTGATCCTTCCACCTCAGCCTCTCTAATAGCTAGGACTACACAGGCAATTGCCACCATGCTCGGCTAATTTTTAAATATTTCTGTAGAGATGGTGTCTTGTTATGTTGCCCAGGCTGGTCTTGAACTCTTGGCCTCAAGGGATTCTCCTGCCTTAGCCTCCCAAAGTGCTGGGACTACAGGTGTGAGCCCAGTCTCTTATGCCTGACCTCTCCAGTCTTTTATCTCTTCTTCTTCAACTTGGCCAATATACACTTATATTTAAAATACGCTTCTCCTAAGCACAATAAATTTCATATTGAAATATCTGGCCAAGATTAGGGATAACTCTAAAGACACATTGGGGATATACCTGGACTCAGAGCAAATTTCTGTGTGGTTCAAAAAGCATACGTTCATCACTATGATCCTAAGGAGTTATATTAACTTATTTTTTGTACTACGGCACATTAAGAGGTGTGTATCCAGCTACATGAAAGAACAAATGACTTTTTTCCAGAAAGCAGGAAGGAAAAAAGATCAATGGAAATATGACACCTGTGTTTACTGAGAAGGTTCTATTTTAGATAGCTCTGCTGTTTTGGTTTGCATATTTGATAGTAATTATAGTTCTTGATTCCTTCCCCTCTTCCATCTAATGCTAAGAGAGTTAATTATGTCAAACTAAGATTGTGGTGCATTTGGACCTTTTGAATCTAGATATTATCTACTCCCATCACCATCAGCCTTCTTAGCAGAGCATTAGCTAACAAAAGGCCTCATGTAGACTCTTCTCCAAGTGCTTCTCTACTCAAAGGGGTCAAGTATTTTGGTCAAATCCTGGATCCATCCTCACAAACTTCTACCCAATCATTTCCCATCAATGAAACATATTTAAATTCCACTAGATTTAGCTTGAGCTCATTCTTATTTCTGAGTCTGTACTTATGTGGGTCATAGTACTGTATCTCACACATCAATACTGTCTAAAATATTAATGCAGACGTATTATAAACATTACCTGTTGTGATCTCTGGATAGCAGCATCAATTTCATCCACCCTTTGTCCAATAGTGTCACTGACTAGTTTGTACTGCTCGTTAGCATCGGACACAAGTTTATCCAGCCCTTCTCTGGCTCTCCAAGGCACCAGCTCTAAGAGAGCACGGCTCACCTCATTCACTGTGTCCAACACCAGCCTGTGCTCCATGACCTCCTTCTTTAATTCCTAAGGAGGGAAAAGAGTTTTCAGGCCATACTTTGCTAAATAAAGCACATCAGCAACTGTGCTGGGTGGAAAGTGCTATCTCTACCACACATCCCAGCAGGACTCTGACCTCCTTCCTTCAGTTATTTTTTTCTCATCTCAGATTTTTCAATCATTCTGAAGCCTGACTTTAGACTTCATTGTTGCTTGCTTAGAACTGTCTGTAAGCTTTTTGAGCCAGAGTGTCTCTGGGTAAAACAACTAATACTTCTTTCATCTCCTTACTTCAACAGAAATGATAAATAATGCTTTAACCAAAGGCTCAGTATTTAACCTAACAAGTACCTATACAATATTTCTATGCATCTAGAACTATACTAGATCCTGCAGAGAAATCAAATAAAACCATGAAGCACTCTTTAGAGAATAAATAATAGAGGTACAAATGTTACAAATGTTACAAAGCAAACTTGATTCAACTTCTTTCTTCTTCATAATATATGTGTAACATATATGTCTTTATGTCAACTCTTACTGTCCAACAAGAAAGGGGGGCACACATTTTTAGTTTATATTTAAGGTAAAGGTTGATAAAACTTAAGGATTCTGACAAAGAGGAAGCCTTTTTTTCCTTTTACGGTAAAATAACAGCTCACCTTCTGTCTTTGCTGAAACTGGGGTATCTGCTCCCCTGTGGGAGACTGTCCTCCACTGGCTGCCAGCTCCTCCTCCACCTCCCTCAGCCACCCGGTCAGTTCCTCATAAGTAGACTGGAACTTGGTGGCCAGTTGCCGGGCTTGCTCTAAAGTTCTGAGGGCCTTGGAGCTAGTAACTGTGATGTCTGCGTAACGAGTCTTTATTCCATCTAGTTTTTCCTGGATAAGTAACACCTCCTCACCTATGGAAGATAGCACACAATTACTCATATTTAAGACATCTAGGAATGAGGAGTCTCTGATCCCCTTTCTTCAAATCAGAGCTTTAATTTCATAGACGCTCTCTCTCTCTCTCTCTCTCTCTGTGGTAGTGATTTCACCTATCCCATACTAAGGGCAAATGGGAAATAAACTTTCCACTGGATAAAAGAAGCCACTTCTGAATTATTAAAATCTGAGTTCAGCGTCAAGTGTTTCTAGATGTTCCCAGAACCTTTCAGTGGATGCTGGCATTCAAGATACTGAAGAAGAGGAGAAATCATCATCTATAACCAGATGTGAGACAACTTTTTAGTTTTCAAAAGATTTAGCAGGAAACAACCTTCTGGAGCACAGTAGGGAATACAATCAGTGAATACTAAGCTTCTGACATATACATAAAGAAGAGGCTAAGGCAGGGAACTCCTTTCCTTGGGTACATGATTGTCTTTGAGACCATAGGGGTGCTAAGAGACACACTTTTCAAAGTACCTGTGGTTTGTTTTAGAAGAGCCTGACCATTTTTAATAGCTTGATCTACATTCTTCTTTCTATTAACAATTTCTTCATTTAAAGCCTGAAAGGAAAGAATATCATTAATCCTAAAACTGTGGCACTACAAACGAAACAAAATGTGAGACCTTTAAGAGACCAAATTTAAAGTAAAGAGATTAATACTAGTTTAATGTAAACATCAGATATTTGATCCCCTCATCTTCTCCTTGGTTAGCCCATTGACTATTCAAAATAATTATATAGGCAAGCTTTCCTATGTGCTGGATGAGAAAAACTTAGAATTACATCAGCTTTACCAATCTATTGGTACCAAACCTGAACCCAAGAAAGGCAGAAGGGAAATTCAGCAAAATTGTCTACTGTGTCCAAAATAAGGAATAAACAGAAAGTTCAAGAGAAGAAATTCAGTAAGAATAGACTGACTTAAATCAGAATCCTGGTTAAAAACTCTCTTCATGTTTAAAGTTAACGAAGCAAAAGAATCAGACTATTAGAAAAATTACCTATTTTTACTACTCCCAAACAGATTTCATAAAAATGAAATGAAAAAGGCAAACTCTTCTATTAAGATGACACAGAATCCCTGGAATTTGAACAAATCCAGAAATATCCTAAAAGTTCTAACTGTATGATCAAATCCTGGGCACTACACAGATAGATCTGGTTTTGTTAAAGTACATTATCTTTCATAAAACTGCTCAAATAGAATTTTAGTGACCCATCAGCTAATAATGTAAGTAAATCATGAGTTGGAGTTCAGATGGCCCCTGACTATACCCTGTACCATCTTCTAGAATTACTGATTCAACTTGTTAAATATAAGTATTTCCATGGACTCATCCAAAAACAGATTAGCAGTCAGCATCAAGTCCACTAACTATGCACTTGTGTATAAAATAAAGTTGAAGTGTTTGTAATGAAGAAAAAAAATAAATGAAGAGAAACATGAATCAAAATAACAAAATAACAGAATAACATAACCAATAAAAATGGAAACATGAATACCAGGTGGTCAGCATGCTGTCTGTGCAGGACATCCTGTTTGAAATCCTTTACGAACACTGAACCGAGCTTGTCCTCAACCTCAGCCAGCCAGTTGAGCACCTCCACCTCATCCTCCCCAAACAGCCTAGCATTAGACAGAGCTTGGTCAAGTAGGGTTGCCTTCCGACAACAGCGGTCTTGAATTTCACTGTATCGGGCCTGCAATGAGTCTATCTTTTCTGACAGCACACCCTGTTCTGCAGGAGATGTCAGGGAGGAGAGGGACTGCCCAATTTTGACTGCCTGGTGCACATCTGTTGCATGGTTTTCTATGTCTTCTTCCAGAGCCTGGAAATCCAGATGGAAAAAATGAATAACAGAAACAAAATAAATGAAAAGTAAACACAAAATGATGAATAACAAATGATACAACAAATTAAACAATTAAAAAATCACCGACTGAAGGGCAAAAATAATATAAAAATTGGGAACAAAAGCTGTTTATTCCGGTGGTAGCCTATCAGTCAATTTCTATTTGTATTTCAAGAATGTGACTTTTCCAATTAATAATCTGACCATATTTTAAGTTAAACCCACAAAACACACATCCTCTAGAATGCTGCAGGCAGTTTACTCATTTCTAGGATTTCTAATTCCAGTTTTCTGTTTTCATTTACTGTAACCACTCCTTACCTTGTGCCGAATGATCTGCTGTTGTATTTTGGCAGTCTGAGTGCCAACAGGTTCTGAGTTAGCAAGCTTTTTCTCTGTGACAGATAAGAAGTCAGAAATAGGCTCAGCTGTCTCATGGAACTGTTTGGCCAGAATCAGGATGTCTTCCAGCTGTTTTTGCCTACACAAATATATAGAACAAGCTGCTCAGGAAAAAAGTCACATTAAAACTGGTAATAGTACTATACTCAGTAAAAGAATAGTCTTTTCCAGGTACAGTTTAAATACCAACAGTAAACAGAACACACATTATGTAGCATTTCGATGTTTTAAAGGATTTCACACCATTAACCTTATTCTCATTCTCTCATAACCTTGTAAGGTGGACAGAATAATTATGCCCCATTATAAAAGAATAATTATCCCCCTATTATAAAAGAGAAAGTTCACTCAGAAGGCTTAAAGGAAGATTTGTCCAATCACCTGGTGAATAGCAATAGTAGAATCAAATCTTCTAATGTTCTCCTTATTTGACACAAATCAAAACAGAATGTAGCATATATATCACCTGAACATGTGACCAAAATAAGGTTTAAAGGAGGCAAAAAGTTGTCTGTTTTCATTCTCTCTGTCACTACTACCTTCATTTGTGAGTGAAGATATCTGAAGAGTAAAGACTGTATATTGCCTATGAACTAGAACTCTCTCCCCAACTCTCCAAAATTCAGTCAGGCTTCTGGTAATTTCAAGCCCCAGAACATAACTTTGAATCCAGATTTAAGGCAAAAAAACAAAAAAGAAACAAACAAAAAACCTCATGCTGGCTGAATTTGCCAATACAAAAAGCACCGCCCCCCACCCCCGCCCCCCCAAAAAAAAACACAAAAGAAACTATAGACTTTACAGCTCACTTGGAATCTTAACTCTTATTTAATATAAGATCCATAACTAAGCTTGGCTTTTCCTGGGATACATGATTGTCACTGAGACCATAGAGGTGCTAAGAGACATACTTTTCAAAGTACCTGTGGTTTGTTTTACTCTATAAAATAAAAGCAGCAAATTACAAAGGGAGGAGGAAGTCTGGATATTGGAGATAGCCTGACAAGAAAACAACCACAGAACTGTATTAGCATGCAGATTACTAATGAAAGGTCATAATTTTGTCTTTGAATTACTAAAAACAGACTAAGATATGGCATTTGAAGAGGCCTGGGAGTATATGATGCACTTAAGTTCTGCAAACCTTTACTGAAGACCTAATTTACACCAGGTCCTATGCTAGTTATGCCCTGCCAAAGTTATTTTAATAAGAAGTGGTTTAAATAAAAAAAGTTGGCATTTTGATTACTGGAAATTCAATTATGTTTGAATATAAAGAAAAACATATTTTTTTAAGTGACAATCTAAGTCTAAAACTTTCTTTCCTAGTTTGTTTATGCCAGCCTTCAAAATATATCTTCAAGTAATGCAACTAAAACATTCAATATTAAAAATTACTATTAAACTTGAATTTCATTTTTTAAAAATTGCCTCTAATTTTTATGTCTTTCTTACTCATTTGATTTTGGAATCTGAAAATTTGAAGAATTTATTGTAATAAGATTTAAGGTATTTTTAGGGAGAAGAGCTAAAAATAATTTAGAAGCATCAAATATCTACTCTTGGTATTTGTTTCTGTTTAAAATATTGGCCCAGAAACTATATTAGGCTAGGCGGATGGAAACAAGTAAAGTAGAAGGAAAGAGTCATAAAAATATGCATTAGATAAACAAACCACGACTTTAAGGAGTTTATGGACCAGGAAGGTAAGTACATAAAATAATGATCGTAATACAAGGCACAGATAAAGAGTTATGGCAGTGAAAAGGCAGGAAAAGTTATTCCATGCTTGAGGAATAAAGGTAAGTTTTATAGAAGAGAGAGCTGGACAAAAGCATTTCATGAAAGATGTATTATAACACCATAAAATAAGACACGGGGTTAGGACATTGTCAGAAGATATTAAAGAACAGAATATTGTTTACTTCAGCTATAATATTAAGGAGTGAGAAGAATAGTAGAAGCTAAGAAGGTAGGTTAGGGTCAAATAGAGGGCTTTGAATGGTGGGTTAAAGAGTTTAGATTTTATTTTAAGCACCTTCTTAGCACAGCAGGCAGTGCGTCAGCCTCATAATCTAAAGGTTTTATTTTAACAGGGAGTCAATTAAATGTCTCCGAGCTTGGAAAGATATGATTAAAGGCTTATTTCAGAAAGGTTCACCTGCAGCTGGGGGATGGGAAGGGGAAGGCCCGAGGGTAAGTGGTAGAGTGATTAGTGAAGAAGCTATCTCAATACACCTAGTGAGAGCTCGTAAGTCATGAACTGAGGGGAGAGTGGGAATTAGAGAAACAGATGGACAGGAAAGACACTGTAAAGTAAAATAGAATTTAGCATGCTGATAGATGTGGGCACAAAGGAGAAATTAAAAAAAAAAAAAAGTAAAAATGGAGTCGAGGTTTTAAGCCTAGGAAACTGGAAAGCTAATGGTACCATTACTGGAAATGGACAGAGAGAAAAGAAAATAAGCAGTACAAATCTGGAAATACAAGTAAGTTAAATTTTTTCCATTTTGTTTCTTCCACTAACATAGGCAAACCATACTTTGCAACTCAGGTAAGGAATAAGCAAGTAATGGGCAGGTGGACATAAAAAGACTGAAGAGGGGGCTGGGCGCGGTGGCTCACGCTTGTAATCCCAGCACTTTGGGAGGCCGAGGCGGGCGGATCACAAGGTCAGGAGATCGAGACCACGGTGAAACCCCGTCTCTACTAAAAATACAAAAAAAAAATTAGCTGGGCGTGGTGGCGGGTGCCTGTAGTCCCAGCTACTCCGAGAGGCTGAGGCAGGAGAATGGCGTGAACCTGGGAGGCGGAGCTTGCAGTGAGCCGAGATCGCGCCATTGCACTCCAGCCTGGGCGACAGAGTGAGACTCCGTCTCAAAAAAAAAAAAAAAAAAAAAAAGACTGAAGAGGGAATTATTTGAAGACTGCCATAGGCTACCTAGGAAATGTAAAGGATACAATAACAAATGATCAACTCTCTTATTGATTTCTCATTAGCTGGTATTTAATTTTAAAACTGGGGACTGTATAAAAGTAAAGACATCTATGTGACTTATTAAGCTCAAGTCACAGGATAACTTATAGCTATGAAAAGAGAAAGGGAATATTTCCTTGAAGGAGGAAGATTTGTTGCCTGTTTTTTTGACCATTTATTGAGGTAAGTTCATGCATCTCTTGAATTCCCAGATATTTAACAGAACCACAGAATAGCTCCTAAAGGCAAAAAAATCTAATATTAGTATAAGCTAATAGAAAAGAAATATGACACATTTCAATTCCAAGTATCAAAAGCATTATTTATAAATATAAGGGGGGAGAATCTGTTTGAAAAACTCAGAAAATAACTTGGCTGGAGTGTAGGAGTCTGTGTCTGTCATTTGGAACTATGATTATACTACAGCAGAACAACCACACAGAGCAATGAGTTTTCCAGCTCTTGGAAATTTATGAAGATGCTGGAGACCATTTCCTGAGTGTGATTCTGGTTATCAGGATCACCTCTAAAATCTTATCCCATTTCAAATAAAAGCCATTAAACACCTTCCAAAAATCTATATGAATCATCTAAGAACTTACAGAGCACTTCAAGTGATAGTAAGTCGAAGAAGAACAAAACAAACCTCTGACCCACTCTTCAAAATTCCTTTGATCTTACCTGGCCGCTGCCTTACTGAGTAGTTCAGTCCATCTACTTTCAAGACTCTGCAGCTGTCCAGTGATTTTCTCTCTATCAGCCAGTTCTGCTGACTGGGCTATTCTGCCTCCTTCTGCTTGAAGCATGTCTACTGTGGCCTTTCGATCATCTAGGAGCCGCTGGAGCAACTATTATAAAGAGAATGAAAAGTTGTAACACAGGATCATTTTGAAATCTGAACTAGGAAGAAAAACTTTTTGTTTTTTACAAAAGAAACCAACCCGCCAAATCCTAAGTTTCATTGAGTAAAAGAAGTTTTTTTCATCCTTGAGGCAAAAACAGGAGATATAGCACAGTTCTCACCACTCATATACTTTTCACACGCTTAAATTTTTTAATGGAGCAGTGACTGTCATTATGTGACTAACAGGGAACTTCCTTTGAACCAAGAGAAAAGTGCCCTAAAAAATGGTTAACATTTGAAGTGATGAATATGTTAATTATCTTGACTACGGTAAATATTTCACAATGTATATGTATATCAAACCATCACATTGTATATTATAAACTTTTTTTTTTTTTTTTTTTTTTTTTTTTTTGAGACAGAGTGAGACTCTCATTAAGTCTCACATTAAGTGAGACTCTGTCTCCCAGGCTGGAGTGCAGTGGCTCGATCTCGGCTCACTGCAAGCTCCACCTCCCGGGTTCACACCATTCTCCTGCCTCAGCCTCCAGAGTAGCTGTGACTACAGGTGCCCACCACCATGCCCGGCTAATTTTTTGTAATTTTAGTGGAGACGGGGTTTCACCATGTTAGCCAGGATGGTCTAGATCTCCTGACCTCGTGATCCGTCTGCCTTGGCCTCCCAAAGTGCTGGGATTACAGGCGTGAGCCACCACGCCCAGCCAAACATATACAATTTTTATTTGTCAACTATACACCAATAAAGCTGAGAAAAAAATAAAATTTCCTTTGGGATAAATTTTTTTTAAAAAGAAAAACTGCATTAAAATAGAAATTAAACCAACAAAAAATATAGATAAAACTTTGTACATGATATACAACACTATTTAGAATATTGCTGACCCTGAAAACACCAAAAACCTCTTAACATAAAATTGTGGATGAACACTGAAATAGGATACATGAACAGGTAAAATTATTCAGTCTAATATATGCCACAGTAAACCAGTAGATTTAAGTAAGATAATGAAAATTAATTTCCACCTTTCTTTTCAGGACGACACAAAGTAGGTTAGGATTCTACTAAAACTCCTGAACTGCTTCTTAAACTATAAGCAAATGTGTTGTCTACCACTCCCTACGGCTGTTACAGTTCACTGTCCCAACATTCTCACTTACCTTCTGTTCTTGGATCTGTGCTTTCACCACTTTATACTCAGCAGATGGAGGTTTCTGATTGGCTATGAGCTCCTCGGTATCTGCCAACCAGCTGAGCAATGGCTCCAAGGCATCTTGAAACTTCCCACAATGCAACAAAGCCTCCTGTAGCTGTGCAATTCTTTGTGCGACCTGTATCATGAACAGGTAGGTTCATCATGAGAATGGAGAAAGTAGTTTTCAAATTTCTACTGACCTCTTTTAGTGCGACCTGTATCATGAATATGTAGGTTCATCATGAGAAAGGAGAAAGTAGTTTTCAAATTACTACTGACCTCTTTTAGTAATTATAGATTGCAACTGCTAAATTTTTATTTCCATTCAGGTTTCGGGAAACCTTAGATTCAGATGTCTCTTTTCTATGCCTTCTGTTTCCAGTACGCTTGTTACCCCATTGTCACTCACCTTTTTATTCAATGTATTCCATCGAGTGTTGATCTCTTCCATGTCATGTTCTAAACCCTGCACGTCACAGTCTTTTCCTGCACTCTGAATTAATCCCTGGCCAAGTCCATTCACCTGCTGCAATTTCATCTGAAGAGGATCCACTTGTTCTTTCTGAAACATCTAGATAATTGCAATCCACAGAAGATTTAATACAAAGGCTATTAGACTCTCTATACCACACACAGACTGGTTATTCTTGGGGCATTTATGACTTAATGAAAGACGACCAGGAATAAAAAGAAAGAGCAAGCATTTGCACGTGAAGCATCAAGAAAACATGTGGTTTTGTATTTCAATACATTCTTCTATGGACACGTAATTACAGAGTTATGACACTACTTAGGTCTTTAACCCAATGACTCTTTCCTTTGTTCTTTTTTTTAAAATCTGTTGCTTAATTTTTTTGTTTGTTTTTTTTGGAGACAGAGTCTCGCTCTGTCACCCAGGCTGGAGTGCAGTGGCATGATCTCGGCTCACTGCAAACTCCGCCTCTCGGGTTCATGCCACTCTCCTGCCTCAGACTTCCGAGTAGCTGGGACTATAGGCGCCTGCCACCATGCCCAGCTAATTTTTTGTATTTTTAGTGGAGACGGGGTTTCACCGTGTTAGCCAGGATGGGTCTCGATCTCCTGACCTCGTGATCTGCCCCCCCTCGGCCTCCCAAAGTGCTGAGATTATAGGCGTGAGCCACTGCGCCCGTCCTGTTGCTTAATTTTCAATGCAAACAGCCATGGAGAATAGAAAAGCATCAACTTCGAAATGCTATACAAGTAAGTGCAATGTATATGAATCCTAAAAGAGAAGAATAGAATAACACCAAATGACTAGTATTTAACATGAAATATCCCTTGGGGAATAGCCTTAACTGACCACTAATAAGAAATGCTCTTCTCTGACTGGACTAATAACTCAATTAGTCAAAACATATTAACAGTGTGAAAAATGCCAACCTCATAGCTTAATCCCCCTGTGGCCATTTAACTTCATTCTGATCAAGAGCCACAGATCACACACAGCAATAATCTTGAAGCAGAATTCCTCTCATTACAAAGGGAAATGGGCCAGTAATGTTGGGAAATGTCCTTAATAACTTCAGACACACACTCTGAATAAGATACAGATTTACATTTAAAAAACTGCTCAAAAATGATACTGTATTATCCATGTTTACCATGGTGCAACAGAATTTTAAAACAATGTGAACTGGTGTAACAAGCAAAGTGTATACTTTGCTCTACTACAGTTAAGCTCCATTATGATTTAGACATGTCTAAAAGGAAACAAAACGGGTCAGAAGAGAATGGTATTTCTGCCACATTAAGAGTATGAAGGGGCTGGGCGCGGTGGCTCATGTCTGTAATCTCAGCACTTTGGGAGGCCGAGGCGGGCAGATCACGAGGTCAGGAGATCGAGACCATCCTGGCTAACATGGTGAAACCCTGTCTCTACTAAAAATACAAAAAATTAGCCAGGCATGGTGGCGGGCACCTGTAGTCCCAGCTACTCTGGAGGCTGAGGCAGGAGAATGGAGTGAACCCGGGAGGTAGAGCTTGCAGTGAACCGAGATCGCACCACTGCACTCCAGCCTGGGCATCAGAGCGAGACTCCATCTCAAAAAAAAAAAAAAAATTGGGTTTCTCTCAGTTATCAGAGGGATAGAACCAGCCATATTTCACTAGCCTGGATTTATTTCCCTTCCTTTTTCTTCCATGAGCCGGGTGAGTCAATTAAGGCCAGAGGATGACAGAAAATGGAAGAGGACAAAAATAAATATAAAAGAAAATGATAAGTTTGAGTAAGACCAATTTTGGTCAATATGAGACTACAGACCACACTAGGATTAGGAAACTGATTCTAGAAAGAATGGTCTATGGCTGGCTAAGATTACCAGGGAGGGAAAGCCCCAGGCAACACTGAAAAAGGAAGGTTATAAAAGTAATTATGAGTGCACTTCATTTTTTACTATAATTTGATTATACCATATTTTCTTAGGCAACATTACAAAGCAGTTCAGTTAAAATGACTATTTCTCCAACAACATGGTTCTCAGAAAAAACAACTGCTATAATTCCATTTTGTAGCATTAAAGATGTTTCTGCTGAAGAAAAATCAGATAGAGGCGGGAAAAACATCCTAAGTTTAAAGGTGCTTTTGGTACAATAAAATGATGGTGGTGAAGGTGAAGGAATGAAAAGGCAAAGAAGGCAGAAAGCCAAGGTATGGAGGGAAGATGTCAAGTCCACATTACAGGGCCCTCTTTTACTCAATAACCAAATCCTATCTCACTCTACAACTGACATTTAAATTCTTTCTGTGCTTTCTAACATGACAGCCAGCAGCTACATATAGCTATTGACATTTAAATTAAATTTAAAATCCTGTTCCTCAGACCCACTAGCCACGTTTCACATAGTCAAAGCCACAGATGGCCAGTGGTTACTCTATTGGACCATCGATAAAGAATAAATCCATCTTGGCAGCAAGTCCTACTGGACAGCACTTTAAATGATACAGAAAAGTAAAATAGGCTAGGCACAGTGGCTCGTGTCTGTAATCCTGGCACTTTGGGAGGCCAAGGCAGACAGATTGCCAGAGCTCAGGAATTTGAGACCAGCCTGGGCAACATGGCGAAACGTCGTCTCTACTAAACACACACAAACACACACACACACACACACACACACACACACACACACACACACACACACACACACATTAGCCAGGCATGGTGGCGCATGCCTGTAGTCCCAGCTACTCAGGAGGCTGAGGCACAAGAATTGCTTGAACCCGGGAGGTGGCGGTTTCAGTGAGCCGAGATCATGCCACTGCACTCCAGCCTGGGCAACAAGAGAGAAACTCCATCTCAAAAAAAGAAAGAAAAGTAAAATTATATTTAAATAGTTCAATAATCTCTTTCATATACAAGCTGAATATCCCTTATCCAAAATGCTTGGGATCAGAAGTGTTTCTGATTTCAGATTTATTAAAATTTTGGAATATCTGCATTAAATACTTACTGGTTGAGCATCCCAAATCTGAAAATCTAAAATCTCCAATGAGCATTTCTTTTGAGCATCATGCCAGCATTCAGAAAGTTTCAGACTTGGGAGCATTTCGCATTTTAGATGTTCAATCTATAATAAGAGCTACTGCTACTTTAAACTTTCGGATTTACTTTGTTTACAGACATGTCCTATAGAAGCATTAGCTATTCCTTCATTTCTCACTTTCACTCTATGGATTGACAGGGACAATGGGTATTTGTATCATTTCTCATAAGTTAAAAAATATATGAAGGCACCTCTAAATATTATCTATTTTGAATATAAGTGAACAGAACGTTAAAGAATGTACATTTGAAAACACCTGCTTCCTTCTGTCAACTCCCAAATAAAGCTGTTTTGCAAAACCAGTGCTTTCAGATACACTAAAATGCCTACTCCTTAGTATTTCACACACTGTTAGTGAAATAGGACTGTGTCATGTTATTAACTAAGCAGCACTGGCACACATTTTCCAAAGAGGTACACTAGTAAAAATTGTTGCAAGGTTGTAAGATGCAACTAGGACACAAAATAGGAAATTTCCCAAAGAACTCCTTAAAACACTTTTATCTTTGTTACTGCATTTTTTTTTTTTTTTTTTTGAGACAAGGTCTCACACTGTTGCCCAGGCTGGAGTGCAGTGACATAATCTCAGCTCACTGCAACCTCTGCCTCCCAGGTCCAAGTGATTCTCCCACCTCAGCCTCTCAAGTAGCTGGGACTACAGGCATGCACCACCACACCCAGCTAATTTTGTATTTTTTGGTAGAGACAGGGTTTCACCATGTTGGCCAGGCTGGTCTTGAACTCCTGACCTCAAGTGATCTGCCTGCCTGAGCCTCCCAAAGTGCTAGGATTACAGGCATGAGCCATGGCATCCAGCCTTGTTATTGCATTTTTCCAGTTTTATCCTGACTAATTCTTTTCTGTTGTCCTTTGTTCTCTTTCTCCTCTTCTACATCTCTAAATGATCTTTGGGGGTGGGAGTAAGGGAACGACGTCAGTTCTGGACTCTCTTCTTTTTCTATACTCTTCCTAGGCAATTCCATCAATTTCTGTGGGTTTAAATACTAAACACAATAAATGCTTATGACTCTCAATTTGTCTCTCTGAGTTTCAAGCCTATATATCCAACTGCTTTCTTAATATCTCCATGCAAAAAAATGAACCACAGGCAATCCCAAGCCTAACAGTTCAAAAATGAAACAGTATCTCCCACTTTCCCTTACCTCTTCCTTAAATCAATAATTTATACTATCCACTCCACTATACAAACCAGAACCTAAAAGTCACCCTTGATAACTCCCTCAGCCCCAACACAGAAGCCACAATCAGATCTTGTTGATTTTACCTCCAAAATATATCTTCAATCCCCCCTATTGTCTTCAAATCCATTGACATCATTTTATTCAAAGAATTTGCCAAAATTTCTAACTATGTATTTATTTTATATTTATCTGTGGTTTTCTTAATATCTGCCTCCCCCACTCAGTATAAGCTCCATAAGGGCAAGGACCATGTCAATTCTATTTACTGTAGGAGCCTAGTACCTGGCACAGAGTAGGTACCCATAATATTTACTCAGGCCGGGTGTGGTGGCTCATGCCTGTAATCCCAGCACTTTGGGATGCTGAGGCGGGCGGATCACCTGAGGTCAGGAGTTTGAGACCAGCCTGGCCAACATGGTGAAACCCTGTCTCTACCAAAAATACAAAAAAAAAATAAATAAATAACTGGGTGTGGTGGCACATTCCTGTAATCCCAACTACTTTGGAGGCTGAGGCAGGAGAATTGCTTGAACCTGGGAGGCAGAGGCTGCAGTGAGCCAAGATTGTGCCACTGCACTCCAGCCTAGGCAACAGAGTGAGACTCTGTCTAAAAAAAAAAAAAAAAAAAAAAAAAAAAAAAAAAAAAAAAAATTTTATTCCATGAATGAATGAATCCTTGTATAGAAACTGTGTTAGGGAATGCAAAAAACCAATGAAGATTCTGCCGATCAGCAGAGCATTCAATCACCGAACTGGAATTGTGGTGCTCTCCAATTTTTGCTTAAAAAGACTCCCTTGGCAAATTGTAATCTTATAGAACCCTTATTTTATACAAAAGGTTTTTTTCTTCCTTTGAACCAGTGACTCGGATTAAGACTGAAGAAGTCTATAAATAAGTAGGGAATTTATATAACCAGAGATTGGTCTCAGTAGGCCTCAGATCCCACTACAGAAAAAGCAAACAAGTTTTTGGCATTTTAGTTCTACCAAACTCTGTTGTTATCGCAATTACAAAGTTTATATCTATTTTAACCATGTATCCATGTCTGCACTTGTACATATACATACAGGACCTCAGTTCATGCTAAATCACTTGTCGAGTTCTAAGTATTTATATATAAAAATGGCAGGTTCAGTTGCCTCTTGGAATCCTCTTAATGGAAGAAATAAAAAATTCATAATCTCCCATTTTGGAAAAACCTTTTAAAATAATATTTCACCAATTTAGCAACCCTGTATACTCATGTTAACTCTATAATGATTTGTTTTGTTTCAATATTTTCAAAATAGCCTCTGTACATTCTTGTTGGTTAACAGTCCTGGCTGAGGCTCAGATCTATCCTTTCCTGTACACAGATACAGGCATTTGCTCACTTCCAGATATTCCACAAAGTAACCACACTTCAAAGATGGACAACTTTGCAGCTGGGCTACCATTTTCTTCTCCTGTCATTTACGTCAGGCAATATTTCATAAAAGGATTACCTCCTGTAGCTGGAAGGATAGTTAGAGATTATGTGGCCATCTACTTATTTTGCAGATGAGGAAACAAGGATTCCAGAGACTGATATAGGATTTCTATGATTTTTTTCCCCTTTATGCAGATTTGATTGCCTCACTATAAATTTAATCCTTGTATTTCATGATTACTGCTACATAAGCTTTATACTGGAGATATTTTTTTTTCTTATCTCAGAGATGGGGTCTTACTATGTTGCCTAGGCTGTTCTCGAACTCCTGGCCTCAAGCAATCCTCTTCCCTTGGCTTCCCAAATGTTAGGATTAGAGGTGTGAGCCACTGTGCCTGGTGAAATATTCTGTATTATCAAGAATGGCTCTGTTGCTGACCTACTGTCTTCACTTTGGACAGGTTATTGGGGATCTCAGTGTCATTCCAAATTCAATAAAACTTGGAAAAATGAACCAAAAATCCATCAGTCTCAAAGATGACGCATCCTAATTTGATGGAATGCTACCTGACAAAATAACTGGTAAAGCTCAAGGTAAAACCACCACCACTCAGCAAGGCCGGATTATCTTAATCAATCCTCTTAATTAAACAGCTCATGGCATGCAATCAAAATGATTTTGTTGTCAGGACCTGCATGTTTAACTGGTGCTCTAACTGACTTAAGGCTGCCCTGAAAGGCTCTGCAATGAGGTGAATGAGAAAACCCATCTTTCTTGTAGCATCCATCCATACTCTAGGAAACTGATATTCATGCATTCAGTCAGCCAGTCAACAGCAAATGCCTGCTATGAAGAAGGCAGTATTTTGAGTCCTAGGGGTGCGTAAAATCAAAACAATCTTCTCACTCAGTCATCTCTTGTGTTCAGATTAAACCTCTAACTCCTGCACTCTTTACCACTGACCAAATCAAACCTAGGTAATTAACTGTGGAAAGCTGCTGATCTCAAATTCCTTGGATTAGGAGTGCTCAAGGATGTGGAACATTGTTTCCAACTGTTTCCTAACACATTCGTTTCTCTAACATTAAGAATCTGAGAGCCGGCTGGGCACAGTGGCTCACGCCTGTAATCCCAGCACTCTGGGAAGCCGAGGTGGGCGGATCACGAGGTCAGGAGATCGAGACCATCCTGGCTAACACAGTGAAACCCGTCTCTACTAAAAAAAATATATATATACAAAAAATTGCTGGGCACCTGTAGTCCCAGCTACTCGGGAGGCTGAGGGAGGAGAATGGCGTGAACCCGGGAGGTGGAGGTTGCAGTGAGCCAAGATCGCGCCACTGCACTCTAGCACTCCAGCCTGGGCGACAGAGCCAGTCTCCATCTAAAAAAAAAAAAAAAAAAAAAAAAAGAATCTTAGAGCCAAGACAGACCCAAGAGGACATTTAGCCCAATTTTCTTGTTTTATAACAAAGAAACAAGAGGTCCTGGAAAGGAAAATGACTTGCTTAAGGACACAAAGGCAGTTTGACAAAGACTAAAATATCTCTATTTTTCATAAACATTATGCCTAGCTCTGGTTTTCAGAAACACACATTTGCATTTAGAAGTTCTTAATCATTCAGCTTTATTGCTTCTCCCCAATCTGCTTTGGTAAATTCTTTCAACTAACCAACATACCTATTTGAAAAGAATGGGGAGGATATGGCCAGTGATTGCTAATCTTATACGCTTGGTACCTTAAATGTATCTCATTTTATCCTCACAGAGTTATGCCTTAACAAATGAAGAAACATGAAACTCAAGAATAGCTAACTAATTTTCCCAGAGTGGTTAGGAAGCACCCCAGGTCTCATTCCAAAGCTCACACTCTGGCCTCTACCTAAATGTTGAAACCACCAATGAATAAACTGTCTCTTGGTTTAGGAAAGAACATGCTCACTGTATAATTCAAAAGCAGAATCACCCTTTCCTGTTAATAATCTTTTTAAAAATGTAAATCAACAACTGTTTATATCCCTGTTTTCCTTGGGATTGGCTTATCTGAATAGAAAACGAAGCATGAAATTATAAAGTTTTTCACCAGACAAAATTAAAGTATATTTTCCCCAAAAACTCAACAGAAAGACTACAAATTATAAGCCAAGGAGACCCAAAAAGAACAAAAGAACTATCTGTGCCATTTCTCATCACCACTAGGTCTTGCAAATCACTTTACTCTCTAGACCCTTCCCAGAATCAAAATGGACAACAATTACCTCATCTGAATTTAATCCAGTGGTTGCAGCCAGAGGCACTTCCCCATGTAGCACTGTGCTGGTCACCTCTTTTATGCCAAATACTAGGGAATCAAGGTCCTCCTTGATCCACATTCCAGTGGAGGAAGCCTCCTCTACAACAGGAGTTCCTTCTTCTGAAATAGGCACTGAGTCAGTGTGGGCAGAAACTCCCAGGAAGGGCACACCAATGGGGGAAACTTCCTCCATAGGTGGCACTGCAGCATTTGGGATGGCAGGCACCTCTGGGGTGGACACTGAAGCAGCAGGGATGGGAAGCACCTCTGGGGTGGGCACTGAAGCAGCAGGGATGGCAGCCACCTCTGGGGTGGGCACTGCTGAGGTGGGTTCCGCTAGGTTGGACACTGCAGCTGCTGGGGAGGCAGGCTCCTCGGGGGTGGGCACTGAAGCTGCTGGGGAAGTGAGTTCCTCTGGGGTGAGCACTGCAGCTGCTGAGGAGGTGGGTTCCTCTAGGGTGGGCACTGTTGCTGCTGGGGAGGCGGGCTCCTCTGGGTTTGACACTGCAGCTGCTGGGGAGGCTGGCTCCTCAGAGGGGGGCACTGAAGCTTCCGGGGAAGTGAGTTCCTCTAGGGTGGCCACCATAGCTGTAGGGGTGGGCAATGAAGCTGCCGGGGAAGTGGGTTCCTCCGGGGTGGCCACCACAGCTGCAAAGGAGGCAGATTCTGCTGGAGTGGGCACTGCAGCTGTAGGGGAAGCAGATTCTGCTAGGGTGGGCACTGCAGCTGTAGGGGAAGCAGATTCCTCTGGGGTGGGCACTGCAGCAGCTGGGGAGGCAGACTCCTCTGGGGTGGGCACTGGAGCAGCTGCGGAGGCAGATTCCTCTGGGGTGGGCACTGCAGCAGCTAGGGAGGCAGATTCCTCTGGGGTGGGAACTGCAGCAGATGGGGAGGCAGATTCCTCTGGGGTGGGAACTGCAGCAGATGGGGAGGTGGGCTCCTCTGGGGTGGGCACTGCAGCAGATGGGGAGGTGGGCTCCTCTGGGGTGGGCACTGCAGCAGCTAGGGAAGCAGATTCCTCTGGGGTGGGCACTGCAGCAGATGGGGAGGTGGGCTCCTCTGGGGTGGGCACTGCAGCAGCTGGGGAGGTGGGCTCCTCTGGGGTGGGCACTGCAGCAGCTGGGGAGGTGGGCTCCTCTGGGGTGGACACTCTAACAGCTGTAGTATCAGGCTCCTCTGGAGCATGCACTGTGGTAGCTGGGGTGACAGGCCCTTCTGGTGTACTATCCTCCTCTGTGATGGGTACTGCAATAGCTAGAGCAGTCCACTCTGGGGAGAACTCTGCGACAGCTGACATACCCTCCTGTGTGATGGCTGCTGCAACAGCTGGAGCAGTCTCCTCTGGGAAGGACACTGCAGCAACTGCAGCAGTCCCTTCAGGGACAGACACTGTAACAGCTGGGACAGTAGCCCTCTCTGGGGCTGATACTGCAGCAGCTGTGACATCCTCCTCCTCTAAGGAGACTATTGAAGCAACTAGGATGTCCTCATGTGGAAAGCGCCCTATAGCAGCAACTACAGCACTTCCCTCTGGGGCAGGCACTGCAGCAACTGAGGTATCCTCCTCTGGGCTGGGCAGTGCAGCATCTAGGGCATCTTCAACAGTGGGCACTGCAGCAGTCTGGGAAGGCCTCTGGAGGATGGGTATCCAATCCTCTAAAACTGGTTCAGTATTACCAGCCTTGGTAACTTGTTTCTCTGGAAAAATATTTAGGCATGAATCTGAATCTCTCCTTTCCATCTCCCCTCCCTCTGATGATGCCACATTCAGCTCAGGCTTTATATCATTCACAGTTTCCACTCCAGCTGGATTAAGTCTCAGTTCTCCAACCAGCAGGTGCAGACTCAGAATCTCTGACTCTGGGGACATCCTCTGGAGATCCTGGAAGACCTGCTCTGGGAAGTTTCTGTGGAAATGTGCTGGAGCTCGATCCTCCAAAAGCGTGGCTTGATAATCCAGCTCTTTTGCCTCACTATCCTCATCACAAATTTTCTCCATGGACAATTCACAAGCGACCACATTTCCCATCGATGTCAGACTGTTATTTTCTTGATTAACAGTTACATTCCCACTTTCCAAATGAATTTCATCTGTTAGTAAATTTGATTCATATAACACCTCTACTTCAGGTCCTGAGGTAACATCTGTTAGTTCATGATTAAAAGCAAAACTGAAGGTGACCCTCTCAATGCACTCCTCACCATTCCTCTCAGTTTGACTGCAGTCTCCCAGGGACAAATTGCCATTGTCTTTGGCCAGCTCAGAAGCAATGAAGCCTGATAATTTTTCTTCATGAGAAACCCTGTGATCAGAGTTCAGCAGTCCTCCTGGGTCCAGCTTTTCCAGTGAATCCAGATCAGCTGGCTGTCTGGACTTAAATTCTGCAGTCCTGGGGCTAAAAGGCACTTTTTCACATTCCTCCTTGCTAACAGTGGAAGTGTCTCTCATGATATCAACGTGGGCAATAAGTTCCACAGCATTAGGCACCTGAGAAGAATCCAGGGTATTAAAATATCCACAATCCAATCCAGTATCATAATCTTTTGCCCTTACATGTAAAAGGCCTAAATGCTGTTCCTTTTCTAAGGCAGCCCCTGAAAAATGACTAACTACAAGTAAATTTTCTGCATCCTGGGATGCAGCCAGCCCTTCAGAAGAGGTTTGATTCTGTAGCTCAACTAGAGGAGTTACTCCTTCTTCACATAAACACTCCTTTTCAAGTTCAAGAAACATCTGCACTGAGTCTGTGTCAGAGAGCTGTTCTGCATCAATAGTACCCACAGTACATGCTGAATCTGAAACAAGTCCCTCTAACCCCTGAGCAGTTCTGTTTGCCACCTCACCGAGAATATCCTCACCTGTAAGAACACAATCGCAATCCAGGGGTATACCCTTGGGAACAGTAGCCAACTGGTCCTTGGCTGGCTGTGGGTCATCAGGGCAACAAATCTGACCAAGAGATAGGTGGCCAAAAGTCCTCAAGACAGCAGCTAAGCAATCGGATCCATCCTCCACCACTGCTGTGTTTGCTTGTTCTCTTTCTTCAAAAATATCTGCCAGGCTGTTCTTCTCATCTGCCATCAGAAAAGTCTTTTCCCTGTCTGACAGTTTCTCTTCCTCCCACTCTCCCTCAGCCTCCATCATAATCCATCGCTCATCTTCCTCAAACTTTAGCTCAGACTCTGTTTTCTCTCTCAGGCTGGGGGTTATGAGAACATGCAATTCTGGATCTAACAGCTCTTCACTCAGGCAAGGGGAGAGAGGTGGCATTTCCACAGTGCAGGCTGTGTCCCCAAGGGGGTGCTGCTTCTCACTGAAGCCTCCCTTAGCTAAACTTTTTGTGGCCCTCGGCCAGGTTGCACTTGAGAATCTGGATTCCTGCATTACATCTGTGTTACCACTTGTTGCTGCAGCTTCTGATTCTACAGGCTGGAATTCATGGGGAGGGTTTGCACTGTGCTGCTGAAATCTAAAGTCCTCGCAGTCTCCACTTAAGTTTTTTACATCTTGCACCTCTGGAATACCTATGGATTTGGACACATGTTCCAGAGTTACTGACTCTGACTGAGGTTCCCTGTGGTCCAAATGACCAGAACTTTCTGTCAATGCAGAACTGGACTCCTTCTTCTCTTGCAAGGAAGGATTTGAAGCACCAGCTTCTGAAACCTCACTGAGAGAAGCTTCTATCCTCTCTGCAAATTCGGGGAAGTTGGGTGGCATGAAGGACTTCCACGATCTCCTGTTAACATTGTCTTTGCGTTCTGCATTTGGCCGCCTTCTGGGTGGCACAGGTGCTGACTTCTGCACATCACTGCTTAGCTTTAGTGCATCAAATATTATCCTCTCATCCAGCTTC
Organism: Nomascus leucogenys; assembly: GCF_006542625.1. Lineage (NCBI taxonomy): Eukaryota > Metazoa > Chordata > Mammalia > Primates > Hylobatidae > Nomascus > Nomascus leucogenys. The sequence continues at coordinate 8,481,701 of NC_044392.1, read as the reverse complement.
TTACCTTCTGGTGCTCTAGATTCAAAAACATTAGATGCTGCTCCTAATGTACCATTGCTGGATATAGTACTTCCTTCCATCTTTTCCATGGTGCTTTTTGAAGTCTGGTTAAGCTTTGACCCCTGGTCAATTTGCTCATTTATCCTCATTGTATCATATATAGACCGTTGTGGAACATAGCAGTCCTCTATGTAGCCATCCTCCTCCTCTCCTTTCCCCAGGCAGGTGGGGTTCCGCCTTAAACAGTCTGGTCTGCTGAGTGGCTTACCCATCCTTTTTCAATCAAGATGAACCATCAATCTTTCAAAAGTATTTTTCACAGGTTCCCCCCAAATGCATTCTACATAAGTTATAAATCCTTTTAGCTGTTCATACCCCAAACCACCAATTGCATCTGCCCTCCAGAAAGGCCTGGAAGTCCCGTTTTGAAACCATTCTGGGAGAAACTCTAAGACAAACAGTTTTTTCCTCACAGGCTAGCAGCCTCATAGTTGACAGCCGATATAATTTAAAATAATTCCTTGTATGGCTTATGGTTTAATTTTTTTTTTAAGAGCACTGCTCTTTCAAATACAGTCAACAAAAACCATCTGATATTGACGAGTCTTTTTCGGTATCTAGTTCCACTCACTTCTCACCGAAGCAGAGTTGGGAGCAGCAAATTTATGCCGATTGTATCCTTTAGTAACAATGGCACAGCCTCTCTAGTCTTCAAGTATGGCCCAAGCTCCTAAGAATTCCTTTCATTTTATCCTCAGTTCCAGCCCTGGAGAGTCCAGCTGGTCTGAATTAGCCATTCGTCCTCCCTAGCTGGGGTGTTTGCATTTGAACTGGGCTGGTCGGCGGATATTCCTGCAACTTTAAACACAGGAAGTCCTTCATTCGGGGCCAGCTTGGGGCTTCCTGTCTCCAAAACATCATGGCATTGTTGTGGCTCCCAGGCCAACCCTGCGCTGTAGCTGCAAAACAAGGCGAGCGGAGCCCCGCGCCAGGCCTTCGGAAAGGCGGGCGGGCGGCAGCAGCGGCCGCGGGTCTGTCGGAGGGGGTCGCTCAGCACGGCCCGCTTCCCCGCGCCATGCCGCTCGCCCCGAGGGCCAGGGTCGCCTCACCGCAGGCTGCAGGTGGCTCCCGGCCGCGCCGGCCTCAGGTCCCGCGCTCAGGAAGTTAGTTTGTCCCTCCGGCAGCTGAGTCCCAAGTGCTGTGGGCGCCGCCTCCCCCGCCGCCGCCAGTCCCCGGCCCGCAGCCGCCACGCCGTGGGCTGCATGACAAGCAGCCGCCTCTATTCTCCACCACGCCGCTGGCCCCGCGGCCCCGCCGTCCTCCCCGCCCGCAGCTGTCACGGTCCCGGCATGCAAACTTCTGGCTGGGAACAAAAGGCTCCGCTCGGGCCGGGCGGGGGGCAAGCCCTCCTCCCCCGCGCCGCGCGGCCCGCTCGCTCGCTCGCTGGAAGTGCTGGGCTGGCGGGCGGCTCTCCTCCCCCTTCCCCGCGCCGCCGCGCTGCGCCGCCCCGCCCGGGCAGCCCCCTGGAAGCCAGGGAGCGCGCGACGCGGAGAGCCCAGGGAGGAGGGCGAGGGCGGGGGCGGGGCCGGGGAGAGGAGCGACCCCGAGAGAGGAGGGAGCGGTGGAGAGGATTGGAGGCGGAGGCGCCGAAGGAGGGGCTTCTGCGGGATTCGGAGCGAGAGACCCGGGGCGCCAGCCGTTCGGCTCCCACAGCCCACGCCCACCGCGCCCCGGGGCCAGAGGGGAACGCCCCGCCCCCGGAGAGGGCGCAAGGAGAGGAACGGAACCCGTGCGAGTCTCGGCTGCGCGGCGCAAATCCCCTGACAAAGGAAAGCCCCGCCCTCCTCCCGCTGGCCCGGCCCCTCCCGCCCCTGTCTCGCTCCGGCTCCGAGCCCAGCCCAAAGGCGAACGAATCCAGAAAGGGCGCCCCCGCTCCCCCAGCTAGCCGGCTCTGGCGATGGCCACTCGAGTTCCCGTGTGCCGGCAGGTCGCGCCGGCTGGGGTGGGCCGCCTGCATCGCTCTCGGCTCCAACTCTGCCGCCAAAGGCTGTCCCTGCTCCTTCCAGTGTCACCTTTAGCGCTCCCCTTGCCGGACCAAAGAACACTCCAGCCTTAAACCCGGCACTTTCCCGGTGTCCCAAAGGAATTCGGTCACGCTCAGAGACCAAAGTTATTGGATAACTCTGGGCACATTCTACCTTCTCTCTCCCCCTTCTCAAGCATATCAAGTCCTGGTCAATTCTCCCACCAGGATTTCTCTGCTCACAGACCTGAGTGGTATCAATGACGTAAGAAAATGGGGTGTTGGGGGAGGCGGGGATGCCAACAGCTGAGCCCTACGACCAAACACCTGGGTCCTTTATAGTTGCGCACAGCCAAGGAAACCTGAGCCTCCTTGGACCAGATGAAAAGCATGGGTATTTTAAATCTCAAATAGAAAACACTAGAGAAAAGTCGCTCACAATCCCGTCGTCCACGGCCTTTGGCTTTTAGAAAAGCCACTTGGTCACCTGGTGACTGTTAAACAAAGAAAGTACAAAGGGCAACGCAGGAAACTGTCCACCAGAGGCAGCTGCATCTCTGAAGGGGTCCAATACTCTGTTCTATTTGTGATGGCCATTCTCTGATTTTATGAAGGAAAAAAACATCTATTAAAATTCGGAATCCCTGTCGGACCATGTGGTCAATATATACGGCAAAACTTATGGAAAAGTTATTTCTACCCTTTACACAAACAGTAAGTGAAACCAACACCTGGTGTATGAAGATCTGGCACTGAAACCTTGAGCTGAGCCTTAGGCTTACTTAGGGAATCAGACTGGTCCTTGGCAAAAATGAGAAGTGAGCTGAAGCCTGTAATCGGAATTAGGCAACTAAAAGACCTTTCTCTGGTAAAATGCTTTACACTTCATTTCTCACTTCAACAACGGCTGCCGATCAATTCTACCCACTAAAATCCAAAAGACTCTGCCCATCTGTAAACTGAAAGGGGTGGGGAGGCAGACCAGGTTGTGTCTTGACACCGTTTCTAGTTTTAATATTTTTTAGTTCTAAAACTTTTAAAGACACTGCCCCAGAATCCTGTGTCCTCTTGGTCGTATACTGCCAAGACACTAGAAACCCTGTCCTATGAAGAGCAAACAGTACAAGAACCAATAATGTTTGACCTAGAGAAAGTTCTAGGAGATGTAATTAGCATGAAGTATCTGAAGGGCTGAGACGTGGGAGGAAGGAAACTTGTTCTGGATGTCTCCTTAAGCTGGCACACTAAGATCTAAGATTTAAAACCAACAAAGAGCTTCTCACAGCTATTCAAATAGGGTGTCCCCTAAACTAGTGACTTTCCTGACCCTGGAGGTGTTTGAGCAGAAATTCAAGCAATCACTTGGCAGAGATTTGGGAAAACAGATTTACAAATCTTCCGCAGTTTGTTCAGATGAATTTTAAAGTCCTTTCTAACTCTGATACACTGCAATCCTAAGGACTGATAGCTTACAGATCTGATACTTAACAGTTCAGGGAATCCAGGTTTTAATTTTCCTTTAATTATTCAGCACAACGGGAAAAACTCAGGGAAGGAAAGATCAATTTTACTAGTAAATCTCCCTGGCCAAATACATTCACTTAAGTGTTCAGATATCATAACAGACTGTTTAGCATGCCAGGGCCCCTTTGGTTGGAAGAATCTGAGGAATTCTGGCTCTGGATGAAAGATGAGTGGTTATTCTATTATAAAGAATTTTTTTTTTTTTTTTTTGAGTGAGATGGAGTCTCACTCTGTCGCCTAGACTGGAGTGCAGTGGCGCAATCTTGGCTCACTGCAACCTTTGCCTCCTGGGTTCAAGCAATTCTCCTGCCTCAGCCTCCCGAATAGCTGGGATTACAGGCATGCGCCACCGCACCCAGCTAATTTTTTGTATTTTTAGTAGAGACGGGGTTTCACCCCTTGTTGGCCAGGCTGGTGACCTGACCTCAGGTGATCCACTCACCTCAGCCTCCCAAAGTGCTGGGATTACAGGCGTAGCCACTGTGCCCAGCCATAAAGAATTATCTTGATGTGGAATCACAAACTTCATGAACAGAAATTCCTTTACTGTTTCCTCACCAAGTCAGGTATCGACCAATCCAGACTTTTCTTAAATAATTCCCTCCCACATCTATCTACCAATATTCTTAACACTCTCGTCAGTGATCCATATAAATAAATAAATGGAGCATTCCTACAACTATGAAATTCAGATTTGAATTACTTATTATCTGTAGTCACACTCTCTCTAATTAGGGTGTTAGGAAAATAAATTTAAATACAACCTAAAGAAAAATTACATATAGTAATCTAATCCTCCCACTGCACCTCCAAAAAAACCCCAGAACCCAAAGCCAAAGAATGCTTTCTGAGTGCTTTGCTCTTTTTAAAAAATCATCAGTATGTGTTTAGAAATAAATCAAGAGAAGAAGCATAAGTTCTCCTCCATGTCTTAATTTTTTTCTGTTCATGAGTTTCTCCTTAGTTTAGGTATGTGGAACTCTGCCAATAGCCTTCTCAGTGACTGAAATAAATACCTGATACAGCTTTCCACCTCTTGTTGCCCTGATAGCTACAAAAAAAAAAAAAAAAAAAAAAAATCTGTTTATTTCACATGCTGTGTATAAACTTTTTAAAAGAGAAATACAGGGAGCTCCAGAGACCCTCTTCAGATATTTCCCCCACCCCTGTAACCACAAATATATGCACTGAAGCCAAATTTCAAATGAGTTTCCAGTTAATTGATTACAGAGTTCAAAGAATTCTATACTCATTTTGAAATTCCCAAGTACAGAATTTGGTGTTAGATTTTCCTCCAGTGAACTTAGAAGAAAGAAAAATCCTGGCCCTTCCAGCTCCTTCCTGCAGTCTTCCTAATGAAAGACAGCCAGGTGGAGTCTCCTCACACCCTAACATAGCTCCCTTTCCAAGTTTTGGACCTGGCACCCTGTCCTTGTCTGCTCCAGACCTAAAATGCCAGCCCTCTGGGACAATCTGGAGATCCCAGATTCACACTTCCCTAGATTCTATGATGCCTTTTCACCCATCTTGATGGGTGCTCTCTCTTGGAAGACTAATTCTGAGTAGAAGAGGATACAGAGGACTGGTTGGATCTTGCTCATTTTAAATCTACACAATGCCTTTCATCTTAGGATCTTTAGATTTTACAAGCATTATTTAGTAGCAAGTAGAAACTCCACAGTATTAGTCTGTACCTGTTGGGCATCAGTCACTGCCATCCTTTGGTACTTTTATTATTATAAACATGGCTACAGAGTGGCTCATAAAGCAACATAGCATGACATGAAGTTTGCTTTAAGTGGGATAGTAAGGATTTTGATGCTATTTGAGCTCTCATGTACTCGTGAGCCCATGAGAAAACTTTCCACACACTCTGCAGGAACTCTCATGAACCCTGTAAACTTTCCAAAAGACAGTGTATTAATCCCTCTTTTTTAGACTAATGGTCACCAAAACCATGGTGATGACAAAATCATGGGGCTTTGCAAGTTAGAAAAGACCTGACAGAAGGGTGGGAAGAAGGAAGGCAGGAGGTATCAGAGAAGGCTTTATGGAGGGAATCACATTTACTCATTAGGATTTCAGATATACAGAGATGGCAAAGACAAATATTTCTAAGTAGAGAGCCGAAGGCAGGACTCTAAAGAAGCAAATTCTGGCTGGGCTCAATGGCTCACACCTGTAATTCCAATACTTTGAGAAGCTGAGGCAGGGGTATCCCTTGAGGCCAGGAGTTCAAGACTAGCTGGAGCAACATTGCAAGACACTCGTCTCTACAAAAAGTTAAAAAATTGGCCAGGCATGTACATCTGTAGTCCTAGCTACTTGGCAGGTTGAGCTGAGAAAATCATTTAGCCCAGGAGTTCAAGGTTACAATGAGCTGTAATTGTGTCAATGCACTCTAGCCTGGTGACAGAGTGAGATCCTGTCTCTAAATTTTTTTTGTTGTTGTTAAATTTTTTTTTTTTTTCCAGACAGGGTCTCACTTTGTCACCCAGGCTGGGGTGCAGTGACACGATCTCGGTTCACTGCAACCTCCACCTCCCAGGTGTAAGTGATTCTCCTGCCTCAGCCTCCCAAGTAGCTGGGATGACAGGTGTGCACCACCATGCCCAGCTAATTTTTGTTATTTTTAGTAGAGATGGGGTTTTACCATGTTGTCTGAGCTTAAGTGATGCACCTGCCTAAGCCTCCCAACTGGGCTTACAGCATGAGCCAGCATGCCCAGCAAAAAAAAAAAAAAACTTTTTATTTTATTTCATTTTATGTATGTATGTATTTATTTATTTATTTACTTATTTATTTTTTTGAGGCAGAGTCTCACTCTGTTGCCAGGCTGGAATGCAGTGGCGCAATCTCGCTCATTGCAACCTCTGCCTCTCAAGTTCAAGCGATTCTCCTGCCTCAGCTTCCCAAGTAGCTGGGATTACAGGCACACACCACCACACCTGGCTAATTTTTCTATTTTTAGTAGAGATGGGGTTTTGCCATGTTGGCCAGGCTGGTTTCAAACTCCTGACCTCAGGTGATCCGCCCACCTTGGCCTCCCAAAGTACCGGGATTACAGGCATGAGCCACCAAGCCTGGCTCCCCCAAAAAAATTTTTAAATGAGGACTTTGGGACGGGATGCTCACTCAAATGTCACTTATACTATCTCATTTAAAAAATCCGTATCTTTATAAATGAAGCTTAGGGTGGCAAGCATACTTGTCCAGTCTAATACAGCTAGTAAAAATGAGGAAGAGGGCTGTGAAAGTAATTGCAGAGGAGGAATATTTGGGCTTCACAACTGACCAGAGAGAAGGCAGAGGTTAGAGGGAAAAAAACAAAGATAATGGCATATAGTGTTACTCTGAGGTTACTAAGGGCATAGTAGTACTTATTACAAAACAACAGCAGGAAAGAATAAAATATTTGAATTCATTTATTTTAGAGCATTCTGTATGTGAAATACTAAAAAACGACCCATGTGAAGATGTCCAGAAGGGCCCCTCACACAAAAGATTCAATGTTGGGATAGAGATATAGATTTGGGCCAGGCGTGGTGGCTCACACCTGTAATCCCAGCACTTTGGGAGGCCGAGGCAGGCAGATCACCTGAGGTCAGGAGTTTGAGAGCAGCCTGGCCAACATGGCACACCATGCTATGAGAACATGGGTCATGGGCCTCAACCTGGTCTGGAATGCACCTGTAGTCCCAGCTACTTGGGAGGCTGAGGCAGGAGAACCACTTGAACTTGGGGGGTGGAGACTGCAGTGAGCCAAGATCGCACGACTGCACTCCAGCCTGGGAGACAGAGCGAGACTCCATCTCAAAACAAAACAAAACAACCAACCAAACAAACAAACAAAAAAAAACAAAAGAGAGAGACAGATTTGGAAGCCTTTCCCCATAGAACAGTGAGGAGCTGCCACCTCAGAGGTTGAGTGCAGAGAGAAGAGAAGAGATAGATGACAGAGTTTAAGGAACCACATATTTAGGAGATAAGAAGACAAACCAAAAAGGAAAGCAGAAGAGCAGCCAGAGAAGAGAACGGAAGAGCACAATGTCCAGAAAGTAAATTAACTTTCAAGAAAGAAGATCTGATATTAAATGCTGCACAATGAAAGAGGAGAACAGTGAGGTAGACAAGGCCACTCGACTTGGCAACTAGGAAGCCAATGAATATCTAAGAGAGCAGTTTCAGCAGTGATGGGTGTTGGATCAGATTAGAGGGGGTTAAGATAAGCAGTGGTGAGAAATAAGTATGGATCCTCCCTTCTTCTTGAGACCGTGTTCTTTTGACTTCCATGACACTGTGGTACCCTGGTGCTATCTTTCTAGCCAGTCCTTCTTTGTCTCCTTGGATTCCTCTTCCTATCCTCTTGAGGCAACTAATTTCACAAGGTTGTATCATTGATTCTCTTCTTTTCAACCATTCACCAAATATTTATTGGGATCTACTAGGTGCCCTAAACTATCCCAGGCACTAAGGGAGTGAGTGATGAGCAAGACATAGTCAGAAGTCTACATTCTAGTAAGGAAGAAGGACATTCATTTTAATTCAATTGCATAATTACTCTGAAAGAAAAGCACACCATGCTATGAGAACATGGGTCATGGGCCTCAACCTGGTCTGGAAGCTTGGGGGAGGTTTCCCCGAGAAAGTGATGATGTGGGCCTCCCCCTGGGAGTAACTGAGAGTCTTTCCAGTTCCAGAGTGGCATGATCATCACAAAGTTGCTTGGTTATTTCCATGAAAGAGGTTGAATCACCCCCTCTCTCTCTTTTTTTTTTTTGTTGAGACAGTCTTACTCTGTCACTCAGGTGGAGTGCAATGGTGCGATCTTGGCTCACTGCAACCTCTACCTCCCAGGTTCAAGCAATTCTCCTGCCTCAGCCTTCTGTGTAGCTGGAATTACAGGCGCCCACCACCAAGCCTGGCTAATTTTTGTATTTTTAGTAGAGACGGGGTTTTACCATGTTGGCCAGGCTAGTTTTGAACTCCTGACCTCAAGTGATCTGCCTGCCTTGGCCTCCCAAAGTGCTGGGATTACGGGCGTGAGCCACTGCGCCCAGCCCCCGCTCCTGAATATTAGAAAAGAAGACAGAATAAATAATACAGAGAGAAGAGATTTCTAAAAACCATCTCTTTAATTTTGTTTCTAAGGAAAATTCTTATCATTGATGACAAAGAAACAAACAGCGTAGGTATGAATTTAAAGAATTAGACCAAAACCAGAGCTTATCCTTTGGGAATGAATTGCAAGATGACAGAGATATTAAATGGTTCACTTGATAAATACAATTAATTCAAGATGGAGAAAATCTAAGGCACATAGAATTTCTTTGAATTATCTTCTTTCCTTGACTCATATATACACATGACCAAATGTTAAAAACATTAAAAACACGTATTTGCTGAAACTGTAAAGAATTAAAGACTTTCTGTAAAACATCTCAATCTGGTATGAGATTGGCAGACAGATGAATTATATCTGTATTTTAAGCTGCTTGCTTCTGAAACTCTGCCGATATTTTTTGCCTCAGCCCTCAATATTTTAATTAAAGATTGATTAATATTAAGAGGTGTCTTTCCTAAAGATGCTGACTTAGTAGTTGCCATTGTACGGTAACAGAGGAAGATAACATGGTCTATGATAAAAGCTAATTAGGCCAAAATCCCTGAGATCATTAGAGCTGATCTAATGGTCAACTGAGTGGCTGGGGAAGTCACTGAGTTGGTAATGTCTTCTAGTTAATTCTGGTTAATGATTTGAAAATAATATTAATTTGTAGAGCATACAAGCCAAGGCCAAAATGGTCTCAGAAAAACCTGCTGGTTGTAGGATTCTGATAGAAATGCATAAATGAATAAATTAATGAATAAATAAACATGTATGTATATGTATGTGTACATAAAATATATTTTAAGCTGTGTTGAGTCATGACCTAAACTTGCCTATTATTGCCACTCTAGGGCTAGAAACAAGCCCTACACTATTGTCCCCACAAAAAATGCTCAGGAAGGCTCTCTATCCATCCACTTGTTTCATTGTTATCAAACTAATTTTACTTTATCCTCATAATTTCCATTTTTCCAATTTCCAAGAAGAAAAAAACCAGTCTAATCTGGTGCTGGGCCTTAGATCAAGTCTTCTGGAGAATGATGATCCCTAGGCACAAAGAGGGGTAACTGTTCTTATTAAAAAGATTTCACAGGCTTGATACAATGGCCCATGTTTATAACCCCAGCATTTTGGGAGGCTGAGTTGGGCGGATCACTTGAGCTCAGGAGTTCAAGACCAGCCTGGGCAACGTGGTAAAACCCTGTCTCTACAAAAGATACAAAAATTAGCTGGGCGTGGTGGTGCATGCCTGTAATCCCAGCTACTTGTGGGGACTGAGGCAGGAGGATCGCTTGAGCCTAGGAGGTTGAGGCTACAGTGAGCCATGATCATGCCACTGCACTTCAGGCTTGAGTGACAAAGTAAGACCCTGTCTCAAAAACAAACAAAAAACAAAAATGAAAAAAAAGATTTCACAATATTCTAATTTATATGTCTAGATAAGCTTCTTTTTAAAAAAAGCATATTATCATCTAGTGAGCTGAGCACCGAATATAAGCCTAATGCTTTTAGATATATCACTTCATTTAATTTTCATAAAAATCCTAAAGTTATGATTTACCAATATTTGTATTTTACAGTTGAAGTGAGATTCAGAGAGGTTAAGTAATTTCCCTCAAGGTCACTCAGCTAGTAAATGATAGAGCCAGGATTCAAACCTGGATACTTCTGACTAGAACTTGTACTCATTTTTTTTCACTACACCAAACTTCAACTAATTGAGTAAGTAGCAATGACTCTGTGCATAAGAAGTAGCACATTTCTTTCTTAGTTTTGCCCTCTTATACTGAAAAAAGATTGTGTTCCCTTAACATATACTAACTAGCAGAGAAGGAAGGAAGCCCAGAAGAAAGATGGAGAGCTGAGGAAATCAGGCTAAGATTAGCATTTCTTCAGGACACACGAGGATATATACCTCCAGTCTTGCAGAGTAGATAGCATTTTGAATCCTAGAGCTCACATGGCTTATGAGAAATAAAGAATGTTCATCCAGTCAGTCAAATATTGTCTCATCTCCAACTACGTATATACCAATATGCTAACTACATTAAGGGACACAAAAGTGAATTAACTGAGGGGATAGGACAAATGGATATAATCAGAAAATGTCAAAATTAGGTAGTATGTGATAAAAGCCAAGTGAGTTATACATTGTAAATGATTAAGAGATCAGGAGTAGTGAGCTGGGGAGATCAAAAGCCTTTATAAGGCCGGGCATGGTGGCTCGTGCCTATAATCTCAGCACTTTGGGAGGCCGAGGTCGGCGGATCACCTGAGGTCAGGAGTTCGAGACCAGCCTGGCCAACGTGGCAAAACCCCGTCTCTACTAAAAATACAAAAAAATTAGACAGGCGAGATGGTGTGTGCCTGTAATCCCAGATATTTGGGAGGCTGAGGCAAGAGAATCGCTTGAACCTGGGAGTCAGAAGTTGCAGCAAGCCGAGATCACACCACTGCACTCCAGCCTGGGTGACAGAGCCAGAATCCATCTCAAAAAAAAAAAAAAAAAAAAAAAAAAAAAAAAAAAAAAAGCTTTATAAAGTAGTGGACTTGAGCTATGACTTCAGAAATCAAATACGTAAAATGTATAAGGAGTGTCTGGGGTAACTGGATGTAGTGGATGGTCTATATAGGAAATAACACTGGAAAGATAGTGGGGATCAAATACGTCCAAGACTGGAGACACAGAAATAGGCTAGTTCTGAAGGATACCACCATTTACCAGATCAGATGGCCTTTGAATTGCTTTGGGGGAAGGATACGCATTTACAGAAAGAACTGTGAATACGGACAGAAGGTCAGGAAATCATTTTGGAGACAAAAATTTTAGAGGGCTATAGCATAATTTATGTCTGTTTTTTTTCCATAGGAACCATGTACGTATATGCTAGCTATCCAATCACACTAGCTCTCTGCATTTTTAACAGACGGTCCTTTGTTCCAAACAGTAAGGCTCAAAAGAAACAGAGTCTGATAAAATCACACTGAGATCAGTACCCCCAGCTGGTGCAAGGGCTGATGCCATTCCATAACACACCCTACAGGAAGCAGCCTAAGATACACAGCTGATTGATTTCCACAGCAGGAGCCTTGTGGCAGTGTGGGGTGGGGACTGGTCAGGCATAGAGAAAATTCTTCAGTCGCTGACTCAGATTACTTCCCCAAGATCCTGACTCTATCTGTGTAAGTCACTCCCGGAAGCAACACTATTTCTTAACTAATTTTCTTAAAAGGAGAGGAAAACCACAGAAGCACTCCCAGCGAATGGAACTATTTAATCAGTTAACTCTTACTTGTCATGGGATCTGAAGATGGCAAAAATCAAATTCCCTAGCTTTCTAGAAGTAAGCTGAATAATTCTTTCATCGTAAGGGGCCGTCGTCCTGTGTATTGTAGGTTGTTTAGCAGCACTTACTAGATGCCAGTAGCAGCTTTTCCAGTCATAACAATAAAAAATGTCTCTGGGCCAGGCACTGTGGCTCATTCCTGTAATACCAGCACTTTGAGAGGCTGAGGTAGGCAGATAATTTGAGCTCAGGAGTTCAAGGCTGGCCTTGGCAACATGGTGAAACCCTATCTCTACAAAAAAATACAAAAATTAGCCAGGAATGGTGGCATGCACCTGTAATTCCAGCTACTTGTGGGGCTGAGGCAGGAGGATCACTTGAGACTGGGAGGTTGAGGCTGCAGTGAGCCATGATTGTGCCACTGCACTCTAGCCTGGGTGATGGAAGTGAAACTGTTAAAAAAAAAAAAAAAAAAAAAAGGAGTGGCGGGGAGTGGGAGGCTCTGCAAAGCTATGCTTGGTTGACAACCACTGGTGTAGCATAAACTTTGGTGCCAAACAGACCTTCCCAATCTCAACTCTAATATTTACTTGCTATGTGGCTCGAACAAGTTATTTTAACCTCTTCGAGTCTAAGTTTTCTTATCTGCAAAATGGGATTTTAAATGTCTGATTTACAGAGTTTTTTTCAGAGATCATTTAGACTCAGATCTTTCTTACTGCATTTACCACTACATCAGTACCACTGTAATTCTCTGTATCTGTTTCCATTACTATAGATGGTCTCTGACTTAACAATGGTTCAACTTAAGATTTTTCAACTTTATGATGGTGAAAGTGATACGCATTCAGTAGAAACCATACTTCAAGTACCCATACAATCATTCAGTTTCTCTATTTCAGTACAATATTCAATAAATTACATGAGCAAGTCAGCACTTTATTATAAAATAGGCTTTGTGATAGATGATTTTCACCAACTGTAGGCTAATGTAAGTGTCTGAGTATGTTTAAGGTAGGCTAAGCTGAGCTATGATAGTCAGTAGGTACTTTTTTTTTTTTGGGAACGAAGTTTCACCCTTGTTGCCCAGGCTGGAGCACAATGGCGTGATCTCGGCTCACTGCAACCTCTGCCTCCCGGGTTCAAGCGATTCTCCTGCCTTAGCCTCCTGAGTAGCTGGGACTACAGGCACCCACCACCACGCCCAGCTAATTTTTGTATATTTAGTAGAGACTGGGTTTCACCATGTTGACCAGGCTGGTATTGAACTTCTGACCTCAGGTGATCCACCCGCCTCGGCCTCCCAAAGTGCTGAGATGACAGGCACGAGCCACCACACCCAGACGTCAGTAGGTACATTAAACGCATTTCTGACTTACAATATTTTCGAGTTATGATGGGTTTATCCAGACATAATTTCACTGTAAGTCAAGGCACATCTGTACACTGTTAACTAGAGACTATCTGAGACTCCAGTACCCACCAAAAGAACTAGCACAGAGCAACTGCTCAGTAAGGATGGGTTAAAAGGAATATCTAGAATCACTTCTTTTTAACCTCCAACCATGAACCATCACCATGTGTAGCAAAGATCCATATTTCTTTTTTTTTTTTTTTTTTTTTTTGAGACGGAGTCTCGCTCTGTCTCCCAGGCTGGAGTGCAGTGGCGCAATCTCGGCTCACTGCAAGCTCCGCCTCCCGGGTTCACGCCATTCTCCTGCCTCAGCCTCTCCGAGTAGCTGGGACTACAGGCGCCCGCCACCACGCCCGGCTAATTTTTTTTTTTTGTATTTTTAGTAGAGACGGGGTTTCACTGTGGTCTCGATCTGCTGACCTCGTGATCTGCCCGCCTCGGCCTCCCAAAGTGCTGGGATTACAAGCGTGAGCCACCGCTCCCAGCCAAAGATCCTATTTCAAATGACATGACTGGTGGTAGAAAAATAGTTTATGACATCCTAAAGAGTAAGTGTATTCCATTAACCTTCTACAGTCAATAAGAGAGACTCGTAGTTGAAAAGCACTTAGTGGTGGCAAAGTAGGGAGGGTGCACATTCTACCCATAACTGGGTTTTTCCAACTGGGACAGCTGAGACTTGTGAAGAATTCTTTCAGCAGGAGACAGCCCTTTACAGTGATGGTTTGGTGCAGTGACCTGACACAACTCCCTGTGGAAGTCATTTTGTTCCTAGTAAACCAGCAATTCTAACAATAAACGGCCCTTCAGAGAAACTCATCATACTTCCTAGAAGTTCATAGCTTATCAGTGAGCTTGAAAGTGCCCAGGATATTTTTCTGAAGCTCCAGAACCAGCCTAAGACTGAGACCATTTACCATTCATTTCTAGGCACAGTGAGGATCAGTCCTTTTCTGCAAGTCTGTGCTTATCTTAACCATGTTTACTAATCAAATACTCAACGATCAATACATACAAGTTCTGCACAAGATACATTCTAGTTTTTCCGGAAACATATTTCTTCCTTCTTATACAAATGATAAATCTTAGTTGTGAATGCTACATACTGATACGGTATGTGAAGAATTTTAGTAAACTCAAATCCAACTGCTCAGTCCTTTTCTTTGGTTACAGATATATTTGTTTGTTGCTTTTTTTTTTTTTTTTTTTTTTTTGAGATGGAGTCTCAGTCTGTCACCCAGGCTGGAGTGCAGTGGCGCGATGTCGGCTCACTGCAACTTCCACCTCCTGGGTTCAAGCGATTCTCCTGCCTCAGCCTCCTGTGTAGCTGGGACTACAGGCGTATGCCACCATGCCTGGCTAAGACGGGGTTTCACTATGTTGGCCAGGATGGTCTCGATCTCCTGACCTCATGATCCATCTGCCTCGGCCTCCCAAAATGCTGGGATTACAGGCATGAGCCACTGCGCCCAGCCAGTTTGTTGCTTTAAAATCTCACCTTGCTATCAAATTTCCAGACAGATTTTTGTAAAATCTATCAATCCTTTCTTGATGATTTCACTACCTTCCATTCAGTTTTACTACCTTCATTGGGGCATGAAGCTCCTTTAAGATGATGCAGTGGCTGCAAGCCTGGGATTTTGCTTTGTGACACTGATATTTAAAATACAACTGTCAATACTTTAAAAGGGAGCTGGAAAAGGTTCAACATGAAGCAAACTTAAAGGCCTTAAAGGCCCCTTCACCTTCTCCACATCCAGTTGCTATGGTGGGGGTGGAGAGGATTATTACAGAGCATTGGAATTCTTCGTGGGGTGGGGAGGTGGGGGTGGTCACATAAAGGTTATAAATATCAGCAGCCAAACTCTTGGTTGGCTGTGGAGAACAACTGAGAGACTGTAGTCTCCCCTTAAAGGCACAGAACAAGGAAGCTCCCTGAAGTATGTCCACAAAGGAAGTTCCTCTTCTCTTTGGCAATGCATCATCAACCAAACACCTGCATCAACAACTCACAACTGTAAGCAAATTCCAGCCAGGGAAAGTGACCAGGAGGTGTTAAGCCAGACACAGATTAAGACCACCAAAAATAAAGAAACCAGGGCCTGGCTTAAAGGAAAGCTGACTTAGAAGTGGTTGTTGCCACTATACACAGTCATAATCAGATTATCAGAAGGCTGCTTGTTACATAAATATTTAACTGGTAACCTATTCCACCTGAATTCTAAGTTTCCCATGTATAGGTGGCAATTTCTTCCAGGGCTATAGTTCTCAACAGAGGGTAATTCTGCCTTCCAGGGAGACATTTTTAGTTGTACAACTGGGAAGTTACTAAGTCAGAAATGCTGCTAAACAGCCTACAATGCACAGGACAGCTTCTCACAACAAAGAATTATCCAGTCGAAAACGTTGATAGTGGCAGGCAGAGGTGGTGGCGTGAGTGGCTGCCCCTTTCCTCCCCACCCACCCCCAAGAAATGTCAATAATGCTGAAATTGAGAAATCCATTTTAGGATACTGTCTTTGTTTCCTTGGACCCTAGTTCCTATTTGGGGTAGCTTTGTTTAAGGAAGAAAGGAAAAAACCAAGACAGGCCAAGGAAGGGTCAGCACAAGGTGGGGGTTGGCAGGGATAGAGGATACCCCCTCATCTTGGTAAAGCTGGGGAAACCTAAACCTCCAGGTGACAGACAGGTCATACCAAGTGTGATTTCCTGTCTCTCCAAGGGCAGGTAGATAATGCTAACCTCATTTGCTCTACCCTCTAGTGACTCACTCTCAGGCAGGTGTACTAACTGCCAAAAATGTACATGAGCTGATACTGTCCTTGTAATCATTTGAAAGGAAGGAGTAAACTGGCAGTCTTTCAACTCCATGCTGGGCCCTGTCTTCCAGGGCTTTTCTTTTTCTTTTTCTGGAGACGGAGTCTCTTTCTGACACCCAGGCTGGAGTGCAGCGATGCGATTTCGGCTCACTGCAACTTCCGCCTCCCAGGTTCAAGCCATTCTCTTGCCTCAGCCTCCCCGAATAGCTGAGACTACAGGCATGTGCCACCATGCCCAGCTAATTTTTGTATTTTTAGTAGATACAGGGTTTCACCATGTTGGCCAGGCTCGTCTTTAACTCCTGACCTCAGGTGATCCACCCACCTCAGCCTTCCAAAGTACTGGGATTACAAGCGTGAGCCACCGCCCCCGGCCTCTTCCAGGGCTTTTCTCATGTGCACATGAAGATGTCTAAGCTTGCTTTCTATGCGGCAAAAAATCAATCAATCAATCAATCAATCAATCAAATGAAGGCATTTACAAGACTTTCTTATTCTGTTTTCATAGTAGGATACCTAGGTCCCCCGGTAGAAACTTCAAGTATACTGAGACCCTGATCCTGGGCTCTGCTCAACCTGAATTAGGAATGAAAATAATCCTAAGGAAGCCTGATGCTGCACC
This sequence comes from Nomascus leucogenys, assembly GCF_006542625.1. Taxonomy (NCBI): domain Eukaryota; kingdom Metazoa; phylum Chordata; class Mammalia; order Primates; family Hylobatidae; genus Nomascus; species Nomascus leucogenys. Next base: position 8,464,902 of record NC_044392.1, on the reverse strand, counting down.
TATTAGAACCCAGCAGCCCAGCCTCAAAGACAAGAAGGAAAAGACCAACTGGTTTGGGTGCTTTATATGCACCACTGGGTGAACTGAACCACTATGAGAAACTCACAGACCCTAAAGACGTCTGTGAGTCAATTTTTCCCATTGTTCGTTCGTCCTTCCTTCCTTCTTTCTTCTTTTTTTTTTTTTTTTTTTTTTTTTTGAGACAGGGTCTCACCCTGTTACCCACACTGGACTGCAGTGGCACGAACGCAGCTCACTGCAGCCTCAACGTCTTAGGATCAAGTGATCCTCCTGTGTCAGCCTCCTGTGTAAGCTGGGACAACAAGCATGTGCCACCATGCCTGGCTAATTTACTTATTGTTTGTAGAAGGGCCTCACTTTATTGCCCAGGCTGGTCTCGAACTCCTGGGCTCAAGTGATCTGCCCACATCAGCCTCCCAGAATGCTATGATTATAGGTGTGAGCCACTGTGTCTGGCCCCATTGTTCATTCTTATCACTGAGAGGTAGAATGCCAAGTCTGAAGCATGACCCGAATACACAACAACATAAATACATATGAAAAACGAGTGAATGAAGGTGCATCCAGGTTTCTTGATAATGCTCACCAGTATGATGCCCAAACGATCAAATACTTTCTGAGTGAGAAGTCACATGGTTCTTGGGGGGAGCAGGGGGCAAAGGAGGGGTTGGTTTAAGATTCAGAATGATCTCAATTCAAGTAAAACCTACATAGGGAATTTCAAAATGAGGAAAATCTCTTGTTATCATCAGAGACTTTATATATATATATATATATTTTTTTTTTTACCCTTCCCAGGAAGGTCACTCTAGGGGAATTCTTTGGCTCAAGTTTCAGTGATAAAAAGGTCCTTCCTTTCTTGTTAGCCTCCTGTTAGACACATACAATTCCTTTTCCTCAATAACCAGAGACTCCCTTGTTCAGGAAAACGGAATTTCCTGAAGAGATTGGCCAAAGTCTTTTCTTTCCAGCTTTCTGAAAACAAGCTCAATTCTCTCATTAGTGATTTCTAGAATGGCTTCTTCCTTTCTACTTCCAACAGAGAGCTGAACCTGGTAAAGATCCTAACTCAGGAAGCCTGAGGTCTCTGCCTGGTTTGAGTGGAAAGGAACTCTCTTCCACTCCCACGTGATAGAATCTGGTCAGCCAGTGAGGACCTACTAATCATTCAGAAGCAACTAAGGGAAAGCCTTTCCTAGGAATAATGTATTTTAGTATTCCACATTCATTTAAGGAAGAAATAATTTTCCCCACAGACTGCAGATTCATGGATCTATCAGCAAGTCTGTACAGTCCCAAGGAAGACTGAGGGTTCTTCACAGGCCTAACTCATCTGTCTATTCTATCTCCCATGGAGTTAGCTGGGTCAAAGCAGAGTTTCCATCTCCCAGATTCATATCCTCTTCTCTTGTGCAGATTCTGTGCTAAAAGTATGATTCCATTAAAAAAAGAAAAGAGCTGAAAACTTACAGCTAATGCTGTTTTTAAAAATATTTATCTTCATCTTTGTTTTTCCCTTATTAAAAATAATTTGAATCTGAAAACAGAGTCATATTTTATAAATCCGGCCTGCTGCTGGAGTAAGGAAAGATTACTCTATGGCTGGACTATAACACATTAACCCAGGAACTCAACACTCAAATTATGAAAATGACTCAGTCCTCAGAATGGGCCCAAAAAGACCTTCCCTTTATGCAGCCTCCCGGGGACTATGGAACTGACACACAGAATTTTTCTCCTCTCATTGTTTTCACTTCCGATGAGCTCAGCATGAGTTCAGCCAAGAATATGCTCGTCCCCTCCTGACCAAAGATTTTTGCTGGGAGAAGGCAAAAACTCTTTCCAAAGCTTTTGACTTCCCTTCATGGTGGACAGGTGGAACAGGGCTTTTGATTTGCATCCCCAACTTGAGGGTGGATACTGATCATTTTATGGTAACTACCTACTGACTTGACAATGGACTACACACAGGACATTCCGCCACCCTTCTCCCACTCTTCTTCCAGGCTTGTCTTGTCAACACCAGTCCACTGTTGATGAACACACTCTGCCATAGCCCAGCCGATCAGTGTCCAGTCCCAGCCTTCACATCCAGAGTATCTGAGGTGGAAGGCTTATTTTTAGAAATCCGTGAAACGAATTTGGCTATGACAAGCAACTAAGTGCTATTGAACTCTGAGCACTATTAGGCAACATACTAGGATACAAATAAAATAATGCCCGGTAATTTTTTGAAATCTTCCAGCAACATCAAAAGTCAGAATGTCTCTAGAAACCAAGAAATAAATAAAAAGGAAAAGATGACTTGTCCTCAAATCCAAACACTATTTATGCCCGCATGTGGATTCTTTTGTATATTTTAGCTCATATCTAATGCAATTTTAACAGTCCTGTTTATCTCATTTTCTAGCTCAGTGAAGATTAGAAGGGAGGAATAGACTACACAGACCAAATGACAGCAGTGAAAAGTGATAGCAGTAAGAAATAATACCCTATATCATGGTGGTGGGCAGAAATCCCGAAATTACCTCCTCCTCTCCACACACACATGCACAGCCAATCCAACCAGTACAACACTATAGAGGCCCTAAACAATAACTTCAATATAGAAATCAAAGTGTGCAGTAATTTGGGAATACTTAATACAAAGCAGCTCCAAATGTGTCTCACATCCTTGAGAATATCACCATAGTATAGACAGTACAAACATTTAAACAATGTTAACCTGCACTCATTAAAAAAAACTTATGCATAATACATATTTAGAAAATTAGGCAAATTGAGTATAAAATAATTTCTATATAAACCAGAACCTGGTTAGATAAAACTATTTTGTGTGGTTTTTTTTTGAGAAGGAGTCTCACTCTGTCGCCCAGGCTGGAGTGCAGTGGTGCAATCTCAGCTCACTGCAAGCTCTGCGCCAGGTTCATGCCATTCTCCTGCCTCAGCCTCTCGAGTAGCTGGGACTACAGGTGCCTGCCACCACACCCGGCTAATTTTTTGTTTTTTGTTTTTTTTAGTAGAGACGGGGTTTCACCGTGTTAGCCAGGATGGTCTCGATCTCCTGACCTCGTGATCCACCCACCTCGGCCTCCCCAAGTGCTGAGATTACAGGTGTGAGCCACCGCGCCTGGCTGATAAAACTATTTTGGAGCCTAAAGGGATAAGTTTCAGTTTTCTAAAAACTTCATTGAGTTGGTTAGATGGTTAATTCTAAATAGCCTGGATCCAAGTAAATTGGATAACTGAAGCATACCTGTAGAAGAAAGTCTCTGCTTTTGAGACACTTATAACAAGAGAGGAAAGAAAAATGTGCAAGCTGAAACAGAGAAGGCCACACTACCACTAGAAAGAGAGTTTCTAAGAGGAATGCACTGCTTCACGGGTTTAAGTTTTCTCTACCTACCCTTTCCTTATCTGGGTGCCTCAAGAAACACAAATACGATGACTCCTCTTGCTCAAAATTGTACTATCTCCAAACATGGTAAGAAGGCCTTCAGCCAATGTCCCACTTTAGTGCTGAATTTCTCCCAAGCTCCTAGAGGGGCCCTTCTGAAACAGCCACATTTTTGCACTTGGATCCTGTCTACAAAATTGTGACGTCTCTAGGACCATGTGGCTCTGAGTTGGTGTCAACATTACCTCTGCATCCATGTTTTTAAGATAAATAACGCTGGCAAGCAGGGTCTCTGAGATCACAATTTTACTTTAATGGCAGGAGTGTTAACTGTGTAAGTAGGAATAATTAACTCTAGTGATGGAAACAAAGTGCTGGAAGTATCCTTTCCAAATCTATTCCATGTACAGTGGCAGAGTGAGAGACTTTTACGTATTTACAACAAGGAAAACTCTAGGGGCAACAGGTTCACACAGTGAGAGCCAAGATCCAACAGATGTGCTCCTAACCCAGTAAATCCACACTTTTGGGTCATGTAATCATCTCCTGTTACTTTAATTTATACTCACACAATTTCAAGACTGGAAATTTTGGCTCAGGCAAAGAATTAAAGTATTTTTGCAATTAAGGCAGTACTTCTCAAACACTCCTATAGGCAAAGAACTTGTACTCTTGAGGAGTCTGGGATGTATTATTAAGCTGCTTACTATATAAATGGGAGATTTATTTGAAGTGTCATGTTTTATCTTAACAATTAGCGATAATTTTATGTTTTATTCCATAATATATCAAATATACATCAATATCCTCCCCTAAAATCTGTGTAAAATAAACACTTTAGGAAGATGAGACTATGTTTAACTTACGGCTTTTCATACCTCAATTTGAAAAACAGGGGGCTGAGTGTGGTGACTAATGCCTGTAATCCCAGCAATTTGGGAGGCTAGGGCGGGTGGATCACTTGAGGTCAGGAGTTGGAGACCAGCCTGGCCAATATGGTGAAACCCCATCTCTACTAAAAATATAAAAATTAACCAGGCGTGGTGGCGAGCGCCTGTAACCCCAGCTACTTGGAAGGCTGAGGCAGGAGGATCACTTGAACCCGGGAGGTGGAAGTTTCAGTGAGCCTAGATTGCCCCACTGCACTCCAACCTGGGCAACAGAGCAAGACTCTGTCTCCAAAACAAAAACAAAAACAAAAACAAAACAGAGACCTGAAGATACATTCACTGCTATTACAAAATCTGGTAATCTGAAATCTCAAGAAATCCTAAGAGGAAATTCTTACAGTAAGAGATAAGACTTGGACATTTCTTTCTATATCCTTAATTGGTTATAAAGACTGAAATAAACTACAATAGAAAAATGCTCTGGCTGGGCGTGATGGCTCACGCCTGTAATCCCAACACTTTGGTAGTCTGAGGTGGGCGGATTGCCTGAGCTCAGGAGTTTGAGACCAGCCTGGGAGACATGGCGAAACCTCGTCTCTACAAAAAATACAAAAAATTAGCTGGGTATGGTGGCGCCTGTGGTCCCAGCTACTTGGGAGGCTGAAGTGGGAGGATCGCTTGAGCCTATGAGGTCAAGTCAGCAGTGAGCCGAGATCGCACCACTGCACTCCAGCCTGGGTGAGAGAGAGAGAGAGACCCTGTCTCAAAAAAAAAAAAAAAAAAAAAAAGAAGAAAAAGAAAAAGAAAAAGAAAAATGCTCAAACCAGTTTACTCAGAAGTCCAAGAGCCTATTTTGTCTTCAGACAGTGTGCTTTCATGGTGATGGAAGTGACAATAATAAAACTAGGGACAGAAGCTAAAATGTATACTTGACTGGTTCCAAGTTACAAGCAGATAAATACATGTAAAAGAAAAAGAAAAACAAGGTTAAGACTTACTTTAAAATCTGCTAATTGTTGGTTGATGATTTCCACTTCGGTCCCCACTACCCACTGGAGGGCCTCTGCCTCCTCTGCTGCTGTGGTCGCGTCATTGAGTCCTTTCAACTTCCTGTAGAAGTCCTCTACACGGCCTAGTGTCAATTCCAGCTGTTCCTGACGAGCTTTCCCCCTCTCTGTCAGTTTGCCACACTGTTTGTTCAGGGCTTCTAGCTCCCTTTTGAGACCTAACAAGTCCAGAGTCCCCTCTTCTTCTAGCATATGTCGACACTCTGCTTCAGAGGCCTCTATGTCTAATTTGAGGACCTGAATTTTGTTAAGGAATAGCCGGACATCCTCGATTTGGGACTGGAGGCTATCAGTGTCTCTGCCAATAGCACCCATGCCATCTAGCTCATCATCCAGGTCTGCCAATTGAGAAAACATCTCTCGGACCCGGCAGTGAAACTGGCCAATCCCCTCCAGCTTGTTTTCCATCATCACACAACCACTGTTCACTCTTTGCTTAACTTCGAGGAACTCTTGCTGGGCGACCTCAGCTTGATGGAGAAGTTGGGAAGCATCAGATCCATCTGGGGCATCTTCTACCAGCCCCTGAGTAAAGTTCCTCAGATAGTCTACCTGAGGCTCTAGGGCCTGCAGCACTTCCTGTTGAGCTCTTAGCTTCTCCAGGTTCTTGTTGCTACAGGCTTGAGAACCCAGAGCATCAAAGATCTCAAGTTGGTGTTTGGCTCCTTCAACCTTCTTTTCAATATTCTTAAAGCTTTCCTGGAACTCCTTGAGCCTCTGAGTCATTTCTTCGAGTGACCCTGTTTTGGCCTGCAGCTCTTCTGTAATAGCATCCATGTTCTGGTTGATCCCAGCCTTCTCATCCCGGATTCCATCCTCATCTGCTTCTGAAGAATTGATCAGAATGTCAGCAGCACTATTCAGTATTTCCAGCAGGGAGCGACGCTTCTCCACCTCACTCAGCATAGCCTTTGATCTTAGGAGACTGGACTCTAGCTGCACTGGATCCAGAGTGACTCGCAACTCAGACATCTTAGCTTTACAATCTTCTATCCATGGCACAAGGTCTTCCACATGCCACTGATATTTCTGAGCTTTCTGCATACAATCCTTGAGCCTGGATTGTCTGTCTGCAGTTTTTCTACTAAGCTCTTCCCAATGGTTTTTGAGCTCAACCAACTGGTTTTGTAGAGTCCTTTTCTCTTCTCCAGGAGGTACAGAAAGAAGTAGAGATTCCCCTTCAGCCACAATCACCTCATAGGAGCCACTGTGCTGATTAAGACTTTTCTGAAACTCTTCATTCTCCTGTAGCTGAGACTGTAGCCGCTCCAATTTTGCAGAAATTGGGCAGTTTTTTGCTTGCTGGCTTTGTTTATCATCCAACCAGGTCCTCAGCTCATCAAACATTTGCTGGAACTGCTGGGTGCTGGCAAGAGCTGCCTGGAGTCTGTTCATGCGATCAGCTGAAATGAGAAAATAAAATTGAAATAAATAAAGCCTGAACCCTGGCATTTGAAATGTTTGCTGAGAGTACATGGTCTAATCTTAGGGGAAGGGAACTAATGTTACTTGAGGCCCTACCAAAAAGAGGCATATAATTAGGCTCCTTCATGTACACTATCTTATTTAATCCTCATATCAACCTTGTAAGGTGATCTAAGTAACAGAAGTAAACTTTGACTTCTAGCTAGTAAACGTGAAAGTCATAAACATTTCCAGAAAAATAAATAATAAATTAATGACACAATTTTTCTTCTACCAAGTTATCATAAGAAGTCCAGAAAAGGCCGGGTGCAGTGGCTCATGCCTGTAATCCCTGCACTTGGGGAGGCTGAGGTGGGAGGATCAGTTGAGCCCAGGAGTTCAAGACTAGCTTGGGCAACAAAGCAAGACCTCGTCTCTACTAAAAATAAAAATAATCGCCGGGTGCGGTGGCTCACGCCTGTAATCCCAGCACTTTGGGAGGCCAAGGCGGGCAGATCACGAGGTCAAAAGTTCAAGATCAGCCTGGCCAACATGGTGAAACACCGTCTCTACTAAAAATACAAAAATTAGCCAGGCATGGTGGCACATGCTTGTTGTCCCAGCTACTTGGGAGCCTGAGGCAGGAGGACTGCTTGAACTGAGGAGGCGGAGGTTGCAGTGATCCAAGATCGTGCCATTGCACTCCAGCTGGGGCTGTCGACAGAGTGAGACTCTGTCTCCAAAAAAAAAAAAAAAAAATCAGCTGGGCATGGTGGCATGTGTCTATAGTCCCACCTACTTGGGAGGCTGAGGTGGGAGGATCACTTGAGTCCGGGAGATTGAGGCTGCAGTGAGCCATGATCACACTACTTTACTCCAGCCCGGGTGACAGGGCAAGACCCTGTGTGTGTGGTGTGCATAATATTAAAAAAAAAAAAAAAAAAAAAAAAAGTGGGTATCAATGACAGTATATGTGGAACTCCATTTATTAGTACATCTATGGGGATGAATCTCTACTTGCTGATTGAAATTTTATTAGAGCTTTTATCTTTAGGACTATGCTATGTAAACCTTCACATTTTTAAGTGTTCACTGTGTAACAACCACAGCAGTTCTCACTGCGACTAGGAGAAGGAATTGGTTTAACACCATTCTGAGTCTAAAAATTATGTAAGGGAATCCTAGAATCTTGGGACTACTCCTAACCCATTCCTTCTTTCTGCTTGCCTCTAATAATGGCAGAAGTATGTTCTTCACCCCAACTTACCTGCAAGGTCTTCTAAACCTTGGAGAGGCAGGGCAACTGTCTCCAAACGCTTCTTCAGTTCATCCTTGAGGTACTGCTCACCAATGAGCACTGAGAGTTCATCGCACAGTGTCTGAGCCTCCTTAACCTCGTGGTCTAACTGCTCCAAGTCAGATCGAATTTCACTGGTCTCTTCCAATTGCTGCTTTACAGCCTCTGGTTGGGTGCTGATAGCTGACTGGCCACTCAGCCGTTGTCCAACTGCCCTCACCTTCTCTGATAAGTCCTGGAGCAGTTCCTGGTACTGGGTGCTCTTAACAATAGCTTGGTCAATTTGGCTGGAACGGGAGTTGAGTTTGTCAGTCAGCTCAACCCATTTCTGATTGATGCTCTGGAGTTCTTTCTGTACTTGGCTGGTGGACAGAGAGACATCTCCAGGGCCTGTTAGGATGCCCTGAGCTGCCTCATTCAGTTGCTCATGCTGTTGCCTGCGTGCTTCAAATTCCTTTAGCATAAACTGAAACAGAAATGACACCAAGATGTTTACACAGGAAAAGAACAGATCTATCTAAAAGCAGTGTCAGGCCAGGCACAGTGGCTCATGTCTGTAATTGCAGCACTTTGGGAGGCCGAGGTGGGAGGATCACTTGAGATCAGGAGTTCAAGACTAGCCTGGCCAACGTGGCGAAACCCTGTTTCTACTAAAAATACAAAAATTAGTGGGGCATGCTGGTGAACACCTGTAGTCCCAGCTACTCGGGAGGGTGAGGCACGAGAATTGCTTCAACCCAGGAGGCCGAGGTTGCAATAAGCTGAGACAGCACCACTGCACTCCAGCCTGGGCAACAGAGTGAGACTTTGTCTCCAAAAAAGAAAAAGCAGTGTCAAAACAAAAACTGATGTTGGATTGTGCCAAATAGTGCCAACTACTTTAAAAAATAAGCCAGAAAACTAAAGGACTGGGCTATTAGGCTGAGGCAGTATCACCTAACAATTGCTTAATAAAAACTTACTTTGAAAGGATCACTGATTGTTCCTATTTTATTTCTTTTCCTTATTTGTTCCATTCTGTTTCAATGTCAGTTACTAAGGCCAGACGTGGCTGAGAAATTAAAGTTGGCATTCATCTGCTTTGCCATGCAATGGCCAAGCCTCTGAGTTGGGAGTTCAGAACACTGGATCCCAGAGTCAGCTGTATTACTAGCTGGGCTTGCCATGTCAACTCTCAGTGTCTGTTTTTCTTAGTTTCTTTCTTAGAATTCGAAGAGCATATAAATCTGTATTTTATAATATAGCATAATTAGACAAAGAGCTTCTTTAAGGCAATGACTATGGCTTTTTTTCTTTTCATATCCCTTGCTGCTTTCATCAAAAAAGTTAAGATTACAGGATCTGGAGTCAGACTGCCTATGTTCAAATCCTGGTTCTGTCACCTACTAGCTGTATGACCTTAGGCAAGATTTAACAAGTTCTCAAACCCCAGCTTCCTCATCTGTAAAATGAGGACAGTAAAGTACTTATTTTGGCTGTTATAAGGATTAAATGAGATAATTTATAGAAAGTACTCAGTATTTACACTGCACAAAAATAAATAAGACATAGCCTCATGAAATGACAAATGTGTGAACAATGAACTATAATAAAATGTAACAAAAGTAAAAATGATTAAACTCTGATGTGAACATGCAACACAGAACTGTGAAAGCACGGAATAGGGTGATTAATTCCGTTGGGGATGACAAATGGCAGAAGACAGAAATCAGGAAAGGCTCCCTAGATGTGACAATAAAGAACGAGTAGTTCTCCAAGCAGAGTAGAGATTAAGGCTGGTGAAAGGCACTTCAGGGGAGGGTCTAGGATTAGCAGACATACAGAGGTCAAAACCATTTTCATAATAATACTAAGATGTTATTTGTCTTTTAAAATTTCTGCGCTGTCACAAATGTTCAATGATGTTTTCCAGAGGCCACGTGGCATTCGATATTGTAACAGATATGCAGAAGCAAATATAAGAATAGCCTATTAAGCCAGAAATTAAGATTTGCAAAGATATAAAATAATGCCACCTTTTTTTTTCTTTTTTTTTTTTTTTTTTTGAGACAGAGTCTCGCTCTGTTGCCCAGGCTGGAGTGCAGTGGCACCATCTTGGCTCACTGCCAGCTCCGGCTCCCGAGTTCATGCCATTCTCCTGCCTCAGCCTCCCGAGCAGCTGGGACTACAGGCACCCGCCACCACACTTGGCTAATTTTTTGTATTTTTAGTAGAGACAGGGTTTCACTGTGCTAGCCAGGATGGTCTTGATCTCCTGACCTCGTGATCTACCCAAAGTGCCTCGGCTTCCCAAAGTGCTGGGATTACAGGCGTAAGCCACCGTGCCCGGCCAATGCCACTCTTACCATCAAACTTTTATGTTTTGGAAAATGCTATCTTTTCATTAAAAATATGTTACTTAGGTTAATGTGATGGTTTTATCATTGCTATTTTAAAAATTTAAATATATGCTTTTAAAATTCCTCAGTATTTTAATACAATAAATGTTAATAGATAAACACAAGCTCTTGGGGATCCTCAGTAATTTTTCAGAGAATAAAAGGGGTTCTTGAAACCAAAAAGTTTGAAAACCCCGGATCAGAAAAATATTTGTAAGTAGACTAAATAGGACTCAATAATTACCTGGATGCAGGAACTGAAAGAAGCAGTTCCTTCAAAAAGTACTCTTAGTAAGATTAATTTAAGGAACTTGGTAAGTTGAGAAGACATGGACCAGGCTGTGGGAGAATGTAAAAGAAGGAAAAGCCTCCAGGCAGGATTTCATTGGAAATGATGTAATTTTGACCAACCTAAATTTCTTTCTTTTTTTTTTTCTTTTTTGAAGCAGTTTTTGCTCTGTTGCCCAGGCTGGAGTGCAGTGGCACCATCTTGGCTCATGGCAACCTTCGTCCCATGGGTTCGAGCAATTCTCCTGCCTTAGCCTCCCGAGTAGCTGGTACTACAGGCGCCCGCCACCACGCCCGGCTAATTTTTGTATTTTTAGTAGAGGCGAGGTTTCACTGTGTTGGGCAGGCTGGTCTTGAACTCCTGACCTCAGGTGATCCACCCACCTTGGCCTCCCAAAGTGCTAGGATTATAAGGATTATAGGTGTGAGCCACAGCACCTGGCCTGACCAACCTAAATTTCTATGATGTTAGGCACTTAAATCAATTTTTTTGAGGTTTGATCACAGAAAATCCTATGTAAAGCCAGCAGATATAAGATATTAAGTAATGTGGATCACTATCACAGGGGATTACAAGTAAAAAAAAATTTTTTTTTTTTTTTTTGAGATGGAGTCACACTCTATTGCCCAGGCAGGAGTGCAGTGGCACGATCTAGTCTCACTGCAACCTCAGCCTCCTGGGTTCAAGTGATTCTCCTGCCTCAGCCAATAAGCTGGGATTACAGGCACGTGCCACCACGCCCGGCTAAATTTTGTATTTTTAGTAGAGACAGGGTTACGTCGTGTTAGCCAGGATGGTCTTGATCTCCTGACCTTGTGACCCGCCCACCTCCACCTCCCAAAGTGCTGGGATTACAGGTGTGAGCCACCACGCCCAGCCACAAGTAAAATATAATTCCATAATTTAGTCAGAAAAACTCTCCATTCTCATATCTCCTCATCTTACTGTCTCTATTAATAATAGAGTTTTTGACTGTTTACTATTTTACAGGCACCATGATTAACACCTTATAAATACCTCATTTAAACTGAGACTGAGAGATTAAATGACTTGTCCAGGATCACATGAAATCTACTTACTGGGAGAAACATTCAAACCCAGTTTCATGTGATTCAATTTCTTTGTTACTATATTGCTCACCTGGACCTGTTGCTTTTGTGCATTCAACATGTTGGGGTCAATAGACAGGGGCCCCAGCACTCCCATCATCAGTTCTTTCTCCATCAGCCACGGCCGGAGCTGGGATTCTGCAGCCTGGAAGCAGGCCAGATGACTTGCAGATTCCTCTAGCTGCCTTTGCCGAGCCACAGTCACCTCAGTGGCCCTTTCCCATCGGGAATCTGTAGAGAGGAAATGAGGGAATGTATTCCTTTACATTATCAACAACTGGCCTGGTCCCTAAGTTATGTTCCTAATATACTGCAGGAAATGACCCCAGAAGCGTTATTTATTTATTTACTTATTTGAGACAGTGTCTCACTCTATCATCCAGGATAGAGCAGTGGCACGATCATGGCTCACTGAAGCCTCAACCTTCTGGGCCCAAGTAATCCTCCCACCTCAGCATCCCAAGTAGCTGGCACTATAGGTATGAGCCACCATGCCCAGTTAATTTTTAATTTTTTGTAGAGATGGGATCTCCCTGTGTTGCCCAGGCTGTTCTCGAACTCCTCAAGTGGGAAGATCACTTGAGCCCAAGAGTTCAAGGCCAGCTTGGACAACAAAGCAAGACCCTATCTCTACAAAAAAATTTAGAAATTGGCTAGTTGTGGTAGCACATGCCTGTGGTCCCAGCTACTCAGGAGGCTGAAGCAGGAAGACTGCTTGAGCCAGGGAAGTCGAGGCTGTAGTGAGCTACATCGTGTCACTGCACTCCAGCCTGGGTGACAAAGCAAGACCCTGTCTCAAAAAAAAAAAAAAAAAAGCCAGGCATGGTGGCTCACACCTATAATCCCAGCACTTTGGGAGGCCAAGGTGGGTGGATCTCTTGAGGTCAGGAGTTCGAGACCAGCCTGACCAACATGGAGAAACCCCCTCTCTACTAAAAATACAAAATTAGCTGGACATGGTGGCGCATGCCTGTAATGCCAGCTACTCCGGAGGCTGAGGGAGGAGAATCACTTGAACCCGGGAGGTGGAGGTTGCGGTGAGCCAAGATCCTGCCACTGCACTCTAGCCTGGACAACAAGAGCAAAACTCCGTCTCAAAAAAAAAAATTAATTAAATTAAAAAAAATTCATCTACGCTGTTTACAGTTCAATATTATGAGTACACAATTTATCTAATCTATTGAATATTTTTATTATTTCCATCTTTCATTTTTATCATTAATACTCTCTTTAGTTCTTTCGTTATGTTTTTTTTGGAGACAGGGTCCCCCTCTGTTGCCCAGGTTGGAGTTCAGTGGCACAATCATAGCTCACTGCAGCCTTGAACTCCTGGGCTCAAGCAATCGTCTCACCTCAGCCTCCCCAGTAGCTAGGACTCCAGGCTCATGCCACCACACCTGGCTAATTTGTTTTTCCTTACTTTTTGTAGAGACAGGATCTTGCTATGTTGCCCAGACTGGTTTGAACCCCTAGCTTCAAGCAATCCTCCTGTCTCGGATTCCCAAAGTGCTGAGATTACACGTGTGAGCCACTGTTCCTGGCATCTCTTTGGTTCCTGATCACAGGAGATTATCAGTTTGACTTGCCCAAGAAAGCCAAACTTCTGACTCTTTGAGTGGAATTTCTAATTTTCTTCCCAATTTAGGCTCATGCTCTGGCCCATCTGGGCCCTAATTGCTTATTTATAAAAATTAACTAAAAATAATTCCTGTTTTATAGGATGTGCTGAAATTCTCTACCTGCTTTGAAGACAAGTAACTTAGCAAATCTGCAAAACTCTTGTGAAAACTTACTGAGTTCTTCCTGAATTTTCTTCCAATTTTCTGCTTCCTGTGAGTTGGGATATGTCACCAGTAATCCAGCCAGGGCTTCCTTTACTTTTTGAATTTTTGGAGAATTCTGTTCCAATTCAGCCAGGAAGGCCTAGGAGAAACAATGTCATGCATGCCATGAGATTCTGGACAGGAAACAAAGCTGTGTGTGTGGTAGAAATGATTGGAAAACTGGGCGGTTATTATTGGTTCTACTAGGATCCTATCAACGACTTGTTTAGTGGTGTTAAGATACTTAACCCTTCTACTTCAATTTTTATTTTAAAATGAAAATCTAAATGGCAGGATCTGAGTTTCTTTTATGTATAACACATCAGTAGAACACAATAAGAAGGAATTATTAATCCCAATAAACTAAAAATACCTAGATATGATGATAACATATCTTGAAGGAGATGAGATGCCACGCTCAATGGGAATATTAAAATTTTGGTGAAAATTTCCTACAGGATTTTCTCTGGTATTATATCTTCTGATATTTTTCCTAGTCTCACATGTCAATCTTTTTTTTTTTTTTTTTTTTTTTTTTTTGAGACGGAGTCTCGCTCTGTCGCCCAGGCTGGAGTGCAGTGGCGCAATCTCGGCTCACTGCAAGCTCCGCCTCCCGGGTTCATGCCATTCTCCTGCCTCAGCCTCTCCGAGTAGCTGGGACTACAGGCGCCCGCCACTACGCCCGGCTAATTTTTTTTGTATTTTTTTTTTTAGTAGAGACGGGGTTTCACCGTGGTCTTGATCTCCTGACCTCGTGATCCGCCCGCCTTGGCCTCCCAAAGTGCTGGGATTACAAGCGTGAGCCACCACGCCCGGCCTCACATGTCAATCTTAAGAATCAACTGTAATCACTGTTATTTAGATCCCTCTAAGAATTGGAAAGGTACTTTGATAAGAATGGTTTGTCTTGCTTATAGCATCATATAGAAAATGAGATCCCATTCTCAATGAGCTAATGATTCTGGGGAGGGCTATTCTTTTTCTGCAAACATATCTGGTTTTGTTTCTGAACCTAACTTATAACAATTTCTTTTTTTTTTTTTTTTTTTTTTTGAGACGGAGTCTTGCTTTGTCACCCAGGCCGGAGTGCAGTGGCACAATCTCAGCTCACTGCAAGCTCCGCCTCCCGGGTTCACGCCATTCTCCTGCCTCAGCCTCCCCGAGTAGCTGGGACTACAGGTGCCCGCCACCACGCCCGGCTAATTTTTTGTATTTTTAGTAGATACGGGGTTTCACCGTGGTCTCGATCTCCTGACCTCGTGATCCACCCGCCTCGGCCTCCCAAAGTGCTGGGATTACAAGCGTGAGCCACCGCGCCCAGCTAACAATTTCTAATTTCATAAGAAAATTCTCTAGGAGAGTTAGGGCATATTAGTCATTTAGAAAGTCAAACATACTGCCCATCACAGCCTGGATTGTTGCCCATGTCTCTCTCCCAGATGCCTGGGCTTGGGCAGGAACATTGGTATAGCTATCTCTTCCTCTTGGTGTTGGGAGGCAACTAATCTAAACACAGTACCTTGTTAGATTCAGCTTGGGCTTTCACTGTTTCTGTCTTGGTTGGAGATGACATGGCATCCATGGATTTCAGGACTTCCTCTTTTGATTCCAGCCACTGCAGCACAGAGTTTGCCTCCTTGTGAACCTCCTCCATTCTGTTGAGGATAGCCTGAAGGCTTTCCTGGCGTTCATGAAGTACTCCCCCTAGTTTCTCATACTTCAAGTTTACATCTGACATGTCACACTGGATCTCCGTCAGATCTAGTACCATAGAAACAGAAATCAGATTGGAGACAGCTCTTTGAGTATGTTCCTTGACTCCTCACTCCTGAATTATTTGCATCTCTCTTACTCCTTCTAGTGAATCTAGAGATTATCTTCCTGTTAAATCATACAAAAGTTCCTGTATATATACACAAAACAAAATGGTTCTCATTAATCTGCTTTCTGGTTTTGGCATTATATACTCAGATGTATACCTTAAAATGCTAAACATGGGAACAACAAAAGCGAAGGGAGCAAAGTAAGAAATTAACCTTAGTCTACTATTGGGATTAAGGGACTTGGAGCATTCTTCCATCCCTTCTTCTCCAAACTACAGAGAAGTCACCTAGCTGGGAGGCTGAGAGCTAGACTAGATTACCTCTAGTATAACTTCTTTATAATTCAAAGATTAACATATATTTTCTTTGAGTTCTTTCCCTATTTGCCTTATCTAGTGATCCAATCTATTGTATTTCTACAATACCTTTAGCTTCAGGGGCTGCCAACCTGTCCATGGTCTATAGCCAGCAAATCACAGTTGCTTCTCCCCAGATTTTTATCCTCACACCCATTCTGGCAGCAGTTCTTCCACACATATTGCAACATACACAGATGTAAACATGGACACTGTCCTAACACATCCAACAAAGAAGCACTGTTGAAATGGCATTCTCACCTTTGCAGGTGTGGTATCCGTTTACACTGCCTACAGAGCTTCCTACAGAGGGCAGTATGGAACCTGAGCAGAAGGACAGGGAGACAAACAGGGCAAGACCAACGTGTTAGGAATACATATAGGCACTGAATTTGTCCTTTGGCCCTCACTTTAAGCTTAGGTATCAGGAAGTTAACACAGCACAAGACAACATACTCATGGAAAGAGACAAATTATTTTAGCTGCCAGGCAACAAAATGTCACTCGAGGTTCTTAGCAGGAATGATTCTTAATCCTTTCTAGAGGAAATTCATATCCCCTTTTTATTAAATCTCCAACTTGAATTCTTTGGATGCTGCCCTAATTTTGTGAAGCAAGTACTGGTAAGATTATTAAGTCTAGAAGGGTACTTGCCATATTTTGGAATGAGCTTTTATAATAAAGCCAGAAAGTTTCACCTTTTGTATCAATATCTTTCAATATAATAAAAATGCAAATACCATTAAGGACAGAAAAAGCAGCCTTTTTTTTTTTTTTTTTTTTTTTTTTTTTTTTGAGACAGAGTCTCACTCTGTCGCCCAGACTGAAGTGCAGTGGCATGATCTCGGCTCACTGCAACTTCCACTTCCGGGTTCAAGCAATTCTCTCATCTCAGCCTCCCAAACAGCTGGGATTACAGGCGCCTGCCACCAGGCCCGGCTAATTTTTGTATTTTTAGTAGAGATGGGGTTTCACCATGTTGGTCAGGCTGGTCTCAAACTCCTGACCTCAGGTGATCTGCCTGCCTCGGCCTCCCAAAGTGCTGGGATTATAGGCATGAGTCACCGTGCCTGGCCTAAAAAGCAGCCTGCTTCTAATAAACACATTAAAATAAGCCCTTGTTATATTCTTTCTAAAGGAAGATTCTTTGCCTTTTCTTTCATAACCTCTTCTTGCTCACCTTTCCCCAAGAAAAAACAGAAATCCTAAGTGCCAATAAATCTGGCTCATCAACATTCCTATAAATTGTGCTTTAGGCCTTTGGTTCTGTTTCTAATCACCATAATTTCACACACATTCTCCCCAAACTGATTCCTTATATTTCAGAAAAGTTGCCCAAGATAGGTAAAAACCAGGTGACATAATGATAAATATTATACAGAAATCTGAAAAATATTCATAATGATACTTTAAAAGGACAGAAAACTCTCGTATGCACTGACTTCACTGTACAAAAAGTCATGTGCAAGGTTATATTACAAAATAGTTGGCTGGGTGCAGTGGCTCACACCTGTAATCCTAGCACTTTGGGAGGCTGAGGTGGGTGGATTGCCTGAGCTCAGGAGGTTCGAGACCAGCCCGGGCAATATGGTGAAACCCCATCTCTACTAAAATACAAAAAATTAGCTGGGTGTGGCAGCAGATGCCTGTAGTCCCAGCTACTAGGGAGGCTGAGGCAGGAGAATCGATTGAACCCGGGAGGCAGAGGTTGCAGTGAGCCAAGATGGTGCCACTGCACTCTAGTCTGGGCAACAGAGCAAGACTCCGTCTCAAAACAAAAACAAAAACAAAAGTTATAGGCCAGGTGTAATGGCTCATGCCTGTAATCCCAGCACTTTGGGAGGTTGGAAGTTTAAGACCAGCCTAGGCAACACAACGAGACCCTGTCTCTACAAAAAAGTTAAAAAAAAAAAAGTTAGTCAGGCATGACAGTGCACATTTGTGGTCCTAGCTACTCGGGAGCTTGAGGTAGGATGATTGCGTGGGCCTAGGAGGTCAAAGCTACGGAGAACCATGATCACACTACTGTATTCCAGCCTGGGTGACAGAGTGAGACCCTGTCTCTAAAAAGAAGGAAAAAAATTAGCTGAATTAGGGTGGTGATTATAAAACTTTTAAATGTTAATGTTATTATATTTTCAATTAAAAAATACAAAATAGAAAAATCACATTCCATTGCGGTGTGGTGATGCAAAAAAAGAAACTGGACTAGCAGGTAGGAGAAGACGGTACTAATCAAGGTTGTCACTAACTCAGTATGTGAGCCTTCATCTACAAACACAGTTTATTCTGTAGGATTTAAAGATAATACAACCTATCCTGTTAACTCTCATGGGGTAACTGAGAAGAGATCATGAGCGAATGTATATCAACGTACTTTATGAAACAGAGCTACATAAATGTAAGAAACTGAAATATACATGGTTTTTCAGAGTTGGAGGATAACTTTCAGAGCACTCAAGATAGTAATTTTCAAACTGATTTTCAAAGCACCCTAAAAAGGTGCTTTAGGGATTGTGTTTAATGTTTGGTTTAAATGTAATATTCACATAAATTTCTAACTACTTAGAAATGATAATAAAACAAGCATGTTCAATTATGCTGAATTCTACACCTTAACCCACCAGATAAAACCAAGTATGCTGCTTTTCTGGGGAAAGTAAAGCAGCTCCTGACACATCTAAGCATCTATTTTATTTTATCTAAGCATCTTGCATTTTATTTTATCTAAGCATCTTATTTTTGAGTGTCCCTGATTGGAAAGGTCGTAGCTCTTCACCAGCAATTTATGATATTCAAACCTGTCCGTGTCCACTCATGTATACTATACAAAGAAAAACATCTATAGCACATGTGTAATACATTAAATAACACAACCAAAAATATAACACGACTTGCTCTCTGTACATCTACACAGTTCTCATTGCGGCAGAATTGTGTAATAGAATTCTTTTTTTTTTTTTTTGAGACAGAGTCTCGCTCTGTCACCCAGGCTGGAGTGCAGTGGCGCGATCTCGGCTCACTGCAGGCTCCGTCTCCCAGGTTCACGCCATTCTCCTGCCTCAGCCTCTCCGAGTAGCTGGGACCACAGGCGCCCGCCACCACGCCCAGCTAATTTTTTTTTTTGTATTTTTAGTAGAGACGGGGTTTCACCGTGGTCTCGATCTCCTGACCTTGTGATCCGCCCGCCTCGGCCTCCCAAAGTGCTGGGATTACAAGCGTGAGCCACCGCGCCCGGCCTTGTGTAATAGAATTCTTAACACTTCAAGTCAGTTGGACAGTTTTTGTCTTCAATGTCAGTCTTAAGTGTTTTCTATCTGTAAGAGCCCTCATTAAATATTCTTAGTGATTTAACTGTGGAACAATAATTTGTTATTGCATCACTTTCAAGTTTCTAGCTCAATTCAATCAAAGCCTGTTCTGACATTGTGAAGTCAACTTTTAAAAACATGTGTCATCATTTGCAATTACTTAATCTGTGTGAACCATATTTTCTGGATACAATGAAACCAAACAAAATTTAGAAATAAATTAGATAGGCTGGGCCTGGTGGCTCACGCCTGTAATCCCAGCACTTTGGGAGGCCAAGGAGGGTGGATCACAAGGTCAGGAGATCGAGACCATCCTGGCTAACATGGTGAAACCCTGTCTCTACTAAAAATACAAAAAATTAGCCAGGCGTGGTGGCAGTCACCTGTAGTCCCAGCTACTCGGGAGGCTGAGGCAGGAGAATGGCATGAACCTGGGAGGCGGAGTTTGCAGTGAGCTGAGATCACACCACTGCACTCCAGCCTGGGCGACAGAGCGAGACTCCATCTCGGGGGGAAAAAAAGAAAGAAATTAGATGGTGAAGCTGTCATCCAATAATCTTCCTTTTCAAATTTTTATATTCATTAAGTTAGTCTCAATATTCTTACTGATGGATTTTGTAACAGATAAATGCTATAAAATAACATATAAGGGAAACTTAGGCCAACAAAATGGTTTTTTATTTTTATTATTTATTTATTTATTTATTTATTTATTTTTGAGACGGAGTCTCGCTTTGTTGCCCAGGCTGGAGTGCAGTGGCGCGATCTCAGCTCACTGCAAGCTCCGCCTCCCGGGTTCATACCATTCTCCTGCCTCAGTCTCCTGAGTAGCTGGGACTACAGGCACCCGCCACCACGCCTGGCTAATTTTTTATATTTTTAGTAGAGACGAGGTTTCACCGTGTTAGCCAGGATGGTCTCAATCACCTGACCTCACGATCCACCTGCCTCGTCCTCCCAAAGTGCTGGGATTATAGGCGTGAGACACCGCGCCCGGCCGCCAACAAAATGTTTTGTTTTATGTAGTAGGGTTCTATATGAGATTTGTTTTTCTATATGAGATTTCTGTTCTATATGAGATTTCTGTTTTTTTTTTTTTTTTTTTTAATGATCTAGTCTAGGAGTCAGTAAACTATAGCTCATCAGCCAAATCTGGCCTTTCATCTGTTTCAACAGTTTTACTGGAATACAGTCACAACCACTCATTTCTATTAATGTATTGTCTTTGGCTGCTTTTGTTACCATGGCAGAGGTATATGACTGTGACAGAGACCATATACCCTGCAAACCTAAAATATTTACTATCTGGCCCTTTATAGAAAAAGTTTGCTGACTCCGATCTAGTCACACGAATAAGTCACTGAACATAGAGGCTGATATATCACCAATTCCCTGAAATGTTGTCACTTGTGGATAGTTCCAAAACAGCTTTTAATTTTAGAATACTATAGAAAAGTACACATTTTCGGCCGGGTGCGGTGGCTCAAGCCTGTAATCCCAGCACTTTGGGAGGCCGAGGCGGGCGGATCACGAGGTCAGGAGATCGAGACCATCCTGGCTAACACAGTGAAACCCCGTCTCTACTAAAAATACAAAAAATTAGCCGGGTGTGTTGGCGGGCGCCTGTAGTCCCAGCTACTCGGGAGGCTGAGGCAGGAGAATGGCGTGAACCCGGGAGGCGGAGCTTGCAGTGAGCCGAGATCGCGCCACTGCACTCCAGCCTGGGGCACAGAGCAAGACTCCGTCTCAAAAAAAAAAAAAAAAAAAAAAAAAAAAAAAAAAAAAGAAAGAAAAGTACACATTTTCAGAAAGCAAATAAATTTTTCCTTTACTCGTTAAGTGACTATAGGAGTGCACTGTCACAGACTAGTAATAAAACCTATGTGATCTCAATTAACAATGAGCAAGTGACTGGGAACTCATATGAGATTTTGTTTATTTATTTATTTTGTTTTTGAGACATAGTCTCACCCTGTCGCACAGGCTGGAGTGCAGTGGCGCGATCTTGGCTCACTGCAACCTCTGCCTCCCGGGTTCAAGCAGTTCTCCCACATCAGCCTCCTCAGTAGCTAGGATTACAGGCACAAGCCACCATGCCTGGCTAATTTTTGTATTTTTAGTAGAGACGGGGTTTCACCATGTTGGCCAGGCTGGTCTTGAACTCCTGGCCTCAAGTGTTCTGCCTGCCTTGGCCTCCCAAAGTGCTGGGATTACAGGCGTGAGCCACTGTGCCTGGCCTTCATATTAGATTTTGCTTCAAAGACTTAATTTGCAGTGAAAGATTATATACACATCTGGGTACAATCTTTGTACCCCCTTTGAGGTACTGACTTTTTTTTGTTTTTTGTTTTTGAGATGGGGTCTCAGTCTGTCGCCCAGGCTGGAATACAGTGGCACGATCTCGGCTCACTGCAACCTCCGCCTCCCAGGTTCAAGCGATTCTCCTGCCTCAGGAGCTGGCATGAGCCACCAGGCCTGGCTAATTTTATATTTTTAGTAGAGACAAGGTTTCACCATGTTGGCCAGGCTGGTCTTGAACTCCCAGCCTCAAGTGATCAGCCCACCTAGGCCTCCCAAAGTGCTGAGATTACAGGCATGAGCCACCACGCCTGGCCCAACACTGACTTCTAAATACCTTGCTTCTTCCTGGATATCACAATCATACCTATCCAGGCTTGCCCACGTTTTTTCTTTTTTTTTTTTTTTTTGAGACGGAGTCTCACTCTGTCTGTTGCCCAGGCTGGAGCGCAGGCATGATCTTGGCTCAATGAAACCTCCACCTACCAGGTTCAAGCTATTCTCCTGTTTCAGACTCCCGAGTAGCTGGGACTATAGGTGCGTGCCACCATGCCCAGCTAATGTTTGTATTTTTTTTTTTTTTGAGACAGAGTCTCGCTCTGTCTGTTGCCCAAGTTGGACTACAGTGGCGTGATCTCGGCTCACTGCAAGCTCCGCACCATTCTCCTGCCTCAGCCTCCTGAGTAGCTGGGACTACAAGTACCCGCCACCACGCCCGGCTAATTTTTTGTATTTTTAGTAGAGATGGGGTTTCACCATGTTAGCCAGGATGGACTCAATCTCCTGACTTCGTGATCCGCCTGCCTCGGCTTCCCAAAGTGCTGGGATTACAGGCGTGAGCTGCCGCACCTGGCCTAATTTTTGTATTTTTAGTAGAGACGGGGTTTCACCATGTTGGCCAGGCTGGTTTTGATCTTCTGACTTCGTGCCTGGCCAGTGCCCAAGTTTAAAGATGATGCTTACCCATCCCATTTACACATTCAAAAAAGGGAAATTCTCAAGATGAAAATCTTATTTTAATTATTCTATGTTCATTTGATAGTTCTAAGTGGGACAACTAGTTCATTTACTTTTCCCATCATGGGAAGGAATTTTGCAAAATGGAGCAGTGTCATACAGCAAAAGGGGTGACGGGTCAGGTTGCAGGGGAAGACTGCTGTGGGCATGCCCTTTGTTTTCATACTCAACCTTGATTTTCACTTTAATTATATAAGGAGGCATCTCTAAAGGCCAAAAGCAAAGAGCAATTTTTATTCACTATATTTTGAAGAGCCTGTACTCACCTGTCTTGCCTTGGGAATCAGGTGCTGTGATTTCCATGATGAGATTTTCTAAAGAAGTACCTTTATAATTGATTTCTTCCATCAGAGTTCCCTTACTTGCCCAGTCATCTAGTAGACTCTGTTTAAAGAAGAAAATGGCTAAATATAGTATCTGGGCCTTTTTCCTCATAAGTAGGGACACCTGTTCTGTATATACTCCCTAGTGTTTTGACAAGCATTAAGAGACCATCCTTCTGATTTATTTATTCATTTATCAAATATCCATTGAACATTTACTATATGACTGGCACCATGCCAAACACTGGGGCATAAAATAGAATTATGACACAATTTCTAAAACCAGAAGCTCAGATTATCAATTGCATTATAATGTGATAAATGCTATTATAGTATTATGGACAGTCTGTGAATTCCAAGAGCGTAAGAGGAGTTCTAATTCTGCCTAGAGGAAGGAAAGCTTTGAGTTAAGATAATGGCCGGGCATGGTGGTTCATGCCTGAAATCCCAGCACTTTGGGAGGCCGAGGCGGGCAGATCACTTGAGGTCAGGAGTACAGAATCAGACTGGCTGACATGGTGAAACCCCGCCTCTACTAAAAATACAAAAAAAAATTAGCCGGGCATGGTGGCAGGCACCTGTAATCCCAGCAACTCAGGGGGCTGAGATGGGATAGTTGCTTGAACCTGGGAGGCAGAGGTTGCAGTGAGCCGAGATCACGCCACGGCACCCCAGCCTGGGTGACAGAGTGAGACCCCATTTTTAAAAAAAAAGAAAAGAAAAGAAAAGAAAAGAGTTTGCCAGATGGACAAGAGGAGGGAACAACATGCATATAAAGATTAAAAAAGAAATGGTAACTGGAGGATAAATGATGAGCTAGATATTGAGATACAGAAAAATATATAGAATCATAGTCTATACTTTGCATTTATTAAGGAAACTTTATATTGGGTTTGAAATCAAAGATCCGACTACCACAGAAATCCATCAGGAAACATAGTTGTAGAATTTTACTCCTTTCAGAGCAAGGACACCATTCTAGCCTTCAATGCCCTCCTCCATATTGAATATCCCTGACAACCTACTTAGTTTGCTTTTGACTTTAAGCTGTAGAGAAAGGCACAGAGCTCTACTCATATTGCCTAATTTCAAACTGACCCTTGGTCACTGCTTATCAGTTCTTAAATTAATCACTCTTTTTTTTTTTTTGAGACAGAGTCTTACTCTCTGTCGCCCAGGCCGGAGTGCAGTGGCACCATCTCGGCTCACTGCAACCTCCACCTCCCAAGTTCAAGCAATTCTCTGCCTCAGCCTCTTGAGTAGCTGGGATTACAGGCACCCGCCACCATGTCCAGCTAATTTTTGTATTTTTAGTAGAGATGCGGTTTCACCATCTTGGCCAGGCTGATCTTGAACTCCTGACCTTATGATCCACCCGCCTCGGCCTCCTAAAGTGCTGGGATTACAGGAGTGAGCCACTGCGCCTGGCCATTGATCACTCTTGATTCCAAAGAGCCACAGTCCCCAAACTATGGCTTTACTCACAGAATATTTTATATTTTTGAGGAAAATACAGTGACATCTGTTGAACACCATCTGAACAACTACTAAGTTGTTTGGACCTAACTTCTTAGCAAGTAGAAGTATTAGGAGTTTTTTTTTTGTTTCTTTTTTTTTTTGGCCTTGAGGTGCCATGACAAATTTCTTAAAACACCATGGGCACTGTGAAACAAAAATGTTGGGAAAGCTCCGTCCTAGGGAATTCCCAACAGCAAACGTTCCTGGCACTCGCTCTGTGAAAGCAATCAAACTCTTCTCTTTCATCTGCTCAAGATGAAGTATGCTTTACTGAGAAAATAAGGATAAGTGCATGACAGTCAATCAGAGGCGTATTTGGCTTATTTCAACAAAAGGAAGACATAGGTTAGAGGTGTAAGCAGAGGCTGGATAATTACGGATCAAAGACAGTACAGAAGGGATTTTGCAGGGAATGGTAGGAAGGTTGGTCCCATCCTTGAAGGTACCTTCCAATCATCTGATTCTAGCTTTTCCTTTATTAGCTGAAGTAGTACTAGTTCTTCTATCCTCAATTTCTTGATCATATTATCTGGTTACTTGCTCAAATATATTTGTCTAATTCTCAAACATACAAAGAGAATGTACACTTCTCAAGGACTGTATGGGCAGACTGTTATCACATGAAGAAAACGGAGGCATTTCTGTTCTGATGCAGACTGACAACTTGGATTTCTCATACATTTCCCCACCACAGCTGGAGACCAGTTAATACAAGTATTCAAACCAGTGCCTAGCCCAATTCTTGGAGTCCCTTTGTTCACCTACCTTCAGGTGTTCAATCTGCTTTTCTAACTCTTTAGCACTCATAGAAGTTTCTGTAGGTGGAATACTCCCTTCAGTTTCTTTCAGCCATTTCTGGAAGGTCCTGACCAGCTTCCGGAATTCATCCAACTGTTCCTGGCAAGATGATGCATCTTTCTCTCTGTCAATGAAGCAGTTTTGTTACTTGCCAGACTAAGTTTTATAAAGTCAACTTGAGCTAAGACTAGTTCATTCTGTGACTCCAGACATCAGTTACCTAACATGGCCTTTCTTTCTCATAATCTTTTCCATAGCAGGTTTGGCTGAACAACCACATACAATGTTGAAGCGTACCAAACTCAGGAATATATTGCCCTTGTTTGGACATTTCTGGGGAACGAGGTCTTCAATCTTACTCTAGGCTAAAGTGAAAGTGAGAAAAACTAAAGGGAGACTGCTATTTAGGTACTGTGATACAATGGAAAGAATGCAGGCTTTGGATCTCAATTCCAGCCCTGCTACATTTTAACTATTTGACTCTTTCAAGGACCAATTCAAGTGCTGATTGCTTTAGCAAGGAAGGTGCCAAAACTGAGGCTCACAGAAGTTAGGTGATTAGTTCTAGATTAATCATGCCAATGAATAAACTAAATCAAAAGGAAAGTTTTGGAAATGGCCATATCTATCAGACAGATGTCTATCCAGAAATCCTGATTCCTCATACAGTAAAAAGGCTCTCAGCATAGGGGAAGAAAAACAAAAGCTTTCTTGACCTTTGTCCCCATCCTCTCCATTAGATAACCTGCTGCTAATAATGTTGGTTTGAGCAAGTCTTTTCTTCTAATCACTAAGGCAGTTATCTGCTAAATCAAGATCATATTTAGGCTAAACTCAGATAAGAAGTCTTGTTCATGGCCAGGCGCGGTGGCTCACGCTTGTAATCCCAGCACTTTGGGAGGCCGAGGCGGGCGGATCATGAAGTCAGGAGATCCAAACCCCAGTGAAACCCCGTCTCTTTTTTTCTTTTCTTTTTTTTTTTTTTTTGAGACGGAGTCTCGCTCTGTCACCCAGGCTGGAGTGCAATGGCGCGATCTCGGCTCACTGCAAGCTCTGCCTCCCGGGTTCACGCCATTCTCCTGCCTCAGCCTCCCGAGTAGCTGGGACTACAGGCGCCCGCCACCACGCCCGGCTAATTTTTTTTTGCATTTTTAGTAGAGACGGGGTTTCACCGTGATCTCGATCTCCTGACCTCGTGATCCACCCGCCTCGGCCTCCCAAAGTGCTGGGATTACAAGCGTGAGCCATCGTGCCCGGCCACCCCGTCTCTACTAAAAATACAAAAAAAAAAAAAAAAAAAAAGAAGTCTTGTTCATGCTCTTAAATCTGTGAGGCTGTCCAATGAGGAATCATGGCTTTTCAACAGGGACCAAAATCAGCCAGCCTTATCATATATTCCCTTGTTTGCCTTGACAGAAGAATCCAGATACTCTTCTAAATAGCAACTTAAATGTGGTCAAAACAAGCAGGGGGGCTGGGCATGGTGGTTCACACCTGTAATCCTGGCACTTTGGGAGGCCAAAGCAGTAGGATCAATGAGGCCAGGAGTTCACAACTAGCCTGGTCAACACAGCAAGACCCTGTATCTTTAAAAAAAAAAAAAAAAAAAAAAAAAAAAGCCAGGGGAGTGCCAACATCACCCTTAATTATGTCTAGGAAGTCTCTTCCAATTTTTCTCTTCTTTCAAAATTATTTTGTAATCATATTTGCCGCCTTAAATTTGTCCTGTTTGGTCCAAGTGGCCTAGGCTTCTGCTCACAAAGAGAGGGAACTTATCCCTATTTTCTATTAGTTACTATTAGAAAAACCACTAAGTGGCTGAGTGCGGTGGCTCATGCCTGTAATCCCAGCACTTTGGGAGGCTGAGGCAGGTCGATCACCTGAGGTCAGGAGTTCGAGACCAGCTTGGCCAATGTGGGGAATCCCCGTCTTAACTAAAAATGCAAAAATTAGCTGGGCATGATGGTGGGCGCCTGTAATCCCAGCCACGCAGGAGGCTGAGGTAGAAGAATTGCTTGAGCCCAAGAGAAGGAGGTTGTAGTGAGCCAAGATGGCACCACTGCACTCCAGCCTGGGTGACAGAGTGAGACTCAGTCTCAAAAAAAAAAAAAAAAAAAAAGAAAAGAAAAGAAAAACTACAAAGCATCAAGTAGATTAGGTAGCTTTGCCTAAAAAAAGGCACTTTTCACCCTCCTACGACTCAGTAGTAGAATTTTAGATGCCATCTTTTCTGGTAAAGGAAGAAAAGAGAAAAGATCATTTCACTCCATAACAAGAAAAAATAGTTCCCCAATGCTGACCAACACAAGTGATAACTCACCTCTCTTTAACTATCTTCTGTAGCTCTGTGAAGTCTTTTCTGAGGTTCTGTACCCTGTCCTGATGCTGGGACAGGTCCAGTGCAAAGCCACAAGAGCTCAGTTCAGTGACCAGGTGCTCAAGAGTACCTAGGTTCTCCTGCTGGTCTTCCATTTCCAAATTGAGCTCCTGTAAGCAAACAAGGAAATGTATTAAATCCTCTAATCCTTATAAATATACTCTAAAAAGAAGGAATAAGGAAAGAGGTATGCCTGCCAGGTCAAATGTTAGATCAAAACAATAAATATGTAACTTGGTGAAAAGTTGAAAAAAACAAACATTTTATTTTCTTGAGACGGAGTTTCACTCCAATGGCGCTATCTTGGCTCACTGCAACCTCTGCCTCCCGGGTTCAAGCGATTCTCCTGCCTCAGCATCTCGAGCAGCTGGGATTACAGGCTCCTGCCACCACGCCCAGCTAATTATTTTTTGTATTAAAAAACCCAATTAAAAAAATCTGATAAATATGTAGGACATCTTCAATCCACTGGAGAGTGGCTATGAATTACAAAACAGTCTTTTCTCCTCTAAACAAACGTTCAAAGACTTGGGAGGTACCATGACAGGATGTAAAGAATGCAAGTTTTAGAAGTCAAATAGACCTAAAATTCAATCACACTTTGCCACTTACTAACTTGTGATCTTAAGCTACTAAACTACTCTAAGCTTCATGGTCTCTTCTATAAAATGGGGGTAAACACATTATCTCCACTATTATTTAACATTATACTTAAGATATCAGCCAGGCCCAGTGGCTCACGCCTATAATCCCAGCACTTTTCGGGGCCAAGGTGGGTGGATCACTTAAGCCTACGAGTTCAAGACCAGCCTGGGCAACATGGCAAAACTCCATCTCTATTTTTTAAAAAAGTTAATTTAATAATTTAAAAAAAAAAAAAAAGCCAATGCAATTAAGAGAAAACAATCTGTGGAGTAAGAATTGAAAAAGAAGAGATAAAACTGTATTTGTAGGTTACATGAAAGTATATTTGTAGGGCCGGGCATGGTGGCTCACGTCTGTAATCCCAGCACTTTGGAAGGCCAAGGCAGGCCCATCACTTGAGGTCAGGAGTTCATGATCAGGCTGGCCAACATGGTGAAACCTTGTCTCTACTAAAAACACAAAAATTAGCCAGGCATGGTGGCGCATTCTGTAGTCCCAACTGCTTGGGAGGCTAAGGCAGAAGAATCACTTGAATTTGGGAGGAGGAGGTTGCAGTGAGCCAAGACCGTGACACTGCACTCCAGCCTGGGCAACAGAGTGAGACTCCATCTCCAAAAAAAAAAGGCCAAGCACGGTGGCTCATTCCTGTAATCCTAGCACTTTGGGAGGCCGAGGTGGGAGGATCACTTGAGTTCAGGAGTTCAAGACCAGTCTGGCCAATGTGGTGAAACCCTGTCTCTACTAAAAACACAAAAATTAGGTGGAAATTGCTTGAACCCAGGAGGCGGAAGTTGCAGTGAGCCGAGATTGTGCCACAGCACTCCAGCCTGGGTAACAGAGCAAGTCTCTGTCTCAAAAAAAAAAAAAAGTATATTTGTAAAACCCAAGATAATCAACAATACAATGAAATCAAACAACGAAGTAGTTAAATAAGGTAGTAGGATATAAAATTAACACACAAAAATCAATAATGAAAACTTCAACTTACTACAGCAACACAAAAGGCTCAATCTTAGTAATCAACTAACAAGAAACACAAAATCTAAATTTTAAAACACTTCTGAAGTTGGGTGCAGTGGCTCTTGCTTGTAATCCCAGTTGCTGGGGAGGCTGAGACTCCTGGGAATCACTTGAGCCCAGGAGTTTGAAGATGCAGTGAGCTATGATCACGCCACTGCACTCCAGCCTGGGCAACAGAGCAGGACCCCATCTCAAAACAAAAAAGAACAAAAAAATCAAAAACACTCCTGAAAAACACAAAAGCAGATCTGACTAGATGGAAACACATCCATAAAAGTGCATGCATATGTATTTGCTTATGTATGTATATGCATTTGTGTGAATAAATACATTTAGTATGACCCACATAAAAATGCTAACAAATTTTTTTCTCTAGAACTAATAAAGGTGATTCCTAAATTCACATAGAAAAATAAATGTGCAACTACACCTATGGAAAACTTTGAAAGAAAAAAAATGAGGTCTAGCTCTCTACCACACATTAAAATATACCATAAAGCCTCTATAATTAAAATAGTATGCTCTGGTACATGAATAGAAAAACCAGCAAAACAGAATAGAAAATCCAGAAATAGGCCGGGCGAGGTGGCTCATGCCTGTAATCTCAGCACTTTGGGAGGCCAAGGTGGGTGGATTACTTGGGGTCAGGAGTTCAAGACCAGCTGGCCAACACGGTGAAACCCCATCTCTGCTAAAAATACAAAAATTAGCCAGGTGTGGTGGCGGGCCCCTGTAATCCCAGCTACTTGGGAGGCTGAGGCAGGAGAATCGCTTGAACCTGGAAGGCAGAGGTTGCAGTGAGCCAAGATCATGCCACCGCACCCTAGCCTGGGTGACAGAACAAGACCCCATCTCAAAAAACAAAAGAAAAAAGAAAAAAAAGAAAATCCAGAAATAGACTCAAAGACATATGAAAATTGTGTATATGATGAAGATGGTTTCTTAAATCTGGGGAAAAGATGGACTTTTCAAATAAATGATAAAAGGTTGGATATCCTTTATGCTTGGGACCAGAAGTGTTTTGAATTCCAGACTCTTCCAGATTTTGGAATATTTGCATTATACTTAGCAGTTGCGCATCCCTAATCTGAAGCTCTGAAATCTGAAGTGCTCCAATGAGTCTTTCCTTTGAGCATGACCTCTTGAGTGTCATGTTGGCACTCAAAATGTTTCAGATTTTGGGCCAGGCGCAGTGGCTCATGCCTGTAATCCCAACACTTTGGGAGGTCAAGGTGGGTGGATCATGAGGTCAGGAGATCCTAGCCATCCTGGCTAACCCGGTGAAACCCCGTCTCTACTAAAAATACAAAAAGAAATTAGCCAGGCTTGGTGGCGGGCGCCTGTAGTCCCAGCTACTTGGCAGGCTGAGGCAGGAGAATGGTGTGAACCTGGGAGGCGGAGCTTGCAGTGAGCCGAGATCGCGCCACTGCACTCCAGCCTGGGAGACAGAGCGAAACTCCGTATAAAAAAAAAAAAAAAGCTTCAGATTTTTGGCTGGGTGCGGTGGCTCACGCCTGTAATCCCAGCACTTTGGGAGGCTGAGGCGGGTGGATCATGAGGTCAGCAGATCAAGACCATCCTGGCTAACACGGTGAAACCCCATCTCTACTAAAAATACAAAAAAAATTAGCTGGACGTGGTGGCGGGCGCCTGTAGTTCCAGCTACTTGGGAGGTTGAGGCAGGAGAATGGCATGAACCTGGAAGGCAGAGCGTGCAGTGAGCTGAGATTGTGCCACTGCACTCCAGCCTGGGTGACAGAGCAAGACTCCGTATAAAAAAAAAAAAAGTTTCAGATTTTGGAGCGTTTCAGATTTTGGAGTAGGGGCACTCAACTTCTATTATGAACAACTAGATAGACATGATAGAAAAAGGTAAACATGATTCATACTTCAGAATAAGCTTAAATTGTTAAAAGATTCAAATGTAAAAAAAAACAAGTTTTAGAATAAAGCATGAATAAATTTTTTCACAACCTGGGTGTAACAAAAATCTTTCAAACTATGACTAAAAATACATATTTAATAAAATACTCATAAAATCTTCTATTTAGAACAAAAATTCCACATTTACATGGCAAAAAACACCATAAGTCAAAAGCACAAACTGGGAAACAATATTTCTAACATATCACAGATAAAGGATTAATCTCTCTAATATATAAGAGCTCTAAAAAAAAAAAAACTTTAAAAATTGAGAGAAGACCAAAAATCTGGACCAAAAAATGACAAAATACATGAACAGATAGTTCACAAATAAATGACTCTTAAATGTAAAAATATACTCAACCTCGCTCATAAGAGAAATAAAAATTAAAACCACATTCACATATCATGTTTTACTAATCACACCAGAAAAAATTTAAAAGCTTGATAATAAATTTTGTTGGTGAGGCTATAGGGGAAACAGGTACTCTAATACACTGCTGGTGGGAATGCAAAATGGTGAAATTTCAATGGAGGGGAATTTGGCTATTTCTAACAAAACTACACATGTATTTACCCTTTAATGCAACAACTTCACTCTAGGAACTTATTCTGAGGATACACTTCCAATATTATGGGAAAAAATACACAGTTATTCAGTAGTAATAGCACAATTTTGGAAACAACAATTTAAATGTCCACCACATATGAGTCTTCTTGGCCAGGTGTGGTGGCTCATGCCTGTAATCCCAGCACTTTGGGAGGCCGAGGCGGGCGGATCACCTGAGGTCAGGAGTTCGAGATCAGTCTGGCCAACATGGCGAAACCCCATCTCTACTAAAAATACAAAAAAACTATCCAGTCATCGTTATAGGCACCTATAATCCCAGCTTCTTGGGAGGCTGAGGCAGGAGAATTGCTTGAACCCAGGTGGAGGTTGAGGTTACAGTGAGCCAAGATCGTGCCACTGCACTTCAGCCTGGGCAACAGAGCACAGAGTAAGACTCTGTCTCAAAAAAAAAAAAAAAGAAAGAAAGAAAGAGTCTTGTTGATTAAACTGTAATTCTTCTACACAATGAATGTATGGTTTAAAAAATGAAGATCTCTGTGAATCCATATTAAGTGATTTCTAAGACATATTTAGTAAAAAAGCAAAGGATTACGTAATATACCCTTATTTTTTGTAAGGAAGAATGGAAAATAAGAATGTGTGTGTATGTTCATTTTGGTAAAAAGAAATAGAAAAAAATAAACCTGAAATGTGTTACTATGGGGATGGGTAAAAATGGGATGGAAGAGACAGGAAGGACAATGAGAATATATCCTTATTCACTTCCTATACCTTGAGTATAACTTTTTGAATAGCTTTAACTTTTGACTTATGTTAATGCTTTACATATTTAAAAATAAGTTTAATCAACAAAGGTAGAAAAATAAAGTCCTAAAGTTGAATATAAATAGAAACAAATCTAATTATATATGAAATTACAGAAAAAATAATTCAGGTAATTTTTGAACACAGTACACAGTGGGTCATAGGCTAAGGACAAAAACAAATCCAAAGAAATCTTCAATTTTATTTAGCAGGTTTGTTATTGGTAGAAATACTAGTGTAATTCTAAAACTATCTTATATTTATTGTAGGATAAAACAAATAAGTAAATATATTAAAGTTGCCGGGAACTAGGGTTCTCCCTACAGGAAAGGAAGATACAAATGTGGAAAGGAGGAAGATTCCTATGGTGTTGGGTTGAAACTAGACTATCAGTATGATTTTATGATATAAAAAACATACACATATATTTCCTAACACTATCTATTAAAAAGAACCTAAAAGTAGTGACACTCCAGTAGCTCATCTAGTGTCCAGATTTGGTTTCTAAATATCATTCCCCACTAAAAGTGGGACTCCTTGGATAAACAACTGATTTCAGATAGGGGACAAGGAAATACATTATTGTGCCACAAATATCTTAAGTGCCAAAAGTGCTCTTATGCTGAGGAAGACATGTCCAAAAGCCACAGGAGACAGCTTGAAGGGGCTCCCACTGACCACATTTGGGAAAACATTAAGTATCATAAAGAATAATGGTAAGAAATATAGAAGCCCATAATGATACTCGCTTTTATATTTTTATAAGAGAGGGAAAACAATTAGCAACTGGGATGAAGAGTATGCTGGTGTTTAACGGACCATTCCTTCTGCTTTTCTGTAAGTTTGAAATCACTGAAAGCAAAAAGGAGAACAAACCAAACCAAACAATGAGATTCTACTTTAATATGGAAAAAGTTAGAAAGCTGGATAAAGCGAAGGCAGCAATGCACAGATACAGGAATGCTGAAGTACTACAGGTGGGAATGTGCGCTGGTGCAGCCATTCTGGAGCTCAAATTGGCCACTAATTAAATTAAATTAAATTAAATTAATATATGCATATACTATGACTTGGCAATTCTACTTCTGGGTATATATCTGTGGTAGTTAATACTTTTTACCAAATATTTCTAGCTTTGCACCTTCTAGGTACGTGGTGAGATTACATTTCCTCACCCTCTTGAAAGGTATAGGTGGTTTTGTGGAAAGTGCTTTGACTAATAAAATGTAAATAAATATAATATGCCCTTTTACCACTGAGGCAGTAATCATGAAAGCTTGTATCAGGACGAAATCTCCATCAATCTGCATCCCTTGAGTGACTATGATGAGCTGAGTGGCCCTGCTGATTTGGGTTGAACATGTATTAAGAGTGAAAAATAAATATTGACTGCGTTGGTTAAAAAATGGACAAGTGATAC
The DNA here is from genome assembly GCF_006542625.1 of Nomascus leucogenys. NCBI lineage: Eukaryota > Metazoa > Chordata > Mammalia > Primates > Hylobatidae > Nomascus > Nomascus leucogenys. Next base: position 8,431,023 of record NC_044392.1, on the reverse strand, counting down.
CTAGTTTACGGGATCACTGTAATAATTCCCAAAGATAATGCAGGTAAAGATTCCAGTATACTGACTGATGTAGTATGTGCTCAGTAAATGCTGGTTCTCTCCCTGCCCTTCTCTTCCCTTTATTCTGCTAACATGGTAGATATATCCTCACCTGGATCTGTTGGAAGAAATGTGTAATATCTTGATCTGGCTGATTTCCAGAGGCCAGCATCCGACTTTTATTTTCCATGAACTGCTGCAGCTTACCAGAGAGATGTTCAAACATCTCTGCCTGAGGCAGAAGCTTCTTTAGGGAGCTCTCCTTTTCTTGCTGCTGTAGACAGAGCTGTTCGAACCGCTGGCTCACCTCTGCCAGTTTGCCCTGCAGCACTGCTGCTGTGGTACTGTCTGCTGTCTCCATGAATCGGGTCACCATCTCACGGGTGGCCTCCAAGCTGCTCTTTTGCCGAGCAATGTCCTGCTTCAATTTCTGTCATGAAGAACACGTCTGTCAGCTCCTGGCTCACTTATTCCAGGACATCTGAGCCACAAACTAATAACTATATGCTATCTCACAAGGGGGACTGGAGGACTGCAACTGAGCCTCCAGAATACCACACATCTCATCCCCTTAGTTCTCCACCCCTTCTACCACATGACTTTGCTATCTCCACTTTCATTCCAGCTCAATTGGGTAGAAATAACTTTACATGGATTAGTTATCATTTCTAAATCTTATTAGACGATTCACAGATGTTAAGTTCTCTCTTGTCACTTTTTCAACATTATGTAATGAGGGCACATAGCAAACATAACCTCTATGCTAGCTCTTGGGACACAGATCTTACCATATTTGTGGCTAAGGCTTCCTGGATGACTCCTGATGAGAGTGATGACACCTGCTTCCCTTCCAGGTTTTGTTCAACTTCTCCAATAGACTGCAACAGGCTCTCCAGGCTTTCCTGGACACTTTGAGATTGGGCAATTGCTTTCTGCAGCAGAGAAGATCGCTCAGCTAGGCTACAGGAGAGGCTTTGGAAGTGACTGAGTATGGAATCTGAAAAATCAGGCCATGAAAAGAAAGAGTGGAGACAATTTTTGTATTATGCTTTTAAAGACTTTATTATTAAATTATTATTACTATTATTATTATAGGGATGTGGTCTCAATATATTGCCCAGGCTGGTCTTGAACTCCTGGCCTCAAGCAATCTTCCTACTTCAGCCTCCTGAAGTGCCTGGATTACAGGCATGAGCCACCATGCCCAGTCCTACACTGAACATAGTAATTGTAATAATAATTGACATTAAAACCAATAGAAGGAATAAGCTTGAAATACATTAGTAATAGAGCCAAGTTCAATAAGCATTAGTTATTTACTGCATACAAAGAACCAGAAATTGTACTAGATGCCGAGGACTAAAGATACGTAAGTATCTTATCTGACATCTACAACTTAAGACTTTAAAACAGAGCATAGGCAGAGGAAGACGCATCACAATTAATGATAAAAATAAAATCTTAAGTGGCATATTAATACTAGAAGTACTGTCCTCGAGAAGCCCAGAAGGAAGAATAGTTATCTTTCGTTTCTTTTGAGGAGTGGAATGGCTAAGTCAAGCTATTTAACATATGCATTACCTCAAATACTTACCACTTTTTTGTGGTGAAAACACTTAAAATACACTCTTGCAGCAATTTACAAGTATACGAGATATATATATAAAATATATATATCTATTATAGATATAATATATATCTATAATAGATATATATCTATTATATATATATATATATCTATTATAGATATATATATATCTATTATAGATATATATGTATAATATATATATATCTATTATAGATATATATGTATAATATATATATATCTATTATAGATATATATGTATAATAGATATATCTATTATAGATATATATGTATAATATATATATCTATTATAGATATATATATATATATATTTTTTTTTTTGAGACGGAGTCTCGTTCTGTCGCCCAGGCTGGAGTGCAGTGGCACGATCTCAGCTCACTGCAAGCTCCGCCTCCCGGGTTGATGCCATTCTCCTGCCTCAGCCTCCAGAGTAGCTGGGATTACAGGCACCGGCCACTATGCCTGGCTAATTTTTTTTTTTTGTATTTTTAGTAGAGACGGGGTTTCACCTTGTTGGCCAGGATAGTCTCAATCTCCTAACCTCGTGATCTGCCCACCTTGGCCTCCCAAAGTGCTGGGATTACAGGCGTGAGCCACCACGCCCGGCCTGTATACGATATATTGTTATTAACTATAGTCACCATGATATACTCTTGGCTACATCTTGAAGCATGGGCAAGATTTCACCATGCTTGGTAAGCATTCAATAAATGTTAGCAGCTAAGCAATAGGAAAAACTTCAGGGGTAATACAATGTAAGTGGTTTACTTGGGAAAGAAAAGAAGTAGATGTGGCTAGAAGATGGATGCCTAGGGAAAAGGGACTGAAGCCAGATTGTGAAGGTCCTTCAATGGTGCAAGAATAAAGTTCATGAGAGGATGAGCTCTTTGATGACAATCTATGTCTATTCATGTTTATATTCTCAGCCTCTAGCCTGGCACCACAGATATTTGCACAACACAGCGTGACATATTGCAGAACAGAGGTACATACTAGGAATTAAGGGAGAACTATTATACTGTTGCTGCTTTATACCTGTAGTTTCTTGAACATGCTTGTGGTCTGGGGCTGGCTCCCCTTCAATTTCCATTATGTCACGAGCTACTTTTTGGAGTTTTTCCACAGGTACTTGGTGTTCAGCCAATTCCTCCTGCAACTGCTGCTTGTCCATGAAAAAAAAAACAAAAGAAAAACATCTAAGTAATCAAAGCTGATTCTAGGAATCCGGAGCTACTGAACAGCTTTACAGAATAATTCTAAGTTTACCCATAGTCATAAATATTAGAAGCAAGGGTTTAGCACTCAGATCTCGTCCAAGGCATCCCAACCACTGCCTTTATTTTATGTAAGCATTTGCTTTATTTTGGGGTACTTTATGCCATGGAATACAAGGTCTTGACACCACAACACAGCCTGTGTCCTGACTTACCTTTGTTGTTGCAAGCTGCTCCTGGAGAACTCCAGGGTCAGAGGCAACAGTATCTGAGAGGAGCTTCTCCACATTGGCCTCACAAGTCTGCATCCAGGCCTGCAGGCTGTCAGCACTGTTTTGGAATTGATGATACTGGCCTAACAGCATATTCAGGTGAGATCCTAATCGTGTACACTGTGCCAGAGAAAGAAAGGTAAGCAGACTTAAGCAAGGTCAGGCCAAAGGCAGCAGCTGCCCAAAGAAAGAGGCCTGGCTTTGTTACAGAGAACTCACTGTAACTTCAGATAAGTGTAGTGCCAGAGCCCATGGACAGATGGGTAGCAATGATCTATAAGTGTGGGTCCCCATTGTTTGCTCCATACTATTCACCTCGACCTTCTTATACACCCAGGAAAATTTAATGAGATGTATAACAAACCCCCAAAGAAATGAACATAAGGTTGCAGACAAAGGTAGGGGTTAAGAAGTGCAAAAAGTATTCTTTCTTGGGGATTAGAAGTGTTGGCAGAGGCATAAGACACGTAAGAATCGCTGACTGGATTCTAAACTTTAGAAGAAAGAGGAAGTTCTTTAGATAGGAAGGAAGGTAAGGATTTACCCTAGATGCTCTGTCCAGAAATAAAGACTGTGAAATTGGTTTAAATTTCCCCTGTGTGCTATGTCTCTTGGGAGTCCAAGTCTGCTGGTCAGGATACAGGAAGGTGAATACTTCCACCTTCACCATCAGTGTGACATACTCCTGCCAGTGCTAGGTATTACGTATTAGCTAGTTATCAGGCCTTTGGGCTAATACCTATGTATTTTACATTTTTTGCATTGTTTGTGAAGACCTTCTGCCTGTGGTCCCAGTATAAATCAGCTCTCCTACTGTGTCCTGGAGTTCTTATTCTGAGCCCCAGAAACTACCTACATTGTGTGAAGGTGCCATGATTGTTTCACCAAGGATGCCAGGAGCTGCCCCCTTACCTTTGAGTGGAGAGCAGTGTATCTTTCTGTTGCATCCTTCAACTTGTCCTTTATTAAGTTTCCAATTTCTGATGGTTCTTTGCCTTCCTTAAAACTGTTTTCCATGTCCAAGACTTTCTGTCCTGAGATAGTCACAAATCTCAAGTCTCCTTTGTGGGAAATGACATCCTCTGAGAAGCTTCCTTGCCGCTTTAGCAGGGAGGGAAGGGCCTCGGGGCTGCTGCCTCCCTTATGCATGTTCTCCAGCTCTTTCTCAGATCGTTTCAACCAGCTTTCAAACTCTCTATGATCCTGCATAAATTTCTGCAACTCATCCTGAAGTGTCTGCACCTGCTTCAGTTCTGCCTCTGATTGGGCCAGGGAAGTAGAGTATTGCTCCTTTAACTCTCCCAGCTTCTCTCGCAGCATCTGTTGTTCCTCAGGTGTGAGATTGTGGCCATGCTGATCCAAGAAGGCCTGAGCTGACTGGGTGGCCAGAATGAAATTTTGCTGCTGGGACAGCAATTCTTGGTGACGGGCCTAGTAAAAAAAAAATCCCCCCAAACAAAGGACAATCAGTAGGGAATCCACAATAATTTGAGGTATACAAGACTGGACTTCATACTCCATGTGAGGTCTGCTCATATTAAGCCTTGGTCTTTTCACCCACATTGCTGTCAAGTCATACACCTCTCTCAGTTTTGCTGCATCTCACATTTTTCCCTGTTAACTTCATTTTATTCAGTTCAACCCCTTGTTTTAGGTATAGCCCTTTAGTTTAGATGCTGACTCTTAAATTGTACTTATAATCTTTAAGGACCATCTACCTATAAGCTAGAAGTAGGGAGAGGTCTCTATCTCTACTCAATAGACCATTTTTCCCACTGCTCAGAAATCACCAATATCAGTCACTCTCTAAAGAGTATGCCACATGCTAATCCCCTCTGAACTGACACGTATAGGACTTTATGGTTTTCAAAGAAATTTTGCATGTATTATCTCATTTGCTTTGTGGCACGACCTATAATGTAGGTAGACAATATAATACCCATATTAAGAGTAAGTGAATACCAAAAAGATGTTATATATCTTGACTAAGGTCATGCAGTTTGTTAAGGAACAGAACTGCAACTCAAACCTGACTCTCTTCGCTAAACTGTACAAATGGACAACTAATAATCATCTACATTAGTGGAAGGGTAGCTGAATAAATCATACATATGACAATATAAAAATTTTAAGTTTGGCCAGGCACGGTGGCTCACGCCTGTAATCCCAGTACTCTGGGAGGACGAGGCGGGCAGATCACGAGGTCAAGAGATTGAGACCATCCTGGCCAATATGGTGAAACCCTGTCTCTACTGAAAATACAAAAATTAGCTGGGCATGGTGGCATGTGCCTGTAATCCCAGCTACTTGGGAGGCTGAGGCAGAATTGCTTGAACCTGGGAGGCAGAGGTTGCAGTGAGCCGAGACCCTGCCACTGCACTCCAGCCTGGCAACAGACTGAGACTCCATCTCAAAAATAAAAATAAAAAAAATAAAAGTTCTTAACTGTGAAATATGTCACTCATGTGCCCATGAAGACTGTCCCTACTAGGAAAGGCCATGGAAAATTAATTCAATAATTAGAGAGTAAACTGTATTTCTGGGTAATAATAAGTAATTTGTACTTTTTATTTGTATGTACTTTGTCTATGTGCTTATACATAGACCTTCTTTCTATTCCAATGGAATATGAGTTCTTTGAGGAGAGTTGTGAGTTTTTGTTTTGAAACATAAGATGTTCTTCCTGAGTCTAGAAGACAATGGAGTTGTCAGTGTTCCTGACTACCTATACTGTTTATGACACTACTTAGAGAAGGACTACAGATCATCGTCTAGTTTTAGCCTGTATCAACAGCAACCTGAGAGCCTCAGCTTACCACATCATTTCAAGAAAGCTGAGTGACTAGGAGACTGATGCAGGAGTATCACTGAAGCTAGGTTTTTGAGACCAGCCTGAGCAACAACATAGCAAGATTTCTCTTAAAAAAAAAATTAATGAAGCATGGTGAGTGCACACCTGTTACAGTGAGCTATGATCGTACCACTGCACTTCAGCCTGGGTGGCAAAGTGAGGCCTCATCTCTTTAAAAAATAATAGGCCGGGCACGGTGGCTCACGCCTGTAATCCCAGCACTTTGGGAGGCTGAGGCGGGCGGATCACGAGGTCAGGAGATCGAGACCACGGTGAAACTCCGTCTCTACTAAAAATACAAAAAAATTAGCCGGGCGTGGTGGCGGGCACCTGTAGTCCCAGCTACTCGGAGAGGCTGAGGCAGGAGAATGGCGTGAACCTGGGAGGTGGAGCTTGCAGTGAGCCAAGATTGTGCCACTGCACTCCAGCCTGGGCGACAGAGCGAGACTCCGTCTCAAAAAAAAAAAAAAAAAAAAAAGCTGGGCCCGGTGGCTCACACCTGTAATCCCAGCACTTTGGGAGGCTGAGGCAGGTGGATCATGAGGCCAAGAGATCGAGACTATGCTGGCCAACATGGTGAAACCCCGTCTCTACTAAAAATACAAAAATTAGCTAGGTGTGGTGGCATGCACCTGTAATTCCAGCTACTCAGGAAGCTGAGGCAGGAGTATGGCTTGAACCCGGAAGGCAGAGGTTGCAGTGAACTGAGATTGTGCCACTGCACTCCAGCTTGGTGACAGAGTGAGACTCCATTCAAAAAAAAAAAAAAAAAAAGGTGGAAGGAAAAAAAAAAGGCGGAAGGAAAAAAAGAAAGCTGGAATGACAAATATATCTTGCTCAATTAGACAGTGAAGTGGGAGCGGTACTACGATTTTGTCCGTATATCACCCAAGTGTCCTCCATTCTCACCTTCTAACTCATCTACCTATAAGGCAGTTTTCTTCCTAGAATGGAGATACCACTTGGTTAGGTTGACTGCTGCCAGCAAAAGGTGTCAGAGACGCCCTATGACAGCAGACAGCAGAACCATTTTTCCTCTGTCCTCTTATAAGACTACCAGGGCTTTGGGGGACACATTATAATGGACCTTCCAAAAGCATCATGCAAGAGGCAGAAATCCTATTAATATAAAATATGACACTGGTCCACACAGGCCACTGAACACAAGTATTCCAGCTAAGCCAATATTCTTTCTATAAAGGTGTCACCACTAAAATATATGATCCATGTGTTGTAAGTGTCCTAAATATGTAATCTTCTTTCAGTCATTCAATAGAATGTGCCTGTATATGCCAGTTGATGCCCTTGAAGATGGTTTACTGGGTTTGGCTCACTGGCTTATTTCTAATTCCTGGCATATGGCAGCTATTCAGTAATTACTAAATGAATAAATAAATGAGTAGAAGTAAACAGTAAGAAGTGACTTCTGCTTTTTTGTTTTGTTTTGTTACAGAACAGGGAGCCTGTAAGAAACAGTATGTGTTTTCAAGCCTAGCATCTAGAGGGCAATACAGACAACAAAACAATATCGAATGAGAAATGCTACAAAGTAGGAAAGGGTATAAGAGGAACTTACAGGCTGGGCACCTGTAATCCCAACACTTTGGGAGGTGAGCAAATCACCTGAGGTCAGGACTTTGAGACCAGTCTGGCCAACATAGTGAAACCCCATCTCTACTAAAAATACAAAACTTAGCTAGGCATGGTGGCACATGCCTGTAATCTTAGCTACTTGGGAGGCTGATGCATGAGCATTGCTTGACTCCAGGAGATGGAAGTTGCGGTGAGCCGAGATCGCGCCACTGTACTCTAGCCTGGGTAACAGAGCAAGACTCTGTCTCAAAAAAAATAAAAAATAAAATAAAATAAAATAAAGAAGAGCATATAGGGGGAATATATACCCTAACTTTGGTGAGTGGTGATGAATTAAGGGCTTCCTAGAGGAAGTGAACTCTAAGCTGAGATGTGAAGAATGAGTAAAAATTAACCAATAGCTGGGCCCCCTCCCTTACTTTATGCAATGGAGAAGCAAGTAAGTTCCAACAGCATGTAAAGGCCCAGAGGAAAGTGAGAGCACAGTTTAGCCAGTAAACTGAAAGGAATCAATATAAGCAGATGCTCAAGTATAAAGGAAGGTGACAGATAAGGCCAAATAAGTAGACTAGATCCCAGTGGGTAGAGGCTGAGAGGAGAGTTAACCATGTAATCTTGAGGGCAACAGGGAACCATAAAAAGGGCTAAGCAAGGATATGGCATTTTAGAAAGATTCCTTAGTAGTAAGGAGAATGGACTGGAAGGTAAAAGCCAAGAGGCAAGAAGACCAGTAGAAGCTACTATAATAATACCAGTGAAAGCAGACAGTGGTTCTAAACTACAATAATATCTCAATAAAGATGAAGTGTAGCTGACTTTGAAAAAAATATAATTAGCATAAGATTTGATGACTGATTTGACGTGGGAGAGTGAAAAAGAGAAAGGAATCTAGGATGATGTCCAGTTCAGACAATGAAGTGGGAATAAAGGAAAGAGAATGCTTGATTGTGGGAGGAGTATCACAGGAAATAGGAGTTCCATTTTCAGGCTGATGTGCTTGTAGGCCCAAGTTGCAAATAGGCAGACAGATTTATACACCGGTTTGAAGCTCGGGACAGAAATCAGGGCTGGAAGGAAATGCATACACAGAATTCATTAGTGCAAATGGCAATTATAGTGTTGTGAGTAGATGAGACTGCCCAAGGAAAGTATGTTCTGAAAGATAAAAAGAGGGCCTAGGATACACCTGGAAACATCAGTATTTGAAAACTGGCCAGAGGAAAGTAAGAAAGATGGTCAGGGCAGAGTAGTATTATGGAAACCAAGGGAGAAAGTATTTCAAGAGGAGTGGCCAACAGTGTCAAAGCTGCTGAGACATCAAAGAAGATACAAACTGAGAGGTGCTCACTGGATTTAGGGGCAAGGTGATTGTGGTTACTTGCTCAGGGCAGGAGAGATTTCTCTAGCGTAGTGAGGATAAGCTAACACCCTTACCTTCATCATCTCACATTGCTTGTCCAGTTTCTCTGGGGCTTGATTCACCCCCATATAACCATCAGTGGTGTCCAAGGCTCCTTTCTTCAAGCTAGCTCCCGAGAGCTGCTCCATTCCTGGAAGGCTGGTCAGCAGCTGTCCACCAGATGATCCTACTGAAGTTACCCAATTCAGGAGAGCATCGATCTTCTTCTTGTTCTCTGCCAGTTCCTTTGCTGCTTTACTCTGAAAGCCAAAGAGATAGTCTAGTGAGAAGGCTTTACATACTCAATCATACAACCACAGGTTAAGTAATGGGGTAAAGGGGAGGAGAGAATTTTATGCTAATTCTAAGACTGGGTATAAACAGTCTTTGCACATACAAAAGAGAATTCACATCTTTTAAAATCTTTTGAAAAATTATTAAAAATATCTCCACATTTCATTATATCTTACTGCTTTAAAAAAAAGAAAAAAGAGGCAGGACACAGTGGCTCACTTGAGGATCAGGAGTTTGAGATCAGCCAGGTCAGTGTGGTGAAACCCCATCTCTACTAAAAATACAAAAAATTATCTGGGTGTGGTGGCGCATGCCTGTAGACCCAGCTACTCAGGAGGCTGAGACACGAGTATCGTTTGAACCTGGGAGGTGGAGGTTGCAGTAAGCCAAGATCGTGCCACTGCACTCCAGCTTAGGTGACATGGCAATACTCTGTCTCAAAACAAAACAAATCCTAGGATTCAGAAATATTTTATTAAGAGGTCATTTAGTCCTGCCAACCCAGCAATGCTTCACAGAATCTTTCGAGGTACACAGAAGTGCCGGACTGGCTTGGTAGGGTAAGAAATAGCACAGTCACATTCAGTTACCTGGATGCTCTCTCCTAAAGGAAAGACAAACTTCTTTCATCCTTTCCTCAACTAAACAGAACATTTAGCTGTTTTTAAATTTTTTCTCTCACCTGAGGCTATAGGGAAACATTTAATTCTTCAACTTGCCTCTGAAATTCTGTTTACTGACTCTACATGTATTTTAATAAATAGGTTATGCCAAGTTATATATTCATCTATTTCAAAATTCATCTTCAGGTAATTTATTTTTCTTTTCCACGTTCTCTACTTTCCTCATTAGTGTCAGCATCCAAGGCTAAACAAAGGATTCAAATTCAATCCGCCAGTGCTGAGTGGGGTGCAGAAGGTCATTTGAGACTTTGGCTTCCCTTTGGTTTATCCCAGTGCCACAATTCCCATCGTAACTATAGAGGAAGCTCAGGGACAGCTTTTGGCTCACTAGGACTTCATAGATATTTTTCCCTAGTACTCTTAGATCACCAGTCTACACTCATATTAAAATATGTCATTTGGCCAGGCACGGTGACTCACACCTGTAATCCCAGCACTTTGGGAGGCCGAGGCAGGAGGATCACTTGAGGTCAGGAGTTTGAGATCAGCCTGGTCAACATGGTGAAACCCCATCTCTACTAAAAAATACAAAAATTAGCCGGGTGTGGTGGCATGCGTCTGTAGTCCCAGCTACTCAGGAGGCTGAGAGAGGAGAATGACTCAAACCCAGGAGGTGGAGGTTGCAGTGAGCTGAGATTGTACCACTGTACTCCAGTCTTAGCAACAGAGCAAAACTCTGTCTCAAAAAAAAAAAAAAAAAGCCATTTGCTTTTTTCCTCCCCATAAGAATACTCTTCCTCACTAAGTTCTTTCTGATATTTTTCAATTAGTCAGAGGACTGAGTATACAGATAGCAAGATGTTTGGGGGTTGGGGGAGGAATAGGAATATGTACTTTTTACCAACTGTCCTGACTTAAACTCCTCCTGGACATTTCTTGTAAAAATAAAGATTCTTATAAAAATACAGACTAGCCAGCCTGGCCAACCTGGTGAAACCCCATCTCTACTAAAAATACAAAAATTAGCTAGGCGTGGTGACGGGCACCTGTAATCCCAGCTACTTGGGAGGCTGAGGCTGAGGCAGGAGAATCAGGAGAATCAGTTGAACCTGGCAGGCAGAGGTTGCAGTAAGCCGAGATCATGCCACTGCACTCCAGCCTGGATGACAGAGATTCCATCTCAAAAAACAAAAACCAGACTAGCTCCTGAAGTAGCCCTTCCTCATGATTCTGTGCGTGCTATAAGCCTGTTTTCCCCTGTCTTTTATTTGTGTTGGTACCAAAATTTTCTTTTTTGAAAAATATCAAGTGTCATAGCAGTCTATTACCTTTTCAGTTTCCTGCTGTAAGGCAGAGGTCACTGCTTCCTCCAGTTCCTTCTGGGCCACCCGTGTCTGTTCCTGGAGTGCCTCATATTGCTCCTTAGCCTGATGAAGCTTTTCCCGAAGAGCTGTCAACTCACGTGGGCTCAGCTTGGTCTGATTCTCTTCCATGAACCCCTCAATGTCCTTGACAACAGTGGCAAATGAGGTGGCATGATTCTGAATGTCATCCTGTAAATCCTTAACACAAGAAAATAGGAATGGCAGAGCCTTCAACTTTAGTGCTTCTAAGTCCTCTAATGGTATAAAAATGGAACGGCTAGGATGACATATAGCCCTGTACATAGTCCCTGACTACAATTTACTTCAGGTTTAGGCTTAAATCAATGCAAAGAAATTTGATTTTGTTTTCTAAGCAAATATTTAGTGAAGCCAAAAAAGGAGGTTGTCCATAAACATGAGCATGAGAGATTTTTCATTTTGCAATGCATTATTCTCAAAGAGATCATTCGTTCCATAAAGAATTGTTGACAACATGATCTTAGCAGAGTCGAGGCCTGATGGGCCCTTATACTCTCTTGGGTATCACTCCTTATCCTTAATGTGGCCTACGGGGTCCAGTGTGATAAAGGTCCCACTTACCCCTCCAACTTCAACTTTCCCTAATTTTCCTCTTGTTCTTTGCAGTCCAGTTGAACTAGCTTCTTTTCAGTTCTTGAATATGTTGTGCTCAATACCATACCCACCTCAAGACTAATATATAAGCCTCTGCCTGGTATGTTCTCTTCCTCCTCCTACCTCTTCATGCATTAACCCGTACATATCTTTCATTTCTCAAGTTTAGGTGACACTTCTTCAAGATAATCTTTTCTGAAATCCTAGACTAGATTGGGTCTCCCTGCTATATGTTCTCATATTAGTTTTCCTTCACAGATATAACAGTTAATAATTTTATGTTCATTTTTATAATAACCTGTATAATTTCTGTATGCCCTGCTAGACTGTATGCTTCACAAGGCCAGGGATGATGTCTGTTTACCAATACTGCTAACCCTTGAGCACTAAATATTTGTCGAAGGAATGAAAAAATCACCAGGCATGGTGGCTCAAGCCTGTTATCCTAACACTTTGAGAGGCTAAGGCCATGGCAGGAGGATTGCTTGAGCCCAGAGTTCGAGACCAGCTTTGGCAACATAGTGATACCCCATCTCTATAAAAAAACTAAAAAATTAGGACATGGTGGCTCGTGACTTTGTCCCAGCTCCTGGGGAGGCTGAGGTGGGAGGATTGCCTGAGCCCAGGAGGTCGAAGCTGCAGTGAGCCAAGATAACGCCACTGTACTCCAGCCTGAGCGATAGAGCGAGATTTTGTGTCAAAACTGATGGATTCACACTGACCTTCAAGTCACTTTGGTTCTTCTGCAAAGCAGAGAGATCCTGCTGGGTGGTTCTGCCTTGGTGGCCTGCCAGTGCTCTTTCTGCCTGTCCTACCCAACTGCAAAGATCCTCCAGTTGCTGGTGACAGGTATTTTGTTGTTTCTGCAGGGTCTAATTAAAATGCAAAGGGATCAAGAGACATTTCCTAATTCACATTTTACAAATACAAGAAACTCCCTGAAATGTAAAACAGGAAGGTTATACCTCAAGGATGGAAAAGTTGGTGGGAGACTAGAATAGGAAAAGACACAGAAGTCATATTCGGAAAGCTCCCCTCATTTGGACAGTCCATTGATCTGGGTCTATGGATTGGATAATCAGGATAATTATGAGAATGCTTCTAGTTCAGGTTTTGGTTTGAGAGCTCCTTCACCAGACTGCTGTTATTATCTTCGGAAATGGAGAAGTAAGAGCCCAGATGCTTGAAATCCACACATGATAATGGTGATGATAATAATTTAGTGGTTCTGATCAATCCCTCCACTAGAACCAAAGATTTGCTACATAATATGCAAAAGTAGAAGAATTGGAGTAGAAAGAAAAATCAAAGACCTGGATAATTCATAAGCTAATCGAGCTTCTTAATAATTGAGCTGACTTTATAAATCAAATGTCTCATCAATCCAGAGACTCATTAAATAAAATGATTACACGCCAGGCATGAAGGGCTAGATTTGGCTATTTTGAGAAGGAAAGTGCCCAAGAATAGGAACTGGCTCAGTCCTACAGGTGTCTACACTAATATCAAAGGAACAGGCCAGGCCCAAGGAGAGAGAGGGAATATGTTTCTGTGCCTGATCCCTTCTCTAGATTTTATCTCAGTTGTATGACACTGAAGCACCTGACTGAGCAATTGAGCATGATGTGTTCTCCTGACCATCCTTCTAAAACCATTTTCCACCAGTTTCTACCTTCTGATGGTGCTTTAGTCACCTGCACTTACAAACAGGTGCCCAAATTGGCCCTCTCTCCCCCTCTTTAGGACAAATAGAAGGGCTCTGGAAGAGAACTCCTAAGAGCTCTTCAGCGGTAAAACAGGATCTTCATGGGTTAGGATGGGTGCAGACTGAATCTGAAAAAAGCAAAGCAAACAAGTTAACACAGAGACATACACACACATTCAAGGCAAATATTGAGAAAAGCAGAGCATTTCTGACAATAACAAGGTTAATAAGCATTGTGGAATTAATTACATGCTCAGGGAGAATGTTCACATGCAGTTCTATCACCTGCTGCAGCTCAGAGTCTACCCTGAATCTGGGCTAGGTCTTGTCTTAATGTGGCTCAGATGAATTTTACTTCATTAATTATCCAAAGGTTATATCATGCTATATAAACTCCTGAATGAGAGCATTGCACATGCTCAGTTTTCAAAGGTAACCTAAAGCTTTCCATCAGTATACCTCAATTTCAATATAGTTGAAAAAATGAGACAGTAATAGGGGACATATGGCACCAACTACCCTAATTCCCTTAAAGTCTGACTCAAAAGCTCAAATTTTTGCACAATATTTAATAAAGGAGCCCTTGAGACAAATTTTATGGTGATAATGACAATTCTAGTATCATCTTGCTATATGCCAACTTACTATTCAAATAGCAGAAATGGCATGAACATAATTCTGGGTATTCTAAGGTTTTGATGTTATTATTAATGTAATTATGTTGAGTTGAGCTTTGCAAGAAGAGAGTTGTGATGGAAGATGGTAGGACGGTTAGTTTTTGGGTTGTTTGTTTGTTTTAGTATTATCCCTGCTTCTACATACTGTTTTCCATGATTGAATAAGCGAATAAGCACTGGGCACTATAGTGTGAGGAAATGTGCAAGAAAATAATATTAATTCTTAAAGATCCAAAAATTAATACAATTCTAATAAAAATTTCCTTGTCAGGAAAGGATTGTCAAGGAACCTTACTGTAAATCATTTGAAATAGATTAAATAGAATGAAACTGATTTCAGAACCCTTCTCCTCAAGAGCACAGAGTATCTAGATGTTCTTATGAGCCCTCAAAACAATGCTAAAGGAGAAAGTAAAGTAGGGAAAGGACTAGATACATGATTTTCATTTGAAAGTCAGAGACAATGAGATACAGTGAAGGAAAAGTCTCACTAAAAGAAAACACTTGCATATGTATACACATGTCAACACATACATTCTCTCACACATACATAAAACCAAAGACATGGCAAGAACAACAGCCAGAACAGGTGCCTCCTGGACTAGAACCATACTGGCTTGCATGACATGAAATTTCAAAACTGGTAAACCCAGGCTCCTGCAATCATGACACACAGAGTCTGGCCAGAAAACCCAATGACAGAGGACATCCCCAAAGACAAACTGAGCCCAGCTGCTGGTTCAGTCTGACCTTCACCAGGGCTTCCTGCTCCATTTGTTGAAGATGGCCCTGCAAGGCATCCACCTGAGCTGCAGTCTGTTCCAAAATGTCCTGGAAGGACCTCTGCAGTTCATTCAGAAGCCTCAGCATCTGTCGATTCTGCTGAGGTGACAAGTCCTGAGCATGTTCCGAGATAAAGAACTGAACATCAAAAGCAAGAGCATCCAGCTGAGTTTTCCTCTCAGCCATGGGCTGTTTCAAATCCTAAGGTAAATGGAAAAAGGAAACAAAAAACAAAACCATGATACTTCCATTTCTCAGTCTATGAAGAAAACCAACAGAATCAGAGAGGCTAATTTCCTGTATTTTCATAACTGGCACTAATGATTCTAGGGCCAAACTAGAATTAAAGTCTCTCTCGGCCGGCGCGGTGGCTCATGCCTGTAATCCCAGCACTTTGGGAGGCCGAGGTGGGCGGATCACAAGGTCAGGAGATTGAGACCATCCTGGCTAACACGGTGAAACCCCATCTCTACTAAAAATACAAAAAATTAGCCAGGCGTAGTGGCGGGTGCCTATAGTCCCAGCTACTTGGGAGGCTGAGGCAGGAGAATGGCGTGAACCCGGGAGGCAGAGGTTGCAGTGAGCCGAGATTGCACCACTGCACTCCAGCCTGGGCGACAGAGCGAGACTCCGTCTCAAAAAGAAAAAAAATGTCTCTCTCACTTTTGGTCTCTCCAAACTCCTCATAAATTAGAATTAAGTTTCCTTTACTGGACCTACCTTGAGTTCCAAATGCAGTAAGCGGCTCAATTATTTACGCTAGCATAATTATACTATTGTTAATCCAAAATATCTGTGATTATTATTATTATAATTTTTTTTATACAGAGTTTCACTCTGTCACCCAGGCTGGAGTACAGTGGCGCGATCTTGGCTCACTGCAAGCTCTGCCTCCCAGGTTCATGCTATTCTCCTGCCTCAGCCTCCCGAGTAGCTGGGACTACAGGCGCCTGCCACCACGCCCGGCTAATTTTTTGTACTTTTAGTAGAGATGGGGTTTCACTGTGTTAGCATGATGGTCTCGATCTCCTGACCTCGTGATCTGCCCACCTCGGCCTCCCAAAATGTTGGGATTACAGGCATGAGCCACCGTGGTGGCCTTTTTTTTTTTTTTTTTTTGAAACAGAGTCTTGCTCTGTTGCCCAGGCTGGAGTGCAGTGGTACAATCTCGGCTCATTGCAACCTCTGTCTCACTGGTTCAAGCAATTATTGTGCCTCTACCTCCTGAGTAGCTGGGCCTACAGGTGCTCACCACAACGCCCGGCTAATTTTTTGTATTTTTAGTAGAGACAGGGTTTTGCCATGTTGACCAGACTTGTCTCGAACTCCTGGCCTCAAGTGATCTGCCCTCCTTGACCTCCCAAAGTGCTGAGATTACAGGCGTGAGCCACGCACCTGGCCATCAATTTTTAAAAAAAGTTTTGGAAAGTATAACATGAATTTCTGATCTGAGATGTACCTAATTGTACTTTCTTAGGTTCAAATATCTATTTGTATCTGTCCAGCAATGACTTACTGGTAGGCCAGTACTGAGAAAATATATAATTTGTTTGTGATTCGCTAAAATTTTTGTTTTTTGAGACAAGATCTTGCTGTCACCCAGGCTGGAGTGCAGTGATGCATACAAAGCTCACTGCAGCCTGGACCTCCTGGGTTCAAGCAGTCCTCTCACCGCAGCCTTCCAAGTAGCTGGGACCACACATGCACACCACCATGGCCCAGCTAATTTTTTAAGTTATCTGTAGACATGGTGTCTCACTACATTGCCCAGTCTGGTCTCGAACTCCCGGGCTTAAGTGATCCTTCCACGTAGCCTCCCAAAGTGCTGGGATTACAGGCATGAGCCACCATGCCCAGCCTAAATTTTGATTTTCTGAGTAAATTATGCTGTTTATACCATTTTTAAAACTGAAAGATTACACTCAGACTTTCTTGTTATAGTTATATTTTTTCCTTAAAGTAGTAAAAACTGTCCAAACACTAAAATCTTCTGTTTTCAGACTATTAAAAGCAAGTAATCTTCCCACATTTAGTGATTATCAATTATGTTATACTGGATCTCCATCACTTTGAAACTGAGAGTAGATCAATTGAGAGTAGTCAATCCTGCAGAACAGGCAGAAACGGCTTCTTGAATATTTATCATAATGTTACAGTAGGTAGTTAGGCAGACATAAGCAGGGCATGAGAGGCCCTGCCCACCTCCACATCACCTGATGGTCACCTCCAAGAATGTCAGGTGACCATCAGGTGATGGTCAGGTGGTTGTTCAACCCTCTCTCTAAAATAATAATTGGTTGCAGCCAGCAACAGAGAAAGGCAGGCTCTCAATAGATAGAAAACACCTAAAGCTGGTGATTAGCAGCTTCCCAGTAAGATCTCAGGAGCTGGGCGAGTGGGCTCAAGCATGCGCACTAAGAGGTAAAGTGGCTGAGTTTAAACTGGTATATGAACTTCCTCTAAGAACGCTCGACTGGTAAGGGAAAAATGCCTCAAGTGAGCACGTATACAACTTTAGTAAACACACTGCACATGCGACCCCTCCCACGTGCTAGCAGGTCACTGCACATGCAGACAGCCCACCCCAAGGGAAGAATCAGGAGAGGAGAAATGTAACCCCTGGAAGCATGCTAACATATAAAACCCCAAGTCAAAGACAGACAGCACACTTGGATCTCTCAAGTTGCCCGTTTGGCCCTCTTCCAAGTGTACTTTACTTCCTTTCATTCCTGCTCTAAATTTTTTTTTTTTTTTTTGAGATAGAGTTGCACTCTATCACCCAGGCTGGAGTCCAATGGCATGATCTCAGCTCATTGCAATCTCCACCTCCTGGGTTCAAGTGATTCTCCTGCCTCAGCCTCCCAAGTAACTGGGATTACAGGTGCCTGCCACCATGCCCAGCTAATTTCATGTATATTTTTTAGTAGAGACGGGGTTTCACCATGTTGGCCAGGCTGCTCTTGAACTCCTGAACTTCAGGTGATCCTCCTGCCTCAGCCTCCCAAAGTGTTGGGATTTATAGCCATGAGCCACCACGCCTGGCCCTAAAACTTTTTTTTTTTTTTTTTTTTTTTGAGATGGAGTTTCCCTCTTGTTGCCCAGGCTGGAGTGCAATGGCGCAACCTCGGCTCACCACAACCTCTGCCTCCCGGGTTCAAGCGATTCTCCTGCCTCAGCCTCCCAAGTAGCTGAGATTACAGGCATGTGCCACTGCACCTGGCTAATTTTGTATTTTTAGTAGAGACGGGGTTTCTTCTTGTTGGTCAGGCTGGTCTCGAACTCCTGAACTCAGGTGATCTGCCCACCTCGGCCTCCCAAAGTGTTGGGATTACAGGTGTGAGCCACCGCACCCAGCCCTAAAACTTTTAAATAAACTTTCACTCCTGCTCTAAAACTTGCCTCAGTCTCTCCCCCTGCCTTATGCCCCTTGGTCAAATTCTTTCCCCTGAGGAGGCAAGAACCGAGCTGTTGCAGACTCACATGGATTTGCCGCTGTTAACAAGACAAAGCTTCCTTCCTCTGTGAACATAATAATTTAGGAAACTATCACTGGAAAAACAAGGCTCAGACTGATGTTCTCTGCTACAAGAGGATTCACATATGTTATAACTAGGGGAGGGCATCAATGCATGAAATGCTCTATGTCTCTATGTTTTTATATCTCATATTATGTCATGGTAATTTTTTTCATGCTTGCTTCTTTGTAATATCTTAGCAAACAGATAAAGCCTGAATAAAGTCTGAAACTCTCTCCCTCAGTGATATCTTTGGATAAAGGGTATAAAAAGAGGAGGCAGGTCAACTCTTGCATGATAAAGAGGGATGAGATTGTGTATAAGGTTGATCATGGACAAACTTTTATGTCTGCTTCTCTTAAGATTGGGGAAGAGGGAGAAGATAGAACAGAAGGAGGGGACATTTCTAGTTCTGTTCTGACATTCTAAAAAGTTGAAGGAGAGGGATATCTCTCTATAGCAGAGGGTTGATAAACCACTGTAATACCTGATATAATCTTAAATAGAACAAAAAAAGAGAACAATATTGGGGAGAAAACTCTCTAGCCCACATGTATCTCATGGTCTTAACTCTTCTCTCATTGACTAATAAAATGAATCAATTAATCTGGGGCTTAAGAAGAAGAAAAGCAACTCTCTAGGGCAGGGGGATCAACAAACTACCGCCCCCAAGCAAAATCTGGCCTGTCACGTGTTTTTGTAAATAAAGTTTTATTGGAACATAGCCATAGCCATTTGTTTATGTACTATCTACGGCTGCTTTAATTTTGAGTGATTGCAACAGAAATAGATCTTTTGCATATGGTTCATAAAGCCTATAATATTTATTATCTGGCCCTTTATTTAAAAAGTTTGGCCGGGCGCGGTGGCTCAAGCCTGTAATCCCAGCACTTTGGGAGGCCGAGGCGGGCGGATCACAAGGTCAGGAGATCGAGACCATCCTGGCTAACACGGTGAAACCCCGTCTCTACTAAAAATACAAAAAATTAGCCGGGTGTGTTGGCGGGCGCCTGTAGTCCCAGCTACTCGGGAGGCTGAGGCAGGAGCATGGCGTGAACCCAGGAGGTGGAGGCTGCGGTGAGCCAAGATCGTGCCACTGCACTCCAGCCTGGGGGACAGAGAAAGACTCCACCTCAAAAAAAAAAAAAAAAAAAAAAAAAAAAAAGTTTGCTGGCCAGACACGGTGGCTCACATCTGTAATCCCAGCAATTTGGGAGGCCAAGGTGGGTGGATTGCCTGAGGTCAGGAGTTTGAGACCACTCTAGGCAACATGGTGAAACCCCTCTCTACTAAAAATACAAAAAATTTAGCCTGGCATGGTGGTGTGTGCCTGTAATCCCAGCTACTTGGGAGGCTGAGGCAGGGGAATGGAGGCTGCAGTGAGCTGAGATCGCACTACTGCACTCCAGCCTGGGTGACAGAGCGAGACTCCGTCTCAAAAAACAAAACAAAAAAAAGTTTGCCAACCCATGCAGTAAATAACCAATCAAAAATTCTCCTGAGTTCAGTCATGGTGGAAAGCACTGCAGCGATTTCACAGCAACTTAGAATTACCACTTGACCTAGCAATCCCGTTATTGGGTATATACCCAAAGGAATGTAAATCATTCTATCATAAAAGACACATGTGTGTGTATGTTCAGTACAAAGATATGGAATCAACCTAAATGCCCATCAATGGTAGAATGGATAAAGAAAACGTGGACATCACATTTTATGGAATACTATCCAGCCATAAGAAAGAATGAGATCATATCCTTTAAAGCAATATGGATGGAGCTGGAGGCCATTATCCTAAGCAAGCTAACACAGGAACAGAAAGCCAAATATGGCATGTTCTCACTTAGAAGTGGAAGCTAAACAAGAACACATGGATACTAGGAGGGGAACAACAGATACTGGGGCCTACTTGAGGGTGAGGGGGTGGGAGCAGAGACAGGATCAGAAAAAATACCTATTGGGTACTATGCTTATTACCCAGGTGATAAAATTATCTGTACATCAACTCATGACATGCAGTTTACCTATATAACAAACCTGCACATGTTCCCCTGAAACAACAACAAAATATCTCCTGAAACTGGTATGTGTGTGTGCATATAGGATTGGATCTTGGTCAAAAAAGAAACAAAGGACGGATCCTAGATGCTCATTTATAAAGAGAGGATGAGATTGATAATAACAGGTCATTCAGTAGACGGTCTCTCAGAGAATAGCTGAAAGGAGAAATGATCATTATCACTGAAGCTCCAGGGATATGATTTTTTTTTTTTTTTTAAGACGGAGTTTCATTCTTGTTGCCCAAGCTGGAGTGCAATGGCGCGGTCTTGGCTCACTGCAACCTCTGCTTCCTGGGTTCAAGCGATTCTCCTGCCTCAGGCTCCCAAGTAGCTGGGATTACGGCTGCCTGCCACACTGCCTGGCTAATTTTTTTGTATTTTTAATACAGACGGGGTTTCACCATGTTGGCCAGACTGGTCTTGAACTCCTGACCTCAGGTGATCCGCCCGCCTCAGCCTCCCAAAGTGCTGGTATTACAGGTGTGAGCTGCCATGCCTGGCCAGGGATATGATAATTATAAACCTAAACATAGCTGACTTTATTTATAAAATGGAAAATCAGACTTTCTAAGAAAGATAAATGGCCGGGTGCGGTGGCTCACGCCTGTAATCCCAGCACTTTGGGAGGCCAAGGTGGGTGGATCACCTGAGGTCAGGAGTTCGAGACCAGCCTGGCCAACATGGTGAAACCCCGTCTCTACTAAAAATACAAAAATGAGCCGGGCATGGAGGTAGGCGCCTATAGTCCCAGCTACTCAGGAGGCTGAGGCAGGAGAATTGCTTGAACCCGGGAGGCGGAGGTTGCGGTGAGCTGGGATTGTGCCACTGCACTGCAGCTTGGGCGACACAGCAAGACTCCGTCTCAAAAAAAAAAAAAAGATAAATATGGATACTAGTTTGCCTAGGAGGAAAATAAAATTGATCAAACTCAAAGGACAAAGAAAACGTGCTTGAGTTTACCTCATATTGTTGGAGACAGCGGTTCAGGCTGTCAACATCTGTTTCACTGTTAGATCCCTTGCTGTTCAGAATAAGATTGGTATTGCCAACCCAGGCTCTCAGATCTTGAAGTCTGCCTTCTAGCTGTGTGTGCTGATTTAACACTTTAGTCTAAGAAATAAATGGAAAATCACATTATGAAAATCTCCCAGCCACCCAGACTTTGTGAGCCTTTATCAATAAAAGCAAAATGCTACCTTTTCTATTTCCACAGCATTCTGGAAGTGGAGTAGCTTGGAATTCCAAGTGTCACTCACAGAGCTGAGAGACTTCTGAAGATTCTTGGCATCTTTCTCTAGAGCCTTCAACAGTTGAGCAGGAACTTCTTGAGGCTGGCTGATGATAATCTGATTCACACACTCCAACTCCTGACTGACCAAGGTGGTCAGATCCTTTAACTCCCTGTCTAATACCTGAGGGAATAAAGTGGAGTTACCTATAAAAGCAAGACTAGAAACCCTCTAGGAATCAGCTGTGAACACATTTCTCTCTCACCCCATGTCTACACACACTTTAGGGCTTAGAAAATGTTTTTATGTACGTTCATTAGTTTACTTGGTTCTTGCAATCACTAATTCATGAGGTAGGCAAGGTAGATGTTACTGTTCTGGATTTACAGAAGAGATGCTTCATTGCTTAAAAAAAAACGTGAACGGTGTCCAAGGTCACCCAGCTGGTAAGCAGTACAGCCAGGACTTGGAGTCAGGTTTTCTCACTCAGTGCAGTGTGCTCCCTCCACTGTAACTTGCTGCCTCTCTGAGAGTGTCAATATGCCTCTCCCCAAGGAGCAGCTGTGCAGAATTAATGTGCTACAAAATAAACCCAACGGATGACTCTTCCACTCTAAATTCCAGGGTCATGGAACCAAAGAACACAAAGCTATCCCCAACCAGCTTTTCCACTCATCTAGTCTGTAATATTCTGGTCCTCAACAGATTAGCCAGAAATAAGCTGTGGAAGAACTTGATGGGGTTCTTGCCCCACTTGTTCTTTGGGGCATCATCCTCAGTCCCGGTTCAGCTACCCTACCCAAGGCCACACACTAGATATTGAGAGAACCAGTAAACCACTACAATCTGTCTTCATTGTGACTCCAATCCTATGACAACTCTTAACCTCCAATTTCAGTGAAATAGCCACTCTTCCTCCCTCTCAAGGCTGTCTTTCTATGTTTTTAGGGACTGGTTCTATCAGTTACCACTTCCTCTCTCTTCTAACTTCAAGTTCTCCTTTTTAATTAGTTCTTTCTCCTCAGTTCAAAACCCATTCAAAACAATCCTTTCGATCCATCTCCTTCGAGTAGTGTCCTACCTCATTCCTTGCCTGTACCTAAGACTTCTGGAAAGAAGGATCTATATTAATTGTCTCCACTTTCCAACCTTCCATTTCTTCCAGCAGCAAGTTAGTTTATATCCCATCACTCCACTGAAACTGTTCAAAGTCACCAGTAACTTTCAGGAGCTGAATCTCCCCTTTAGTCCTCATTGTACTCAATCTCCCTGTGGCAGTTACTAGGGCTGACTCCTCCTCCTTTGGTTTCTGTGAGACGAGTGTTTCCAGGTGTTCTTCAGAGATCTCCAGTTAGACTTTTTCAATCTATTTTTGTTGTTGTTGTTTCTTTGTTGGTCCTTTAAATGGTAGTGCTTTTGAATATATTTTTCTTTCTTTTTTTTAAGACGGTCTCACTCCATCTCCCAGACTGGAGTGCAGTGATGCATTCACAGCTCAATACAACCTCAAACTTCTGGGCTCAGGCAAATCCTCCTGCCTCAGCTTCCTGAGTGGCTAGGACTAGGGTGTACACCACCAGGCTTGGCTAATTTCTTACTGTGTTGCCCAGGATGGTCTCAAACTCCTGGGCTCAAGCAATCCTCTTGCCTTGGCCTACCAAAGTGCTGGGATTATAGGCGTGAGCCACTGTGACTGGCCCTCAGTATGTTTTTCTTCCTAAATAGTCTGTATTTTGTCCAAGTTTCTTTTTCTTTGTTTTAGCCTCTCCTTTTGTATCAGAAGCTTTCTGGATGCTGAAGTAGAGTGTAATGCTCTAAAAAGCTGACTACAAACTCTGCTGGCTGTAGTCTTCACTGAGGGTGATGGAGCTGGGCCATATAGTTGGGAAACCACTTATATCAGTACCATTAGGTCTTCCCCCTTGGGCTGGTCAAACCATAGCGGGAGCAAGGATATAGCTCAAAATTCAGTTAGTATGTGAACTTTCAGTTAATCCTACTGATTTCTATATGGAATATTTACCTTCAATAAATGGCTGCTCTCCCTAGCCAAGAGACACTTTGAATTACTTTCCTCAGAGGATGAATATCCAGTCTTCTGTTAGAGCACAGCATGAGCAGTTGCCAGGCTATGTGAAGTAAGTTGAAAATCTAAAGGTCTAATTGCTTCTTAAACAGACTTTAAACCAATTATAAGCCCGTTTGCATATCCATTTTCATCTCTTTCTGGTGCTCCCAATTTTTGAGGCTTTGGGGAGTTCTGTAGTGTAAATCAGGTTGTTCCTTAGCTTCCTCCACTTTAAGTTGAGGATCTGGTTTACTCTAGCTTGCTAAGGTAGTTACCGCCTCATCCAGCTGCTTTCTAACTTCTAAAATTTTACTGCTGTTTTCTCCTCTCTTGCTCTTTTCTTTATGAATTTATGCGCTAAAAAAAAAAACCCAAAAAACCTTTTTCCTGATGTCTTAGTATAGTTTTAGGAAGTAAGAGAGATTAACTTACATATCTAATCTACTGTTTTAAGTCTCCAACATTTCTTGCTTGAATTACTGCAATAGTTTCCTAACCAATCACTCTGCCTTTGAACTTACCTAAATCAATCCAAAACCACGCAGATAACAATTGCTAGGGCCGGAAGTGGTGGCTCACACCTGTAATCCTAGCACTTTGGGAGGCCGAGGAGAGCGGATCATGAGGTCAGGAGATCGAGACCATCCTGGCTAACACGGTGAAACCCCGTCTCTACTAAAAATACAAAAAATTAGCTGGGCGTGGCGGCAGGCGCCTGTAGTCCCAGCTACTTGGGAGGCTGAGGCAGGAGAATGGCGGAAACCCAGGAGGCAGAGCTTGCGGTGAGCCGAGATCACGCCACTGCACTCCAGCCTGGGCGACAGAGTGAGACCCCACCTCAAACAACAAACAAACAAACAAGAAAAATTAGCCGGGCATGGCGGCGGGTGCCTGTAGTCCCAGCTATTCGGGAGGCTGAGGCAGGGGAATTGCTTGAACCCGGGAGGCGGAGGTTGCAGTAAGCCGAGATCACGCTACTGCACTCCAGCCTGGGCAACAGAGCGAGACTCTATCTCAAAAAAAAGAAAAAAAAAACCAATTGGTAGTAATTACATTCATAGCCAAATCCGAGGTCTGTTCAAGTTTATCCTTTATAAATCTTATCCGGTCTATCCAAATGTAGCCCATCCCATAATTATCTGACAAGGGTCTGAGATTGTTTATCCTAGAATAGAGTGCAAGCAGGTCCTAGTAAGTCTTGAAATCTTCAAGGAAGATGGAGGCAGCTATCTTGAAGCTGGTGTCTGTGGTGGAAGTCTCTGGGAACCTACCTTGGCCTGACACAGCAGATCCTGTAGTTCTGCCAGGTTTAGCTCCAAAGGTTGAATCTGTTTGGTCCTCATTTCAATGTTCCGTAACAGAGACAGATAGGATACTAGCTTTTCATCATGTTCTAAGCAGAGTTGCCGGGTAAATACATTCTGTGGAGCCAAAAAGAAAGCTGACTCAGTTCTGACATTCTCCTGTAAGTCAGCTTTAGAAGCAGGCAGGGGTTTTTGTTAGACAAATAGAAGCAATTTTTACTGCACACAGAGTGGGATAAAATAAAACATTTTGTTTAAGTCATTTCAAATCAATAGACAAAGGTGATTTTACCAATTTCCTCAGAGAGCAGAAGCTCAGAGCTATCAATCTACAAGCATCATTTTACCAAAATTTCCAAAAGCTATTCTGATTTCAGGTAGCATCATCCTAGTATTTCTATTAGCTTGTTTCTATTTAAAACCCTTGCAGATTTCAGAAAGACATTCAGAGCCAATGCCTAATTTTCCAACAACTTTGCTATAAACAGATGATGATAAACTAAGTTATATCTTAGAGAATCATCTAGTGCCTTAAAATGTATATAGGCATACAATTATACATATGTAAACTCTGTACCCAGTTAAGAATTTTAGCATTAAACTAACTGTATCTTTAGGGAAAAAAAAAAAAAGCACACCACTTACCTGAGTTGCTCTGAAGGGCTCTGGGTTTACACCTCCATTTCCCTTTCCTCCAGGTGCAGTCATGAAGGGAGTTTGTTCACTGCCAGGGCTTTCTCTGAGCTTTTCCTGTGGTGTCTTCTCTGTCTTCACTGCAGAGCATACTGTTAGGGACACTGTCTTTTCTTCACTGGTCTCTAGAACAGTAGGACTAATGATGGCATTCTGTTGCCCTGTATTCTCTTTTTGAGACACTCCTTTGAATAGTTTCTCTGGAAGAAAGGATCCCAAGACTCTGGAACCTCTCTGAGTCACTATGTCCTCAATGGATCCTGCTTCTGGACCTATAACATTAGGGTTTGCCATTTCTAGAAATTTCTCTCCAGTTATTTCCTGTGTTGCTATTTCAGAGTTGAGAGTTCCACAAAGTTTATCATCACTTTTGCTGCCCTGAT
This sequence comes from Nomascus leucogenys, assembly GCF_006542625.1. Classification (NCBI taxonomy): domain Eukaryota; kingdom Metazoa; phylum Chordata; class Mammalia; order Primates; family Hylobatidae; genus Nomascus; species Nomascus leucogenys. Next base: position 8,404,718 of record NC_044392.1, on the reverse strand, counting down.
GATGAAGGTCTTTTCTGTCTGAGAATTCTAGATAACCGACTTCTTTTGAATCTGGTCTAGAAACTGTGATTTCTTCCAATTTAAGACCTCTTGCTGGGTCAAAAGATACTTCTTGGTATGACTTTTCTTTACATTCATTAGATGAGGAAATTAGATGTTTGGTTTCCTTAGTTTTCGAAGTAACACAGGACTCTTGATGATAGTTGGTCTCCTGTCTGGTGGTTCCTTGGAAAGACTTGTCTGCTTTGGAAATTTGGGATGGGCCTGTCACTTGGGCTTTTCCATCTGATTCCTGGTAGTGCAATCCTTCAGGTCTTGGGGTCATACAAGGGAATGGTTCACTCTGGGCCCCACACGCAATTTCTTGAGATAAGTTTTCTTCTGGTTTTAACGTCAAGCAGAGACTTAAATTGTTTACTTTTCCTTCATTGGCCTGTTTAGAGCTGAAGAGTGTTAAAGCATCTAGATGTTTTACAGAAATTCCTTGAGGTACCATTTGGGAAGAGGACTCTTCAATTTTAAAAGTAACAGAAAATCCCATTTCTGTATCGGCTTCTTTCCCTTTTTCACTTGAGGTCATTTCTCTAGGTTGGCTCTTTATATGGGAGTCATGCTCATCTCTAATGGCAGTTTCCTGATATAACTTTTCTTCAGAAAGAAATGCTGGTTTGCATGTTCTGATACTTTCTTCTACAATCACCTCCCTCTTCTCTCTCTTACTTTTCACCCCAGCATTCATTGGTTGCTGCAAAACCTGCTCACTCGGCAATTTGCCTGATGTTTCACAATATGTTTCTTGTACTTCCAAAATCACTTCCCCTTGATTTTCTCTTATTTCTTCAGAATCTAGACATGAGGTAGACTGCTTCATATGAGAAATAATTTCTATTTTTGTCACTGCTTTTTCCTGCTCTTCATTTGTATCATTTCCCATGTTATTTCTAGCCACTCCTTTGAGTTTAAAAGCACAAACTTCAGAGTAAGGGTGTGTCAATGACACTTGGCCCAAGGATTTACCTTTAAGATTATGAGGATTTATGATACTGATAAATTCTTTAGCATCTGGAGACATTCTTGGCTCATGTTGATCCTTGCACCCAAATTCCTTTAAGGAAATTTCCCTGCTCTTTTTTGCCTGCTCCCCATCAGAAACTCTCACTTTAATCTTTTCTTGTGCAGACTGATTTTCAACTTGAAGTAATCTCTCACTTTCTTCTACTTTATTACAACTCATTTCAGCAGTCTGATTATAAGCAATTAACATATCCTTTCTTAGAAATTCATTTTGTAATGCACATACTTCAATCCCTTCTTGCTTTTCAATCTGAGCCCTGTGATTGCTGAACTCTGAACTATCTATTTGGATCATATTTGCCAGTTCAGGGCTGATCAGTCTTTTCTCAATAGCTTCCGCTAAAGTCACTCTCTGATCACTAAATATGTCAACAATTCCTCCATTTAACACCTGATGAGATGCAATAATTCTGACCATGTTTTCATCCACCAGTTTCTCTTCCAAAGCTGATGCCAGTGTCAGTCTTTTTCCAGTAGCAGTATCTATGATTCCACCAGTATTTGCCTGGGCTTCCAGAACCTTCAGCATAGATGCAAAGTCTACTTTTCCAAGCTGAATTGCTTGAGACAATGTAAGCACTTTGTCGCTCACCCCATCTTTAATGTCTGAGAAGGGAATTACTTCTAGATATCTCTGTCCAGATTCAATATCAATCTTACATTTCTTGACTAATTCTGAGTAGGGGACAATTCTGCAGTTCTCGGGATCTACAATGCCATGCATCATTCCTGGAGACAATACTGCTTCATTAGTTAACAGTCCTTCTTTTTTAGCTTCTGCCAAGGTCAATCTCTGACCAGAAATGAGATCTACAAAGTTTCCAGTAAAGGCCTGAACCTCCTGGATTTCTCTTTTCAGGTCTGGGGTAATAAGATCTAATTTTATGGCTTTAGGGAGGGAAACATTTTCCTTTGTTTCAGGATTAAAAATCTGATGGATGTTTAAGTTCTCAACTCTTTTGAGTTTCTCGGCTAAATCTTCACCAATTAAGCCATGTCTGAAGGCATTATCAACAGACAGTCTCATCCCAGATATATGGTGAATGATACCTCCATCTACCACTTGCTTAGTCAACAAACGAACGGCCTCCTCTCTCTCCAAAAGACCTCTGTCAATGGACTGCACAACTGTTAAAGGGGCTTGACTATCAGGGTCTATAAGTCCTGTAGTTTCCATTTGTAAACTAATTAATCTCTCCCTAACTGTTTTTTCAGCATCTCTACCTTTGGAAGCTTTTTCCAGATTTATAAGCTCTGGCTGGTCAGCAACGTCCACCAAGCCAAGAGTTGAGGCCAAAGTTACTGAAACTTTTTTGCCTCGTTTCAGATCAATAATTCCACCAGTCACCACCTGCCTCTCTAAAATTTTGGTGGCTGTTTCCTTGTCAAGAAGTCCAACTGTAACTGCATCCTTTACAGAGCATAGTGTGTGGGTACGGGGGTCTAAGATACCACTTATAGCTTTGTCTGCCATGAGGACATTATGTAATAATTTCTCATCCATCAGACCTTCATTAATGACTTCTTCAGTTGTCAAAGACTCACATGTCTGAGAGTCAAAGAACCCCTGAAACATGTTCAGCTTCTCCATAAGCTTCACGGCAGTGTGACTTGGCACGATGCCTCGGGATATTGCTTCATTTAGTAAGAGCTTTTGACCCGTTTGTTCATGAAAGATACCACCATCTAGTAACTGTGCAGATAATACATTTAAGGTAGCTTCTTCAAGCAATTCTGATGGATGACTACATGACAGAAAAGTTTCCCTGCCATTATCTTCCTCATCGGTCTTTTCTAACATCATCATACTACCACCTGCGATGTTCTGTGCTTCTTGACTTTCTTTATGGTCATCCTTAGCCAAAAATGTTTTCTTTAACATTTCCTTTTTGTCCAGAGGATGAACATTCCCATCAGTTTCAGACTTTAGTTCTAACTTTATACCTAGAGTTTTCTTTAACTGAACTTGTGACTTTTTGCTTTGGGGTTTTATGTGAGATCCTCCAGTTTCATCATGAATATATTCAGTCTCAAGAGTGTGTGCTTGTTCATTCTGACATGTAAAGGAAGTGTTTCTTAGAGGTTGATGTTCTTTCTTTGGTGTTTCAACAGAAAAAAGATCTTTGTCAACCACCAACGGCACACCTTCCGCCTCCGCAGGAGGTACAGTCAGGAGGTGTCCCCTGCTGGCGTTTTCTCTGATAGACACTGCTGTTTGGTCTTCCCTTTGGGTACGTATCAACTGCCTTTGTACCTCTAATTTGACTTTATTTATTACCTTCAAAGTGTCAACATTTGAATTTCTCTCTTTTTGTTCTACAAACAGATCCTGTTCAGGGTTCTCTACAGAAGAATCTTCTGTTTCTACAGTGGTCTTTTTGCCTTTTTCTGTAGTGCAATCTTCCTGATCGGGATATTCTTTGTTCTGAGAAGAAAACTGGAACTCAGGCAGCCTCACAGTCCACCCATCGCTGAAAGTTCCTGAGATTTTCACATTAGCTGATTCTTGCAATCCCTCAGGAGTTTCTTGCCTTTGATGCCCAATTTCAACCACTTTTGGAGGACTTGTTTGATACTCATCTCTGGATGTTAGTGTCTCCATCAGCTCTTTATCTAACAGAAGCAGCCTCTGTCCATTTTGCACATTAATATAGCTGTGAGTCATCAGCTGGAACAACAGATTCTCACTCTGGCTTGCTATGGCCTTAGGTTGGCTCTTGCTGCATGGTAGAACTGCTGCTCCAGGATTAATATTTTGTTCTGCAAAGTCTGCTAGTTGCATGTGGGGCATCACATCAGGTATACAAATCGACTTTAAGTTATTGGCAAGATCTCTATCCAGGATACCACTTTCTATTGCTTTCTTCCAGGACAAAATCTTTGTGGTTGCTGGTAGAAACAGAGCCTTAATATGCTGTCGGTTACTAAGGATTTTATGTGCTAGTTCAGTAGACACAATACCTTGTTCTAGGGCATCTGTAATTGGGAGGATCTCTCCAGATTCAGGCCACAGCAACCCCATGAAAGACCAGAGGGACTCCAGAATCACAAGGGCGATCTTAGCAGCTACTAGATCATTGCTCACTGCTTCATCTATTGTTAGCCTTTGCCCCGTGACAGTGTCTATGATGCCTCCTGTCTGAAGCTGCCTTATGAGGATAGCACAGGCCATATCTTGGTCAATCAAATTATGTCTTACAGCCTCTTCCACTGTAAGTCTGTGTCCTGTTCTTGGATCTACTATGCCACCAGCAAAAAGCTGAGCTTCCAGCAACCGGACAGTGACCTGCCTATCTATTAGCCCTTCCTGAACTGCACGGAAAATGCTAACCTTCCGGCCTGATTTCAAGCTCACCATCCCCCCTGCCAGTTGTTTGACAGGCAGCAATTTGAATCCTGATTCCTGGTGGACAATACATCGCTGCATCAGATCCAGCAAACCAATTTTCTCAGCTGTGTTAGGGTCTATCAAATTCTTGGATGTTCTAAGATAAGACTCTAATACTGAATGAAGCCATGCAGAAATGAGGCCTTGATGAAAAGCCTCTTCCAGGTTAATACGGTTCTCACTAGGGGAAAGACTGAAACCTCCAGTTGCCAGGTGAGCTTCTAAGATTTTCAGTCCAACTCTCTCACTGATTATTCTCTTTTCAATTGCTTCCACCACAGAAAGAGGGCCTCTGCTCTCAGTAAGCCTGCTTATTAAGGCCAGGGCATCCTGTAGCTCCCGGAGCTGCTGGTACATCTGGGGATTAATGAGGTTTCTGGCTATGCCCTCCTCCAAAGAGAGGTTTTCACCGGTCTCAGGGGCAATGAGGCCAGACATGATAACCTGAGATTCCAGAAGCACCAGGCCTGTGTCTTGGTCAAGGAGGCCCTTTTGCATGGCTTTGAAGATGGGAAATATCTCCACTGTGCCTAGGTCAATCACCCCAGCAACTGCTCTGCAATCCTAAAAAAAAAAAAAAAAAAGAAGGAAAAGAAAAGAAAAAGAAAACTGAATCAGAGCCAATAGCAAAGCACAACTATTGAAAGGAGTCATTCAAAGAACTATAGTATATAGGCCAGGCATAGTGGCTCACGCCTATACCTGCCCAAGGCAGGTAGATCATGAGGTCAGGAGTTCGAGACCAGCCAGACCAACACGGTGAAAACCCCGTCTCTACTAAAAATACAAAAATTAGCTGGGTGTGGTGGTGCACACTTGTAATCCCAGCTACTCAGGAGGCTGAAGCAGGAGAATCGCTTGAACCCGGGAGGTGGAGGTTGTAGTGAGCTGAGATTGCACCACTGCACTCCAGCCTGGGCAACAGAGTGAGACTCTGTCTCAAAAAAAAAAAAAAAAAAAAAAAAAAAAAAAAGTACTATAGTATATAAAATTCGGACCACAAGAAAAACCCAGCATGGGATAAGCCCCAACATGTAGGAAATATTCTGAAGCAAGCCACCCAGTGTTAATACTAAAAAAGAGTTTTTCTAAACTGCAGAATGTTTAATAGGTCAGAAGTTCCTAGATTACTTGAGAGATAGTGGCATTAAGCATATCTGAGTGACAAGCTCTACAGGGTGGCAAGAAGTGAAAGTGATAGGATTTAATCTTATTTCTAAGACTAAATCATCATAAACGTTCTAAAAGACACAACAGTTCCCCCAAAGTGAGAATTCAACGCCATATAACAAATTTTTGGTGTTGCAAACCACACAGAAGACTCTGGAAGTAGCAATTCCCTGCTGATGAGCACAGTAGGACTGGTCCATAGAATAAGGGAGATTTATGCAGCCCAAAAGCTCCAGAACAATTGTGCATCCCAGTAAACAGGCCTGTGTATACTACTCAAGCAACTATTTAGCAAGTGAGATACCCATATTCTTGGACAATGCTAGCTTCTCTCAAGGCAATGGCTCTAAATTTAATTAGTTCTAGGTCTTGGAAGTAGCAAGTCAAGGAAGAAACAGATCGGGGACCCTTGCCTATGGAACCACTAGTAACTTTTCTTCTGGTTCAGGCTAGAATGGGTAGTACAATAACCATGACTATAGCTATCACTTATTATTAGATCTACTGAACACTGACATTTAATTCTCACAGTAATCCTATGAAAACAATTGTTTGAATCTTTAGTTTAAAGAAATGAAAATGAGGCACAGAGTTTAGGTAACTTGTCCAAGGTCACAAAACTAGTGAGTTCCAGAAACAAATCAAGGTCTGATTCTAAATCTTTTATGTCCTCCCAGAGTCAGACCCAGAAAACTGTAAAAGACAAGTACAGTAGAGTCACATCTTAACACAGGAGTTACGTCCTAAGGTCAGTGAATAAGGCATATACGCTGTGAAAATTACCCTTGCAAATCCTAGAAACAGCTCCTAAAGAATTCTCATTTTTGACATCTTTTATCACAGAATAATACATCCAGATTTTAAATTATTTAAGTGTTTAACCACTTAACAACACTTCATCATTTTTATTACTCTCCAGCTTTTTAGCTCTTCTTGTTCACGTTCATTATTTTCATTTTCTGTATATAATTTTATCTGTCGCTCTTTGGTCAGTGCTACTTTCTGATTACTTATTTAACTCTCTATCTTATTGATAGAGGATCTTGTGGAAGCAATTTCCAATTATTTCCCTGCCTCCTAAATAATGGCATTCCATTTTATCTCAGTGAGTAAGTTCCGTAAGAGCTGATCCATTGCCCATGAAGGTCTAGGAACAGTAGCTGTGTCATTCAATAAACATGGGATGAATATGGATAAATAATAAGGAAACCCTTAAAATCATTAAGCTATTTCCCCTCAGATTTTAGAAACACGCACTGAGGATTTCAAGCTTGATGAGGTGCATACAATAAGAATACAGAATGGATAGCAAATGAAAGAACAGTATATTTGGTTCTCATCTCCATTTCTACATAAGTGTTCAATCAGTGGAATAACTGACAGACTTCTCTACACTATTTAAAGTATTATTTATTCCCTATCCCCATGTTTTCTGACCAAGAATAGAAAGTCCAATTCGTATAATTTAAACATATATATTATGCAAACTCACTATGTGTCTGTTTTAAAGAAATTGAAGAAAAAAGTTCACTGGAATGTGATACCTGAAAAATTTCACCTGAAAAATTCCTTTTAGAAAATCCATGAAAGACTATTCAGAACAGACAATATGACAAAGAAAAATATCCCTTTGAGAACTTTTCATTTCTTTTGTGAGATTCATGGAGTCTCAAAAATGCTGACATTGAAGAAAGGCCTGGAGTGTAGCCAAAGAGAAAAGTTACACTGTTACTTCCAACACCCTCATATAATTGAAGGATAGGCAGGAAATACTCAGCTGGGAAAAAATCCAGAGAAACTCATTTCTGTCCTACCAAACATGGACATTCTGACCTAAACAAGCATTAAGAGATAGAAGGAGAGGAGGAAAGAAAACATAAAAGGCTTCTACTTACCAGAGTTGCAGGGCACGCCTTGGGCAGATAAAAGATAGAGCCTTATGGAGCAGCTCAGCCGTATCACACACACAGTGTAAGCTTGGTGTTAGCGTCCAGCATGCGACTGTTTGTTTTTGCAAAAAAGAACCCCAAACAGGTCGTCCTCTTTTCCCTTTGTGCATTTGTGCTTAAACTCCAAAGGGTTAGTGAAACTTGTAAGCAAGGATGTCAGTTAATCAGAACAATACTTCACATGAAACACACAAACAGTACAGCAGACACATCATGCTCAATGTAGTGGTGCTCAGCAGCTTGTCTTTCTTTTTTTCTTTTTTTCCTTTTCCCCCCTCTTTTTTAACCTTTCAAAATGAGAACTGGATGTTCTCAGCAAGCAATTGTTAAAACTTTTCACATACTCCCTTATATGGTGAAGCAAAAAAAGCCACTGGAAGTGGGCTACCTTAAATGGAAAATGTTACACCAGCACTTTGTTTTTGGAAATATACCATCAAATCATAGCTGGTTCTGTCTTGTGGTCTTTACAACTCCAGCTCCTGTTGCACAAAATTTACATCCAGGGACCAGAATCAAGACATGCTTTGTCTGAATATCATTTTGAGCATCATCTGGACCAAATTTGACTATCACGTGAGCTTAATTTTGGCCTGCCCCACGTAAGTTGGCCATTGCTTCACAACATAGGAAATAAGCAGGCAAACACACATATATATCCCAGAGACACATGTATATAATATGGTAAGTGTACACACACGCACAGGTATCCAGGAAGAACTTAGGACAACCAGTAGGAACTATGATGACTTTCATATGGTCCAGGAAACGAACATGGAGGGGAACTGGTCAAGATGCCACATGATGAGATGACTATGGGTGAGGGGAACCAGCGTCTTAGTCAGTGAAACTACTCTACCAGTTTGCTTTGGAACTTAGTATTTCTTATTGCCTTAACATGGAAGGAAGAAGTTCACAGATTTTTCTTCCCAATATCCAGAACTTTTGGCTATCAACTTTTGAGTGACAATGCCACAAGGGAGTATCTTACTGCCCTGTGATCACAGATAATACAGAATTTATGTTCTCCTAGACTGCTGTCTGCCACAAAATGGCATAAGACAAAAAAAATGAACCAGGTCTAAAGGGTTAGCTGTAAGTGTCTTCTAGTGCTTTTGACTGACCAACACATCATGGAACCCCAGTAAAGAAACACAAGACAAATGGCTGCTAAGGTGAGGTTAAAAATTAAGTCACATTGGTCATGGAAAGCTAGTGATCGTGACTCTGAATCAGCAAAGCTGCTTTCATACCATTCAAAAGGTATCCACCCAATATCTGGAGATGAAAACTAAAAGTACCTTTTGTTCTGTCTGGTGAGCCAACTGGCTCTGAAGCTGCTGAAGCTGATTTGCAGAACCATCACAAAGGTCATGGTAAGCCTTGTTTAGGGCATTCAATTGCTCAGATATTTGTTTCTTCTCTTTTTCTGAGAGCCTGGAAGACAAAGCATTAAAGCTTTTTTAGGAAAAAAAAAAAAAAAACAACAATCTCCAAACTCTGCCCTATTGCTTCAAAATTGCTACTTCTTCATCTTGGATGGATGATCTTCTTCCATATTCATCGAAGACTTTGGCATTTCAGTCAGTTCTTCTATCTCAAATCAAGTCACGGTTCTTGGTGATGTCAATGCTATGTCACCCCTATGCTTGTAGTTCAAATGACCTCATCTCCACTTTAGCCCTACCCCCAAATGTCAAACTTAGACCCTTCTATCATCTGAAATTATTCTGCTTCTAAAATCTTAGACTTCAAGAATCCACTATATGATTATAACTCTACCTTTCAGTTTTATCTTTCTTTACTCCTTCTATACCTATTTTCTTTTTAAAATAAAATATTTTAAACAGGCAGAAGAATGTAACAAATTCTCATTTACCTATTATCTAGCTACCCAGCTTTCATTTCACAATTTACTATTTTACATATTTGCTTTCGGCCCTTTTCTTTTTCTTCTTTTTTTTTTTTTTTTTTTGAGATGGAGTCTCGCTCTGTCACCCAGGTTGAAGTGCAGTGGTGTGATCTTGCCTTACTGCAACCTCCACTTCCCAGGTTCAAGTGATTCTCCTGCCTCAGCCTCCCGAGTAGCTGGGATTCCAGGTGCCCGCCACCACACCCAGCTAATTTTTGTAATTTTAGTACAGACTAGGTTTCACCATGTTGGCCAGGCTGATCTCGAACTCCTGACCTCAGGTGATTTGCCTGCCTCAGCCTCCCAAAGTACTGGGATTATAGGCGTGAGCCACCGCACCTGGCCGCTTTAGACCCTTTTCTAAGAAATAAGACATTACAGATATAATTAAAGCCCACTGCATATTTGTCACCAAGTCCATTCCTTTCCCTTTCTTCCCAAAGGTAACCACCTCCTGAATCTGATGAATCCTGCAACTTTCTTTTTTCATTCCACATTATGTTTCTGAAAATGAACTCTGTTGATTCAAATGGGATCTATCCATCAACTCATGGATATGTCTTAGGCCTTTCTTAATGCCTCCATTTCCTCTTATTCTATCAGTCCTTTCTATTAAGTTTCTTTTCTTCAGAGGCCAGACCCCACAATCCATATTCTTGATCAGTTCCTTACCATTATCCTTGTACTGTCCACTCACTAACCTGATAAAAGCCCAACCCCAAATCAATCAAAGCACCAGTCTCTTCTGCTCCTACACTAAGGCTGCTAGGTAAATGCAGTTAGAGAAAAAAAAAATTCCACAACCACATAGACAGAGCCCACTGGTTTCCAATCTCAACTGGGCCACAAAACTTCCTGACAACCCTCTTGTAAATTCCCAGCCAAGTCCCTCTTCCTTTCTCCTCGGCACCGTCCTTTCAACAAACCTCTCCACCTATTTCAAAGAGAAAATACAGACCACTGGGCACTAATTCTCTTACTTTCTGGCTTCAGTCCTAACAAATTTACCTCTATCCATACCTTTCTTAATCTCCTTTCCCTCATCTCCACCTCAGAAAAAAAGTGGTCCCAATTTCCTGTTTAAGGTTGTACTTTCTAACTATCAATGAGTTTCATCCTCTTGCACGTCCACTGGGACCCTTCTCTAATTATCTCCTCCCCTTTGTCCTTGAGACTTACTCGAAAACATAGTTAAGTCCATCGTATCTTTTAAGAAAACAAAACCCTTCTTGACCATATATTCCATTTTTAAATATTGACTCTATTATATTTTTTGCTCCTATGTCCTGGCTTCGTGAAAGAGCAGTTCTGTTTCGCCTTGCTTGCCTCCAATGTGCTCCTCACCATACTAAATCTGACCTTATCCCACAACTTGTCACCAGAGGCACCAAAGACTTCTAACTTTGCCAAATATAACAGATATTTCTCAACTTTTCTTGACTTCTGAACGTCTCTCCTTTTTGGAACTCTGTTCTTTCTTGGGTTCTGAGTTATCACTCGTAATTTTCCTTTTCCTTCCCTGAGGCTTCCTTAACAGGCTGAGAAGCCCCAAAAAGCCCTTTTGAGTAATCTACCCACATGGTTTCTAATACACTGATAATTCAAATCTCTGTCACTTTATGTGATAATTTTCATGTGTAACCACATCCATAGATTCGTTATCCTTAATATCTCTTGAATATTAGTCTCTTCATTTCCATTCCTCATCATTTCTTGCCTACATTATCAGAATAGCCTCTTAACAGGCCTCTCAGCCTCTATTCTCACCACATGTCAATCCTTTCTTTATATAACTGTTCTAGCAACCTTTAAAAGCAAAACACAAACATGCTTAAAATCTCTTCCCATAGCCAACAAATTTAATGCAAACTCCTCAGTATGAACTACAGGGTCCCCATAATCTGGCTCTTGCTGCCCTGAATTCTCCATTCTGAAATCTCATTATGGCCGTAACTTTTAGCCTGATAGACCAGGCGCCCCAGATGTGCCATAATCTCTCATTTAATACTCACTTATGACCATGCTTGGCCAAGAAGATCTGTGATGTTTTAATAGCTTCAGAGACTTGTTCTTTCTTTGTTGTCAGCTCTTCTGACAGAACCTACATGGTAGAAATAAAGAGAAAAAGCTTCAAAATCCAAGAATTAAGAGTCAAAAATTATTTTAAATTATTTTTTTTAACCCTAGAGAAAATATGCAGCTTAGGTCAAATTATCACCAATGAGCTACAGCTGATAAAAACGTACAAGAACAAACAAGATGGCTTCTTAAGTTTCTTTAAGTTAACATTTACTCAGATAGCAATCACTTCTGGAATAGCCCACATGTGACTTCTACTATTCCACCTAATGTATTATCACATATTATTCTATCCAGGTAAACAGAGATGGACCTTCTTCTCACCTGCTGTTCCAAAATAGCTTTTTCAATGTCTGTTGATTCTTTGGTCTCGGATGAGGTAGCTTTTCCTTGTGTATTCCTCGCTAGGGTAGACACCCAGCCCAAAAGTTCTTTAACCTTCTCCACATGTTCTTGTTTCTCCTCTTCTACCACTTTCTAGAATAGGAAATAGAAAATCAATATGCTAGCAATGTCTTATTAGGCTGGCATGACTTCAGATTTTCTTAAATGAAGTCTTCCTAAAAACAGATACAAAAGTTACCTAAATAAGTAGGCTGTGAAAATAACCCCAATTAGCCCAGCCTACAGTATTGCTCACAGGTGTTTGTGAGCTAAATTTATTATACCTAGGTTTAATACCTTTCTGAAAAATAAAAACAAACCACTGTTTTATATATAATAGGCACTCAATAATTATTTGATGCTTTTTTAAAAAATCTCTTCACATATAGCATCTTACTCATTTTCATAATTCTTAGGTTTACAGGTGAATCTGTAAGAAGAGGAGAAGAGACTGAAGCCTACTGAGATTATATTATGTAGGTATGGATATAAAGAAAGTCTTGCTAATTTAAAAAGCAAAAGATGATATGGTTAATGTTTTAACAGTTTTTCTTTTATAAGAAAGGCTGAATATGCAGAAACTTATTTTACAAAGACAGAAGATTTGTACAATTACAAAAAGATGCCATGCTCATTACAATAAATTCAAACAAGTCTAAAATACATAATTATGTAAGTTAATGTTATTTCCCTAGAAATTCGGTATAGGTGCCTATAAACTTCTTTCTATGCCATGTCTTTGTAGTACACAGTTTTGTTTTTAATGAAATCATAATTATACATAGTATTCTAACTTCCTTCTCTCAAATAAAATATATATTATATAATAATTTAATTATATGTTACATATATAGCATATATTTGGCTGGTTTTAAAAATTTTTTTAATTTTTGTGGGTACATAGTAGGTGTATATATTTATGGGGTACGTGGGATATTTTGGGCTTTTTTTTGAGACAGCCTATTGCCCAGGCTGGAGTGCAGTGGCACAATCATGGTCATTGCAGCCTCAACTTCCCAGGCCCAAGTGATCCTTCCACCTCAGCCTCCCAAGTAACTGGGACCACAGGCGTGTGCCACCATGCCCAGCTAATTTTTAAATATTTTTTGTAGAGAGGAGATTTCCCTACATCACCCAGGCTAGACTCAAACTCCTAGACTCAAGTGATCCTCCCAACTCAGCCTCCTGGGTACCAGAGACTACAGGCACACACCACCGTGCTGGCTAAGATGTTTTACTGTACTTTCAAGACGATTTTGGACCCAATTGTCCTCACCTCCTCCTCCTCCAGACGCCGGAGTGCATCACTGATGTATTTCACGTGCTGAGTTGTTAAAGTCACCAATGCCGTGTAGCGAGTCCTTAAGTCCATGAACTGTGGTTCAAAAGAACAATTTAAATAAATCATCTGCCAGAAAATGAAATTTAAATAGTTGAAAATAAGAGGAAATGTTCACGCAGTCATATGTTCACCAGAAAAGTGAGCCCTAAATCAAAATGTAAGGCCCAGGCAAATGAATCTTTCCTTAAGGGAAGACAGTGGTGTATTTCCTTCCCCCGCCCTCTCACCTCTTGAGTGATGGCATCTGAAGAGGAAAGCATGCGACGGCGCTTGCCAGGGGATTTCTGCTGCGATTCCACAAAGGCCTTGTATGTCATTAGTTGCAATTCATAGTCCTAGGAAAGGATGAATTTCGCTACAGTTACTCAAGGTTTTATAATTCACATACATCATGTAATAAATCATAGCTTTTTATTGCTGGAAGCGTTTTGGTGACCACTTATGCTGGAGGTTAGCAAACTTTTCCTGTAAAAGGCCAGACAGAAAATATCAGGCCATACTATCTTTCATTATAAGTGAAAGCAGCCATAGGCAATATATAGATGAAAGGGTGTGGTTGTCAGAATAAAACTTTACTTATGAACACTGAAAACTGAAATTCATATTATTTTCACACCATAAAATATTATTCTTTTGATTTTCTTTTCAACCTTTTCTCATGGGCCATACAAAAACAGGTGTGTGGACAAGATTTGGCCTGTGGGTCATAGTTTGCTGACGCTTTAGTTGCAGTCTGACCAACCCTTTCCTCTCATCTGTGGGGAAAGTGAAACCCAGAGAGGGGATGTGAATTTCCCTAATTAACTAAGTGGGTAAGTAACAGAGTCAGGATTAGAATCTTAGTTTTCTAATCCCTAAACCAGTATTCTCATTTTACCATACTATTCTGCCACTTCCTCTGCAACCCTGCAAGTTCTGCCCTAGTCCACCCTCTTCTCTCACATGAAGTAGCCTTATGAGTGCAGTAGCCTCTTAGGTACTTTCACTGCTTCTAGTCTGATCTCAATTTATTCTCTATTGTTCCACCAGAATACTTTTTCTAAAACCCAAAGATGACATCATTCTTCTCCTTAAAAAGCTTTCAATGATCTAGAATAGAGCTTTTCAAACACCAACATGCATATAAATTATACGGGGATCTTATTAAAATGCAGAATCTGATTCAGCAGGTCTGAGATTCTACATTTCTAATAAGCTCCCAGGTGCTACTGATGCTACTGGTTCAAAGATAACACTTTGAGAAGCAAGAATAGAAGACAAAGCCAAAACAATGGAACAAGGCCTGTCATGGGTTGGCCCTAATCTCACTGCTCATTTTCCAAAGTCACTGCTCCTTATTGTGCCTTCTAGCTATATCAGAATACTCTCTATTTCCTCATATAATCAAGTATTTTCATTCTTCTCTGCCTGGGATTATGCAGTTCCTTTGCCTAAAATGTCCTTCTGCTGTCTACTTCAAAAAACTCTGGGTAGAATGAAAACAAGGAATGAATTTGTGAAGGAACCCATAAAAAATTAGTAGTAACAACATCAAAATATAATCAAAGCAATTGCTACCACTTACTGAGTGCACTTTAAGTTTGAGGCATGGTCCTATGTATACATTATCTCATTTAATCTTTACAATCACTCAGTGAGGTATTATTATTCTCCTTTTATAGATACAGTAACAGAAACACAGGCTAAGTGCATACTCAAAGTAAGCCTGGAAAATGGTGAAGGGTTTGAACTCAATTCTTTCTTACAGTGAGTGTTCTGTTATTAACTAAAGGAATGCCTTCATTCAAAAAGTATTTATTAAGCATCTTCTATGTACTTGCCATTGTTTTGAGTGCTATACATACACACTGAGAAACAAGTCAGGAAAAACTTTGCTCCCTTGGAACTAATATTCTAGTGAGAGTCACAGAATAAACAAATAAATATATAATAATCTCAAGTTATTTTTTTCTTTTTCTTGGAGAGAGTCTTTCTCTGTTGCCCAGGTTGGAGTGCAGTGACACAATCACGGCTCAATAGCCTCAATGTCCCAGGCTCATGTGAGCCTCCCACCTCAGCCTCTTGAGGAGCTGGGACTACAGGTGCACACCACTACACCCAGCTAATTTTAAAAATTTTTTGTACAGATGGGATCTTGACATGTTGCCCAGGCTGGTCTCAAACTTCTGGGATCAAGTAACCCTCTTGCCTTGGCCTCCTAAAGTGCTGGGATTACAGGTATAAGCCACCACACCTGGCTTCAAGTCATTTTTCTTTAAAGATATTCTAAGAGAAATAGGGGAGAGCTAAATCATTCACGGCCTTATAAACCATGTAAGAATTTAGAATTTTATTACGACTATGATACGAAGCCATTGGACAGTTTTGAGCAGGAGAGTGACATGATCTTATTTACTGTATTTCATCTATTCTAAGGTACACATTTTCTCCACATTTTAGTCTTTCAAAGTGGAACATATTTTAGAATCAATGGCATGTCACATAACTGGCAGTTTCTTCTTTTTTCCTCTTTTTGGCATGCAGAAAATTATGGTGTAGCTTGTAATCAATGGAGTCTAAGATTCAGTGACATGCAATATGTTCTAAAAAGGGGATTTTGGCTACCGTGTGGGAAAATAGCCTGTGGGGGCCAGAGCAGAAGCAAGAGACCAGCTCAGAGGGTACTGTAGTAGTCTAAAGAAGATTCTTCACTGGAATGTGAACTAGGGAAATAGAGGGGAGATAACGACAGGCAGTCAGATGTGGGACATGTTTGAAGACAGAGCCAACGGAGAATCTAAAGCTTAAGGCAAAGAAAAGAGTTTAGAATGACTCCTGGGTTTTTTGCCTCAGCAACTAGAAAAAAATGGCAATACTATTTCCTGAGATAGGAAAGACAAGTAAGAAGCACATTTAAGAAGAAAACTCAAACATTCTGTTTTTGCCATGTTAAGTTTAAAGGGCCTACGGTCATGCAAATGGAGACTCCTCAAATCACAGCCAACGTCTGCTACTTCTCCAAGCAACCCCAAACATGGAGTTGCAGGAAATACACATCTGCTTAACTGAAGGATCAGGCCAGCTTGTAGCATAAGAACCCTGCTTAATTTGTCTAGAAACAGAACCTACAGTGAAGATGTAGGTTTTCCTGAGCTGGCGATGATTCATGTTCTTTTTGGGATGTGGTAAAGTTACCTTCACAATAGTAGAGTACTGCTGGGAAAATTTTTGACATTGATCCAGTTTTGTCTGATTCCTCTCAATTTCTGCAAATAGGGCCTAGAAAGCAAAATATCACAACATTATCATTGCCATTACCACCATTGAAAGAGCTGAACATTTACTATGTTCTAAGGCAGTAGTTTCCAAACCTTAGCTGCATCAGAATTGCTGGAAAGGGTGGTTAAAACACATACTGCTGGGCCCCACCTCCAGAGTTTCTGGTTCGGTGGGTTTGGGTTCACAAATTTGCACTTTTTTGTCTTTTTAATCCTTTGTAGAGACAAGTTCTCGCTTTCTTAACCAGGCTGGTCTCAAATTCCTATCCTCAAGTGATCCCCCTGCCTCAGCCTCCCAAAGTGCTGCAATTACAGGCAGGAGCCACTGTGCCCAACCCAAGAACTTGCATTCCTAACATGTCCCCAGGTGATACGGATGCTGCTAGTCTGGGGTCCACACTTTGAGAACCACTATTCTAAGTATTTTACATGTATCACTTCAGTTAATCCTAGCAACGATAATCCCATAAGGTAGGTTAAATAAATAACAAACTATGTCCATTTTATTGATAAGGAAGTAGAACACTGAGAGGCTAAATAACTTCTTCAAAGGCTTATAGTGATAAGTGAGCCATGATTGGAATCCAGGCAATACAACTCCAGATCTCATACCCTTAACCATAATGCTAAACAAAACAAAACAAAACCAAATACCAACAAAAAAAATGCTTAAAATAGATGATTTTCAAAAAAAAAAATTATTTTCTTCTACTTACAATTTTCCCTTGGTTTTCAAAACCCCATATCTAATCCTGGTAAAATAAAATGTAATATAAAAAAAACAAAATAAAGATAATTTTAATCTGTCCATCTAGTGGTTTCAATACAGTTACAGAAACTCAGAACTGAAGGTACCTTACAGGTTCTCTAGTCTAAATGCAAAACCAGTATCTTAGGACGATCCTGCTCCAACCACTCAAAGAAAAGGGAATTTGGAATATCTTCCACTTGGAGGAAGCTTTAATTGCCAGTACATCATTTTCTTTTATGATAAAGAAAATTTAAATTTCTAACTCTTCCCGCCAGAGCTACTACCACACTCACCGTCTGCTGGCTGAGCTGCTCCGAAAGCACTCGGCTATCCTCTGCCTGGCCTGGCTTCATCATTTCCTGCTGGGCAGTGGTTTCCTCAATCCACTTGATGAGAGTTCCATGGCAGGCTCGGTAATCTCCCAGAACTTCCTGGATACTTTCTAGCTCAGATTGGCTAGAAGAACAAAGGGAAACTGCTATCGGATACCTTGGTACAAATACAATAAAGTAAATGAGGTAATTCTCTCTTTAACCCATGTGTCCAGTTGGGCTTGACCACAAACGATCCATCTTTATCTACGGGGAACAGCGATGCAAGGCTGAGTAAGACCTATGCATGTACCAGTGCCCTATGGTCGAAAAACTGAGTAGAAACTAGTTGTGACCTGCTAGCCCTGGATGCTGCCTTGTGGTCTAGCATCCCACAATAATCCTTGTCAAATTTTTCACCTAGGTTGCCAAGAATTATCAGGGTGACCAATAAGGTAGTATTGGCTGTACAGTTCTATTCCCTGATGACAGAGTACCTGTCAGTACAGCACAGCTATGATTTATGAATCACTATAATTTCTCAGGGAGAGAGGGGAGAGAAGTGAAAAATAGTCATTATTTCCTGCTACTTCCAATAAGTCATATCACTTCTCTTAGTCTAACCAGCTTTGTGATAATACTTCAATTAGAATGAAAACTTAGGAGTTGTTAAGCTCCTCTCCCTACAAATTCCCCTAACCAGCTTAGCCTCCAAAAGGTGCAGTTTCTGTCCTTCCTATTTACATCTGTCATTAGAAGCAGGACCTCTAGTAAAAGAGATGAAAAATTACTGAATTAGCAAATGAGATGAAAGCAAGAAATTCTGTAAAGCACCATCATAAAAAATGGCTCATATTTAGACACGAAGCTAATAAAACAAGAACTAGAGCATAGGTTTTGTCCTTGAGAAAAGATCGCCAGGGACCTTTCAAGTCTACATTCCAGGAAGCCATTGTCATCAGTGGCTTAACTAGAAAAGACCTGGGACACAGAAGAGGCATTACATCTGCTTTGAGATTGCTGGTCTCACCTTTCTGTCACTTACCTGTCCAGAATTTATGTGGTTTTTAAATTTCCACCCCTCCCTATCCATTTCTACCTTTAAATATAAATGTACAGATATAACTGTTTTTGTTTAAGACCTAGTCCCTGAACTCTAATAGGAGAAAAAGGTGGGGCCACCATTCACCGAATCTCGAGCTGGGCAATGACTCGGTGCCAACGCTCCTGCAGCTGGGAGCCTTTTTCCTGATAGCGCTCCAAATCCAGATTTCGCTCTGGTGTCAGACGACTCATCTGCTCTGCCACTGCCTTGGCCTTGGCAATTTCCTCATCTAGGACTGAAAACACTGAATTCTTGTCCTTCACATCACTAAGCCAGTGCTGTGGAAACATAAATACAGAAACAGGTTGTATATTTTCCATGCTAAAAAGGAGTCAGTCTAAGGTAGGAAACAGCTATTTCCACATTGTATCTGTGATTGTGCCCTGGAATGTTTGTGCCAGGACTGCCTCCACATGTCATGGTCTCTGCTTTCCTGATACACACTGGGATGCCAAGGACAGGCAGTACTCTATAGAGAAATGTGCATAGAACTTGTGTTTGAAACCTGGCTTCACCACTTATAACACATGAAACCAAAATAAGTCATTTAGCCAGAGTTAAGTGTTGGTTTTCTCATCTGTAAATGGAGATAAAAATCTCTTCTTGTCCACCTCACAGAGTGGCTTGTGAGAATCAAATTAGATAACAGCTAAGTGATTTATAAACTTATGGCACAACCACTGACTGTATCCAATTAATCCATGATTTTATTAAGGTGAAAAGGGAAAAAATAAATAGAAAAATCTAGTCCTTTCTCTTCCCTTTCTAGCTAGACATACTTCTCAGTCCCTTTTTCTTTGAATACATATTAAAATATATTTAATGACATTCTGCCTTATGCAAATGCAAATTTAAATCAGTGTCATGCCATCCAAAATTGCATTTCTCTGCTAACCCAAAGCAATGAATATGTTAAGTCAGCCTCCTAAGAAACTCAGAGCAACTCACCCGTAATGTGGACCGATGGGCCTCCAGAGCTGAGAGATCTGCCAGTACTGCTTCTTCTTGACTCAGCTTAATCTCATAACCTTTGACCAAGAGTTCAGCATCCTGTATGCTACGTACTATAACATCGACTGTCTTTAACCTATGGGGACAAATACACATTCCTTCATTAACACATGAATTTTAGGAGCCAGGGTTATATACCTGGAGTGCTATAGAGAGGTTCATAAAACATAATAACCAAAATCAATGTCATCATTTTTAGATGTTAACAGGATTTTGTGAAAACAAGTAAACATGGTTTTTATGCTGCCAATTTAAGCCAATTCAAAATAAAGTTCTAAGTGGCACTGGAACATGCATACATGTGGTGGACTCATGGAGGAAAGGCATGAAGCCAGAAACCCATTTTACACTATGAAGAGTTTAAGATGTGCTACTCTTCAAGGTCATAGGTAGAGATGGGTGGGAAGAGGGAAGACCTTCAAAGTCTAATACCTACTGTAACTAAAAACTTCTCTTTTTATTCTTTAGTTTCTCTTTCTTTGTCTTCACGCCATTAAGTATTTATTTTCAGAAATATTGAATCAAACAGAAGTGAGGTAAATCATAGTCCCAACACTGCAAATTAATTCCCCTTCCATATCACTGGCACTTCTTCACTGCAGTCCAAATGAACCTACTTAATGTTACTAGGAACTGAAGCCAAGACCTCTCGTTATTAGTACATGCTCTTCAGGATCTATAATCTCTCTATTATTCATGAAACACTCTAAGCCTTTCTCTTTCTTATCCCAATGGAAAATATTGCCCTTGGACCCAAAACCTCAGCTCACTCACTTATTCAGATATACAGTAGAGAGACCATACACATGGTCCATCTTCTCCACCAGCAGATTCAGTTCTGAGCGCAGAGTTGGGACACTTGAACTAGATGGAGACTGATGGAGAAAGCTGTCACATTTCATAGAAACTGCATCCAAGTCTGACCTCAGTTTCTGTAAATCCTCCTGGGTGTGCTGCCAGGAACAAGACACACATAAAGAGGGAGACAGAATTGAACAAAAAAGGTAGAAAGAAGTCCACATTTGTAATAGCTAAATATTGGAAACCACCTAAATGCCCATATATAGGAGGCTGGTTGAATAAACTATGAAACAGCCATACGATGGAGAATTATGCAGCTGTAAATGAAATGAGAAAGATTTCTGGGAATTAAGTGGTTTTAGGATATATTTTTAAGCACAAAAAGCGAAGTCAACAGAGTATAGCATGTTATATTTTGTATATAAAAGAAGGGAAAATGAGAAAATATATGTGTATATTTTTATGCAAAGAGACAGACATAAAGGATAACGAGAAACTAATGAGATGAAAAGAATGGAATTGAAAGGATCAAAGGAAGGCAAATGGGATAAAAGGACTAGCTACAGGGGAATACACTTCTTTTTGTATAGATTTGACTTTTAGAACCATGTTAATATTTTACATTCTTGTAAAGAAATAAATAAGGAAAATTGAAGGGTGGCTCTCAAACGGAACACAACAGAAATATATAAGCCTAACTGTATTTCAGATAAATAACATAATCACACTGAAGGGGAAGAAAGGGTAAGAACACACACAAGTAATTTCCGAACATAGTATTCGAACTATAGATATACCTTTAGGCTAAAGACATAAGGAACTATAAATAAACGTTAAACTCTAGTTTGGTAGGTTTGTTTACTGCAGTGAGTTAACAATTCTGAAACTACTATCTGTAGTTAATGCTAGGATTTAACAATAAGTAAATACATTGTGGATAACATAAAGCAGGTTTTTCTCTCTTGGGGAAGGGGGTTAAAAATATGGAAAGAGGCTAGAATAATCCCTGTGCTATGGGTTGGGAACTGGATGGGGAGACAAATACATATGAATTCGTGTGTGTGTGTGTGTGTGTGTGTGTGTGTGTGTGTGTGTGAGAGAGAGAGAGAAAGAGAATTGAGAGATCAATAAATATATTGACCTATATTTATATCTGTAAACTTACATACATGTATATGTGTGTATATGTAACACATGTGTGTATGTGTGTGCATATGCATATATATATTTGTAAATATATGTTTTCTTTTTTTTTCTTGAGACGGTGTTTCGCTCTTGTTGCCCAGGGTGGAGTGCAATGGCACGATCTCAGCTCACTGCAACCTCTGCCTCCCGGGTACAAACGATTCTCCTGTCTCAGCCTCCCAAGTAGCTAGGATTACAGGCACATGCCACCATGCCTGGCTAATTTTTGTATTATTAGTAGAGATGAGGTTTTACCATGTTGGCCAGGCTGGTCTCCAACTCCTGACCTCAGGTGATCCACCTGCCTTGGCCTCCCAAAGTGCTGGGATTATAGGCATGAGCCACCACACCCAGCCTATGTTTTCTAGCTCTATCTGCTAAGTGGGCCTATAAGCAATAATACTCCAACAACGAGTACATTCGGCACCCAGATCTTAGTTTCTAAATAATATTCTCTGCCCAAAAGAATCAGAACTCCTTGGAGAAACAGTTGATTTCCAGGGTTGAGACTGGAAAAAGCAAGATGAACCTGGAAGATCTTATTTTGTCAAAAAGAAAGAACTTCGTTGGGCATCGTGACCCATGCCTGTAATCCCAGCACTTTTGGGAGGCTGAGGCAGGAGGACTGCTGGAAGCCAGGAGTTGGAGACCAGCCTGGGTAATATAGTGAGACCTCATCTCTATTTAAAAAAAAGAGAAAGAAAGAAATAACTCAAAAAATGATGGAGACATGTTAAAAAGACAAAAAAGCCAGCTTGAAGGGGCTTCCATTGGCTAACTTTGGGAAATTTTCAGCATCAAAACAATGAAAACAATGACAGTAACAAATTACACACCACTGAATAAAGTAAGAATCCATGAGTATATACTGACATTAATAAATAACGAAAGAAGAAAGTAAGAGAAGGAGGGAAGAAAAAAAGGGAGGGAGGGAAGGAAGACAAACTACAGAAAAGGAAAGAAGGTTGGTTTTTCCTTTTCCATAGAATGTAAATGTTTTTTATGTAGAAGGAATGACAGAATTAGAAAAGCAGCTTTTGGCAACTATGATACTAATAAGTGATTCAGTCAAGAATTAACAATGGATGCTAAAACTAGTTGGCAAAAATTTGATGAAAAATAGGGTATTTACATAGTCTTCAGTACCTCCCCATAGGATACTTAGTAATTACAAAGGGAAAATAGGAACCAGAGATCAAAATTAACATCACCAGTAATGTCATATGCATCCTTATACGACACACTAATATACCAAGGACACAGTATCACTTCTGTAGGATGCCTGCCAAAAATAGTAAGACCTAACACTAATCAGGAAGAAGCCTCAGATAACCACAAACAGAAGGACAAAATATTCTACATTTATTCTACAAAATAAATGGCCTGCACTCATAAAAAAAAGGTTCAGGTCATGAAAGATGATGGAAAGTTGAGAAACTGTTTCAAGTTAAAGAAATCTGAAGATACACAGCAACCAAATGCAATATGTAATCCTGGACTGAATCCTGGACCTTCCTTCTTGGGGTTGCTAGGGATGGATGGTATGAGGATGTAAAGAACATTATTTGGTCAAATGATGAAATTTTAATGAGGCGTGAGCTTCGATAGCAGTATTATATCAATGTTTGTTTGTTTGTTTGTTTGTTTGCTTGAGACAGTTTTGCTCTGTCGCCCAGGCTGGAGGGTAGTGGTGTGATCTCGGCACACTGCAACCTCCACCTCCCGGGTTCAAGTGATTCTCATACCTCAGCCACTTGAATAGCTGGGATTACAGGCACTTGCCACCACACCTGGCTACTATTTGTATTTTTAGTGGAGATGAGGTTTTGCCACGTTGGCCAGGCTGGTCTCGAACTCCTGGTCTCATGCAATCTGCCCACATCAGCCTCCCAAAGTGCTAGGATTACAGACGTGAGCCACCACGCCCAACCTGTATCAATGTTAATTTCCTGATGTTTATCATTGTTCCGTGGTTATGTAAGAGGCTGCCCTTGTTTTTTGAAGATGCACACTGAAGTATTTAGGAATAAAGGAGCTTCATGTCTGGAACTTACTCTCAAGATAAAAAAGGAATGTTATTATGTATAATATATAGAATAAAATGAGAAAGCAAATGTACAAAAATGTTAACATTTGGGGACTCTAGGTGAAAGGTATAAGAGAATAAAACTTTTCTGTATATCTGAAATTATTTCAAAATAAAGTTTTAAAAAGGAAGAGGTATTTTAGATATATGTATGTATATATGTATCTTGAGACAGGGTCTCACTCTTTCACTTAGGCTGGAGGGCAGTGGTGCAGTTATAGCTCACTGAAGCCTCAAATTCTTGGGTTCAAGTGATTCTCCCACCTCGGCCTCCCAAAGCATCCAGTCGACCTTTATTTCTTAGTGAGTTCTATTTTTCAGGGACAAATAGATTTTGTATCACCCTATAGAAATGTAAAAAGCTTCCACATGAGAATTCCCAGGCTCATATGATATGCCTCATATTACCTCCCTCTCCGCCAGTAAAAATCATACTTCCCTCTCACTCTTCTCTTCAGGTTTTGGGGGAAAAAAAATAGAAAGTTAGAAAAATCACTCCTCCTTATTAGCCATTCCTTTCTATCCCCTTTAAGCTCCCAGATCAAATTTAATAGCCTTCATAGAGCTCCCTCATACCATTCTAATTAGAAATGTTCTAGAAACACTCTAAGTTCCTACAGCAATCTTTGCTTGGAAATACACTAGTTACTATTCATGACATTTTTTATATCTTATACTGAAGTCTCTAATTGTAACTTCGACTTTTTATTTTTCTTTCACTAGACTATAAGCCAAAAAACAAGGACCTTGGTTTACTTTTCTTTGTATGCCTCAGAGGGCTTAATAAAGCAAAAAATATTTGCTGCTTTTACTTCAAGAAGACTATCCTACATTTTCATAGTATTTTACTTTTTCAGGAAGCTCATTATATGTACTGTACCATTAATTTTCAAAATAACCCTATATTGTGCATTGCCATCTCCATTTTACAAGAAAGTAAACTAGGGATGAGAGTTCACTTGCTCAAAGTCACTGACAGAGCATATATCAGAGCCCACATTCAAATCAGAGTCATTCCTTATATTTATTGGTCATATGACTGAAGGCAACCAAGTCATTTAAAGTAACACAGGTGCATAAGGGATAGAAGAAAGAGCAGCATCTCTACTAAGCAGTTTCAAAATACATAGCCCAAATATACTGCTTAGAAAAATTTACTAGTCTGTTTGCCTTCTCAACTCTGTAGGAAACTAATCAACATTCAGCAATGCACATGGAGCTGAAATCACACTTCTCCACAGGTAAAAGACATTTATAGACTGCAAGAAGAACTCCTGAGAAGGACTGTCTTGAGTCTATTGCCTCATTTCTTAGGTTCCATACTCTTTTGCCATCCAATGAACTCTGAAAGCATTCACTCCACAACCAGCATCCACATTGCTCTTAGGGCTTACCTCTTGCTCTGCAATCCTTAATGCATTGTCCTGCCGGGCATCTTTGTCAGTCCTAGAGCTGGCTAGAGACTGAATTCGTTTGACCACCCTCTGTTCATACTCCTCCAGGCGTAGCCGGATGTTCTTCAACTCTGAAATGTACATCTTGGCCACAGTCTCCTCTTTGTCCTCTGTGAATGAACAAACACAAAAGACCAGTAAGCTCGACATCAGAGATAAGCAGACCTGATATCCTACTGATGAAAGCAAGGCTTTATTTAGGAAATCTTCTGCCTGATCCTACCTGATCCTAAATTTCACATATTGTATACTAATTTTTGAAAGTCCAAACATGTTACAGCCACAAGAAAATGTGATAGGTTGATTAGCAGTAATGACTGAAATATCAACAGACTTCTTCTTCCATGATGATTTTGAGAATTCATCTGTAAGTTCTTCTCTATCTCAAGTTCATAGCAACTCAAATGGAAAAAAGTGGTGATGTTACTTTCTCATTTATATGAAGGGTTTCACAGCAACCCCTTGAAAGGCTCTCATTCTACTACTCTCTTTCCCTCTTCCCAGTGCACACACCATTCTCCATGGACTTCATCAGGTGCTGGAAGTGGGCTTTACAAGCTTCCACCTCCTTTTCCAAGCGCAAGCGATCGGCCACTGAGAACAGCACAGAGTCACGACTATCCTGCAGAAAGTCTTCATAGTGGCCCTGAAGGTTCTTCATAATCTGATGGCACTCTCCTGGTGCTGAGGATCGAAGCTAGAAAGAAAAAGCCAGAAGAAATTGCAACAGAATAAAAATGTAACACTTTCTCTTCTCCTCCATTTTACTGAGGTAACATATATACAAAACAGTGCATAAACCATAATCGTAAACATGTTGATTTTTATAATTTGAATTCCTCCATTTAATCAGCATTCAGATTAAGAAGCAGAACATTACCAGCACCCCAGAAGCACCCTTTGTGCCCCACTGGACATAACTCTTAATAATTGTTCACAAGTATTCACCTACTACCTATTCTTATGCAAAAGATATGATTGTCTTACAGAGTGAGAAAAAGCCTGCAACCTTCTACCCTTGCCAAGAAGACCAAAGATGTTACTCATTCTAATTAGGAATTTCCTTTACCATTCAAATTGCTACTTCTAGCTTGTAAGAACCTCAGGTCTCTAACTCTAAAATGGTATCCCTGAGTCCGCTTTACTCCATTTGGGTGGGGAAAAGTCTCACAGTAATGAAAAAAGCTCCCTCTGAAAAAATCTTGACAACAGAATGTGAGCCTGGGGTAAGGTTTTCACAATTACCTTTTCTAGGTTCCAGGTCTGCACAAGGTCAAGGTCTTTACGCAGATAGTTCCAAGAGATAAGGCTTTTGGTGTTAACATGTAGCTGGTGCCAAAGGGCCATCACCTTCTGATAAGATTGTTCGACCCTAGAAATAACACAGAACCTGACTATTACCTTTGTAAGACTTCAGCTCCACATTAGAGACCTTCTAAGGAAAAATGTGATTGCCTTAGCAGAACTGAGCTTATATGTTGAGCAGAGAAAGGCAACAAGTCAAATACTAGCATCTCAGGAATTTTTAGAACTAAATTAATTGAGGCTGGGCATGGTGGCTCATGCCTGTAATCCCAGAACTTTTGGAGGCCAAGGTGGGAGGACTGCTTGAGCCCAAGAGTTCAAGACCAGCCTGGGCGACATAGTGAGATCTCATCTCTATTAAACAAAAAACAAAAAACTAAACTACATTAATTAATTGAGATCTTCAACTTGGATTTGCTACAGCATTATGCATATTACGTTAGCACATATTTAGTAATCTCATAAATGTTACCTGGATATAATATGATGATTACAAGCCAGAGAGAAGAAATAACCAGAGAGAACAATAATAGGGAAAGGCATAAACAACATCCCATCCAGAATTGTTGAAAAATGATTATATCAATGTTTAAAAACTGATTTGCTGTGTTCCAAATATTTACAAAAATGCTAAAATGTTGAGAAGTTAATAGC